>NC_030826.1:44762361-45387361 GCF_001704415.2 Capra hircus
TCTTTAGAGGCTCCTGCGGCGACCCCTGCAATGTCATTCTGCTTGTTGCCAAACACATGGGTCCCCACGCAAGCACAAATCCGTGTATCTCTGCAACATGACTAAGACAGGCCGGGACCTCCCTGATGGTCCAATGGCTAAGACTGTGCGCTCTCAATGCAGGGGTCCCTGGTCAGGGAGCTAGAGCCCAGATGCCCCAACTAAATATATTGCATGCAGCAACAAAGACCCAGTGCAGCCAAATACATAAATTAAAATTTTTTCTTTTTTAAAATTTTTAAAAAAAGAAAATCAAAAATTTTTAATTAAAAATAAAAGAAAAAATTTAGTAGGGCTAATGGTAGAAAATAAAGAGAAAGAAGAAAAAGAAAAAAATCACACTGAGAAGTGTTGCGATTATTATTAATTATTGCAAAGATATTTGTGGGGTTTTTTTTGCTTGGTTTTCAGTTTTTAAATTTATGTACTTATTTATTGGCCATGCTGCGAGGCTTATAGGATCTTAATTCCCCAACCAGCGATTGAACCCAGGTCACAGAAGTGAAAGCACCAGGTCCTAACCACTGGACTGCCAGGGCCTGTTTGCTTGCTTTTTAAACCAAACAGCAGTGAGCTGACAGCCATATAAACCTTGTGTTTAAGTACTGACTCCACTATAGTTACAGATATGGGAGCTGAAGTAATTCATCTAGGGCGGGAGTGAGATTTTACCAATCTTAATCATATGACCAACATTCCACAGAGAGTCAATAAGTTAAGAGGCAAAAAGTGCTGTGTTAGAACAATAAAAACACCCAGAAACAGGAGCATGGTTTATAGGAAGAAAGATCCTAGACCTGGCAGTCAGAGCCTGGGTTTAGGCTCAGTTCTGGTAGTCACCAGCTGGGTCACCTCGATATTCCGCTTAACCTCTCTGAGCCTCAATTTCCTATCTGTTATACAGAAACAATACCTTGTGATTCACAGCACTGGAGCGGGGGTACTCTTTGAGGGCAGGACTAGCTTTTTATTCATCCTCATGCCCTCAACAATGGTCCTGGTTCTCGGCATGTATATTCGGTAAATGTTTGCTAAATGAATAAACAGGAGTCTTCGCTGGTGGTCCAGCGGTTAAGAAACCACCTTTGGATTCAGAAGAAGGAGCCAGGGTTTGATCCCTGGTCAGGGAATTAAGATCCCACATGCCTTGGGGCAACTAAAAAGAGCCCGTGAGCCACAACTAGAGAAGCCGACGCACATTGCAACTAGAGAAAGCCTATATTTAAACATACATAAAGTCCTCTGGAAATACAGAGTTAAGATTGTTCTAGCATAATAGAAGTACATATGTCAAAATTACCTAAGGGTTTGGAAAAGGACTGGAAGGGATTACAGAAAAACTGGTTTGAATTATTAGGTGACAGGATTATGGACAAATATCTCACTGGTTTTTATTTTAGACAACACAATCCCTGTTAATGTTCTTTGAAAAGTTAAATGTTCTTTTGTCAGAACAGCTTTAATGAGAAATAATTTGCATATCATAAAATCCGCTCATTAAAACACACAGCTCGGTGGTTTTTAGTACATTCACAGAACTGTGCAACCATTTCTACTATCTAATTTTAGAACATTTCATTGCCCTCAAAAGAAACCTTGTACCCATTAGCAATCACTCACTATTCCCTTCTTCCCCCAACCTCTGGCAACCACTGATCTACTTTCTGTTTCTATGGATTTGCCTATTTTCTGGACATTTCACATAAATGGAATCACACAACATGCAGCCTGTTGTGTCTGACTTCTTTCACTTAGTATGTTTTCAAGTTAGTCGGTGTAGTAGCATGGATCAGTAGGTCATTCCTTTTTATTGCTAAATAATATCCCATTGCACGGATATATCACATTTTATTTATGCATTCGTCAATTAATAGATATCTGGGTTGTTTCCACCTTTTTAGCTGCAATGTTGCTATGAACATTCACATACAAGTTTCTGTGTAGACATATGTTTTCAGTTCTCTTCCGTATATACCTAGGAATGGAATTGCTGGGTTGTATGTAACACTGTTTCACTTTTTGAGGAACTATCAAAGTGTTTTCCACAGTGGCTATACCATTTTACACTCCCACCAGCAAGGGATGCGGATTCCAACTTCTCCACAACCTCACCAACACTTATTATTGTCTGCCATTGTCATTACAGCCATCCTAGTAGGTATGAAGAAGTACCTCAATATGGTTTTTTTCTCCCCCCACACTGCTCAGCATGTGGGATTTTAGTTCCCTTACCAGGGAGTTAACCCACACCCACTGCAATGGAAACTCAGAGTCTTAACCACTGGACCACCTGGGAAGTCCTTCATTATGGCTTTTTTTTTCCTTACTGGAAAAATTTTTATTTTTAAAATTTTTGTTGGAGTATAGTTGATTTATAATGTGTTAGTTTCAGGGGCACAGCAAAGTGAATCAGATGTGTGTGTGTATATATATATATATATAACTATATATATACAACTTTATATATAATGTTATATATATATAACTATATATATAACTATAACTATATAAATATATAACTATATATATAAAGATTATTCTCCCATAAAGGCTATTACAGACTATTGACCTGTGCTACACAGCAGGTGCTTATTGTTGTTGTCATTCAGTTGCTAAGTCATGTCCAACTCTTTGTAACCCCATGGACTGTAGCACGCCAGGTTCCCTGTCCTTCACTATCTCCTGGAGTTTGTGAAGGAGAAGGAGACATGTCCCCAATGCATGTCCACTGATTCAGTGATGCCATCCAACCATCTCATCCTCTGTTGTCCCCTTCTCCTCCAGCCCTCAATCTTTCTCAGCATCAGGGTCTTTTCCAATGAGTCAGTTCTTTGCATCAGGTGGCCAAAGTATTGGTCCTTATTAGTTACCTGTTTTATATATATTAGTGTGTATATCAGTCCCAATCTCCCAATTTATCCCTTCCCGACCCTTATCCCCCGATAACCATGTTTGTTTCCTACACTAGTGACTTTACTTCTATTTTCCTCATTATGGTTTTGATTTGTCTTTGTCTAACATCTAATGATATTGAGCATCTTTTTATGTATTTATTGGTCATCTGTATATCTTCTTCGGAGAAATCCTTGGTCTTCAGATAACCTATATTCAATCCCCATTGTTTTATGTAAATCCCCATTTTATCACCAATAAGATGATTTTGGGCAGGATCTTTTGGGTACAACTTTTTCTCAACCCGAGGCTTCTCTTTCTAAACAGTGCTAATTCATTTCAAAGTCAGAAAAAACAAAGACATGGCTGTCCAAGGCACCCCTTCTCCCACCCTGATCTTCCCTTGTTGCCTACCGGGATGGCAGCCCGGGGGTCCAGTCCATTCTCCACCCCTGAGAGCATCTCCACTCCAGCAGCAGCTCCCCAAGAGACTCACATGACACCTGCAGAGAAGACACGGCTGTAGGGATAATCACTGTGCCGGCCCACGTCTTCACCACACCTCACCCCTATCTTACGCAAACTGCAACTGAGAGGAGTTTTAATACAAATGTGAAAACTGAGCGTGGATTTTAAGGAAGGAAATAGGAAGAAAAAAAAAGGCTGATGGATTGGACCTCATGAGGAGAGGAGCCCTGGGTGCCAAGGGTGGGTCTGTCCCAAAAGGCGGGTAGAAAGGGCCCTTTGTACTTAGTTGCTCAGTCATGTCTGACTCTTTGTGACCCCATGGACTGTAGGCCGCCAGGCTACTCTGTCCATGGGGATTCTCCAGGCAAGAATACTGGAGTGGGTTGCCCTGCACTCCTCCAGAGGATCTTCCCAACCTAGGGACTGAACCCAGGTCTCCCACATTGCAGGTGGATTCTTTACTGTCTGAGCACCAGTGAAGCCCAAGAATACTGGAGTGGGTAGCCTATCCCTTCTCCAGGGGATCTTCCTGACCCAGTAATCAAACCGGGGTGTCCTATACTGCAGGTGGATTCTTTACCAGCTGAGCTACCAGAGAAGCCCAGAAAGGGCCCTTCATGCCACACCAAACACTGGCACAAAAAGGCAGGGGACGAAAGGCAGATCTGATACAGAGCTGAGGGTGCAAGGGCGCTGCTGCAGCTGAAGGCGCCAAGAACCCACAGGGGCTGAGAAACAGCAGCTCACAATTCACATTCGGGGCCTGGGCCTTGCAACTGTCCCCTGACTCCTCTCCTAGCCCAGGCTTGGCCAGCTCAGTGGGGAAAAGTACAACTGGCATGGCTTCAGACGGAATGGCACTCCTGCCACGCCGCTGCTTCTCCTTCGGGCCATGAGGGTCCAGCCTGAACAGCACAGGCACATGTCTAAAGGGTAACAACATGGGTTCTAATCCTGATTTGCCACTAGCCAACTTGGCACACTGGGGCATGTATCAGACCTCTTGGATGGCGACTATGAGTGTGGACAGCGCCAAGCACAGGGCCTGATATTTACCAAGGATAAATGGTATCTCTAACCCTAGGGGATGCGGTCATTCAAATTTATAGGCAAAGGATGCCACTGCCTAAATAAGCGTGTGTAGGCAGCTCAAGTCAGTATGCAGAGACATCTCTTGGGGCAGCTGGCTTTCTCCTGAGGCAACTAGGCCAAGGGTGGCATGTTGGGGGATGGTGGGGACTTTGGCCTGAACCTGAGGGGGCTGCTGCCTGGTCCCACCTCAGCAACCTGTACAGACCAGGACGGGACAGGCACACTCACATCTAAACAAATCTCGAGTGGCCACACAACTGAGCATGAGGGGACACCAAAAAAAAGAAAAGAAAAAAGGGTTATTGCTGTCTCTGCTCTCAAAAACTCATGGCCCATGGGAGTCCCATGGCAGTCCAGTGGTTAAGACTCCACATTGCAGGGGCTGTGAGTTCAATCCCTGGTTGGGAAACTGAGATCCCACATGCCATGTGGTGCATCCAAAAAAACAATCAACCGAAACTCACGGCCCAAAGACGTTACTAAAACCAAGGCACGCTCAGTGGGTTTTGTACCTTTTACATATATCACCTCATTCATTTCTCATAACCACCCTGGGAGTGTTTTATTATCTTAGTCTGACAGATAAGAAACAGAAGCTGATGCAGGTAAAGGAAATTCCCAAGATTCCAGGGCTGGTAAGTGGCCAACTCTACCACCCACTGCCAGGACAAGGGTCACACCTGCTCGAGGGAAACTCTCAGACTGATGGAGTATGATCACCTCCCTTCTGGAAGAGGTGGGTGTAGGTGAGGGGGAATGCAGGGAGGGACAAGGGGGCAGGGAGGCCTTGGGGGTCCAGGTGAGGGGCTGCAGTGGGACACTGAGGTCAGCCTGGAGGGAAAGGTTTACAGGAGGACATGAGCGCGACATCTGGAAGTGACAGAGGCAGCGTGGCCCTTAACGGTGGGAGATGGTCTGATTCAGTGCCTGGTCCCTGGAGCTGGCAGAGGGTAAACAGGACCCAGAGCTGACCTCCCCCAGTGAAGACACACGGAGTGAGGGAGGGGTTTGGAGGGTGGCCCCTGCAGAGCCAGCCCTGGTCAGGGCGTGACGGACCACAGGATGCAACCCTTGACCTCAGGCCCTGTCTTACCGCCTCACCCTCACTTCATTCCCCCTCCCACCTACAGGGATTCTTGGGCCGCGTCCAGTTTCCGGCCACCAGCACCCCAAGCGGAAGGACCGGTATTGCAGACAGTCCCTCTGGACAACGTTCCTTCCAGGCCAACTTGTATGGCTCAGGAGGCCAAATCCAGGTGTTCTGGCTCCAAGACCCTGGGCACCGATCCCCTTCAGTAATTCCAGTGGCCACAGGCCTCCCCTCCGGCCACAGGCTTCCCCTCAGGCCTGCTTCTTCTGGAAGGAGCCTCAAGCCCCACAGCTGCCCTTCCCTCAACCAGCCACAGGTCAGGACAGGAAAGGCTTAGGCCTCAGCAACTCAAACAATAGCCTGGGTTCATTAAGGCTTCATAATGAATTAACTGAAAATAATATTCATGGGTGTGTGTGTGGGGGGAGGGTAACCTTGTTAGTAAGCAGGTGCTCCAGGCCAGAAAGGGTCTCTTCGCACATAGACTGATGCTGAGAGGTCAGAGCAGGGCCAGACAAGTACCCGTCACTTTTAAAACCAAGTGTCAGAAAAGCTACAGAATGACAGCGCAGAGGAGTTCAGAAGGCAATGGCCACTTGATAATTCACAAAACAGGACTGAGGCTTTGGGGTTCATGCCACACTTTAGGGCACACCTTTCTTTGCAAGAAGCCAAAGCACCCCGCCTATGTGGGTCTGCCCCAGCATGCCTCAGGGAGGCGGGAATCAGCTCAGAGGCAGGAGTGTGATGGGTGATGCCATGAGAACTTGCTGATGGAACCAGAATGGGGCTCGGTCTCCTGACTGCTGGGTCAGCACTCCATCCCTCTCCAGGCCCCCCAGTCTACCTTCCCATGGGACGGGTTTCACTTCCTGTCCTCAGAACACTCTTCACTGACACCAAAAACCAAACCAAAGGCCGGGGCGGGGCTGCAAAGAGACCTAGGCTAAGAAGAGTAAGGGGATAATGTGGGGAACACTGCTAAAAGGTTCTTCAAACACCACTGGTGGAGTCTGACAGAAAAGGTGACTTCTGTCTGCCCCTTAGGCAAATCCTAACCTTGAAAAGTCTACCTCTCCCCCCAAGTATCAATTCACCTGGACTCAACGCTTCAAGCTTCTCTAATCTCATGTAATTCTTAAATCAATCCTGTGAGAGAAGGGTGATTATCCCCATTTTACAGAGGAGAAAACTGAGGCTCAGTAGGGATAGAACTCTTTGGTTTCCTCATTCTAAGTCTTGTGTCTTTCGCCAGATCAAAGTGTCTCAGGTCTTTGATTCTAAGAGTTTCAGGCAAAACTTATTACTTTGGAACTAAGTAATAATTAACTTTGCACTCAGAAACTCAAACAATCTTACCCATCAAGTCTGTAGTCCCAACCAGCTGAGGCCAAGTCCTTTCCATGGTACCCAGGTTTCACAGTTGTCTCTTCTTAAATGTTCCGACACACAGGAAGGAACTGTTCTGGTTGCTTTTCTTTCTTATGCTGCCTGGCCTTCTATGTATGTCCAATTTCACTTCACCAAGGAAGAAAGAAAAGAAAAGAATGGCTTAGATGAGACTTACACTAAAGGAAGGAAAGAACTGCTGGGCTTCTTCAGTTCTGAAACACTCCATCCATCAGTAAACAGCAGCCTCCTCTCCTTAGAGACTTCTCAGCTATTCCCAACAGCCTGCTCTCTACGGCCTGAATCCAACCCTGTACGGAGCTATTGAGAACAGTCTGGCATTTAAGCCATCCAGCTGCTGTATGAACTGATGAGTCATGGTTTACAGCTGGAAAAGAAGGACAAAGTTATCTTCTGATTCAGAAGGGCAGCTGATCTTTCAGACATGTGAGTGCTGAGTGAGTAAAGTATACCTCTTTCCACCTGAAGACTGTTGCATTTCTGGACAAGTGTCTTGAGGCAGGAGAAGTGAGTGGGGAGAGTGTGGAACGGGCTTTGAAGTCATCAGATGCCAGCTAGAGGAAGAGAAATTTCTAGCCCCGTGATTCCCAAACCAAAGGCTAGTGAGTAAGGCCAGAAATGTGAAGTCAGTGAAGACAGAGCAATTTTCTTTCCTTCTTCCTTCCTTCCATCAATAACACCCATCTGCCCCATATTCTTGTCTCATCCTTAGGATTCCAGCAAGGACCAACTAACTCTGAATGAATGATAACAGGAATTTTGTCTGACTCATTCACCATTGCATTTCTGGTGCCTAGAGCAACACACAGCACACAGTTGTGCTCAAAAAATATCTACTGGATGTACAGAAGAATAAAACAAAAATAAGGCTCAGGGCACGAATCTCCATTTCACAGGCTGAGGGAAGCTGAGGTATATGGTTCTCAGCCAGGATGGAACACCTTCCATTAAACCACCCTGCCAGCTGGCTAAAGCTATTTCAATGTATGCCACCTTAATAGGGTGCCGAGGGGGACACTGAAGGGAGGAGAGCATTCAACTTTTCAAAGGAACAAGACTATAAATGGCAAGAGGGCGTCCCTGGTGGTCCAGTGGCTAACATTCCATGGTCCCAGTGCAGGGGACCTAGGTTTGATCCCTGGTCAGGGAACTAGATCCTGCATGCCGCAATTAAAAAGATCCTGCGTGCTACAACTAGAACTCAGTGCAGCCAAATAAGTAAATAAATATGAAAAAAAGAGACTAGGAATGGCAAACAAAGACAACAGGTCCTATTGGGGACCCTTTAAAATTGCTACCAAATGGCCTCTAAAGCCAGGTACTCCCAAAGCCCAGGCGATGATAAATGCTGAAAGTGGGGCCTCAGGAATGTCCCTCTGCCTCAGCTACTCAGATATCTGGGCTCCCCATGTTCATGGGTAACCAAACAGCCCAAACTCAAAGATCCAGCACCTGCAGAAAGAGGAAGTGATTCAACAGCCGCTGTACGCGCCTGTAGCCCCCTGGGAGCCCTCTCACCTACGCTCCTCACAACGTGTAACATCATCTCTGGCATCCACTGCATTCCCTGTGTTCAGTGTCAGGACAGGCCTGCTCTCAGCTCTAGCTGGCAGGAGCACCCGGCGAAGGTCCATAACAAGTGACCACACTCATGGACACGGCTCTGTGAACACTGCTACACAGTGGTACTCCCTGAGCTTATTCCCGGCCAGAAAACCAACCAACAGGAAGTGATGGCTTCCACTGCCCCAGGCTATGTGGGAGCCAGGTGAGCGGCCATTATTCACCTTCCAGGTATCTGGTGACACCTACCATTCCAGCAGCAGCACAAGTCATTTAATATGAATGTTAGACATACAATTTCAGGGGGCAAGTCCAGGGGACCAGACACCTGGGCAAAATATCCCTGACCCTGACCCAAGGCAGGGAGCTCTACTTCTCCACACTTAACCTACCACCTGAAGCCCTGCCTGTACCCATCAAGCCCCTCAGTGTCTAACTGCTGGGTTCCCAGCAGGCAGTGACATTTGGCTGTTGAGGGGCAGCTGGTGAGGCTGGCAGGGGGACTCTTCACTAATTCTCAGACTGAGTGGGGACTGGGTTAAGGGAAAAACGGGTGTAGAACTGAGATGGGGACAGCAGAGGTGAGAGGGCAGGAGACCTCATTTTTAGTAAGATTGGGTGAGGACGTTAAGAACTGGGCACCAAGAGTCGCGGGCAGTTTAGCAAAGACTTAGGGACAGGAGTGTCCTCTGATGGTTGGAGATGGATAGGAAGTCTATGGTGGGCTAAGAAGTGAGGGGTTGAGTCTGTGAAGGCAAGAGGTGTGTAAGACTTGAGAAAGGGCTGAGATCAGTTACCAAAAAGAAAAGCGTGTGCTCAACAGGGCATCTACTTTGGTGGTGGGTCTTAAATGAGAGTGGGACAGAGATGGGGTGTTCAGGATGGGCATACCTTGGGGAGCTGAGCAGAGGGTGTGTAAGATTAGGATAAGAAGGCTGATCATGAAAAGGGCGAACCGAACCAGAATCGAGGCTAGTGTGCAGCATGAGGATCGCCAAAGGGGTTGGGGGGAAGCAGAGGCATGTGGTCAAGGTCAGGGGTGGAACTGGGCTACAGTGAGGTCAAGGATGAGGCTGCATTTACGCAAGACCGGTGGGGGGAGGGGGTCGGGTGGTAAGCCCTAGGGTCAAGTCACGAGTGGCAAATGGAGGGGACAGGCCAGCAGCGGCAGAGCGGGCCGAAGGCTAGGGTTGGAGTGGGGCGCGGAGCTTGGGCTGGGAAGGGTGAGGGCTCAGAAGCAAGGCAGTCTCAAGGCAACCAGGGGTCTGGATTCAGGGAAAGGGCTGGTGTCCCCTTGCCCATATGCGTCCCGGCCTCGCCGCCCCTCTGCTGCCCGCCTCGCCCCGGATCCTTAACTCACCGAAGGGAGAAGCGAGGGGGCGGGGGCAGTGCCAGCCGCTGCAACCCCTAAGCCTCGGATGGGACGCCGCGGCCTCCCGGCCACTGACAACAGGAAGCGACTCCCGCGGCGCCTGACGCCGTAACGTCAGCTCTGCGTCCGGCCCCGCCCCTGCCCGTGGAGCCAATCGTGGGGCCCGGAGGGGCTACGGGGCGGGGCCAGCGCTCCCGTGCCTGAGGATTCTCAGCCCCGGAGTAGATACGTGGTCTGGGAGGCTCACGGTCACTGTACCCTAGCAGGGCACGGAGAAGCAAGGCCGCCGGCCCCCGGCGGAATGCGTCCTCACTGCCCGCCTGCCGCTGCACTGCCCGCCTTCCGCTGGATCTGTGTCAGGCGAGATCCTGGCTTCTGAGTTCCCGACCTCATCTGCGTAGAACTGGGGCCGTCACTTGGCCTCCAGAGAAGGTTCCCCGCTTGTAAAATGGGACCAACGCCTACCCTATTTTTGCCTCCCCCAGGGAATCAGTGTAGCCAAATGGGCAGAGCCCAGGCCCAACTTGGAGCTTCTGTCCCGCCTGGCGTTTCTCAGGAAAAGCCTGTATGTTTTAAGCACAGCTTGTATCAAGGGAACACCTTGAGGTCCCCCGGCATTATCTAGTAACTTACCATCATGCCTGCGCCACACTCGCTCAAGCAGTTATTCTCACGTAGCCTTGTGGTTGTTTGCTTTCCGTCGTAGAAGCGATATTTCTCTTTCAAATGGAATCGGAATAGGGACTTTCTTGGTGGTGCAGTGGTTAAGACTCCATGCTGCCAATGAAGGGGGTTCCATCCCTGCTCAGGGAACTAGCTCCCACAAACCAATGAAGTCCTGACGCAGCCAAATATTTTTTTAAAAAGGAGGGGTACAGAGAACCAAAGGTCAAAAGTGGGGGTGGGGGGTGGGTCCTGACATTCTTGAGACATTTAACACGAGCAGGTTTCTATCGAGTGAGACTAGGGCCTGCGTGTGGAAGAGGTACCACTACACGCAGGGCCGTGGGACTTTGGGGTGGCTTTACAGGACTGGGGGATGGGGGACACACCAGTTCTTGGGAGGAAGCTCCGCTGATCCCTGCTGGGATCTTATGCTCCACCCACCTCTTCAGGGAAGATGTCCCTCATATCTCTGGAAAGGTTGAGGTCCCAGTGTAAGCAGATAGAATGGGGGGATATGGGGAAGTCCTAGGAGGAAAAGAACTCAATATAGCTTTTTGACATAAGAGAAGCCATTTTCTGCATAAGCTGTTTCGTGATCTAAGCCTGGCCACAATGCTTACCCTTGAACAGGTCTCAGTAATTAATGATCTGAAAGGAACAAAGGATTGCAATCAGGAAACAATAATTCAGCTATGAAACAAGAATCCTAGTTCCTCCTCAAGGGCTGGACATAATCTGATATACATCTTTGAGTTGTGCTACAGGAACTAAGTCCCCTTGCCCCCCTCACCCCCACATCCCCACCCTTCCTCCCACCAAGTGGAGGGTGGTAACTGCATGCTCAGTTACCAGCCTGAAGGAAAAATAAGGAATAATGTTGACCTTTTCTGACTTTGTGACTTCTATCAACTAAAACCTGAACTCTGTCAACATTTTCCGTTATTCTATATTAAATCCCTCTGCTGAAGCCCCTTCATGAAGGTGCATATACTACCCAAGCCCCTTCATGAAATACGCATGTTCAGAAAGGCAAAATGGTCTGAGGAGGCCTTACAAATAACTGAGGAAAAAAGAGAAGCAAAAGGCAAAGGAGAAAAGGAAAGATACCCATCTGAATGCAGGCTTCTAGAGAATATCAAGGAGAGATAAGAAAAACTTTTTAAGTGAACAGTGCAAAGATATAGAGGAAAACAATAGAGAGGGAAAGACTGGAGATCTCTTCAAGAAAATTATAGATACCAAGGGAACATTTCATGCAAAGTGAAATGAAGTTGCTCAGTCGTGTCCGACTCTTTACAACCCCATGGACTGCAAACTACCAGGCTCCTCCGTCCATGGGATTTTCCAGGCAAGAGTACTGAAGGAGGTTGCCATTTCCTTCTCCAGAGGATCTTCCCAACCCAGGGATTGAACCTGGGTCTCCTGCATTCATGCAAAGATGTGCACAATAAAGGACAGAAAGGGTATGGACCTAACAGAAGCAGAAGATGTTAAGAACAAGTGGCAAGAATACACAGAAGAACTGTACAAAAAAGATCTTCACGACCCAGATAACCATGATGGTGTGATCACTCACCTAGAGCCAGACATCTTGGAATGTGAATTCAAGTGGGCCTTAGGAAGCATTACTACAAACAAAGCTACTGGAGGTGATGGAATTCCAGTTGAGCTATTTCAAATCCTAAAGGATGATGCTGTGGAAGTGCTGCACTCAATATGGCAACAAATTTGGAAAACTCAGCAGTGACCACAGGACTGGAAAAGGTCAGTTTTCATTCCAGACCCAAAGAAGGGCAATGCCAAAGAATGTTAAAATTACTGCACAATTGCACTTGTCTCACATGCCAGCAAACTAATGCTCAAAATCCTTCAAGCTAGGCTTCAACAGTATGTGAACTGAGAACTTCTAGATGTACAAGCTAGATGTAGAAAAGGCAGAGGAACCAGAGGTCAAATTGCCAACATCCATTGGATCACAGAAAAAGTGAAAGAATTCCAGAAAAACATCTACTTCTGCTTCATTGACTATGCTAAAGCGTTTGACTGTGTAGATCACAACAACTGTGGAAAATCCTTAAAGAGATAGGAATACCAGACCACTTTACCTGCCTCCTGCAAAACCTGTATGCAGGTCAAGAAGCAACAGTTAGAACTGGACCTGAAACAGTGGACTGATTTCAAATTGGGAAAGGTACGTGAAGGCTATATATTGTTTATCAACCTGTTTATTTAGTATGTCAACCCTTCTTATTTAATTTCTATGCAGAGTTCAGTTCACTTCAGTCATTCAGTCGTATCTGACTCTTTGCTACCCCATGAATTGCAGCACGCCAGGCCTCCCTGTCCATCACAAACTCCCAGAGTTCACTCAAACTCATGTGCATCAACTCGGTGATGCCATCCAGCCATCTCATCCTCTGTCGTCCCCTTCTCCTCCTGCCCCCAATCCCTCCCAGCATCCGGGTCTTTTCCAGTGAGTCAGCTATATGCATGAAGTGGCCAAAGTACTGGAGTTTCAGCCTCAGCATCAGTCCTTCCAATGAACACCCAGAACTGGTCTCCTTTAGGATGGACTGGTTGGATCTCCTTGCAGTCCAAGGGACTCGCAAGAGTCTTCTCCAATACCACAGTTCAAAAGCATCAATTCTTCGGCGCTCAGCTTTCTTCACAGTCCAATTCTCACATCCATACATGACCACTGGAAAAAACATAGCCTTGACTAGACGGACCTTTGTTGGCAAAGTAACGTCTCTGCTTTTGAATATGCTATCTAGGTTGGTCATAACTTTCCTTCCAAGGAGTAAGTGTCTTTTAATTTCATGGCTGCAATCACCATCTGCAGTGATTTTGGAGCCCCCCAAAATAAAGTCTGACACTATTTCCACTGTTTCCCCATTTATTTCCCATGAAGTGATGGGACTAGATGACAAGATCTTAGTTTCCAGAATGTTGAGCTTTAAGCCAACTTTTTCACTCCTCTTTCACTTTCATCAAGAGGCTTTTTAGCTCCTCTTCACTTTCTGCCATAAGGGTGGTGTCATCTGCATATCTGAGGTTATTGATATTTCTCCTGGCAATCTGGATTCCAGCTTGTGCTTCTTCCAGACCAGCATTCTTCATGATGTACTCTGCATATAAGTTAAATAAGCAGGGTGACAATATACAGCCTTGACATACTCCTTTTCCTATTTGGAACCAGTCCGTTGTTCCAAGTCCAGTTCTAACTGTTGCTTCCTGACCTGCATATAGGTTTCTCAAGAGGCAGGTTAGGTGGTCTGGTATGCCCATCTCTTTCAGAATTTTCCACAGTGTATTGTGATCCACACAGTCAAAGGCTTTGGCATAATCAATAAAGCAGCAAGAGATGTTTTTCTGGAACTCTCTTGCTTTTTCGATGATCCAGCGGATGTTGGCAATTTGATCTCTGGTTCCTCTGCCTTTTCTAAAACTGGCTTGAACATCAGGAAGTTCACAGTTTGCGTATTGCTGAAGCCTGGCTTGGAGAATTTTGAGCATTACTTTACTAGTGTGTGAGATGAGTGCAATTGTGCGGTAGTTTGAGCATTCTTTGGCATTGCCTTTCGATTGGAATGAAAACTGACCTTTTCCAGTCCTGTTGGCCACTGCTGAGTTTTCCAAATTTACTGGCATATTGAGTGCAGCACTTTCACAGCATCATCTTTCAGGATGTGAAATAGCTCAGTTGGAATTCCATCACCTCCACTAGCTTTGTTTGTAGTGATGCTTCCTAAGGCACACTTGAATTCACATTCCAGGGTGTCTGGCTCTAGGTGAGTGATCACACCATCATGGTTATCTGGGTTGTGAAGATCTCTTTTGTACAGTTCTTCCGTGTATTCTTGCCACCTTTTCTTAATATTTTCTGCTTCTGTTAGGTCCAGACCATTTCTGTCCTTTATCTAGCCCATCTTTGCATGAAATGTTCCCTTGGTATCTCTAATTTTCTTGAAGAGATCTCTAGTCTTTCCCATTCTGTTCTTTTCCTCTATTTCTTTGCATTGATCGCTGAGGGAGGCTTTCTTATCTCTCCTTGCTATTCTTTGGAACTCTGCACTCAGATGCTTGTATCTTTCCTTTTCTCCTTTGCTTTTCACTTCTCTTCTTTTCACAGCTATTTGTAAGGCCTCCCCAGACAGCCATTTTGCTTTTTTGCATTTCTTTTCCATGGGGATGGTCTTGATCCTGTCTCCTGTACAATGTCATGAACCTCTGTCCATAGTTCATCAGGTACTGTCTATTAAATCCATTTCTCACTTCCACTGTATAATCATAAGGGATTTGATTTGGTCATACCTGAATGGCCTAGTGGTCTTCCCTACTTTCTTTAAGTCTGAATTTGACAATAAGGAGTTGATGATCTGAGCCAGAGTACCTCATGGGAAACGCCAGGTTGGACGAAGCACAAGCTGGAATCAAGATTGCCGGGAGAAATATCAGTAACCTTAGATATGCAGATGACACCACCCTTATGGCAGAAAGTGAAGAGGAATAAAAGAGCCTCTTGATGAAGATAAAAGAGGAGAGTGAAAATCTGGCTTAAAACTCAACATTTAAAAAATGAAGATCATGGCATCCAGTCCCATCACTTCCTGGCAAATAGATGGGGAAACAATGGAAACAGTGACCGACTTTATTTTCTTGGGCTCCAAAATCACTGTAGGCAGTGACTGCAGCCATGAAATTAAAAGACACTTGCTCCTTGGAAGAAAAGCAATAACAAACCTAGTTCAGTTCAGTTCAGTCGCTCAGTCGTGTCTGACTCTTTGCCACCCCGTGGACTGCAGCACGCCAGGCTTCCCAGTCCATCACCAGCTTCCTCAAACTCATGTCCACTGAGTCTGTGATGCCATCCAACCATCTTGTCTTCTTTCGTCCCCCTTTCCTGCCTTCAATCTTTCCTAGCATCAGGATCTTTTCCAGTAAGTCAGATCTTCACATCCGGTAGCCTAAGTATTAGAGCTTCAGCTTCAGCATAAGTCCTTCCCATGAACATTCAGGGTTGATTTCCTTTAGGATTGACTGGTTTGATCTCCTTGCAGCCCAAGAGATGTCAAGGGCTTTGGCATAGTCAATAAGGCAGAAATAGATGTTTTTCTGGAACTCATTGAGCTGGTGATACCATCCAGCCATCTCATCCTCTGTCATCCCCTTCTCCTCCTGCCTTCAATCTTTCCCAGCATCAGGGTTTTTTCAAATGAGTCAGTTCTTCTCATCAGGTGGCCAAATTATTGGAGTTTCAGCTTCAGCATCAGTCTTTCCAATGAATATTCAGGACTGATTTCCTTTAGGATGGACTGGTTGGATCTCCTTGCAGCCCAAGAGACTCTCAAGAGTCTTCTCCAACACCACAGTTCAAAAGCATCAATTCTTTGGTGCTCAGCTTTCTTCATAGTCCATCTCTCACATCCATACATGACTACTGGAAAAACCATAGCCTTGACTAGACGGACCTTTGTTGGCAAAGTAATGTCTCTGCTTTTTAATATGCTGTCTAGGTTGGTCATAACTTTTCTTCCAAGGAGCAAGTATCTTTTAATTTCATGGCTGCAGTCACCATCTGCAGTGATTTTGGAGCCCCCAAAATAAAATCTTTCACTGTTTCCGCTGTTTCCCCATCTACTTGCCATGAAGTGCTGGGAGCAGGTGCCTGATCTTAGTTTTCTGAATGTTGAGTTTTAAGCCAACTTTTTCACTCTCCTCTTTCACTTTCATCAAGAGGCTCTTTAGTTCTTCTTCACTTTCTGCCATAAGGGTGATGTCATCTACGTATCTGATGTTATTGATATTTCTCCTGGCAATCTTGATTCTAGCTTGTGCTCTATCCAGCCCAGGGTTTCTCATGATGTACTCTGCATATAAGTTAAATAAGCAGGGTGACAATATACAGCCTTGACGTACTCCTTTCCCTATTTGGAACCAGTCTGCTGTTCCATGTGCAGTTCTAACTGTTGCTTCCTGACCTGCACACAGATTTCTCAGGAGGCAGGTAAGGTGGTCTGGTATTCCCATCTCTTTCAGAATTTTCCACATTTTGTTGTGATCCATACAGTCAAGGGCTTTGGCATAGTCAATAAAGCAGAAAGAGATGTTTTTCTGGAACTCTCTTGCTTTTTCAATGATCCAGCAGATGTTGGCAATTTGATCTCTGGTTCCTCTGCCTTTTCTAAATCCAGCTTGAACATCTGGAAGTCCATGGTTCATATACTGTTGAAGCCTGGCTTGGAGAATTTTGAGCATTACTTTACTAGCGTGTGAGATGAGTGCAACTGTGCAATTGTTTGAACATTCTTTGGCATTGTCTTTCTTTGAGATTGGAATGAAAACTGACCTTTTCCAGTCCTGTGGCCACTGCTGAGTTTTCCAAATTTGCTGGCATATTGAGTGCAGCACTTTCACAGCATCCTCCTTTAGGATATGAAACAGCTCAACTGGAATTCCATCACCTCCACTAGCTTTGTTTGTAGTGATGCTTCCTAAGGCCCACTTGACTTCACATTCCAGGGTGTCTGGCTAGGTGAGTAATCATACCACTGTGATTATCTGGGTCTTGAAGATCTTTTTTGTATAGTTCTGTGTATTCTTGCCACCTGTTCTTAATGTCTTCTGCCTCTGTTAGGTCCATACCATTTCTGTCCTTTATCGAGCCCATCTTTGCATGAAATGTTCCCTTGGTATCTCTAATTTTCTTGAAGAGATCTCTAGTCTTTCCCATTCTGTTGTTTTCCTCTATTGCTTTGCACTAATTACCCATAGTATAACATCCTAGCCATCCTAATACCACCCTTCCAGTAGAATTTGTCTCTGTTTTAAGAACTTCCCTGGTGGCTCAGATGGTACAGTGTCTGCCTACAATGAGGGAGACCCAGGTTCAATCCCTGGGTTGGGAAGATCTCCTGGAGAAGGAAATGGCAACCCACTCCAGTATTCTTGCCTGGAAAATCCCATGGACGGAGGAGCCTAGTAGGCTACAGTCCATGGGGTTGCAAAGAGTTGGACATGACTAAATGACTTCACTTCACTCACTTCTTAAGGCTATAAAGATTTGCAACTAACCCTTGAAAAGAGTTGGCTCTCCCTTGAGCTAGCCTGTTGTTCTAATCGCGTCTCCCACTCTAATAAACTCTATTCTCTTCTCAGAAAAAATAATGATAATAATAACCACCTGCCTGGCTGTTGGCATTGTGGTCTGCCCCTTTTGAAATTGTCCAGGAGTGAAAACCACCCCGTCTTTGGCTTTAGGCTTGCTGAGTCTGACTGCTGAGTGCATTCACCAGAGTTAATTGTTTATCAGGAAGATTAGAAAGAAGGATATAGAGGCAAAGTATTCTCATTGTTAAACCCCTTTTTAAAATTAATGAATGTTTTTATTTTTAGCTGCGCTGAGTCCTCATTGCTGTGCACGGGGTTTCTCTGGTTGCGGTGAGTGAGGGCTTCTTTGTAGTTGCTGTGAGAGGGCTTCTTGCGGTGGCTTCTCCTGTTGCAGCACATGGGGCCTCAGCTGCCCTGCATCATGGGGGATCTTCCCAGACCAGAGATGGAACCTGTGTCCCAGCACTGGCAGGTGGATTCTTAACCTCTGAACCACCAGGGAAGTCCCAGTCTTAAATGCATTTTAAACAAGGTGGAAAGTAAGAGAGTTACTAGGGAAATCTGGTCACCTTGGCCAAAGGGCAGTATTTTTGGTCATAAGTGGCACAGCAAGAGCCTCACCAGCTTGGCACAAGCATACGCTCCCCTCAAATGGAGCATGCAATGTCCCTTGATTATTCTGGTAGGGACATGTAAGGGGACAAGATAGGTGATTAAACAGTTATTTCCACTAGCGCATTGTAAGTAGAAAGAATAGTGTGGGGGACCCTACTAGGTAAGTTAGTGATGACTCAAGAAAGCAGAGGTTTGCTTAACTACAAAACCAAGCGGGCTCGCTGAGCAAGAAAACCGCACAACAGAAGCACAAGACGTGCCCCAAACAACAAAACAGTGGCGACAGGAGGCCCGCATCCTGCCCAGTGGGCTCAGTAATTTAATGACCCTGGACATACTCTCTGCAGACATCAAAAACAGGAATTTATGGAAATGTGACATTTCAAAGTGAAAGGCACTCGTTGTAATGAAATATTTTTCCATAGTGTCATGACAGTCCCAGCTCGGCCACATAGGGACCAGAAAACTATGTTCCCGTGCTCCCCCCCAACCCTTGCCATGAGATAGAGGAGGACCCAATGGTGGAAGTCTATTCATGGATAAGGAAGAAGATGGTCTTTTCCCCTCCCCACTTTTCCTTTGATTATAAAACTGTAGCCCACTAAGTTCTTGGGGCAAGGCAACCTCTCACCACCTGCTTGTACACCTCAAAAGCACCCTATTCTAATGAATCACTTCTTATCTATCACTTTGCCTCTCGCTGAATTCTTTCTGTTCTGAGACATAAAGAACCAGAGCTCTTCAAGCCTCCTGAAATGCCACCCAGCAATTTCAATTTCAGTGAATTTTTGCACGACTGCCATCTGCAAAAGCTGTGGGAAACCCCTGGGATAATCTGTTGTCTGATTTTTCAGGAGCACGCCCATCTCTCAGTCCTCTCCTTCTTCCCAGGCTTCTCAGCCTCTGTGCTAAGTCTGCGAGCTTGTCTTCCTCTCTTCCTCATGTTCTACGAGTCTTTGTGAAACTGAATAAAGCCTTGAATCCTGGCAGGGGTTGGGGGGTTGGAGGGTTGGAGAGTGAAGGTGAGTGTGCATTCCCATGAAAAATTTTATGTGGACCATGAGTGCACCAGGTAGAATCCAGCCAGAAAAAGAATCTCACATTACTACATAATTTGAACAACAATAAAGGCACCCCCAAAGTGTTAGACAAGAGAGCTCAAAAGGCATCCCTGAGGAGGTGACTTTTGATCTGGGCCTTCTTGTCAATAGAGGATCCCACATACCACAACTAAATATATCACATGCTGCAGCAAAGACCTGTTGCAACCAAATAAATAAATATTAAAAGAAGAAGGAGAAGAAGAAATGGCTGGTGGGTAGAAATGCAAGCTGAGCTCAGGGGAGGGTGGCCCAAGAGGGGGAGGGGAAGCAAGGAAGTAAGGAAAGGGAAAAGTCAGAGCAGGGGGTCAGGATAAAAGGGAAGATAAAGATAGATTACACCAGAGAGAAAGGGAGGAGGTACAGACACAGTTGGAGACCAGGGCAAGGAGGGCTCAAAACGTTTGCAAAGGCAGCTGATCTCCTACTGGTCTGAAAGCTTAGATTTCTAGCACTATCCGGAGTTATCTGAAGCCAGATAGAAGAACTGCAGCCATCCAAATTCCCTGGGGACAGGTCCAACATATAGAATCCTGAAACCCACCCCTACTCTAAAGAGTCATTACAAGACAGGGTCCAAAAATTTGGGCTTGATCATCCCTCTTGTCTTCTGCCCTCAGCTCTGATGGATGTGAAGCATAACAAAATGTGAGAATCTCTGCCCCAACCTGGGAGATGAAGGGTAAGGGTTGACATTTGTGGAAAATAGAAGCTCCTACTGTTTGCCCGGATGGAATTGTGATCTGCCCTTACCAAGCACTTGGGAGGTGGGCATCCTTGTTATGCCCACAGTATTGCAGGAAGGGGGCCTCCTTTCAAGGCCTGAGAGTGAGGTCTTGTCTAACATTCAGAGATGAATTGTCCAAAGGAGAAGACATGCTAACAAAGCAAGAGACTTTATTGGGAAAGGGGTGCCCCAGCAGAGAGCAGTAGGGTAAGAGAATCCAGGAGAACTCTGCCATGCAGTTCACAGTATTAGGTTTTATGGTGATGGTATTAGTTTCTGGGCTGTCTCCACCTTTTTTTTTTTTTTTTTTTTGGCTGCTCTGGGTCTTAGTTGCTGCATGTGGTATCTTTAGTTGTGGCATGTAAAATCTCAGTTGCAGCATGTGGGACCTATTTCCCTGACCAGCGACTGAACCCAGGCCCCCTGCATTGGGAGTATGGAATCTTAGTCACTGGACCACCAGGGAAGTCCCTCTGGCTGATCATTCTGACTCAGGGTCCTTCCTGATGGCATGCACGTTGCTCAGCCAAGATGGATTCCAGCGAGAAGGATTCTGGGAGGTTGGTAGGACATATGGACTGGCGTCTCCTCTCTCCTTTTGACCTTTCCCAACTTCTTCCTGGTTGGTGGTAGCTTGTTAGTTTCATGTTCCTTCCCAGAACCTCCTGTTGTAAGATAACACATGCAAGTGGTTATTACTGGGTCTGGCCAGGGAGGATGGTTTCGGGATGGTTTCGGTCAGAGCTTCCCCTAACAACTGTACAAATAAAAAAAGAGGCTTAAGAGAGGTTAAGTGACTTGGGGCCCAAGGCCACACAATGAATAAACAGCAGAAGCAGGATTCTCACCCAGCTCTTTCTGATTCTGGTTGGTGAGGAAGCATAGTTCAGTGGCAGAGCAAGTGAGCTTTGGAGATAGGAATACTTCGTTTTGAATCCCATACTGTTTGCTGATAGTAAACGGATGGACGTGTGTGCTGAGTCGTCTCCGACTTTTTGCGACCCCATGGACTGGAGCCTGCTAGGCTCCTCTGTCCGTGGAATTGTCTAGGCAAGAATACTGGAGTGAATTGCTGTTTCCTTCCCCAGGAGATCTTCCTGACCCAGGGACCGAACCCTCATCTCTCATGTCTCCTGCACTGGTGCCGGATTCTTTACCACTGAACCGTCTGGGAAGCCCAGGTGTTTGCTAAGCTTTCCCTAAAACAGTCCAGGCTTCAGGGCCATCCAGTGAGTGTGAAGCTTGGACAACTGCCACAGTGTTGTTAATTTTCATAGGTCCCCTGAGGTATCACTGAAAATGAAACTTCTAAATTGAGTTTTATTGATGTTTAGAAAAGAGAAGTAAGTCACAACATCCTCTGGCCCCTTACCCTCAGGCAGAGTGGTCTGGAATGTGTGACTTCAGGGAAGTTCCTAAAACTCGATGAGCCTCAGTTCCTCATCTGTAAATTGGGGAAAACATCAGATTAAATAAAATAGTATCGTTAAGACAGTTTCTGGTCTGTAGGAAGTGCTGGAAGCTGACTAGCTATTATTATTACAATTCTGGTAATTCTTCTGAGCCACCAAGGAAGCCCCAGAGTACTGGAGCAGGTAGACTGTCCCTCTCCAGGGGAACTTCCCGGAGTTCCAGGAATAGAACCAGGATCTCCTGCATTGCAGGCGAATTCTTTACCAGCTGAGCTGCCAGGGAAACCCAAGGCAATTCTTACCTTCCCGATTCAGTCAGGCCCCTGCCTTTCACTGCTCTTCTGAGCACTGGAGTGAGATCTTTGCTTCTTTGGATCCCAGATATATTCTTACTCGGCATCAGGTTAAAATCATGAAACAGATAATTACTGTGACCATCTTTTTCCACAATGGAATAGCTGGTGTTTTCCCAGGTTCTTTAGTAGGGAACTGATTCTTCCCACTCTCTCTCTCTTTCTCTTTGTTTCGGCCACATGGCATGGCTTGCCGGATCCTAGTTCCCGGACCAGGGATCAAACCCGCGCCCCCTCTAGTGGAGCCCTAACCGCTAGACCACTAGGGAATTCCACTTCCCATTCTTTTTAAAAATTGATTTAAAATTTTTAATTATTTGTCGATTATACCTCTTATTGGAAAAAAAAAGTCACCAAGTAATGAACTGGAAAAAAAAAAAAAAAACAATAAAAAATTGTATCACATGCAGTTTATATTCAGATAGTACCAAGTGAAATGAACTGGTGATGAAACACGAGGACTCTAGCAGTTCCTTGCCCCAGACCAGGTCCTTGCCCACCTTCCTGAGCCAGCTCACTGGGCCTAGGCACCTCCACGGAGCAGGTTTTAGATGAATCTTCTGCTGCTTTTCTCCATTTCTCTTTCCACATCTAGTTCTTGATTCACCCATTTTAGACCCTGTCTATTGAATTCCTAGTTGGCACTGGCAAGGAGTTGCCACCCCCAAACTATTCTTGAGACTTAGTTATGTCACTGTCTCCAGATAACTAATAGTGTTTACAGGGAATTCCACGGTGGCCCTGTGGTTAAGACTCAGATCTTTCACTGCCCAGGTTTGGTTCGATCCCTGGTCATGAAACTATGCGACTCAGATTGCGATTTGAACTCACAGTCTTTTAACTGATATCATACACCTCATCTCAGGACTTCATGAAGCTCAGTTTCTTGATGTTATCACAGAAAGAATTCAGTGAGAGACAAACTGATAGGTAAGAAGTGAGTTTATTTAGAGAGAAACCCACTCCGCAGACAGGGCCATCTCAGAAGGGGAGAGTGGCCGCACAGTATGGGGTTGTCAGTTCTGTAGGGCTGGGTACTTTCATAGGATAATGAGTGGGAGGAGTATTCCAGCTATCTTGAGGAAGGGGTGGAGATTTCCAGGATGGAGGCCGCTGTCCACCTTTTGACTTTTATGGTCAGCCTTGGAACTGTCATGGTGCCTGTGGGTGTTTCATTTAGCACGCTAACGTGTTGCAATGAGCAAGCACTGAGGGTCAAGTTCTAGTGGAAGTCAATTTGCCTGCCATCTTGGGCTTAGTTGGTTCTAACCAGTTTATGTCCTGTCCTCCCACTATGTCATTCTTTTAAAGATTGTTCCCTGCCCTCTTCCTGGCTTACCCCCATTCCCTCCTTAACTGACCTGATGCAGGTTACAAGCAGGATCCCTGTTCCCTGTTACACCAGTTCTCAGATTCATTCGGGAGGCAGGGTGTTTGTAAAACAGGAGGGACGGGGCAAGGCACAACCTTTCAAAGAATGACATCGCTCTTTGGGGTCTTGTTTTCCGAAATGACCACATGTCCTGGAGGGGAGTTCATGCCTTTTGAAACATTCTGTCTATGGAATGTGTGTCTCTCTAAATAAATCTACTTTTTACCTATCACTTCGCCTTTCACTGAATTCTTTCTGTGATAAACATCAAGAACCTGAGCTTTGTTAAGTCCTAAGGCCAGTTTTGCGAACTCAACTCAAAGACAGTGGGTTCAAGTCCCAGTGTAGCTTCTGGCTGGGTTCAAGTCCCATCTGAGTTGTGTAGTTTCAGCTGGCAAGAGCAGCCCCAGGGCATGGGGCCATCTCAGAAACTGAGAGCATCTCAGAAACGGGAGAAAAACCCCACACAGAGTGTGGGCCATCTCAGAAGGCAAGAGGCTCGAGGTCTACCAGCAGTCAAATCTTCCGCCATCTTGGACCTCACTGGTTCTAGCCAGTTTGTGTCGTATATTCAGGGACTACGTTATTCTTTTAGAGATTGTGCCCTGCCCTCTTCCTTCCTGTCTCACTTGGAAGGCGTGCATTGTGCAGAACAATTCTTTCTGTCATAGAACTAGGAATGACCTTATCAACAGGCGCTGTGGCTGCTGTTTATTGATGCAGAATAAAATCATGATCATTTGAATTTATTTCTCAGGAAAAATAATGCTGCCAACCAGTGCTTGACAGTAGGCTGTTTTTCCTTTAACATCCCCTGGCTACTTCACGTTGTTGTCTATGAGTTCATAAGAGCAGAGAGATGGTGGCAGGAGCTAAATATTTACACTGTGAAAAAAAATTAAATGTGAAATCATAACATCTATTAGCTTACTTTGTTTTACGCTGATTGCAAAGTAATATCCTGACAGTCACTGTCCTGGTATGGTGACCCTATGGTTGTTGTTGCTAATCCCCAGTGGTTGTTGTTGCTTTCAATATAAGTACTTCATAGAAATATACGACAAAAAATTCAAGAGGTACAAGAGGGAATATGCTGCTGCAGCCTCCAAGTTTCCTTCTCTGAAAGCAACTACCATCTCCAGTTTCTTCTGTGTGTTGGACCTATTCTGTCCCAGCATCATCCGATAGAACCTTGATGATGAAAACAGTCTACCTGCGATGTCCAATATGGTAGCCGTTAGCCACGTGTGACATTGGAGCCGTGGGCTCTGATGAACGATCTCATTGTTCTTAAAATTGTCCTTAAGTCCATGTGGATCCCTTTTGTATTATTGCGCTTTTGTATTTATTTATTTGGCCATGTCTCATGGCTTGCAAGATCTTAGCTCCCCACTCAGGGATTGAACTCTGGGCCCATGCCGGCGAAAGCACAGCCAGGGAATTCCCTAGGGTTGTGCTTTTTTTTTTTCAATCTGCATCATAATTTAACCAAGGCTCAGGCATAACTAGAAATGTACTGTTTTATTTCTTTTTAAAGATTTTTTGATATGGACCATTTTCTTTCAAGTCTTTACTGAATTTGTTACAGTATTGCTTCTGTTTCATGTTTTGGCCCCGAGACATGTGAGATCTTAGCTCCCCGACCAGGGATTGAACCTGCACCTCCTGCATTGGAAAGTGATTTCCTACATTACCTCCTGCAGTGGACCACCAGGGAAATCCCCAGGATTGTGCTTTTAGACAGTCTCCCTCTTAGGATATTTCAGGCAATGAGCATCTACCCACTTTCAAATGGCATCTAGAGAAAGACATCTCACTACCCTGTTTTGATGTTTACTCTGTACAAACGCTTTCTTCTGTGAGGTCTCTTTGGGCAGCAGTGGATACAGAATTCAGTCTCAGCCAGATCTGGGTACAAAACCCACTTCCAAATGGCATAGTCCCTTTGCAGCTTGTGGAACAAATACGTGCTGACCTTTAGGAGCTCAGTCTGTATTTCACAAGGAAACATATGGGGAGAATGAAGAAATGATCTAAAAGTCACTCAAGAAAAATCCCTGAATCATCGCTGGGGGCAGGGCCTGCTCTTATACATCGGGGATGGGAAGAGGATGTGATTCTTGCCTTGTCAGGGTTCCTGACATAATAGAGAAAGTGTTTGGGTCTGGACAGTGACTTTCACAATGCTCCATTTATAGGTGACACCTTCGAGAGTGGAAGGTGTGCATTCTGCAAAACTCTTCCTTCTGCTACAGAACCAGGACTACCCTTACCAACAGGTCCTATGGCAGCTGTTTATTGATGATGCAGAACAAAATTGCAATCATCTGCACACATCCCAAACCGAGACTCACCACATCCCGGGATGGATAGAATCATTAGCCCTGATCCCTTATCCCTCACTACATCTATACCATCTCATTGTGGGCAGAGTGGACTGTCCAGTCCCTGGGTTTGGGCTCGGTCATGTGACTTGCTTTGGCCCATGGAATGGGCATACATGAGAGTGTGGCAGTTCCATGCCAGGTTGGAGAAGGCCTGGTGATGTTTCCTCTCATATACGTCACTCGGGCAGCTGCTGCCTCTTCAGCCCGGGCCCCAGGATAAACACGCTTGGAAAAGAGCTACCTCATCTGGTTTGCAGACCAGCAGTGAGGAGCAGAGTGGACCCAGCCAGCAGAGAATTAAACTACAGCTGCACCAGCCAAACTGCAGACTCATGAGAATTGCTATCTTAACCCACTGAGGTTGGGATGGGTTTATGACATAGCATTATTGTGGCAATAACTAACAAATACATGTGCACATTCTTTTATTAGACTATAAGTTAAGCCACTGCAGTAAAGACCCTACACAATAGTGAGTTGAATAAGAAAGACATTGATTGATCTTTTGTGTAAGAATCTCAGTAAGCGGCCAGGGTTAGTTTGGCGGCTCATGCTTTGGGGAGCCAGGCTCCACCATTCTCGCTGTGGCCCTCTCCCACCTACAGCCTTTGTATTGTTTACAGATCAGTCACAATTTTCCTGCAAGTCCAAACACACCGCAGTGCGGCACCAAACCCTCTTTCCTACATCACCCTCCAGCACCTGAAGCCTCACCCTGAACCATGTTTCCACTTCTGCTCCAAGCCTCAGGGTCTGTCTTTTTCTTGGATGGGTGTGCTCCCACCATGTCTGCAAGCTGCTGCTCCGCTGCCCTCCCCCAGGGGGTCTCAACAGCATCTCACTCTCACCAGAAGCCAGGCCTGGTGCTCCCCAGGAGTGAGAGGTCCTGACCTCCCTGGGGAGTGGGAAGGGTGGGCACAAGATGTCCATTCTGCCTCCCAGTCATCCATGCAGCCGACCTCTCCCACCCTCAAATTCCTGCTGACCTCCGGCCCTGAAGAAGCCAGAGAACCTCTGTATCCCACGCCTCCCTGGCTCCCTTGCTTCCATATCTCAGCACCTCAGTGAACACAAGAAGCAGGGGTCCCCCTGCTTCATAGGCTGACAGAGACTGGAGGGGTGGGCCTGTGGGTTTGGACAGTGACAGACTCTCTCCTGGACTGAATTCTAGCCAGGCTCCTCTGAACCTCCCTCTAGATTTAACCTTGGCCCATAGAGACTTGAACAAACACCAACATAGTTTCTACCAGTTCAAGGCCGCAGCTCTAGGTTGACGCTAGCTCCCCTTAAAGTGCCTGCCTGGAAAAACTCCAGGCTGCCTAAAGAATTTGCTGTTTGTTCCAGCCAACACCTGAAGCTAGGGGCTTGTCTCCCAGCTGCTGGGACAGGGTCGGAGCCCACCTCTGATAAGCGTCAGTTAGCCAGCACATGTGGGTGTCGCATACAAGACCAATCTTTCATCCTTAAAACATAAGCTCTTGTCCTTTCAGTTCTTACTCATCTGCACCCACTGCACAAGCCCTTCAGTTGCATCAAAACCTCTGGTCTGGTGCCCCATTTTCTTCCAGTTCCTACTTGGTCTACACATCCCCATGTTGATCTCTTGGCCTGACTACTTTTAGGCCACCATCAAAATACTCTTTATAGAACTCAAGCTTGGTCGTGTCTCTCTTCTCTGCTTAAAACATTATAGTCTGTGCTGTTTGGTCAGGCCCTTCAGGACTAGTTCCCTGCTCACCTGCACAGCCTCATCTGCTGCCCTTTCCCCGTTGAGCTCCACGCTTGGGAACACCAGATTGCACATGCTTCAGGCCCACCCTAGATCTCATGCTTCTGACCTCTGTACTGTCCTCCATCGAGAATGCCCTTCCCTCATCTTGTCCTCCTAAGAAGCTTCTATGTGGCTTTCGTCCTCTTCCTTTCCTCCAAGCCACCCTTCACATCTACTCCTTTCCAGTCAACCAGGAACTGAACCACTTCTTGGACCATCGCCATTGTCTTGCCAACACACTGTCTTCTGCATGTATCTTCAGGTGTCTGGGCCTCCTGTTAGGCTTAGGGTCCCTCACGGCAGTGACTTTGTCCTAATCAACTCTCTCCCCAGCACCAGGAGCAGTGTCTGGCTTATAGTCCAGGCCCAGCTCAAGTTCTCCCTTTTTCATGGACTCTCCCTAGCTTCCTAATCTTCCCTCCTCTGAGTCTTACAATTTTCTGTATCTTTTTTGCCCTAATCATACACTGTCTCATTTCATTATCTTTTAAAAAATGGCTAATTTCTCTGACAGATTTCATCAGAATCAGTGAGATTTTTCATTCATTCGGTAGCTATTGGCCTTGTGTCTCCCTCTCTCCTTCTGTCACTCAGCTCTCAATAAGGAGCTGGGCTCTGCGCTGGCTTGTCCATCATGCGATGGTGGCAGAGGCAGCCCTGGGCACCTGACCCTGGGCACTCTTCCCACTTTCAAGCTCTCTCCAGGGATGTGTCCCTGATCCAAGGAGAGACATCTCACTCACTCATAGGCTGGCCAGGTGATGTCTCTGGGCTCTGGAAAAAACACTGCCCAGTCTAGGTCAGAGGACGAGATGGTTGGATGGCATCATCAACTCAATGGACATGAGTTTGAGCAAGCTCTGGGAAAGGGTGAAGGTCAGGGAAGCCTGGCATGCTGCAGTCCATGGGGTCACAAAGAGTCAGACATGACTGAGCAGCTGAACAACAACAGCAACCTTTAGGTCAATTTGGGCAAAACAGACCTGAACTCTTGGGAATTTTAATTTAGAAAACTGGTCGGGTAGCATGTGAGACCAATATAAAATTGTGCAAATTTGAGGTAGTGTGATACAAAAAAATGATATCTAAACCTCACTTTATGTACCAACTTTGAAATAATGACAATGTTCCCAGATAGGAACCTGGAGCTACCAGGAATCCTGGTCCATGCTTTGGGAAGCCCAGCAGCGCAAGGATCTCTACCCCTGGTCTTGTCAACTCCCTGTCTTTGTGTCTACCTCTCACTGAAATCAACCTCCCTTTCATTACAGAGTTTTGAGCGGACATGGGGACTTCCTGCTCTTGTGAACTAATAGGGTAACCAAAGCCCCTAGGTATAGTACCTGGCACATAGCAGGTGCTCAATAAACAGCAGCTGCCTCTTCCCCCTAATTATTATTGTCATCACTGTTATTGACTCTTCAGTGGCAACCAAAGTTTCCATACTTCTCTCACTTCTATTGGAATCTAGCAGTTCTGCGCTACAACCCCAACACACTTCTGGATGTGTGGCCTGGGGCACTTGAACAGGTAACCTACGTTCTTCTTTGTTGAATTTTATTTGTTTTTGGCTGCACTGGGTTTTCGCTGCTGCACATGAGCTTTGTCTAGTTGAGGTGCGTGGCTTCTCTCGTTGCAGAGCACGGGCTCTAGCACGTGGGCTTCAGTAATTGAGTGGCGCACAGGCTTAGTTGCCCCCCAGCATGTGGAATCTTTCCGAATCAGGAATTAAACCTGTGCCCCCTGCACTGAGGGGTGGATTGGACCCTCAGGGGAAGTCCAGGTTACCTACATTCTTTAAACCCTGATTCCTATCTGTCAAATGAGGATAACAAGATATGTTTCCATGGATTGTTGGGCTAGATAAGACCATAAACTGCCTAACCCAGGGCTGGGCACCACACAAGCAAATAGAACATGCTAGCTGCTGCTGCTTCCTATTATTAGTATTATTGGTTGTGCACTTTAAACAAAGTAAATACTCATTGGCTGAAGTCACCGCCCGGAGAAAACATTTGTTTTTCATTCTTGGTGAGAAACTTTGGGAGATGACCTGGGCAGGCACTGAGAGAACAGATGTCTTCATGCAGCATTAGGGAACTCGTAAACCAGAAGAAGCGGGTGGGCTGATCACTTTGCTTGAAACCCCACCCAACTAGCAGAACCTGCTGGGCTGTCCCTCAGGCCCACTGCGCCTCTGGGGGACTGTGAGCTCTCATCCCATGGTTTGCACCATTCTTCACCTCGTATTATTAAAGCTCTGGCGCTATCTGTGGTCATTTTGGTAGATTATCAAATCTTGTTCATTCAGAATTTCTTTTGCTTATTAATATACTTCTTTCTGACTTACTAAATGCGATTGATTAACGATTTTCTTTGCAGGAGGACTGGAAGAGCCTTTGCACCTTCCCCACATGGCACTCCATTACATCATCACTTGGGGTCAAGGCAGCCCTGGGCACATGTTGGGTGAGGCAGGAGTGGGTTGGGTTTGATGCTGGAAGGCGCCGAGCAGCACCTGACTGACTCTCAGAGCGGTGGAGAGAGGCTGGGGCCTGAGGAGGACCACCTTGGGTACTCTCATGTGTTTTTCTTTATCCTGCCCTTCTGGCCCCTCCCTGCTAGCTATTCAAAGGCTGAGATTTTTTATGTTTAAAGAAAAAACATAACCCAATGTGTGTTTTCCACCAGCTGGAAGGGGTGGAGAACCCCCTGCCAAGACAGGGAACACATCTGTACATGAGTTTGAGAGCTTGGGAGAAAGTCAGGCCTTGGTCCTGTGGTGGAGGGAGACCCAGTGATCCAAATATTCTGTCAGCCCCAGTGACTTGCAAGAGGGGCCGAAAGTGGATGATCCTCCATGAGCAGGAGGTCAAGTGTGTGCTGTAAATAACTTGTACTTGATGAACCAGAAGAGAGAGCACCAGAGAAAACTGTTATTTGATTTAATGATCTATGCCCCCTGAGGACGACCTGTTTTCCAGTTCCCAGGGGCTGGTTATACGGGGGAAACCAGGGATGGAAGCCCCCCACCATCCTTGTATTTATCCTCTTCTGCCCGCGTTTCCTCTGGTGGAAGTTCTGGCCGCCCTGAGGGAGTCTAGTTTCAGAAAAAAGCTCTGCTTTTTTCTTGCGGGCCCTTGATACTTTACATAAATACTCAACTATTGACATTTTAATTCCTTACCACATGGTTAGAATTGGTTATGGATTTATACATTTTAATATGAGAAAAATAAGTATTTTACAAGTGACGCTGAGAAGCCAGTATTAGAAAATAAAATCTGCAGGTGGCTAGTGGCAGGACGGGGCTCACTCTGTGGCGGTGTCGGCGGCTGCCTCGCTCTCCTCCCCCGTTGGCTCTTCAGCAGCCGAGTCTGTGCCCGGAGGAGCCTCCTCTGTCGGTGCTGCAGGGGCCCCCCTGGGATAAGAAGCAGAGTGCCAAGCGTTTAGTTTCGAAAGGGGCACTCACACTTTTCATTATTTCCTCATCTGAGTCAAGAAGTATAAACCGTCCCCTGTAATTTACCCTGCATCCTTATTGAAAATCTCATCCTCTTCTGAAGACTCCTTGTCGTGCAGCTTCTGCGCCATGTTTTTCTTGCGTGTGGCGTTGAGAGGCCTGTACATGTCCCGAAGCCAAAGTGGCCGCCGCCTCCAGAAAAAGCCCTCCTGGGACACAGAGAGCGACATGTTAGTTCTGCTCCTCCCCTGCTCCCTCTGGCCACAGCACTTTTTCCTTCCCAAACCTACCTGACTCTCACTTGTCCCTGAGCTCCTCTTACGCAGCAGGAATCCAAAAAAGCCCCTTGGAGGAAAGCACACACAGTTAGTGTCACGTGCCGCTTTCCATCTCTCACAGTGTATTTGCTCTGGTCTTACCAGGGCTAAATGGGACTTCAGTCAGCAATCACAATGAGCAAAGTCACCACAGACCTGGGCTCTTGAGAATCACTCCATGCATGCTGGCTTCCCAGAAGCTCTCCGGGTCTGTCCACAATGGCCCCCCACCTGCATCTCTGGGGAGACCTGCGCATGTGGCTTAGCATGGCCTGCAGGCATGACTGCAGCCCCACTCACATTTCTCAGCCCTCAGCCAACTGCCCTCGAGCAGAGAAAACGCTGCACAGCCATGCTGGGCAGATGCACACTCCTTTCAGAAGCATTCCACGCTAGCCCCCTTTGGACTGAGTCTCCTGTGCAGCATTTGCTGGGGTGGGGGTCGGGGAGGGGAGGAGGTGCTTCTGTTTCCTTAGCTGCTCCATCTGATAAACTGCATCTCAGCAGGTAAACCCCTAAGTCCAACTAGCAAAGTTATCTAGCAATCTGACTTGCATATGGCAGGTTGTCACTGCCATATGCAAGGTGTGAGTGAATCGTGAAATCAGTTTAAAGGTTATGACCAGCAGGAAAATGCAAAAGTATTCTTTTTGAAAACAAACAGAATTGAAAAAGAAAACAAAACGGAGAGCACAACGAGTTTGTATCAGAAACCACTTCTTTCCATAAAGTATGTGTGTACTGAGCTGTGACATAAAATGCAGCTCGTAGCCCAAGCACAGTGTGATCAGGAGGGGCCCCCGTTGGAAAGGTACCACCTTCTTTTTGATAATCGCTAGCAGCGTGACCATGGGGCCAAATGTTTTCTTTTTCTCCATTTTTTTAAATTATAAAAGGAAAACTACTGTCTAAAGTTTCTTCCAGTTAAAACTGCATGAGGTTTGGATAAAGGGAATACGGAGTTGGGGGCTGAAAACCAGGCTGATGAGAAGGGAAGCTTTCCTGCCCCTTTACAGGAAGAACACATAATTAGTTCTACTTTTCATCAGCTTTGAGTAAGGCTAGCCCCCAAATCTCTAACTTCCCTACCCCAGAGCCTCCAAGAACACCTCTGACCTGGCCTGACGCCTACCACCGGCAGGACAACCGAAACCTCTCCCCGTCCACCCTCTTTCCTTAAAGAACAAGTGAGACCGGATGAATCCGTCCCAGTCCTGTGCCAGGCCAGATTTGGTTGGGGAGCTAGTTCTGCTGATAAATAAATTAGCGTAAAGCACTAGGGTAAATAAAGCTTCTTCCTGCCTTTGGTGAGGAGACTAAAATAGATGAGTTCTCAGCTCTCTTCTAGTTCTGAAATTCTACTTTAAAAGACCAGTGTTTACCTTCTGCTTCCTTCTTCCTCTGATGTTGTTCTATGAGAATAAATCTGTTTTAAAAGAAAACATGATCACAATCATGACAGCCGCTTCCAAATCTTTATTCATTACTTTTTATTCTCAGTCTTACCTACCCAGTGAGTTGACAACATTTTTAAGGACAGGAATTCTATCCTGTTTAAGAATCCTTTGACTCTCCCACAGTACCTAACCTTGGGTGTTGCATGCAGCTGGTGATACATTTTATGGACAGTTTTAGATCATGTTCAACAGATAATTCCTAACAAAAAACTTTCAGAAGTAGGGAAAGAAAACAAAAGTATTGACCAGAAACCTAAGCACTGTTTAAAAATCAAGAACAGGTGGGAGATGCCTATCATTACTGTTACTATTGATCACTGTGGAGAAGGGGGGTCCTAATCAGTACAGTAAGAAAACAGGAGAATTGGAAAGGAAGAGATAAACATATCGGCATATGAATGATGGACTTTAGAAGACCAAAGGAATCAACCAACATTTTAAGTACTGTAAGTAATACGAGAACTCAATAATACGGCTTATGTACAAAATCAAGAGATCAACATATAAGCTTTAATAGCTTTCCTATATAGCTCAAATAACTAGCTAAAAAATAGAAAAAAGATCCCATTTATAATAAGAATGCATAAAGTAACTAGGAATAAACTCAACCAAAAATGTGTAAGACTTATGTAATGAGAATATTAAAACCTTCCTGAAGGGCTTGGAGAAGAAATACATACATGGCATGGGATTCTATCTTCCGAGAATACTGTAAGGAGGTCAATTCTCCTCAAATTAACCTACAAATTCAATGCAACCTTATTTATATCCAAGGAAAATTTTAAGCAAAACCTGGTGAGCTGACATTTGGTAGAGAATATTTGCAAGAACACTTATGAAATGCATGAAAAAGAAGATCAAAGAGCAGGGCCTTACCCTAACAGACATAAAATTACATGTTACAGAGTGACTGGAGTTAAGCAGTCTGATTTGAAAAGATAACAGGAAAAGATAACTGGATCAACAGAATAGAATCCAAGTAAAGATAGTATTTTAGACAGGGGAGAAAGAATGAACCATTCAGTGAAAGATTTGAAAACAAGTGGATCTTCACGTACTGGGGAAAAAGTTAGATCCCCTACCTCAACCACACTAAAAATCAAATACAGCAAGTTCTGGGCAGATTATAAAAGTACTTCAAAATGATGACCAGAGATGATTTTTATGTCATGAGGTGACAAAGGCTTGGCTAGCAAAACCCGCTGCACATGAGCCTTGAGGAGAGGACGGCCCAGTGTGGCGGCAGACTGTCAGTGCCTCTCCTGCTCTTCTCAGCCCTCACCCGCTTCTCTCCTGGACTGTCTATCTTCTCCCTGTTGATTTATAAAACCCCCTGGAGTTGCCTAGTACTCCAGTGGTTAGGACTTGGCGACTTCACTGTGGTGGCCTGGATTTGATCCCTGGTCGGGAACGAAGATCCTGCAAGCACAGCACGGCCAAACAAACAAAAACAACCCCCCACCACGAACCTCTTTATAATAAACAGAGTTTGGCTTTCACTGAATTTCAGCGTTTCAAAACCTCCCACTGTTTCTGTCTCTGAGGAGACAAGGCAAAAGAGCAGAGTAGGGAGCACAGGCTTTGCAGTCGGGTGTTCTTGGCTCCTGCTTTTGGTTTGACCATTGGGGCCTCATGCTGATTTCCTTCCTCTATGAGAGCAAGACAGTAATACCATCCTCACAGGATTGTGGCGACTGAGTCAGACAATACACAGAAAATTCTTCATCTTCCACTTGGCATGAATCAGTGCTAAGTTGGTGTCACAGACCAGGTGGTCAGATTCATCAAAGACTCTGCTCGTGGTACCGGGCCCTGAGGCTGCTTTCCTGCCACAAGATTATTAAAATACTGCTTTTCTTCTAATACTTTTACGCAGCATTTTTTCACATTTATGGAAACATGTTTATTTAAGGTGATCTGCTATTATTCCTCCCCCCTCCCCACAAATAGTCAGGCAGCTTATTTGATTATCATTTATTCATTTTCTTCCACTTATTAGAATATTAAAACATGACAAATATCTTAAGAACACATGGGTCTATTTCCGGACTCTCTACACTACTTCAAATAAATATTCTGCTGCATTATTCCTCACTGTGGAAGTGGTATAATGCCTCATCTCTGTAACACCATTAGTGTCTGTCATGGGAAAAACATTGCACAGTCCCTGTCCTCAAAAACCTTGTAAGTGGGGAGAGGAAACAATGAAATAGTATAAATAAATACAAATGCAAGGGTAAACTACATGGAAATTAAAAACAGTAAAAAGAGGATGTTACAGGACCTCCCAGGTGGCACTACTGGTAAAGAACCTGCCCACCAATGCACAAGACATAAGAGATGCGGGTTTGATTGCTGGGTTGGGAAGATCCCCTGGAGGAGGGCATGACGACCCACTCCAGCATTCCTGCCTGGAGAATCCCAAGGACAGAGGAGCCTGGACGAGCTACAGTCCATGGGGTCACAAAGAGTCAGACACAACTGGCGACTAGCTCGCACATGGAGATATACTGAACAAGTAAAGGCCATATGCTTCCTGGAGATGCAGAGGGTAGAGTCTGGGCAATGGCCAACTACTAGCAAGCTGACCCCATGCTAAGGCCCCAGACCCCATGCTAAGTCCCCAGCCATCTAGGCTCAGAATTACTCTGCCCCATAAGAACTGGTGACAGGCCTCACAGGACTAGGGTCAGGAGGGCTGGATTATTCAGGGAAGTCTATTTGAAGAAAATGTGAGAGAACTCACATTTTCCTTTTGTGGCAGCTTCACTTTATCAATAATATCGCAGGACTGATCAAAAATCAGAATGCCAAATTCTTACTCGACAACAAGAAATACATCTGTTCTACAGACAGGGCACCTGTGTCTACACAACCAGAGAATTAAACTTCTGTAGAGACAGGCCTCCAAGGCACACCAAAGCACAACCACACACTCAAAAGGCTACTTGGTGAGAATAGAATTATAACCAAAGGAATCAGCTGAATCCCACATTAAATGGAAAGGCCTGCAGTAGCCAGATGCTCTCAACAGATGCTGCCTGGCGATGGGCCTGACTCTTCAGTTATGCTGCCTCGGGTGTCGTCTCTACTCTTGGACAAGGTGAGGCTGGGCCCTGCTGGTCCCTCTTCACCTTTTCTGTACTTTCACTACTGACCAGCCCTCCGGCAGATGGACACATTTCTCTTTAGCAGGTAACACATCATGTCAGGTTTTATTCAAGTCTGACAGACCAGGAAGCCATTGGTCCTTATACCGCTCTGCTCCCCTCCACGAGGCTCTTATGGAGCTGCCTTCTAAAGAACTGTTTAGCACTTTTGTAAGTTCTGAGGTGAGGGGACTGCTTTGCTGGGGCCCGTAAGAACTGGTGACAGGCCTCACGGGACTAGGGTCAGGAGGGCTGGATTATTCAGGGAGGTCTATTTGAAGAAAGATGAACTTGAGTTGGCTTTTGAGAGTCACAGGACTCCCACAGGCCAAGTAAAATAAAGGAATTTGTCTGTGCAAACACGCAGGTAAAAGCAGCAATGGGTACGGTATAACGAGCACATGGTGAGGGGCCGCTTTGGCTGGAATAGAGGGCTGCCAGGACAGAAGCAGCGATAAAGCAGACTGACTCGGTAGAGTAGAATCAAGACGGTCAGCTCATTGAAATTGCTCTTTTGGACCTCCCTGGTGGCGCTGTGGATAGGAGTCCGCCTGCCAACGCAGGAGACATGGGTTTGACCCCTGGTCCAGGAAGACCCCACGTGCCATGGTGCAGCTAAGCCTGCATGCGGCAACCACTCAGCTCCCACACATAGAACCCGTGCTCTGCAACAGGAGAAGCCACCACAATGAGAAGCCTGTGCACAGCAAGGAAGAGTAGCCCTACCACTTGTCTAGACCAGAGAAAGCCCACACAAAGCAACAAAGACCCAGGGCAACAAAAATAACTCAATAAATAAAGTTATAAAAAAATAAAATAAACGTTAAAAAAAAAACCCAAAATCTTCCTCTTAATGTTAGCAACTGCCTGTTGGGGAAAGTAATAAACCATTATGTAACTGAATGAAAGGTAAAGGGGCTAGCTCCAGGAAGATGCTACTCTAAACAGGACATACTTCAAGGTGGCCTAATGCAGGATTCTAACTTGTAGTGCTCTAATGGAACCTGTTTACACAATGCCTAACACACCGGAGAAGACAGCTGCTGAGGAGATCTAAGGCACTTCTATCTATCACCCGGGTCCTTATGGCACCCCACTCCAATACTCTTGCCTGGAAAATCCCATGGATGGAGGAGCCTGGTAGGCTGCAGTCCATGGGGTCGCTAAGAGTCGGACACCACTGAGCGACTTCACTTTCACTTTTCACTTTCATGCATTGGAGAAGGCAATGGCAACCCATTCCAGTGTTCTTGCCTGGAGAATCCCAGGGACAGGGAACCCTGGTGGGCTGCTGTCTCTGGGGTCACACACAGTCGGACACGACTGAAGTGACTTAGCAGTAGCAGGGTGACCGATAGCTACATGAGGGTGGGAATGATGTATTTCTCATCACTGCAGCCAACGAGGAGAGAAATTGAGGTAGCATGAGGCTGACTGTGAGTACATCAAACCCACATGGTGTTCTGAGTCGAAGAAATGTTACTATCGTGTCAACTCCGGCTTCTTATAAACTTAACTGGTCAGAATAGTCTAATGGCTTGTTATCTTGGATTCAGTTCCACAGATATCTCCTGGGAGTGGAGCTCCTATGAAAACCCTGGGAACACACCCTTCAGTAAAAGAACAAAGTACATCTCAGTCCTTGTGACTGAAGAGGAGTATCAAGTACTAGCAGGTGGAAAGGTGGCTTTGATTTTTCGGGTTGGGGGTTCTGAATCTGAATTAATAATTGTCCTTACCTCAATGAGACAGAACATTATAATCAAAAACATCACTACTACAGTCACAGATATTGCCAAGATGAGTTTGTTGTTATAGCCGTAACCTGGAACTTCTTTTGTGAGCTAAAAATAAATAAATAAATAACAAGTTTTTAAAAACAGGAAGCTGGAAAAGATGAAAGCTGAGCATTCTTAAACCTATTCTAAACAACAGCTAACTATTCTTAAACTACTAGAAGACTCCATCCTTTTCAGGTGGATAGCTGTTATCAGAAGAAACCAAATTTACAGTTATTGGTCTCATTGTTAGCATTTTCTTCTACAATGTATTTATCTTGTGTGTTATGTCCTCTTCTCATCTACCCTAGGAACAGTGACACCTTCTCTGAATGAGCAGAACGGGAGGTTATTGTCTTAGCCAGCTCGGCTGAGACAAGATACAGACCAGGAGCCCCAGGTCTTCCTGCTTGGGCACTTTAGTGGCGTGTCCTGAGCTGAGTGCAAGTCCAGGTCCCACGTTTCGGGCATGACCCTCACCTCACTGGACTCCTGCTCTTTCTGTTCACTCTGGGCTTCTGTGCTCTCATTGATGTAGTTGTCAGTTTTCCACTGGTCCGTATCCCATTCTGCCTTGGACACCTTTATTTCTTGCTGCTCACTGAGAAGCTTCATCAAGAGGCCTGTTCTGGAGATGAGTTTGGCGCAGGCCAGCTGCACGTGGGTCTCAGAGCAGTCCATTTTCAAAGTCCGGATGACGTGAGCAATGAGTTTTCTCACGTCGTTGTTGGGGATGAGGGACCGTAGCTGCTGGTTAAGCTGACTTTCAAACTGATCGCCTGGGGAGAGCACTGGGAAACTGATACTTGGGGGCTTAGAGGCGAACTCAATGCCCACGTTGTGGTACTCCCATTGTGTTTCGTTGGTGTGCTGAACAGGTGGCATGAAGTCCACAGCAGCAGTAGCATGTGCACTGGAGACATTACTATGGGCGGTGATTCTAGGTCTGGTTTCTTTGGGCAGAGTATTGTTTCCCGAAGAGATAACTGCTTCAGAAACATGTGGAGTATTGTTCACTGAACTAGAGTTTTCTTTAGGAGGGTCTGAAAGAGAATATAATTCTGAAAAACGATTTTCCTGAGGATCCAGTAATCCTGAAGATGAAAATGCCTCTCGTGGAGGGGAATTGATGAGACTCCTCACTGCAGAGAACAGAGGCCTTCTGGCCAGCATCATTCTACTGAATGAACCTTTCTTTCTCAGCTTTCGGCTAGTTTTGGCCTTTGGTGTTTTGTGGGCCACCCGAGAGCGAGCTTTATGGAAGAGGTATTTTTTTCTGGAATGCGAGACTGGTTTGGAAGACTTCATGTTTCTCACTCTAGCGTCGGCATCTTCTAAAATGAAAATGGTGTAGGATAAGTCTTTGGATTTGTTTTGAACCTCAGGTTGGGGTTTTGGAGGGAGGGGGTCGGAAGGCCTGCCCCGAGAGTACTGCTTCAGAAAAGAAGAGACTGCTGCCTTGTGTTCCTTTATGAACGAAGGCTCTGTGTTGAAGGAGTTCCCCACTAACTTCCTGGGCCTCTGCACCATGTCCAGCGCGTCCAGCTCCCTTGGGGATGGCCTCCTGAGCCTTCTTTCTTTGGCAGTGTTCTCCACAATTGGCTGGGCATTCTGTTTCTTCTCGCTGCTCTCATCTCCCGCATCTTTGAAGTGCCTTTTCTGTAGGCCCCTCGGGCGCTTGAGGACCCTGTTCACTCTGAGCAGCCTTTGCCCTGGGTTCTCAATCTCAGCTAGGCTGTTTTCCTGTGATTGGGCTGTTTCCAGTTTCTTCGGAAAGATCTGGCGTTTAAATTTGGGACCCAAAAGGTTGGCATGGATAAGCATGGCCGTTTTTTCTTTCTTTTTAACCTCATCAATTTTTTCTTGAATTTCTGCATCTAACAAGTTTTCCAGAAAGTAGAGTTTCCTCAATTTATTTTTATAAGTCGAATTGTTGTATATAGGCTTAACAGAAGGGTTCTTTGTATTGTTTTTGAAATGGCCCAGTGGCATATCTCCCTCATGGGCATTTGTAAAAAGAAGTTGAATGAAGGGCAATAATGTTGACTCAACATCTTCTAGATTTCCCTCTGAGAAATAAGGCAGTATGTAGTTCAGTGCGCTGATCACATCACTTTCGTCGTTAAAGTCCAGCTGCTCATTCATGAAGGCTGACAGACTGACCGCACTTTTGTCTGAGGACGCCCTCTCGGGCTCAATGGTCAGCTCCGTGCTGGTGCTCTTCTTCCGGGCCTGTAACACCTTCATGAACGACCCTTCTGCACTCCCTATAGATGCGTTCTCATCTGTCAAAAGAGAAGAGACTGCTTTTGATAACTGAAGACTGATGGGAGAGCTTTTTGTCAGTCCACAGTCATGCATCCCAGACAAATAAATTAGGGATCAGCAAATGTTTGACTGCCGCTTGGAAGGGAGAGAAAGAAACCCAAACATAAGTCAATGATTGACAACAATAAAAGGTGAAAAAAGATATCTTTTGAAAAAGTGACCATCTACTCAGAAGATTCTGTGGCATGAAATTTAGCAATTATATTTAGGATCACTCGACTGGCTCCCAAGGGACTGGCAGGAAGACAAAGAGTCCTCTCCTCAGATCTACTGTGACTCCTCACAGGCACATACCCCATCCTGCCCTGCCTCAGACGCAGAGGAGCATAAGGTCTCCCTCTCCACCTCTTCAGCGCACTTGCGTTCTTCCTGCTATCACAGATGATCATGACCACAACTGTTGCCGACAGGTCATCATCCGACCGTGTCCTCCACCCACCCATCCTTTGCTCAGTCCCTGCCTCCGTATATTCCAGCCCCTAGAACTGAGGGCTCTACGTCCAAAACTCTTACGTCACCTCGGCTCTTTGCTGAAATTCAGGCAGGGATCCATTAGCTAACATATAGCCAGCCTATATGCCAGAGTGGAATGTTCAACAGATCAATAGAATAATACTTGAAGTACTATAATGCAGAAGGGAAAAGCAACTTCTGTCAGTTGCCTACTTTGCTTTCATTTCATTTCACTTCTAATATTTCCAGTGTTTTGGGAAACCATCCAAAGCTTCTGACTGTATATGTACTGTTGTGTAGCTGGGCTTCTCTTCCAAAAGGATTAAAAATTTTAGTGGTGGTGGCAAGGGTCAAAGGAGGACATAAGGGTCATGAGAGAGGAGGGGCATGGGTGTGCAGAGAGCCTAAAATTGGAGACAGGAGATCTGGGTACTAGGCCATTGCACTGAATACCTCAGATCTTGCTTTTCCTCATCTGCAAAAGGAGATTAAAATTGCCTTTCCTGGCCCACTTCTGGGGGAGAAGGGAGTAATATAATTGGTAAAAACAATTGTTTTGAGGAGTTCCCTGGTGGGATCACGGTTAGGATTCAGTATTTTCACTGCCATGGCTCAGGTTCTATCCCTGGTCAGGGAACTGAGTGGCCAAAATAAAAATTTTTTTGAAAAATAAACAAAAATTATTTTTATATAAGTAACAAAGTGTTATTATTTATGATGTGTTCTAGACCATTGATAGATACCTGTATTCAAGCTATCTGGGCATCAAAGCGCATTTTGGAGGTTATCAAGTTAGTGCCAACAAATCTAATATATAGAAAAATAGTCAGAAGCACCTGAGGGTTTTGTGGATAGAAAAGTTTGAGATTCAGAACAAGTTCAGAGCTGGACAGTCTAAGAATAAAACTGCTCTTCCCCGGTAGCACTAGTGGTAAAGAACCTACTTGCCAGTGCAAGAGGTGTAAGAGATGCAGGTTCAGTCCCTGGGCTGGGAAGAGCCCCTGGAGGAGGGCGTGGTAGCACACTTCAGTATTCTTGCCTGGAGAATCTCATGGACAGAGGAGTCTGGTGGGCAACAGTCCATAGAATCTCAAAGAGTCAGACATGACTGAAGCAACTTAGCCCACACACAGTGCACCCACCCTTTACAAGAGCTAGCTGGAAGCTTCTGGTGGTGGAACCAGAAACTCAGGCTCCACTTGTACTCTTTTATAATATTACAAAAATAGACAAAATATCAAAAATATGAAAAAATATGTTCACATCTATCCTATAAGACAAAGGATACTTGAGACCTAATGTATAATCAGTTTACAAACTGATGCACTGTATGAATAAGTTCTCATTTGCAGACAGCACAGAATACACTATGTGGCCATTCATGTTAATGCCCTTCCCCTTTTCCTTCCTTTTTCTTGTTATTTTATGTATGTATATCAGTTACCTTATTAAGTTAACAATGTAACTAAGCTATTATTAGCTTAATAATGTAACCAAGAATCTGATTTTTAGTAAGAGTAGTTCTTAGAAATTTAGGGTTGTGGAACTCTGAATCAATAAAAATAATGCAGTTACATTATTAATTTTAAAATTTATCATCACTGGTTAAAAATAAAAATTAAAGAATTAGAAGAAAATTTAAAAATTACCATCAGGCAATTCAGACTCACCACAAAATGTGACGTTTGTCAGGCAATCACTGTCACAGTGCAGTTTGACTGTCTTGCAGACAACCTCAATAGTATTTTTAAATTGGCAGAGGCAGCAGGCCATTCGGATAGGTAAGATCCTATAAATGGAAATGCAGAGAATCAAATTTGTGGTAAAGGAGTTACTCGAGTAGGTGGAGGAGGCAGGCCAAGGCCACCACAGGCCAGTGCATAAAGGAGTTAATTCTTGGGGCATATGGATTGGAGAACTGGATACAGATCAGTTGGCCAGTTGCTGTTTTTGACTGTTGAAAATAAATATAGAGGCCAGAGGTGCCCAACAGAAGGATTAGGGTGGCAGTGAGGATGGTATGCCTAGAAAAAAGGGAATAGGGACTAGAATTGAGTGACATTGATCTGTAGTTTAATTCACAAATATCTCCTTCCAACCCAAAAACTTCATTTTGGGTTGACAGTACACAGAAGTAGGCAGACTTCTTAGAAAAATCTGAATAAGTCCCCAACTTCTGGAGTCTCTTTCTCAATTCCTATTTATGAGTAATAAATACATTAGAAATTACTCTAGGAATTAAAAAAAACACTCTGTGGTTAAACAATAACAGAGATCTCATTGACCAAATCTGGACAATGTGAACAGTCAAAAGAATAACATTATCATTACCACAAGTTATAATTAAAGAAGAGTACATGGGTTTATAATGATATTCAAAAAGAAAAGTGAGGGAGCTTTGCTTTATAGAATAATAACAGGTAATAAATGAGACAGGAATGATAAAATTAGGAAAGTGTCATTTACAACTATCAATGTAATAGTTGATTCAGACAGGATTATCACTGATGCACAGATGGCTGAAGAGTTGTCTGGAAGTAGGATCTTCACTGATCCCAAAGTTCAGCCCATATATTATTTATCAATTACCAAGGGGGAAAATAACTTTACAATGGAGACATATGTAAGATATCACCTTAATGAAGCGGTCAGACTTAGCAGTGGGCCACTTGAAGTGATGAAGTAGGAAGGATACATCACTTTTATAGTATTCTACTCCAAAATGTTTAGTTTGAATCTAATGAGGAAATAGACAAATCCAGATTGTGGGGAAAATTACAAAACAACTGGCTTAGACTCTTCAGAAATGCCAATGTCATAAAAGACCAAAAAAAAAGGCAGGGAAACATTCTACATTAAAGGAAACAAAGCCATGATATGCAGTGCCTAGTCTCTGATTGGGCTCCATATCACAACAAAACAGACTTCAAGAATATGATCGGCTTCAGGTCAAGATGAAGTAGTAAGGACCAATTTAACCTTTTACCTGAAACAATGAAAAAATCAAACAAAACATACGAAAACCAGTTTTCAAGAAACTGGACCTCAGGCGATCAAATTCAGTGATCCCCAAGAGATGGGAGATAAATGAAGTGACCCCTATGATTGCCCTAGCTTACTTCTTTAAGAGAATTTCCAGGTCATGGTACAGGGAAGAAAAACGCTGGCACAGACTGGTAGACCGACCCCCACCCCCACCCCAATGAAGAAATGGAGCTGAGAATCTGGGAAAACCAAGGTGGTGAGAGTTCACAAAGCAGAGTTATAGGGGTAAAGAAGTACACAAAGAACTCTGGAGATATGCAGAGGGGGCTCTTAAGTATTCAACAAAGTACTGGTCGCACAATATTTGTGTGAGGAATTAACTGATGCCAGGAAAAGAACCACATACAAGGATTAATAAGAAGAATAACTGCAAAATTCTGGAAAGCAATTATCCTTCAATAAACAATAAATTTTAAAAAATGAATAAATTTTTTTAAAAGTAAAAAAAGAAAGATTAACTGGATATCACACAGGGTTGGGTGTTGCTATAAATCAGAAGAGAAAACCTCTTCTGGTACACAGGAAGGACTTGTCTCACTAGTTGCAAATAATGAATTCTAGACTAAAGGTTACTTGAAGTGCTACCTAATGAATCTTAAAAGCTAGACCTAAAAGAATAAAATTATTTCGAGTAACTTAACTTTACCCAAAACAAAGCCCAAACGTTTTATAAAAATATATAGCACACAATAAGCTAAAATTTCACAATGTCTAGAATCATATGAAAAATTACCAGGCAGGCAACTAAGCAGGAAAATGTGACCTATATTGGGGAAAAAAGCAATAAATCAAAACTAACTCATTATCTATACAGATATAAGAATTAGTAGAAAAGGACATTAAAAAATTATAATATATGAAAAAGCTGGCTGACTGGGTGACTGCTGGCTGGCTTAAAACTTAACATTCAAAAAACTAAGATCATGGCATGTGGTCCCATTACTTCATGGGCAATAGAAGGGGAAAAAGTGGTAGTAGTGACAGATTTTCTTTTCTTGGGCTCCAAAATCACTGCAGACAGTGACTGCAGCCATGAAATTAAAAGACACTTGCTTTTTGGAAGAAAAACTATGACAAACCTAGACAGCATATTAAAAAGCAGACATACCGCTTTGCCAACAAAGGTCTATATAGTCAAAGCTATGATTTTTCCATTAGTCATGTATGGATGTGAGAGTTGGACCATAAAGAAGGCTAAGCGTTGAAGAATTGATGCTACACTGAGCTGAAGGTGTGTAATAAACTGTCACAATAAAGACCTACAGAAATAGTTTTTTTAAACTGCAAGAAATTAAAACCTGACCCCTTCCCTCATACCATACATGAAAATTAAATGGATCATAGATCTAAATGTAACTATACAACTTCTGGAAGAAAACACAGGAGAAAATCTTTGTGATTTTTGGATTAGGCAGTGGGATCTCAGAAGAAGATTTCTTAGGTAAGACACAAAAAAGCACAAACCATACAAGAAAAATTGCTAGAGTTCTTCAAAATTTTAAAACTTCTGGTCTTCAGAGACAGTTTAATAGAATGAGGGTAAATCACAATCTGAGAGAAGATATTTACTAAACACATATGTACGAGAAAGGAATTATTTTTCAGTGCTCTATAAAGTATTCTTAAAACTCAATATAAATATCCAATTAAAATAGATTTGAACAGACACTTCATTTTAAAAGATATCTGCACATGAATAGACACTCAACAGCATCAGCTATTAGAGAAATGCAAATTAAAGCACAATGAGATTTAACCACACACCTACTAGGAAGGCTAAAGTTTTTTAAAACAAATATAAGGATCAGGTGAAGATGTGGAGCAATCCCAACTCTCAGACGTTGCCAGTGGGAATACAAAATGAAACAGCCACTTTAGAAAACAGTTCAGCAGTTTCTTAAAAAGTTAAATAATCAATCAACATATGATGAGCAATCCCACCCTTAGGTATTTTATCCCAAAGAAATGAAAATATACATTTGCACAAAACATATGCTCACACATGCATGTGAATGTTTTTAGGGGTTTTGTTCATAATAGCCAAAACACAAAACAACTCAGCTGACGTTCATCAATGATAAATGCATAAACAAACTATATACCCACACAACTAGAATACTACTCGGCACTATTGCTGAGGGATGAACTGCCCACAGGTGCATCTGCATCAGTAAATCTCCAAGGAGCCTGGCTAAGTGAAAGGGTTAGTCAAAACCAAAAAGGCTGCATGCCACATGATTTAATGTATAAGATACCATGGAAAAGGCAAAATTATAAGGACAAAAATCAGATTGGTGGTTGCCAGAGGCTGTAGTGGGAGGAGGAGACTGACTACAAAGGGACACGAGGGGTCTTTTAGGGGGCTGGAGAAGTTTTTTATATCTCAAATGTAATGGTGGCTACAGAACTATAAGGCCATCAAAACACATCAAACTGTATATTTGTAAACAGTGAATTTTATTAAATGAAAATTATACATCAATAAACTTTAAAAAATAATAAACCTAAAAATACACAATCGAGTGAAAATAAATATAACAAAAATCAACTTACAGTGTTTCCAATTCAAGGGTCATCATGAGAATGCTTTCAATTGTTGTGAGTGACACTTGTGTTGTTCCCATGTCTCTGAAGGAGAAGCCCAAACATGCAAGATATAAACATATAATATAAACACAAATTCTAAACTTAAAATTTTTAACATGTGACTACTTCAATTCTGAATTCTTATATGCCTTAGATAATTCCGGAGAACTCTTATTGGAGAAATTTAAATTTGCATCATCAAATTAATGACCCTGGTGCTGAATAGTAAAATCTTTATTACCCTGACTTCTTATTTTCAATTGCATCTACCTCTCTTGATAACTTTAAAAAAAAAATAATGTACCCCTTATTCCTTTTTGCTTTCTGGGATAAATAATATTCCTACATGCATCTCCATGTCCCGTATCTGTGTGTGCTCTTCAACACTGCTCTCTTCCTCTGCTGGCTGTCTTACTCATATACCTTCTTTACCTTTTTTCTTTGCCAATAACTCTTGTATCAATAACCTAGTTAAAATTTAAATTATGGCTTTTTCGTCAAAATACTCAACCTGCAACAAAAGTAAGAAAGAGCAGAAATCATCTCAAGGGTCATGAAAATGCTGCAATACTCACAAATATTTTAATGCTGGCAATTTAAAAAGATACGAATCTTCCACTGCTGTCAAAGGATTACGATTGAGAATTCTGAAAAATGGAATGGAATCAAAATTGTCCACATTTTCAATGACATCCAAGAAAGTTTACATTCATTTTTGGGGCATATGGAACTTGGTAAAAAAATATAATCTTTTTCTGTCTTTACCTATAAATCACCCTTAGAATCCGTAAAGCACTATTCCTTCGGGAATTACCCAAGTCTCTAGATGATAAGAAGGAGAAGAGAAAAAGAGGGAAAAAATAGAAAAATAGTGGATAGTAAAGAAAAAATACGCCAAAGAACTTTTCAGGTCAAAAACCCTAGAAGTGACTATGCTGCTAGGAGGCCCTTGCTCCATAAGAAATACTATTTCTAGAGTCCTCCATAATTCAAGGTGTTTTTCATTTCTAGAAAATTTTTTATATTTCATAGTTTAAACTACCCAATTAAAGACAAAAATAGGACAGTTCCTTGATTTTGGAGCCAAAGAAGAAGAGATAAATTCAAGAGGAACTGGTGAAAGTCATATTCCCATCACGTGGTCCCATGTGTATCCTAGGATCAGAGCCTTTGCTACCGTGTATATAATCACCTGTTTGTCAGTCTCATAGGTTGTCAACAGTTTGAAAGCAGTGACCACAGTATATTGTCATTGTTATCCCTGTGCCTGACAGAGTGCCTAATATTTACTAGGTATTTAATAAATGTTTGTTGAATAAATAAATAACATTTTATTTATATATCAAAAAATGAAAAAATTAATTTTTTGGAACAAAGTTTTATTCCAAAATACTAGAACAGATTTTCTTCTTAGTTCTTTAAAACAAATAAAGAAAAGGAAAACCAAGAAGAAACAGGAAGAAAGGAAAGAAAATCTGTCTTTAAGGTAACTCCACCCAAGAATCACTAGCATATTTTTGCAGAATATTGTAAAGCTAATTATCACAACTAACATCTGTTGGGTTGCTAGCCATCTGTGACTGGCATTTAACATTTAATCCTCATAGTAATCTTACATGATTGACTTATTACCCCATTTTACAAATGAGGAAACTGAGGCACAGAGAAGTTATATAACTTGTTTTAAGTCATCAAACTAGTAAGCAGAACTGGAATCTGTACTCAGTTCTGACTCTAAAGCCTGTGTTTAACCTGTATGGGAAAAAAAATGAGGGATTAAAAATATCTGTTATGTTAACCTTAATTGTGAGAGCACTAAATATAGAAATACCTTTTCAAACTTCATCTATCCATCTGGGAAAACCTCTATGAGAATTATACTTTCTCTTTTTCTTTTTTTTCCCATGATCAAATATTTAATTAGCCTATGGTCACTGAGATTTTAAACAATGTTGCAGGCAAATCAGTAAAACTGATGGAGTAAGGACATCTGAAAATTCGTCCCTCCATAAAAGTAACAACAACAAAACTGACCAAAAAATGGTCAGAATCAACTTTTCCTGAACTCTGGAAATTTAACCAACAGGTTTGCAGCAAACCAGGGAACCATTTATTCAAGGAAAATAAATTAATTTCTGTCAGAACAATGAGATCTGTGTTGCCCCATTTTACAAATGAGGAAACTGTTCCAGACATTTGCTCTCCATGCCTTGAAAAATAGCCCACATTTCTGGTACCAGAGGAAGCAGAATGGACTGGGAGGGCCTTCAAAGCCTCACTTCCAAAGCACTATCATTATTTTACATGTTTGGTGGTTCCCTGGAAGACCTTACTTGAAAGGTTTGCCTTTGACCTGACTGGAAACTACCTAATGTAAAAGGCCTCTTCTCGGGTAGTATTTTTGGAAAATATTTTCAGGTAAATATTACAAGACAGTTGTATGAGGCCATGGATAATGGTTTGAGGCAAAAAAACAGCCTAACCAAAAAGCTTAAAAAGAAAAGCTCAGGGACTTCCCCGGTGGCTCATTGGTAAAGAATCCACCTACCAAAGCAGGAGACACGGGTTCGATCCCTGGTCCAGGAAGATCCCACTTGCCATGTGGCAACTAAGCCCTGTGCCACAACTACTTAGCCTGTGCTCTAGAACCTGGGAGCTGCAACTTGTGAGCCCATGCACCCTAGAGCCACCCTTGTGCTCTGCAACAAGAGAACCCACTGCAATGAGAAACCTGTGCACCACAACCAGAGAGTAGCTCCTTACTGCAACTAGAGAAAAGCCTTCACAGCAAAGAAGACCCACAGCCAAAAAGAAAGAAAGAAAGAAAAGCTGAGGAATGAGATGCCCACAGAGACTCTGTAATGTTCCAACACATTCCTGGGAAACTAGAAGACCACAGGACATAGTCTTGGGAATCTAAAAATAACTATTAGCCTTAGTGAAAGAGTTCAGCAAAGTTACAGAATGTAAGATAAATATACAAAAATTAGTCATATTTCTACACAACAGCAATGAATACTACAAACATGAAATTAAGAAAACAATTCCATAAATAACAGCATCGAAACAAATAAAATACTTGGGAAAAATTTTAACCAAATAAGTGCAAGATTCACACTGCAAAGTATGAAACATTGTTGAAAGAAATTAAAGAAGGTCTAAATAAAATGGATAGGAAAGAAACCTTATTAAAATTTCACCACTTCCCAAATTGACCTCATGTTTCAGGGCAATGTCTGTCAAAATCCCTTCTTTCCAGAAATTGCCAACCTAATTCTAAAATTCACATGGCAATTCAAGGAAAAAGAAAAACCGAAACAATGTTGGTGGTATCAAAACCCAGCTTAAGGCTACTGCAATCACAGTGTGGGGCTGGCATAAGAATAGACACGTTAAATCAATGGAACAGAATTGACAGTACAGAAATAAAGCCTTATATTTATGGTCTATTGATTTTCAACAAGGGTGCCAAAGCAACTCAATGTGGAAAGCGTAGTCTTTTCAAATAGTGCTGGGACAACTGTACATCCACACACAAAATAATGAAGCTGGACTCTTACATGTCACACCATATAAGAAAATTAACTCCGAATGGATCAAATATCCAAAAGTACGAGCTAAAGCTATAAAACTCTTGGAAGAGAACAAAGGAGTAAATTTTTATGACCTTGCATTGTGTATGTGCTGTGCTCAGTTACTCAGTCAGGTCTGATTCTTTTTTGACCCCATGGACTGTAGCCCACCAGGCTCCTCTGTCCATGGAATTTTCCAGGCAAGAATAATAGAGTGGGTTGCCACTTGCTACTCCAGGGGATCTTCCTGATTCAGGGATCAAACCCACATCTCTTGCATCTCCTGCATTGGTAGGCAGATTCTTTACCCCCAAGCTACCTGATACCCAAAGCATAAACAGAGGAAAAATAGATGAACTGGACTTCATAAAAATTAGAAATGTTTGTGCTTCAGAAGACACTATCAAGAAAGCGAAAAAAGATAGGACTTCCCTGGAGATTCAGTGGTTAAGAGTCTACACTTCCAATGCAGAAGACATGGGTTCAATCCCTGGTCCAGGAAGATTCCACATGCCCCTGTGGGCAACTAAGCCCCCATGCCACAACTACCGAGCCCACGCTCTAGGGCCACAGCTACTGAAGGCTGCATGTTCTAGGGCCCTCGAGCCACAACTCATGAGGCCCTGGGCCACAACTACTGAAACCTCCGCGCCCTAGAGCTTATGCTCCACGAGAGAAGCCTCTGCAATGAGAAGCCTGTGCACTGCAGCTAGAGAGCAGCCAGTCACTGCAACTAGAGACAGTCTGTGTGTAGCAACGAAGACCCAGCATAGCCAAAAATAAAGAAACAATAAATAGAGCAGCGTGTACACGTCAGAAAAGGAAAAATGTGAGTGTCACATGTTTGGTGAGGCACAGTTCCTCAAACTTTGAGGAGCTGAAAAACAAACTTTTGGCATTAAAACCTATCAGATCACTGACGGGCTCCTGTGACAGTGAATTGCTTCACTTTTGCATCTTCTCCTGTCCACTTTCCCCTAGTCATCATGAACGCCTATATATACAAATGGAATGTCATAAAGCAATAGGTAGCCAAAACAGTTTGGCAAAGTTTGTTATCCTTCTCCAGAATTATCTCAATTCTCCAACCCTTCACTTTTTCTTAATAGCTTGCCCGTGGTCTTGGTTCCATGAGCTCACTGTTTTTTTCTTAACCAAGAAGCCCTTCTCTGAGATGAACACCCTTGTGTTCATCCCTAGTGAAATAAAAGTGTGCGGCCACTCTAAGTTACCGTTTCTTCCTCCTGCCTTTAACGCAGCCTTTTGTTCACTAAGCTTGTGTCTGGGCAAAGGGGAGAATGAGTGCGAAGGAGTCAGCAACTCAATGTGGGGGCTCCTACAGCACCGACTTTCCCACAAACCAAAGGACAAATGGTTTTAGATTCACAGTGGACACTGTGCTACAGATCATGTCCATTTTGGCTTGGTTCCCTCATTTTACACATAAAAGGTATGCCAACTTCTAGTCCATTACCTTTTTGATTCATGAGCTTATCTTTACGGAACAAAACATGGGAACAGGTTTTTTTTTTTTTTTTGCAACTTTTTAAAAAGTTTCATTTGAATAATTTCAAACTTATAAAATGTTACAAAAACAAACAGATCAAGGAATATGTATATATTTTTACCCGGATTCCCCTAGGCAACAGTTTTTATTAGCCTCAAAGACCACCTCAGAGTCAAAGTTTAAGGAATGCTGTCCTAAATGGTTTTGAAAAATGTATCTTATTTGAAGAATAAAGTTCAAATGTTTTCGCATCAGCCTTCTGCTGTAGAACACAAAATAAGGGAACATTTCTTACCTGTTATTTTTTTCTCCAAATTCTTCTATACAGGTCCAGACAGATGGGCTACGTTTCCTTTCTATTAACTGAGGAGACAGAGAAGAATTGAGGACTGAAGCTTGTCATCACTGTCCTGAGTGTACTGAAATCCTAACAGCTTTAGCTGAAAAAATGTCCAAAGCAGGCAGTGAAAACAGATTTCAAATAGGACAAACTCCACAACTATCTATGCTAGAATCCCAAGGCAGGCAGGGCAAACTGGTTCCTTGGAGGAAGGCAGTCAAAGAAATGAGCAGAGTGACCTGGACCCTGTTCCAATATATTTGAAGTACTTGGGGATGGGCTGACCCCCTTTCCTTTATTCATCTACATAGGTCCATGAGCCATGAGAACATGACTCCCCACGTGAGGCTCCTCAATACAAGACCTCCAGCTGCACCACGTAAACCCTTTCTTGGGATGGGGTGGGGGCAGCCTAAAGAATTTGAAGTGGTGAATCTGTCTTTCCGTCCAAATTCTGAGAATAGCCTTGAAGAAGAGTCCTTGGCAGGGAAGAATAGAGAAAGAAATAAGGGAATCAGGCAGACCTGAGTTTGAATTCTGATTGTCACTTTCTGGTACAGTGACTTGAATAATGAACATCTCTGTCTTACTTAGTACCATTTACCTTGTAAGGCAGCTTGAGGATTAAGTGAAAGAGCATAAGCAAAGCACCCAGCATAGACTGGGCACAGAGTAGGTGCTCAGAAGTGATGATGTCATATTTGCACTGGCCAGAAACCCTGGGGATGCCCAGAGGTGGCCTGGCTAAGAGCTCCAGAAGTGTGGAATTATCACAGGGAAGCCAGAGCTCTCTGCTCTAAAGGCGCTATTCAAGTTAGAAGCCAACTTCAAGATGCAAGGTACAAAGAGCCAAACTGTCATCAGTTAGTTCCTACTGCAAGGAAATGAAGAGCTGCGTAGAAAATTACTTGCAAAGCTCATAAGCGGTTTTGCCTCTTATTAACAGTGTGAATCTAGGCAAGTTATCCAATGTCTCTGAGTTTCAATTTCCTCATCCCCAAAATGGGGATAATAAGAGTTGTTGGGAGAATAAAAGTGTGAAGTAATATGTATTTAGTATTTACCATGTATCAAGCACTGTGGTAAAAGCTTAAGGCGCACTATCTTACTTGTATAGTAAGTATAGTGCCTGGAACATAATACATATCTAAGAGATGTAGGTATTAAAGAAATGTTATAGGGCAGAGGAAGAATTACTATGCTTTTGACAGAGAGAAGAAACGTTGTAATATAGGTGGTAAGAATAAGATGTAGTTGGGAGAAGAAAAATAGAGTAGTTGCTAGGTGTGACAATCTCAAATTTTTGAACTATTACAAAAAAACAAACAAACAAACAAACAAACAAAAAACCCACAACCAGAAACCCTAAATCATCCCAGAGGACAGACCCAAGTGAGTTCTTTTTCATTTTTAATGTCGATGCCATTCTGAATCTGAGAAGCTGCCAGGATTCCAGTACATACCAAAAAGTGATGACGACACCCTCCAGTGTGCTAACTTTTGTGTGTACACAGCTATCTAAAGGAAACCAAGGCCAGCCGACTGGGAGGCTTGGTGACCACAGCTCAATTTGCCTTCATGGTATGACCGCATCCCTCTCATCAATATTCTCAACAGTGGGGTAAATAATTCAATAGGGATAAGGCTTTGGTTTTCCTCTAATTTTCTCATAATGCTTATGTTCTTGGTACAATATTGACGTACCACAGACAAGCCAGCATGTGAACATGCTCTGTTTGGATAATTAGATAGCCTTTCTACACTGTACAGTCCTTCAGTTTCTAAAATCATGGAGCTTGTATTGTTAAAAACAATGAAGTGACTAAAAGAATTTAAAAAAAATAAGCCATCAGTCTGGACCTGTGTAGGTGAATGAAGGAGAAGCACTTTAAAGTCAGAAAAAAAGTATACTTAACATTTAGGATTATCAACCACTGCTGGTGAAAACATTTCATTTCATTCCTGATTTCATCTGAAAGAAATATGATTATTACTGCCATTCACAAAGTTGTACTTAATTAAAAAGCCCTTGGTCAACTTTGAGGTGAATTTCAGATTCAGAATAGACACTGCTAACCTGGTTATCTGGTGTTTGTCAATAACATACAGGCTTCATTTAAGAAATCTACTGTTGTAATTACCTGAAAGCCAGTGAAGAATCAAGTTTTTGTAGGGCCTGAACCTTATCTACTTTGGGAAATTCTAATAAAAGCACACAAAGATAAGAATACAAAAATTGCTAGGACCACTCCCAAGACTTTGGAAGGGACTTATGCAAGTAAGGAGCCCTGAAGCTTAAACTTCATTTAATTCATGATAAATCCACCTCAACTGGGGCCCTTTACCAAACTTACTTAATGCAAGGGAAAATATCACTTCAACTTATTAACACCCTAGTCATTATAGGTAATAAAATGACTTAACTCGAGGGGTAGCATCTTCTCCTGGCATCTTGCCTTTGGAAAGAGATGCAATAAAGTTTATATCTCACCATGGCAAATGTTGCCTCAAGCAAATTAGCTTTGTCTAGTAGAAAGACTTGGCCCCAAACCAAGAGCCCTACCCCCAGCACCCACTTACTGTATGGTGACAATCTTTTGATGGTAAAACTTTGAATGAGTTTTAGGAGTACAGTATTAATTTATTTCCAACACCAGATAGCTCAGATTCTTTCATTACCTTTTCCTGTCATTCATGATAAACACAAAAATTCAAAAGGGACAAGTTGGTGTCTCTTCCCTTATGAATCTTTTCGGACCCACCCCCCCATTTTCTACGTTGTTGCCCCTGCCCACCTTGTTACCCTGCTGCATAGATGCTAGCATGTCTCTCATATATTTTCCCATCAACATCCATCTTCCTCTTTCCAGTGTGAGAGCTTCTTGGGGACACAGTCCTTGTCCTATTCTTCTTTGTGTCCCCAGCACAGCACTTAGAACAGTGCTGACACACAGTGGGCATGGCACTCTGTGAATGTTTTTGAATGAATTCATTAATTTTTGTCAACTGTGATTCCACAAGTTATTTTCCTGTTGCCTGCATAACCACAGTGAAACTCTGATTCTTATCAGGGACTCTTAGCACTATAAAATGTTTAGAAAAGGTGGTGAGTTTAAGACAGTGTATTGACGCCACTGAAGCCTCCTGGTGGAGGGACCATAAGGGCCTGCTCTCTGGCTCTCTGGCCAAAGGAAAACTGACCCTGGGTGCTCTTTGCCCAAAGTAGGAAACTCATGAGGGGCGGGGATGGGGGAGGCCACCCAAGGCAGGTATCTGTAGCTCTGGACACACCCTCAACACCTTCATTAACTGGAAAGGAACTGTGTGAAACTGGATTTCTGAGCCACATGACAGTAAGAGAGTCTTCACCAAAGCCAGGCGTAGACAAGGCTCTTTACCTTGACTCGAAAATCCCCTTCCGACCATGGATGTACTATGATTTGCTTGTATCACAGAGAAACCACAGAATTTTTGAGCAGAAGGGGTGTAAAACCCACACTTGTTATTGACAAGTAGTCAGGAAAAGTCTATAGCATTAGGCTACAGCAATGTATTTTCTTTATATTTTTCACACTACAGCTGAACAAAAACATCAACTTTTTCCATAACTGAAAGGTTCCTACTGGCCACAGATCATTCACTTCAGAGGCATACTCTTTGGAAAATAAGGATCTGGGTGATGGGGGAGAGCCCTGTGGTGGATGTTCAGGAATTCCTTTTCCTTTACTGTTTAAAAGAAGCTAATGGTTGAGGAAGCATCCACACCTTTTGTTCCACGAAGAAATGTGTGCTAAACTTAGATCTTTGCAGTTTCGCCTTGCATAGCTTTTAAGCAGTTAGGATCTTTGAGCATGAGCAGGAATCAAAGTTAAATTCAAAAATGGAACTTCATGGACCCTTCCCATATCGGAGCAGGATCAGTGGGATTCCATGACAGTGCTAATTTGAATGTTTTTGCTTGGTGCCTTTCATTGCCTGTGCCAAAGATCAGTACTATGGAAACCAAACTGTTTCATACTTAGGAGTTAGACAAGTCTCTTGACCTCTTTGTACCTTAGTTTCCTCATTTGAGAAAAAAAAAAAAGGGATCTCAGGACATACTTTTCAAGATTCATACTAGGCTTACACCCAGGTAACCAGTAACTGTATGATGTTTTTACACATAGTTTTATACATGTATTCATCTTCTATTTCACTTACAACTTGTGTAAAAACTGCATTCCATGCCAGGCCTGAAATGTTCCAAAGCTCAGTTCTGTGAGTAAATTGCAACCAAGATTTCTACAAAAAAAGACACAAGCAAAAGAAGAAGAAAAATATATATTCTTTCAAAACACTTATCCTTTGGCAGTAAATCTAATTTATATATGATGAAAATAACACCAGTATTCCCTCTATACAGTAAAGAAATGTCAATGTGGAAGATAATATGATTTACACTTTAATGATTATACATGTGGTGCATTTAGCAAATGCTCAATAAATGCTTATGTTGAGTGATCTTTATTTCTCTAGAAAAGCAGCACTAGTGACATTTGAGACTGGATAATTCTATCTTGTCCTGGGGCTCTCCTGCACACTGTTGAATGTTTAGCTGCATCTCTGGCCTCTGTTCACTAGATGTCAGTAGCACATACAGTTCTAACAACCAAAAATGTCTCCTGCTGCGGCTACTGCTAAGTCGCTTCAGTCGTGTCCGACTCTGTGCGACCCCATAGACGGCAGCCCACCAGGCTCGCCCATCCCTGGGATTCTCCAGGCAAGAACACTGAAGTGGGTTGCCATTGCCTTCTCCAATGCATGAAAGTGGAAAGTGAAAGTGAAGTCGCTCAGTCGTGTCTGACTCTTAGCGACCCCATGCACTGCAGCCTACCAGGCTCCTCCTTCCATGGGATTTTCCAGGCAAGAGTACTGGAGTGGGGTGCCATTGCCTTCTCCGAAAAATGTCTCCAGACATTGCCAAATGTCACTTCATGCAAAATCACCCTGGTTGGGAACCACTGTTCTATAACGATTCACCCTGATCTGTGTAATAATTCTCACACTCATATTTGCCAGAGACAAAAAAGACTTGTTATATAATTTTAATAATATTTCAAAATGAGTAACAAATTAATTTGATAAAAATTAAGTTTTCTAAAAATTCCAAATATAATGAAGTTATATTTGTAACTTACATAAACTGCAAAAAAGGAAGTGGTTCAAATGAACGTCTTTCAATAGACTGTATTTTATTGCAGGATAAATCTCTAGGAAAAGTAAAAGGAAAATATTGCCTCAATTAGCTATTAGATATCTATTTAATAGGAATAACTAGTAGAGGTTAGAATGATAATAATAAATACATAGCTTGGGTCTAAACTCCAAACCTTAGGAATTGTTATTTGAACCTTCCAGAGTCCCTAACCCTGCCTTCACCTCTCTCAAGAAATCTCTATAAATAAATTATATAAGTATAGAACTTTTTTTGTTTATATCATAATCACCTGGAAGGCAGCTATCACTATGGACTGTTAGTCACTCAGTCATGTCCAACTCTTTGTGACCCCATGGACTGTAGCCTGCCAGGCTTCTCTGTCCATGGAATTCTCCAGGCAAGAACACTGGAGTGGATTGCCATTCCCTTCTCTAGAGGAACTTCTCAACCCAGGGATCAAACCTTGGTCTCCTGCCTCGCAGGCAGATTCTCTACCCTTTGAGCTACAACTATAGATCTTGATAGATTTTGGAGGTAATCTTTCCTGACAGCAGAATTGATTAGATTCCCACCTTTTGTAGTCTCTTCAAATTCTAGATTATGAGCTCAAAGTTTTTATTCTCCAATTACAATTTCTAACATTAAAAGCAATTTTCTTATATTTACACACCTCCCAATTTAGTTCTGTTTTTCTAGGCTAATTCAGTACTAGCAGAAATAAAAGATATATTTTCATACAACCTGAAAGGAAGTTACTCCCCTCATTGATATGTAACTTTACCTAATTCAGGATTATACTTTCTATCATACTGATTTTTATTTGAAAATACCCACTCTTGACTATAGCTGACTATCCTGTTTCCATTGATATCAGCTTGTGTCTCATTTCACCTGGATGGGTATAACTGTCTTCTGACTGGTGTTTCTATCTCTGCTCTCTCCATTCCTAAGCCAGCCTCTACATGATCATCAGTTTAACTCTTCAGAAAGTGAAAGTCGCTCAGTCGTGTCCGACTCCTTGCGAACCCATGGGCTGTAGCCTGTCAGGCTCCTCAGACCACGGCATTCTCTAGGCCAGAATACTGGAGCGGGGAGCCGTTCCCTTCTCCAGGGGCTCTTCCCAACCCAGGGATCGAACCAAGGTCTCCCTCATTGCAGGCAGATTCTTTACCATCTGAGCCAATTTCCAGAAGTAGCCCTTAAATACCAGCACCATTTGTGAACTTACTGAAGATACAAATACTCAGCCTTACTCTGGACGGATTGAATCATTAACTACAGAGGTGGAGCTTGTGTTTCAACAAGCCCTCCAGGTGACTAATTCTGCTGAAGGCTCTCTGTCCTAGAGCACTGCTGTGGTAACACAGTCGCTTGGCATGATATTATGGGCTTGGTCCCCAATGCCCTTGATAATCTGGCTCTCATCTCCTACTCTCCCCACTGGAACTTTATGGGTAATCAAAGTGTTTTTCCTGTGTTTTGTCTTTCTCCCAATTTTCTTTTGCGAGCTTATTCTTCCCAAGATGTCTATCTGATGATACCAATGGCCCTTCAAGGTTCCGTTTGAATGGCATCGCTTTAGCAACATCTTCCCTGATCCAGTTAGAAGTCTTTCTGCCCTCTTCTATGCTCCAACACCAACTTACAGCTCTCATTACCCTTATTCATTTCCTTTTTTAAAAAAAGAAAGCTATTTTTGCATCCCATTTTCTCTCAGCGTAAAACTCCTTGAATGTATGGGTTAGATCCTGTTTATGCACATTGTCTATCATGCTTGCAGCCAACACATGGACATAAAGCAAACTCAAATATTTATAAAATCAGCAAGTAGGGAGTGAATAAGAAGAAAATGACTGTTTTAAAAGAAATGTAGCTTTATTCCTGCGTGGCTCCCTCTTCTGTGCCTCTACAGCACTTTGTCATTATGGTTTGAGTTTCTACGTTTATTTTCCCTGTGAGATCATGAATTGCTAGGAGGAATCCTAGCTTAACCACCTTTGTGTTTCCAACACTAGGCTAAGTTCTTAGCATATTCCTTTTTAGCTTTTTTATTGACTGGCACTTTTAAAAAAGAATGAGCATATGGATGCTAACATGAAATAATCAGCTTATAAAGTATTTCATAGAAGTAACGAAGGGCCACAATAAACTGTGGAGAGTTCTGAAAGAGATGGGCATACCAGACCCCCTGACCTGCCTCTTGAGAAGCCTATATGCAGGTCAGGAAGCAACAGTTAGAACTGGACATGGAACAACAGACTGGTTCCAAATAGGAAAAGGAGTACGTCAAGCCTGTATATTGTCACTCTGCTTATGTAACTTATACGCAGAGTACATCATGAGGAACGCTGGGCTGGAAGAAGCACAAGCTGGAATCCAGATGGCTAGGAGAAATATCAATAACCTCAGATGTGCAGATGGCACCACCCTTATGGCAGAAAGTGAAGAGGAACTAAAGAGCCTCTTGATGAAAGTGAAAGAGGAGAGTGAAAAAGTTGGCTTAAAGCTCAACATTCAGAAAACGAAGATCATGGCATCTGGTCCCATCACTTCTTGGGAAATAGATGGGGAAACAGTGGAAACAGTGTCAGACTTTATTTTGGGGGGCTCCAAAATCACTGCAGATGGTGATTGCAGCCATGAAATTAAAAGACACTTACTCCTTGGAAGGAAAGCTATGACCAACCTAGATAGCATATTCAAAAGCAGAGATATTACTTTGCCAACAAAGGTCCATCTAGTCAAGGCTATGGTTTTTCCAGTGGCCATGTATGGATGTGAGAGTTGGACTGTGGTGAAAGCTGAGTGCCAAAGAATTGATGGTTTTGAACTGTGGTGTTGGAGAGTCCCTTGGACTGCAAGGAGATCCAACCAGTCCATTCTGAAGATCAGCCCTGGGATTTCTTTGGAAGGAATGATGCTAAAGCTGAAACCCCAGTACTTTGGCTACCTCATGCGAAGAGTTGACTCACTGGAAAAGACCCTGATGCTGGGAGGGATTGGGGGCAGGAGGAGAAGGGGACGACAGAGGATGAGATGGCTGGATGGCATCACTGACTCGATGGGCGTGAGTCTGAGTGAACTCCGGGAGTTGGTGATGGACAGGGAGGCCTGGCATGCTGCAATTCATGGGGTCGCAAAGAGTCGGACATGACTGAGCGACTGAACTGAACTGAACGAAGGGCCTAATCCACTGAGTAATTATCTTTGTTTTTCTCCAAACCGTGTTTGTAAGGTTTGGAGCCCAGACAGGAGAAAAGAAAATGGTTGCCCTTAAGGCTTTGAAGATTTGATAATTAAAGAACTATTGTTAGGGTGAGGTGAGATTCTTTATATACTCATCTCCCTTAACTCTTTTATATTTGCAAAAATAATCTACTTGTTAAACAGCATCATAAATTGGCTTAATAAGGGTTAATAACATACACATCTTGGATGCCATGGACAAAAATTGAGCTTTTAAAGCAAAGAACATGGTATCTCCTTATCCCAAATAAACAAAAACATTATGCAAGCATTTCTTCTTGGATAAAGAAGCTAGAGAGGGTATTCCCTGGAGGTCCAGTGGTCAGGACTCAGCACTTCCACTGCCAGGGGCCTGGATTCAATCCCTGGTGGACGAACTAAGATCCTGCAAGCCACACAGTGTGGCCAAAAAACAGAGGCTGGAGAGATTTTTGTTTTGTACCTAGTGAAGTTAGGGGCATTTCTTATATGTTTATTTATGTAAACATTTCTAAATATACCACTTATACATCATCTTTAACATTTTTAATTTCATGCAATTGCTGCATGAAATCCTTAACAACAGTCTGTTCTTCTGATAACTTAATGTGTTCTTGACAAAGTACTGTTAACATAGTTCATCTGCTTAAATATTTAACATTTTAGTGTTTAAAGTTATATATTTAATATTTTCCTGTGTTTTTATCTTTCTCTCACTTTCCTTTCACAAGCTTATTCTTACCAAGATTTCTATGTGATGATACAATGGCCCTTCAAGGTGCCGTTTAAACAGCATTGCTTTAATAGCATCTGATAAACTATGGACAGAGGTTTGTGACATTGTACAGGAGACAGGGATCAAGACCATCCCCATGGAAAAGAAATGCAAAAAAGCAAAATGGCTGTCTGGGGAGGCCTTACAAATGGCTGTGAAAAGAAGAGAAGCGAAAAGCAAAGGAGAAAAGGAAAGATATAAGCATCTGAATGCAGAGTTCCAAAGAATAGCAAGGAGAGATAAGAAAGCCTTCCTCAACGATCAATGCAAAGAAATAGAGGAAAACAACAGAATGGGAAAGACTAGAGATCTCTTCAAGAAAATTAGAGATACCAAGGGAACATTTCATGCAAAGATGGGTTCGATAAAGGACAGAAATGGTATGGACCTAACGGAAGCAGAAGATATTAAGAAAAGGTGGCAAAAATACACAGAAGAACTGTACAAAAAAGATCTTCACGACCCAGATAATCACGATGGTGTGATCACTCACCTAGAACCAGACATCCTGGAATGTGAATTCAAGTGGGCCTTAGAAAGCATCACTACGAACAAAGCTAGTGGAGGTGATGGAATTCCAGTTGAGCTATTTCAAGTCCTGAAAGATGATGCTGTGAAAGTGCTGCACTCAATATGCCAGCAAATTTGGAAAACTCAGCTGTGGCCATAGGACTGGAAAAGGTCAGTTTTCATTCCAATCCCAAAGAAAGGCAATGCTGAAGAATGCTCAAACTACCACACAATTGCACTCCTCTCACATGCTAGTAAAGTAATGCTCAAAATTCTCCAAGCGAGGCTTTAGCAGTACGTGAACCGTGTACTTCCAGATGTTCAAGCTGGTTTTAGAAAAGGCAGAGGAACCAGAGATCAAATTGCCAACATCCACTGGATCATCGAAAAAGCAAGAGAGTTCCAGAAAAACATCTATTTCTGCTTTATTGACTATGCCAAAGCCTTTGACTGTGTGGATCACAATAAACTGTGGAAAATTCTGAAAGAGATGGGCATACCAGACCACTTGACCTGCCTCTTGAGAAACCTATGTGCAGGTCAGGAAGCAACAGTTAGAACTGGACATGGAACAACAGACTGGTTCCAAATAGGAAAAGGAGTACGTCAAGGCTGTATATTGTCACCCTGCTTATTTAACTTATATGCAGAGTACATCATGAGAAACGCTGGGCTGGAAGAAGCACAAGATTGCCGGGAGAAATATCAATAACCTCAGATATGCAGATGACACCACTTTTATGGCAGAAAGTGAAGAGGAACAAAAGAGCCTCTTGATGAAAGTAAAAGAGGAGAGTGAAAAAGTTGGCTTAAAGCTCAGCATTCAGAAAACGAAGATCATGGCATCTGGTCCCATCACTTCTTGGGAAATAGATGGGGAAACAGTGGAAACAGTGTCAGACTTTATTTTGGGGGGCTCCAAAATCACTGCAGATGGTGATTGCAGCCATGAAATTAAAAGACACTTACTCCTTGGAAGGAAAGCTATGACCAACCTAGATAGCATATTCAAAAGCAGAGATATTACTTTGCCAACAAAGGTCCATCTAGTCAAGGCTATGGTTTTTCCAGTGGCCATGTATGGATGTGAGAGTTGGACTGTGGTGAAAGCTGAGTGCCAAAGAATTGATGGTTTTGAACTGTGGTGTTGGAGAGTCCCTTGGACTGCAAGGAGATCCAACCAGTCCATTCTAAAGGAGATCAGTCCTCGGTGTCCTTTGGAAGGAATGATGCTAAAGCTGAAACTCCAGTACTTTGGCCACCTCATGCGAAGAGTTTGACTCATTGGAAAAGACTCTGATGCTGGGAGGGATTGGGGGCAGGAGGAGAAGGGGATGTCAGAGGATGAGATGGCTGGATGGCATCACTGACTCGATGGACGTGAGTTTGAGTGAACTCTGGGAGTTGGTGATGGACAGGGAGGCCTGGTGTGCTGCAATTCATGGGGTCGCAGAGTCGGACATGACTGAGCGACTAAACTGAACTGCTCCAGTTTTAGCTTAGATTAAATTATCAAAATCATGAGTTAATGGCATTCACACTAATGCAAGTGCTCCATATTTTCTTTCCTGTGGGTGACAATTTGAAGTTAACTTTCATTCCTCTCATTTTAGTAAAACAAGTTTTTCAAACCTTTTCCAAAAAGGCCAGGGAGTAAATATCTTAGGTTTTGCAGGCCACACAGCCTCTGTCACATATATTCTTTCCTTCTCTCTGTTTTTTTTTTTTCATTTACAACCCGTTAAAAATCAATTTTAACTTACAGGCTGCATAAAAATGGACCACGGTTCAGATTTGAGTCATGAACAAAATATAAGCAGATAGTATATGAACATTTATATATAATGTTATAGACGTGGGAGTCTATAATTGCTCAGATCCCATTACCACTTTTCCTCTACAACTAAAGGGTTTTTTCCTATCTATATCTTGCCTAAATAATTAAATTAAAAAATGATTAGGAGGTATTTAATGGTAGAGATGGGCTTGGGCCTTACACAGACTTACAAAATTGTAGAATTGTATGGGTGGAAGAAATTGAAGAGATTATCTAATTTGAACCCTGTAGTTATTTTATAGAGAAGATCTCATCAATAAATATGATTCACTAATTAACTTACAAATATTGGAGGGATAGCAAGCCTTCAAATGAGTCCTTGTGTAATTCAGTCAAAGAATTTTCACTGAGAATTCTGAAAAATGAAAAGGTTATTTCTCAATCAAAATGCAAAATAACTATAACCATTTACTAAATAGTACTCCTGTAAGTGGAGGAAGCTAAGTAATGGTGCCATCTAAACACCCTAATTTTTATTTAATTTAGGGGTGGCAATTTCTGCTCTGTTTTCATTTAAACCTTTCTCTTCACATCCTTTGCTGTGTCCATCTCTCTCCATCTCACACACACACACACACACACACACACATACATACACACACACACATTCTCCATCCACTCTTCCCACCAAATCATACAGACCATTTAGTTAACGCCTACTCTCTAGATCACAGGATTTCTCTTAAAATTCAACTCTGGGCAGCACCAACATTGCAGAGGTGTCCTTCCCTCTTCTCTTTCCCCAAACCTTATTGGGAAGTTCCACACAGAACTGTATCAGGGCTGCAAATGAAGTCATTTGATTTTTTTCCTCTAGTAAAACTTTTTTGAAAATTATTTTCATATTTTAAAAATATGCATAAAATATATACAATTGTTCAGTTTAATAATTATGAAACAAATCCCTGTGTGATACCACTCATGTCAGAAAAGAATCCTGTCAACATCTGAGGAGTCCCTGGGCAGACCTTTCCAATCACAGCTCTCTCTCTGACTTTAGCACAGAAGAAAGATATCAGATTGTCTATAAAGATATCAGAGGTCAGTTTCTCTTGCCTGCAAGAATCCCCTTCCTTGCAATATTAACAGTGGTACATCCTTCAGGAGTCTTGGGGATCTGAACACATGCTATGTTGCCTTGTGAATATTTTCACTGAGTGCTGCATTTAAAACATTGTTTTTCACTCACAGTGTATCTTGGTCACATATTTATATTAATTCCACCTCATAGCTTGATTCCATCTCATAAATTAATTCTTTACTCATAGCTTATGAGAATTAAGGTATTACTACCTGGAAACTCTGCAACTCAGTTATAAGATGCTTCATATTATATAGAATACAGGCATATACATTTTTAAAGGATCACTAAAACAAAAACACAGAAGACTTTATTCCCACAGAATTCCCACAAAGAACTCTCGGAGTCCTGAAAATGCTTCAAAGATCCTGACCTCAATTTGAAATTCACCATGTTAGAAAGAACAGCAGTGATGGACAGGTGAAGGAGGAATGGTCAACAGCTGGTGCTAACACTGACTCCTCACCTCGGTTAAGTAGTGGTTTCACAGTTCCATGGAAATGATTCAAAAAGAAAAAACAAATGGGTATGTCCAACGACGTTTATAGTAACCCTTTCCATAACTTTGAAAGTTGGAAAGAACTCTGCCTCCCCACGTCACATAACAAAACCAAGTACACCATAGGTGATAAACAAAAGTCGCAGGAAATAATGATATATGAAAAAGGTCAAGACAGAAGCGACTCCGCAGACTGTAGGCCACCAGATTCCTCTATCCATGGGATTTCCCAGGCAAGAATACTGGAGTGACTTGTCATTTCCTCCTCCAGGGGGTCTTCCCGATTCAGGGATCGAACCTGCAGCTCTTATGTCTCCTGCATTGGTAGGCAGGTTCTTTACTACTAGCTCCACCTGGGAAGCTCAAATCAATATGCCCAACGACGTTTATAGTAACCTTTTTCATAACTTCGAAAGTTGGAAAGAACTCTACCTCCCCGCATTGTGTAAAAAAAAACTGTGCATACCATAGGTGATTTACAAAAGTCACAAGAAATAATGATATATGAAAAAGGTTGAGACAGAAGTGAAACTCGTATGTACTAGTTGTAAGTCTGAACACTGACAAGGACTCAATCAGCACAGTGAAGAGATGGGGCTGATCATCAACTCTTCACTGCACTGTCTTCTTTCATTGGCTGATGCCCATATCAGACTAGCTGGAGTTTGAATATTGTGGGAGGACAGAGAGTAACCAAGAATATGTATTTTAAATGAATGGGGTTTCTTTTTGTGGACTTGTTTGGATGACAGGATATTAAAATTTTTTAAAATAACAGTAATAAATTCAACCTAGAAGTAAAGTGTAGACTGAGAATGTCAGTCACCAAAAAGTACCCCCCAAAAGAGCTTCGAATAAGCAACTAACTGAAATAAAGTCTACTGATCTGTAGAACTCCAAATATTCATTCTGACTAAGGCAAGAAATCTAAAACTATAGGGAATCAAGAGTTAAAGCCAGATCGAAAACTTTCTCACACCATGAAAATATTAAAACCAGGCATGAAGTAACGTTTAAGAAACATCCATGTTTTACTTCTGATCAGGGTTCTTATCTAAGGCAATCTTCTAAGTTTCACATTCATTCTTGATTCTGTATTTATAGACAATTATCCTTCTTTCCATTCTGCAACTTCTAGAAAACTGAGAGAGCTCAGTGTTTCTTTGACTCAACTATACATATAGTTGAGTGGCAGGCCAAATAGCAGGCCATTCTAGAAGTGATTTACTCGACTTTCTCTGCTTTCTTTCTCTCCAAAGTATTCATCAATACTTAAGATTATATCTATTTATCTATTATACTTACTTACTTATTTTTATATATTTGTAACCCCCTTAAGAACTGGAATACTTGGTCTTTTTTGTTTTGAGGCCTGTCTTCCAGCATGTAAAACAGTTCCTGGCACATAGGAGACACTCAAAAAAATATTTATTGAATGAATTCAAAAAGTGACGGGTTATCAACTATCTGATACTTTTATTTAAAACAAATCATCCATTTACCATCATTCATGAGGATAAGTACAGGGAAAGAAATATCTTCTCCCCTACATTTGTGACTAAATCTTTTGAGATAAGAATCCGTTGAGAATTTCATTTAAAAAAATGTCCTTTTCCCTAGAAAACTGCACTGTCTGGAACACATGTAAAAGTATACGTGCAATTTTCCGTTTCTGGACCATCCTTTTAGGGCAGAGGTCTATGAACAGAGTAGACTGAATTCAGAGGGCTAAACTTGGATGGGAAACAAAATTACATCTCAATTTTCACAATCTCTCAGTAAATCAGCATTTCCTTCCATTATGAATATAGGCAACAAATCACAGTAGATCAGCAGTAGTTAACTTGGTCCCCAATAGAAATCACAGATCATTTCATATCACACGTACATTGCAGATATCTCAAAATATCATTTATTCACATCACTACCCTGAGGTATAACATTTATTGACCTACCACTATCTTGTTATTTAGTGTGCTAAGAGAAGCATGTTTATTACTATATCACTGATTTTTAAACTATTCTGAAAACTAGTCAGTGTTTCAATATAGTCGGTTTCCTTTGTTTTTCTATCTATTTTGACGTATTATACACTTAAAAACATTATCCCAAGAATATAAGCTTCTGTAGATTATACGCCAAAGAGACATACATGGGGGATCAGGAGGGAGATTAAAAAATTCTGCCCTGGGGAACCACTGACACCAAGTTAGGAACCTCTGTTTATAAGGTATAAACCTCAAGCTGGCTGAGAAATCTTCAAATCTTACCAGATTCATGTTATACTGTATCACTTCCCAAACACGGGCTTTTGAACAGTTAACTTTTTAATTCAAATTTATTTTTCACAAAATATGTAGTATATATTCACAGGGTTCAAAATCCCAAAGATATATAGTACACAATCCAAACTTTTTCTCTTACCTCTGTCCCTTAGTCTACCATTGCCCTCTACTCCTCAGAGGAAACGAATGTTAATCTATTTCTTGTGCCACATGACTTTCATTCTTCTTACAAGTTTGGGAAATAAAATCTCCAAGTTAGATACTATCATGGGAAATATAAACTATATTTTGTAGTTACGAAATCTGTAAATTTTAAAAAATTGCCTGGTTCTAGCATTTTTTTCCTTACCAATAAGATAGTCAAACTAAGGGAACATGTCTCTAAGGGTGGTCATAATCCCTATTTTCAGATTGACTGTTATGTCTTTTATTATTAATTCAGAATTCATTTATGACTGGTTTATTCAAGTTGAATGAATGATATGACCACAAACGGTCATGAAAAATACTAGTTAATTACTTTGAATGGTTTTTTTTTTCCAAAATCACTTATGTATCCAAGCAGACTTTTTCCACAAATCAAAAAAAAAAAAAAAAAAACAGTAACAGAAAAATGGACTAAGGACAATTTAGAAAGACAAATGTTCAGTAAACATATACAGACATTTAAATTCATAAGTGATCAGAAAAATTCAAATTCAGATCAGACCTCTTTGATTCACCCATCAGATCAGCCAAAAAAAGAGCAGGGGGGCGGGGCAGAGAATATCCAATGGTAGAAGGAATGTGGGAGAAATGAATGTCATCATGGCATGTTGACTGGAGTAGAACATGGTCAACACCGACATCAGATTGATTATATTCTTTGCAGCCAAAGATGGAGAAGCTCTATACAGTCAGCAAAACCAAAACAGGGAGCTGACTGTGGCTCGGATCATGAATTCCTTGTTGCCAAATTCAGACTGAAATTGAAGAAAGTGGGGAAAACCACTAGACCATTCAGGTATGACCTAAATCAAATCCCTTATGATTATACAGTGGAAGTGAGAAATCGATTTAAGGGATTAGATCTGATAGTGCCTGATGAACTATGGACGGAGGTTCATGACACTGTACAGGAGACAGGGATCAAGACCATCCCCATGGAAAAGAAATGCAAAAAAGCAAAATGGCTGTCTGAGGAGGCCTTACAAATAGCTGTGAAAAGAAGAGAAGTGAAAAGCAAAGGAGAAAAGGAAAGATATACCCATTTGAATGCAGAGTTCCAAAAAATAGCAAGAAGAGATAAGAAAGCCTTCCTCAGTGATCAACGCAAAGAAATAGACAAAAACAACAGAATAGGAAAGACTAGTGATCTCTTCAAGAAAATTAGAGATACCAAGGGAACATTTCATGCAAAGATGGGCTAAAGGACAGAGATGGTATGGACCAAACAGAAGCAGAAGATATTAAGAAGAGATGGCAAGAATACACAGAAGAACTATACAGAAAAGATCTTCATGACCCAGATAATCACGATGGTGTGATCACTCACACTCATCTAGAGCCAGACATCCTGGAAAGTGAATTCAAGGGGGCCTTAGGAAGCATCACTACAAACAAAGCTAGTGGAGGTGATGGAATTCCAGGTAAGCTATTTCAAATCCTAAAAGATGATGCTGTGAAAGTGCTGCACTTAATATACCAGCAAATTTGGAAAACTCAGCAGTGGCCACAGGACTGGAAAAGGTCAGCTTTCATTCCAATTCCAAAGAAAGGCAATGCCAAAGAATGCTCAAACTACCACACAATTGCACTCATCTCACACACTAGTAAAGTAATGCTCAAAATTCTCCAAGCCAGGCTTCAACAGTACGTGAACCATGGACTTCCAGATGTTCAAGCTGGATTTAGACAAGCCAGAGGAACCAGAGATCAAACTGCCAACATCCTCTGGATCATCGAAAAAGCAAGAGAGTTTCAGAAAAACATCTACTTCTGCTTTATTGACTATGCCAAAGCCTTTGACTGTGTGGATCACAATACACTGTGGAAAATTCTGAAAGAGATGGGCATACCAGACCACCTGACCTGCCTCTTGAGAAACCTGTATGAAGGTCAGGAAGCAATGGTTAGAACTGGACATGGAACAACAGACTGGTTCCAAATAGGAAAAGGAGTACATCAAGGCTGTATATTGTCACCCTGCTTATTTAACTTATATGCAGAGTATATCATGAGAAATGCTGGGCTGGATGAAGCACAAGCTGGAATCAAGATTGCCAGGAGGAAAAAAAAAAAGGTTGCCAGGAGAAATATCAATAACCTCAGATATGCAGATGACATCACCCTTATGGCAGAAAGTGAAGAGGAACTAAAGAGAGTGATGAAAGTGAAAGAGGAGAATGAAAAAGTTGGCTTAAAGCTCAACATTCAGAAAACGAAGATCATGGCATCTGGTCCCATCACTTCATGGGAAATAGATGGGGAGACAGTGGAAACAGTGTCAGACTTTATTTTGGGGGGCTCCAAAATCACTGCAGATGGTGATTGCAGCCATGAAATTAAAAGACACTTACTCCTTGGAAGGAAAGTTATGACCAACCTAGATAGCATATTAGAAAGCGGAGGCATCACTTTGCCAACAAAGGTCTGTCTAGTCAAGACTATGGTTTTTCCAGTGGTCATGTATGGATGTGAGAGTTGGATTATAAAGAAAGCTGAGGGCAGAAGAATTGATCCTTTTGAACTGTGGTGTTGGAGAAGACTCTTGAGAGTCCCTTGGACTGCAAGGAGATCCAACCAGTCCATCCTAAAGGAGATCAGTCCTGGGTGTTCATTGGAAGGACTAATGTTGAAGCTGAAACTCCAATAATTTGGCCACCTCATGTGAAGAGCTGACTCATTTGAAAAGACCCTGATGCTGGGAAAGATTGAGGGAGGAGGAGAAGGCGATAACAGAGGATGAGATGGTTGGATGGCATCACCGACTCAATGGACATGAGTTTGGGTAAACTCTGGGAGTTGGTGATGGACAGGGAGGCCTGGCGTGCTGCGGTTTATGGGGTCCCAGAGTCGGACACGACTGAGAGACTGAACTGAACTGAAAAATTTATATCTACATAGTCTTCACCCCAATAATCCCATTTCTAGGTATCTATTCTACAGAAATACCTGACCAGATTCACAAAGGTGCCCGTATGAGGATATTCATTGCAGCAATGCATGCAACAAGAAAACTGGACATACAAATGTCCTTCAATAGGAGCATTATTAAACTGTGATACATTTATACTATGGAATATTATGCAGGAGTTGAAATGAATGGGTTAACCCTCTATGTACTAGGAATGAAAGAAATCTAAGACATCATGAAATGAAAGAATCAAGTTGCAAGATGTTTCATTTGTGTAAAAAAGATAAGAAAATCATACAAGAAACCTATTTGGTTATCTGGAAATATATATATATTCAAATGTATAGGAAAGAGTCTGGAAGGATATATACTAAACTCAAAGCAGCTTGAATGGGGTTTAGGGAGCAAGGAGGGTTTTCACTATACCTGTTATTTTTACATAATGAGAATATAATCATACAATACTCATATAATGGAAAATAAATTACTGACTTTAAATAGAGCCTGCCAAATTTAATCTTTAAAATAAACACAGAATTTCAATCAATAGATTGCTTTGGGAGATGAAAGGGGAAATACCTTTTCTCACAGCTATTGACCTCAAAATTCTGGACCAAGAAGGATCTTACAAGACAGTTAGCAGTTTGTATTCACATTTGGACATCATATACTCACAGTTTCTCAGCCCAACGGTATGCCTTCCATATATTTTCATCAATGTAAGAAATATAGTTTCCTTGGAAATTTCTGTGAAGAAACACAGGTTATATCCTTGAACAGGCAGGAAAAGAATGAAGAGAATATGTAAAAGAACCATGGCAACCTTATGGGTAATATTCAATTGCAGAAAAAAACAGATTTTTAATTCCCACAGCTTCCCAGTGTGTGTGCTTAGTCCAACTCGTTGTGACCTTCTGGACTATAAACCCACCAGGCTCCTCTGTTCATGAGATTCTCCAGGCAAGAATACTGGAGTGAGTAGGCATTCCCTTTTCTGGGTGATCTTCCCAACCCAGGGATCAAACCTTAAATGTTTAAAACGGAACTCATCTTCCTCTAACTAGCTCTCCTTCCCAACTGCTGTATTTCCAACTTGTTACACCACCATCATTCCCCCCATCGCGCATGCATGCTAAGTCACTTCAGTTGTGTCCAACTCTTTGCAACTCCATGGACTGTAACCCGCCAGGCTCCTCTCTCCATTGAATTCTCCAGGCAAGAATACTGGAGTGGGTTGCCATTTCCTTCTCCAGGGGATCTTCCCAACCCAGGGAATCAACCCATGTCTCTTATGTCTCCTGCTTTGGCAGGTGGGTTCTTTACCACTAGCACCACCTGGGAAGCCCCATCAACATACGCGATTTTTCTCTTTCCCACATACCCAAGTCCACCAACGCTAGTCAATGACTACATCTAGTTGGTTTTGCCTTTGTCATGCTCTCATGATTTTCTTTCTACTCTTCTCACAACCACTCTAATTCAGCCCTTTCTCACTTTACCCCTAGATTTTCCTAGACCATTCTATTTGGTCTTAATAATTCTCTTGTTTTAATCATTTGTCTTTCTTGCTTGAAAACTTTCAGTGGCTCCGCATATCTCACATCATCACTTTCAAACCTCCATTAGGGTAGCCAAGGTTTTCCATAATCGTAGCTTTCATTGTTCTCTAACCCAATCTTTTGGGCTTCCCTGGTGGCTCAGCAATAAGGAATTCACTTGCCAATGCAGATGTGGGTTTGATCCCTGGGTCAGGAAGATCCCTTGGAGAAGGAAACGGCAATCCATTCCAGAATTCTTGCCTGGGAAATCCCATGGGTGGAGGTGCCTGGTGGGCTACAGTCCATGGGGTCAAAAAGAGTCAGATATGACTTAGCTACTAAACCACCACCACCAACCCGCTTCTTTTTACAGCCAGACTAATCTATGAAATTCTGATCATCCTCGCAGGCACACATTTGCCTAGACCGTGCTCTCTGTTTTTTCTCTAACAAATCACAGCCAATGTTTTAAGTCCCAGCTGAAATTTTAACTTATCCATACAGCTTTCCCTGACCTCCACACCCTAATGATTACAGGTTCTGGTGAACTACAGCAGATATCTGTATCTCTTTTAATGCTTAACTGCATATTATCTCCCTTTTAAAGCACATCCCCTTTCTTCTCACCTATCATTGCCATGTTCTGCAGACAATGTCATACTTCTGTGGTGCCCACAGTACTTAGCCCTGTGTTGGGCACAAAATGGGTGTTATACATAGAAATCAGGGGACAAAGATGAGTTCTAGATATAACTGAGGAAATAAATATAATAATAGCTAACACTAACATATATGTTAGGCACTGATGTTTTACATGTATTTTACATGTATTGTGTGTGTTAGTTGCTCAGTTGGGTCCGACTCTTTGAGACCCCATGGAACCTGCCAGGCTCCTCTGTCCATGGAATTCTCTAGGCAAGAATACTGGAAAAGGAAATTTCCTTCTCCAGGGGATCTTCCTGACCCAGGGGTAGAACCTGGGTCTCCCACATTGCAGGTAGATTCTTAACCATCTGAGGCACCAGGAAAGCCCATATATGTTAGGCACTGGTGTAAGAGCTTTACATGTATTAACTCTTCTAAATCTCACAACAATCCTATGAGATGACAACTATCATCATTCCCACTTTACAGATGCGGAAATTGAGTCACAAAGCTAGCAAATTACAGACATGGGTTCAAACCCAGGCAGTTCAGCTCTGGAATCTCTACTCTTAACCATTTGTTGTTTCACCACCAATGAGGTGGGGAGAGGGACATGTTGCTGTAAAGAGGATGGAGCAAAGATGGGAGATGAGTAGATGTTGAGGAATTAAATAATGGGGTAAAAATTAGAGAAGGAAAAAGAATAGGGGTGATTATAAGTAAAAGACTGGAGAAGAGGCAACAATAGTAAGGAGGAGAATGAATATAAGGAATCGTTGACAAATGAAAGGTTAAAAATGGCAAGTCAGTCAATATGGGTTGGGGAGATGAGAAAGACCCAGGAAAACCTGGAAGAGGGGCTGCCACGTTAGGCAGAATGCAGAGAACAAATAAAGAAAGGCCGTTCTTACAAGATGGTGAAGGTGCCATTGTAGGAGTTGGGCCCTGGCTCAGGCACTCTGTGGAGCTTCTGCTTTGCACTCAGACCAACACACGACAGCGTCTCATCTTTGCAGGTACAGAGCTTACATACATTGATGGTTGTGGTGGCATTCTGTACTGGTTGCTTCTTTCCTAGGATATGTTTTATACCAGGGGGACTTCTGGGTACCGAAAATGGAGTCAAAGGAAAAAGAACCATCCGAGATATCATCTCAGATGACCTTGGTTGCTGAGATATGCTAACTCCCAGGTCCACAGTTGGGACTGTGGCTTGAGTCAGGTTTGGCGGAGGAAGTGTCACCTCTGGGGGAGCCGTGGTCTGCTGCAGGGTGGTAGAATATTCAGACACCATAGCAGGTTCCGGGGTTATGGTAAGCTCCAGGTTTGCATGATGAGTTGTGATGCTGGGTGATGTTGGAGGCTGACTTTGATCCTTGCTTGGGGTCTCCTGAAGGGTTGGAGGAGGTTCAGCCTCTGTATTATTCACTGCGGTAACGTTAACTTCCACGTCCATAGGCTGAATCGTGACTTCAGTCAGGTTTGGCTGGGCAAGTGTCCCCTCAGGCTGTTCTGGAGGAGGAGCTGTGGTCTGTGGCAGGGCAGTAGAATGTTCAGATGTAGCAGGCTCTGGAGTTACGGTAAGCTCCAGGTCCACATGATAAGCGGTGACGCCGGGCGACGCCGCCTCGAGTGCTGGACCTGTCACCTCGGAATACAATGGCGGCTGAGCTACAACTTCCTTAATGGGTTTTGGAGGCTGAGCTTGGGTCTGCTGCGCAGTTGGAGAAGGTTCAACCTCCACAGTGGATTCCGGAGTTAGTGTAAGTTCCAGGTCCAAAGATTGGAAGGTGACCCCACTCAAGGCTGGGCGCTGAGACTGAACTGGCTTTGGATGTGGCTGTGTTAACTCGGGGTATGGTGGAATAGCTGCAGTCTGCTGTAGGCCTGTGGAATATTCAGCCTCTGTCGTAGGTTCTGGAATTGTGTTAGGCCTCTGGCCCGATGGTTGAACTGTGACACTGGGCAGCAGTTGGCTCTGAGCTGGCATTGGGACAGTCACCTCTTGCTGCACTGGATGCTGAGCTGGGGTCTCCTGCATGGCTGGAGAAGATTCAGCCTCATTCGTAGATTCTGGAGTTATGGTAAGTTCCAGGTCCAAAGGTTGAACTGTGAATTCTGTCAATTGAGACTGAACTTGCTCTGGATTTGGAAGTGTCACCTCAGGGGGTTTGGGACGAAGAGCTGTAGAAGATTCAGCTTCTACAGTAGGCTCTGGAGTTACAGTAGGCTCCGGGTTGAGAGGCTGAACTGTGATGCTTGGCAGTGTTGGATTCTGAGCTTGATACTGGCCTGGAGTTGAATCAGCCACAACCTCCTTAGGTGGCTCTACAGGCTGAGGTGGTAGCTCCTGCATGGTTGGAGAAGGTTCTTCCTCCTTGGTAGGCTCTGACTTTATGCTCAGTTCAAGGTCCAAAGGTTGAACTGTGACCTCAGTCAAGGTTGGATGTTGAACCTGAACCTGCTCTGGATTAGGAATTGTCGCCTCCAGGGGTGTAGAAGGTTCTGGAGTTATGGTAGGCTTCTGGGCCAAAGGTTTGATGGTGGCACTGGTTAAGTTTGAATGATGAGTCTGATCCTGTCCTGGTGTTGAAACTGTCACCTCATAAAGCATTGGAGTTTGTGCTACAACCTCTGTAGGTGGCACTGGAGGCTGAGATGGGGAGCCCTGCTGGGCTGGAGAAGGTTCTATCTCTTTAAGGGGTGGGGCTGGGAACTCCTCTTGGTTTGGAGAAGATCCTACATTCTGAGGGGGCTGTAGAAGGTGAGGAAGGGTCCCCTGAGGGGCTGGAAGTGGTTCCATCTTTGCAGGGGGTTCTGATGTCTGAGTCTGAAGCACCTGCTGTGTGGGAGAAGACACCACCTCCTTGGGGGGCTTGAGAGATACAGTTGAGCTCCCCTGGGGAACTGGAGACTGTGCTGGGTGTCCCCCCTGAGCTAAAGGAAGCTTGATCCCCCCAGGGGGATCTGGAGTATGAGCAGCGTTCTCCAGCTGCACTGGAGAATGTTCAAGCTCTTTAGTGGGGCCTGGAGTTAGGGCAACCGCCAGATCCACGGATTTAGCAGTGATATGAGGTAACACTGGACCCAGAGGTGAGACTGTTACCTCATTCTCTACTAAAGGTTGAGTAGCAGCATCGTTGGTGTCCTTTGGAGGCTGAGCTGGTTGCTCATGCTGGACCACAAAAAGTTCATTTTCAGAGGCAGTCGGTGGCTGATTTGAAACCTCTTGCTGGACTGACAAAGGTTTTAACTGCCCAGGGGACACTGTAGACTGAGCTAAGGTTTCCTTTTGGGGTGGAGACGTTTTAACCTTATTAGTGAATGCTGGAGTGATGGTGAGTGCAAGATCCACAGGTTTGACAATGGCGCTGGGCCGCTGCAGAAGCTGACCTAGAGAAGAAACTGTTGTCACATGATGTTCTGGAGAGAGAACTATAATTTCATTAGGGAGCTCTGGACGCTGAGCTGTGGCCTCCTGCTGGGGTGGAGAAGGTACAGTCTCATGAGCCTGTAGATCCTGAGCTGGGGTCTCCTGTTGTTCTGAAGGTGTAATTTGGGTAACAGCTTCTGGAGATGGGACTGGAGCTGACACTTGAACTGGCAAAGGTTCAGCTTCCTCAGGCAACTGTGAAAGCAGTGTGGGGGCCTCTGGTGGGGATGCAGAAGATTCTGCATTAGTAAGGGGCACTGAGGACTGAGCCAAAGGCATCTGCTGACTTGGAGAAAGTCCTGCCACCGGAGTGGGTTCTGTGGTTACGGTAAGCTCTAGATCTGCAGGTTTGACAGTGACATTGGATATGCTTGAATGTTGAGTAGGTTGCTCCACCAGGGTTGCAGCAGATTCTGTCTCCACTGGAGACAGAGCTAGAGTCTCCTGCTGGGTGGGAAAAGATTCAGCCTCATTAGGGGACTCTGGAGACAGAGCAGCATCTTCCTCCTGGACTGGAGAAGATCCAGCTACTCCAAAAGAGTCTGACAGCTGAGTCAGGGTCTCCTGCTGGGTGAGAGAGGGTTCAACTTCCCCAGTAGGCTCAGAAGGCTGAGTTAGTTGCTCCTGTTCACTTGAAGAAGGCTCCACTTCCTCGGGGGTCTGGCCTGTGGTCTCCTGCTGGCTTGGAATAGCTTCAACTTCCCCAGTAAGCTCAGAAGGCTGAGCTGGTTGCTCCTGCTCACTTGAAAGTTCAACCTCCCCCAGGGTCTCTGGAGGCTTCTGCTGAGTTGCAGGAAATTTAGTTTTCTTAATGATTGTAGGAGTGATGGCAAGTTTCAAATTATGAGGTTGAAATGTAACATTGTGCAGGTTTGAATGAACCTGATGTTGAATGCCATGTTGAACTATTACCTCATCGCTAATTGGAATTTGGAGTACATACTCAGTAGGGAACCCTGGAGCTTGAGTTGGGGTCTCTTGATGGAGCACAGATGCAACTGTCTCAGGGTGCTTTGCAGGCTGAGATAGGTCCTCTGGCTGGACTGGAGTTTCAACCCCTTCCTGTTGCTCTGGAAACTCAGATGGGCCCTCCTGTTGGGCTGGAAGAGGTTCAACCTCCTCAAAGTGCTCTGGAGGCTGAGATAGGACCTCCTGCTGGACTGGAGAAGGTTCCACCTCTTTAGTGACCTCTGGAGTCAAGGTAAGCACCAGATCCAGAGGTTTAACAGTGACATTGTGCAAGAGTGACTGCTGAACTTTATGATGTGCTACTGGTTGAGCTACAGTCTCCTTAGGTGTCTCCAAAGGCTGGGCTAGGGCCTCCTCAGGGCTTGAGGTTTCTACTTCCTCAGGGGCCTCTGAAGGCTGAGACAGAGCCTCCTGTTGAAGTAGAGGTGGTTCTACCTCTTCAGTGGGCTCCAGACGCTGAGCCTGGGCCTCCTCCTGGGATGAAAAAGATTCAGCCTCCTCAGGCGACTCTTGTTGGGATAAAGATTCCAACTGCTCGGTGGGCAATGGTCGGCGAGTGTGGTACGCCTGCTGAGATGAAGAAATTTCAGCCTCAGGGGGCTCTGGAGGTTGATCTGGGCTCCCCAGAAAATCCGTAGGTAGGCTCTCCTCAGGATAAAAGGCATCCATATTGGAATCTAAATAATCATCCTGCAGTTCTTCTAGGCCCTGATTTTTTTTTCCAAGTTGTCTTGTAGTTCCAACAACAACTTTGGCAAGAGGTCGATGCTTAACAAGATCTTTCTTCAGGTTTGAGGGTGAAACAATAAACTTCGTTGGTTTTGAGCTCTTACTACCTAGAGGTGGAACAAGTATTTCAAATGATTGGTGATTTTCAGCCTGATCTAGACCTACAGTTTTAGCCTTACTTTTGTGTCGAGGAGGCAGAACCAAGGCTTGATTCTGATCCCAATCTAGCACTGGAACCGCTGCTGGGAGCTTTTGATGCTGGGTTAGCTTGTCATCCAGATCCTCGTGTAGAATAGCAAACTTATCTGGCTCTGCCAACAGCTCTCCAGCTGAATCCGAGTCCAGGTATGGAACCAGAGTCTCACTCAGATCCTCATGAGGCAGGGCCAACATGTGGTCTGGAGAGGAGGAAGTCAAGTAATTAAAAACCCCCGGCTCTGCCAGGGGTGTGAGTGCATGGGGCGATTCGGGCGGGAGGTCAGAGGAGTGTGAAGACCAGGGCTCAGTCAGCCCTGGGGGGTCCGAGGTCAACTGGACAGGGCCCTGGGCCCACTCCAGAGGCTGAGCAGCCTGAACCAAAAGCCACAACGGTTGCCAGGTAAGGAGGAGCCAGAGGCGCAGCCGGGACATGACATGCGGAGGCTCCCGGGCGCAGCGACCCAGGCCAGTGGGGCGCCGGCGCCGCCCCTGAGCGGGAGCCGAACCGTTATGCGAGCCCACAACGCGCGCGCACCGTTAGCAACCGCGCGCCCCTCCCCCACCCCGCGTCCAGCCCTTTATTTACGACACCTTTAGTTACGCCACCTTTATTAGGTTCGAACCAATCTGCGCCATCTGAGTGCGCCTTTTTCTCAGAGTCACCAGGGCGCAAACCAAGCCATTCTTTCTCTCGCACAGGTGACAGTGACCTCCGGCCGGGCCCTCTCCCCAGCCTCCCCCAGCCCCTCCCGGGCTCTGCGCAACCAGGCAGGATTTGGGCTGCAGACCTAAATGGCCCTGGACGCTGACAGCCCAGGGGTCCGGGGAGGAGTGGAAGGGGATGCGGAGCTTCCCAAGGAAGCCCCAGAGGCCAAGCATTCCGGGCAATTCAGAAGCGCTAGTCCAGCTATGGCACTGTAAACTCTTCCTCCTCAAAGCTGAAGTCTGAGAGGCATTCTTCCTCCCCTTGGCCACACGGCTTCCAGGAAAAGCAGCTGATCTGCAAAATGAGCAGCACTAGTTAGGCTGGCGGGAGGGGAGCACACCTTACAATTTTAAAGTTATTCAAAAATGTTGCTCTTTCCTCTAAACTTTCAGTACCCAAGTCTGGTCATTAATTCACCACTTTGCTGTTAACGGTTACCACCAAATCAGTGATGACTTCAAATTTTCTGTAGGAGAGGCTTTGGGCAAGTGAGCAAGTCATTCTGGGAAAGAATGTCCAACCAAGTGAATGGCCCTTTACATTACCATGGGAAAACTTGCCCCATCCCACCTCGTTTCAACACAGTCATTAATCTAGAAAAAATTGCAGTGTCACAGAGTTCTGCTCTGTGTACACACCTGGAGAAAACACTTAAGATGTTAAAAGTCAGCACGTTTTAGTAATTTTCTTGAAATACTGTAACTAAGCACGCAGTTTACTTTCTTCACAGTCCTTTTAAATAATCTAGTCCCTTTTGTTTGGCAAGACCTCTAACGTTTAAACTCCAAGAGAAAAGAAGCTTCATCTTATTCCCACTGTCCAACCTAATGTTTTTTAAATGGAACTGATTCGAAGATTGGCCTCATTTGGGAACGGATTTGTTTCTATAATCAGGTTTCCAAAATCTTTAACATCAATACCGATTCCTTTCCTCTCTCATTTCATAGGAAGCTAGCCTTCTAAAAGCCCAATCTTGGATACGTTTGAAGTTTCCGTGACTTATTTGATTTAAATTGAATTAAAATAATTATTTTGTGAAGAAAAAACTTTCAAAACTTTTATGTTTTTCAGGACATAACCACCTCTTCTTTCTCTACTTTCTTCTCTTCAAAACAAACTTTGCAACATTGGGGTGGGTTAAATAATCAGAAATCTAGCCCCAAATTAAGTTCTCAGTGACATGAAACACATTTTTTGCTTTTTTTTTTTTAAATCCTATATGCAGTACATTAATGTTTTCTTTTAGAAATTACTTTGACAACTTAATCCCTGATTTGAGGCATTCATATAATTGGTTTACAGAAAGGTCCTTCAGCAAAATATTTCACACAAAATACATATGAGATCTGGGTAAAACACATTATTTGAAAGGCATTAATACATTAATAGTTTTCACACACTGTAGCATAATCACAACAAATTAAAGCCATAATTACTTTGTTCCCAAATGCCCACAATTCTGTTTGAGCGGCGTTCTAAGAGGCCTGTGTCTTCTCCTGTGTCCACAACTGTACAAGTACCTCATGGTCCTCAACCCTGCACTCCAAATTTCAAATAAGGGGTCAGATAGAAGGCTCGGACATCAGGAAAAGTCCTAGAAACTTCCTGCCTCAAAAGCAGTTTCAGAGTTTCACATTTCCCTAAGGATGATGGAGCTGAGCAGACATGCCAAGAATCTTCTGGCTGTTTTGAATTACGGCTACCCTGGCTTTGAATCCCTTGAGTCTTTCTCTCCACATACTTGAATTAAATCCTGTAGCTCCTCTTCGGTTCTAGCATCTGCGACCTCTTCACAGCATCTATACGCAACAGCTATTTTACCACTTTCTGAAATAGAGTTAACAAATATCAATTCAGAAATTTTGTTCCAAAACTTCCTGTGCACAATGGTAGCATCCAATAATTAGATATTCTTTTTATTTCTAAATGCAGAAAACAAGAGCATTTTCCTAGCAGTTCCCTCATGTGACACATATCATTACTATTTGTGAAAAAATATTTAAGAGAAGTATCAATTTTGGTTCAAAAACCTTTATGATCTTAAAAATAAGAACTAAGGAATGATGCAGTAAAAGCTGTGGAAACAAAAATGTTCAATCACAATATGATTAAATAGGAAGTCATTAAGGAGGGGTCAAAGTGAGTTCAAACCGGGGATAGATACCACTGGACTATACAGGAAATGTCTTATTAGAAGCGAGGCAAGTGTCTACTACTTGGGACCAAAATTCTACCAGATACAATGAACAAAGCTTTGGAGAGAGAATTTTACTGGCCTATGTACCTTTTGGACTACACAGCTTCCCTCAAGGCAAACTACAGCCACCAGGCTTTTCCGTTTAAGGAATTTTGAGTGCATATAAGGAACACTATTTGCATATTCAGTTCAGTTCAGTTCAGTCGCTCAGTCATGTCCGACTCTTTGCAACTCCATGAACCGCAGCACGCCAGGCCTCCCTGTCCATCACCAACTCCCAGAGTTCACTCAAACTAACGTCCATCGAGTTGGTGATGCCATCCAGCCATCTCATCCTCCTCTGTCGTCCCCTTCTCCTCTTGCCCCAATCCCTCCCAGCATCAGAGTCTTTTCCAATGAGTCAACTCTTCGCATGAGGTGGCCAAAGTACTGGAGTTTCAGCTTTAGCATCATTCCTTCCAAAGAACACCCAGGACTGATCTCGTTTAGAATGGACTGGTTGGATCTCCTTGCAGTCCAAGGGACTCTCAAGAGTCTTCTCCAACACCACAGTTCAAAAGCATCAATTCTTTGGCACTCAGCTTTCTTTAGAGTCCTACTCTATATCCATACATGACTACTGGAAAAACCATAGCCTTGACTAGACGGACCTTTGTTGGCAAAGTAATGTCTCTGCTTTCGAATATGCTATCTAGGCTGGTCATAACTTTCCTTCCAAGGAGTAAGCGTCTTTTAATTTCATGGCTGCAATCACCATCTGCAGTGATTTTGGAGCCCCCAAAAATAAAGTCTGACACTGTTTCCACTGTTTCCCCATCTATTTCCCAAGAAGTGATGGGACCAGATGCCATGATCTTGGTTTTCTGAATGTTGAGCTTTAAACCAACTTTTTCACTCTCCTCTTTCACTTTCATCAAGAGGCTCTTTAGTTCCTCTTTACTTTCTGCCATAAGGGTGGTGTCATCGGTTTATCTGAGGTTATTGGTATTTCTCCTGGCAATCTTGATTCCAGCTTGTGCTTCTTCCAGCCCAGCGTTTCTCATGATGTACTCTGCATATAAGTTAAATAAGCAGGGTGACAATATATAGCCTTGATGTACTCCTTTTCCTATTTGGAACCAGTCTGTTGTTCCATGTCCAGTTCTAACTCTAACCCCTGAGCTATGGAGCCAACTGCATTTGCATATTAGGGATAGGCAAACAACCTAGACAGTTAGTTTGGTTCTCAAAGGTTGTTACTGGAATTGGCAGTTCATGGAGTTTCTGCCTGGTGATCAGGGAAGTCAAACTTCACTGGAACGACTGCCCAGGTTGGAAGGCTGACACCAGTCCAAGGCCAACTCTGACAAGCAAATAAGGTCTCTGACAACTTAGCTAGCATTTCTCAGTCCCTAAGCCTGCAGGGCCATGAAACAGGGGAGCAATTCTGTTCCAGGGATCCACCAACCATGAAGTTTCCTTTGGGCACAGCCTGTGACATTCTCACCCTATATAACTCAATAGGGTACATAATCAAGCTATTCAATAGCATGATCACACTCAAGGCTCACAAAAATGTATATAAGAATCGTATTCACCCAATATATCAGAAATGAAAACTGAAATTGAGTCCAAAAACATAATGTAATCAACTCTTCAATAAAACAACAATAATAATAACAGTCAAAACATTTTGTCTGCTTACTATGTTCCAGGCATGGTTCTAAGACTTACATTCATCATCTTATTTACTCTTAGAATATACCCCCACAAGGTAAGCTGAAATACTAACCCTACTTATAGATCAAGAAATTGCAGCTTAGAGATATTTAATACCTTCAAATCTCTCTGGCTAGAAAACCTAAAATTGCAACAACAAAAAAGTCTAAGAGACAAAGTCAGGACTCAAACACAGGTGTCCAAGGCTTATAGTCACTATACTATTCTGTATGATAAGTCAGCCATCGAGAAAGAAGAACCGGGTCAAACACTTTCTATATGAACTGAGGCAAGTCAGTCTACATCTAAACAGTGGGGACAATAATATTTGTGTCATTTTTCTCATAAATGCCACAAAGAACAAATTTGAGACTGTTGCTGTGAAAGCATTTGGTAAATGAAAGAATATGTAGTGTTGTATTTATTTTTAAACATTCTTTTTTTTTACTTTTTATTTATCTATTTACTTGGCTGTGCCAGGTCTTAGCTGTGACATGCAGAATCTTTAGTTGTGGCATGTGGGAGCCACATGCTACTTCGCTGATGAGGGATCAAACCCAGGCCCCCTGTATTGGGAGCACAGAGTCTTAGCCACTAGACCACCAGGGAAATCCCTATGTAGTGTTTTAGATAACCATTATTTTCATCTAATTAACTTTTCAAATAAGTTTAATTGCTCATTGAAACTGAAGTACTTTAAGGACAATCAAAAAAAGTCTTACCTAAAACCACAATCTGCAGTTTCTGGAATGCATCTGTCATAGCCTTCTGAATAGCAAGCTTCTGGGTTTTTTTCCTTTTCATAAGGAGTGATAATGGCCCTAAATCCAACCAAAACAAATGAATTTAAAATGCTTATCTGGATAACTGATTTATAGGTTGTATGTTTAAAAATTTAAAAATGCACCTGTGATTCTTAGATATTATCTTATTCTTAGATCATTATCAATCACCCTTAGTGATTAAGGATGAACACAACACTAGGGTTGTGAGACAGATGCTCTGGCCTCTCTCCAGGCATCTTTCAGGTGGATGGTGGGGCCTCCTCCACTCCCTTGGCTAACAGCCCTGCTTCTGACTGAAGCCCCAGTGCCAAGGGAATCCATACCAGTGGGAATCCCCTTTCCAGGGATCTACATTTGACTTTCTCCACTCAAGCCCCTCCATAGGAGGCAAACGACTGAACCTTTACACAAGAGTTTATTGAAATCTTTAGACAATGATTTTGTTGGGATAACTGAAAGCCACAAGAGATTTGAAGGACTATTTTAGCAGAAAACACATTATTAACCAAAAATGGAAAAAAAAAAAAAAAAAACACCTTAATTTTCCCTCCTCCTTGGCAGTCAGTCAGTTCTAAAACTCTGAAGTTTAAGGTCCTGTCAGGTATTGCCTAAGTTAAAAACCTATGTGGCAAAGGAGAAAAACTCTGCCCAGGACTTCAGCTGCTTGGCAAAGGTGATGATGTATCTGAAAAGGCGAGTTTCAGAAAAAAAGGAAAACAGACCTTCTTCCAAGTTATCCAAAGGTTCCTCAGCCATGCCAACTCCTGGACTTCTGCACTCGTAGGATGGCAACACCACCTCTAAAGCACAGAAGAACTTCAGGCTTTGCCTCTGAAGAGGTGCCACAATATCTTCATTCTCCCTTTCTTCTTCAGGGTCAGAAAGATCCTGAAGCTGTTAGGATTTTGAATTAAAGATTATACTTCAAAATATTCTGTTCTGAAAACTAAAAAACTCCCATCAATCCCAGTTAATAGTTGAGGTGTCCTATAGCTTCAAAATCAAGTGAGATTTGCAAATGAATTACTAGGTACAGAGAACTACTTTTTATTATACATCACACAAATACTGGAGAAAATTATGGACACCACCATTTAAGTCACTGAGATGATCAACAAGTTCTAGGTGGCATGTCCATGCTCAGATACTTCCATGAGGAAGTCTTTCCCATCTCCTCCCTGTAGCCTAGTTCTAGCTTTCTTTCTAAAGTGTAGGAGTTCAATGTTGAAAGGGGCCTGGTTGGTCAAAGAAAATCTACAGAGTTTACCTTAATGATCCTTTTTGACCATCCATTGAAACCAAAGTAGTAATTTGCCAATTCTTGGCATCTGGAGCTGTTTAGGGCAAGGGCGTTGTGTTGAACCGCCTTATGTTGGGTGCCAAGACGAATCTAAAGACATAAGAAACCTAAAAATATCACAATCTGACATAGACTTATTTTGGATATACCTGTTTGTCAATACCAGTTTCACATTGCTGTGTTGTTTAGTGGCCGAGTTGTGTCCAACTCTTGTGACCCCACAGACTGTAGCCTTCCAAGTTCCTCTGTCCATAGGATTTCCCAGGCAAGAATACTGGAGTGGGTTGCCATTTCCTCCTCTGGGGGATCTTCCCACCCAGGGAGTTAACCTGTGTCTCCTGAATTGCAGGCAGATTCTTTATCCCTGAGCCACCTGGGAAACCCCAACCAATTTCAGAGTGATTGTAAAGATTATATATGACATTTTAAGTAATGAGTTCACAGTGAGCCCTAAATAAGTGTTCTTTATTATTTTTAATAAGTCAGTACTTTTCTGCATCATTTTCAGAACCACTGATTCATCAGGTTTCCCTGACCTCTGGTGGTGAAAGTGATGATGAAAGCAACCAAGGAAGCCCAGCAGAAGCCTATTCTAGGGTGTGAGTAAGAAAAGGAAGGAAACTTTTAGTCATCTTATCCCCATCTTATCCTGCTTGAGAATATGACCTGAAGGGGAGATAAAGTGGACTGGCCACTGAAGTAGGACCTTAATCTGTAGCATCCCCTCCCCAAGTTACTAACCCCTGTTAGAAGAGGGAATACACATACCTCCATAAATTTTATAAGTAACCAAAAGACTTAGAGGTTCATCTACATTGACAAACTTCTTTGAGAGTATAAATATTTCCAGCATTAACTCTCCAAATAACTTACACAGTATCACATTACTGTGGATTTTTTATATCACTAGCACTTTGTTAAATGTCTATTTCCATTTTAAACAGGGTATAGTATTTAAATATATTAATAAAAATTCAAATAAAGTCAAAGCATTATTAATTCTTTATTGCTCTGTCTGTGGATCTTCCTCTATCACTAGTTTATGAACTTCTTAAGTGCTGGAAGGAACCATATCTTGTTACCAGGAACAAACATAATTCTTGGCATATAATAGAGGACTGAGGGTCTGTTGACTCAGTGAACAAATGAAAGAATGAGTAAATAAGAAAATGAAATTACTTTCTCCAACTGAAGCTGCCTGCTGGGAAGGAGAAATGAAGACTAATTTTTAAATGTTGAGTGTCTTGTGGGAGGCTAGGCCCTGTATGCTACTACTGCTAAGTCACTTCAGTCGTGTCCAACTCTGAGCCACCCCATAGAAGGCAGCCCACCAGGCTCTGCTGTCCCTGGGATTCTCTAGGCAAGAACACTGGAGTGGGTTGCCATTTCCTTTTGCATGAAAGCGAATCTAATGCATGAAAGTGAAAAGTGAAAGTGAAGTCCCTCAGTCGTGTCTGACTCTTCGTGACCCCATGGACTGAAGCCTAGCAGGCTTCTCCTTCCACGGGATTTTCCAAGCAAAAGAACTGGAGTGGGTTGCCATTGCCTTCTCCAAGGCCCTGTATGGTGAGTCATAATTCAGCTGTCCTGGACAATGAGAAAGCTTCAGAAGAGCTCTGAGCATAGTAGAGTCTACATCTCAGATAACCTTGCCACAGTTCTCACTGGCAAACAACATATGATTAAACTAGGAAACAATTGGGAGGGGGGTAAAAACTCAAGGTTCTGCATTACATAAAGAAATCTAATATGAATGCCGTTTTCTCTCAACTATATAGTGACTTATAGAATATTTCCTTCATTTCTCTATCAGTGATGGGTTTTATGGTGTGTAAATCTCAAAACCTAAGCTTACGGAATGGTCTTAATGTTCAGTATAAGAAAAAGAGCTCATTACTCACAACTGATACCAAGTAATTGTTTCATAATCTTTCCAGTAATATCGAAGTGGGTATATGAAATGGTCGCAGCCAGTAGCAGGAAGATCATAGTCTCCAAATTAAAGAATGTCTGACAGGAAATCATTTCAGTCATAGGGAGGAGAGCCCAGATTGAAGAGGGTGTGAAACAGGGTACAAAAGTGGGAAGTACTGTACCTAGAGTCACGTCTGAGGAGAGTTCTCAGATTCCATCAAGGTTAAACCAGTGAGAAGAGAAATATGGGTAAGAATAGGCAGCAAGGTCAGTGGGAAGTAGCCAGATCAAAAAACCAACCAGAGGGACTTCCCTGGTGATCCAGTGGTTAAGACTCCACCATGCAAAGCAGGGAATGTGGGTTCAATCCTTGGTCAGGGAATTAAGATCCCACATGCCCCGGTGCCACAACTAAGACTCGACCCAGCCAAATAAATATTTTTAAAAAGAAGAAGCCAACCAGAGGAGACATACAGTTATAAAGTGAAAGGCTTGGGAAATCTAAGCCTTACTCACTTATTCAGAGGAACTGAAAAAATCCTTGGAAAAGGAATGGTGGCTGAATGGAGGCATATAGTGACATGTTCATTCTGGGGCTCTGGCAAAGTAAAACTGGCTGGCATGTTACTATGGAGCCTATTATTAGAATAATCATGCACTAAAGAATATTTTAACCATTTTCTGGAAACTGAAGGGAGTTCTGAATAGGCAGTTTGAAAATGATGATGATGATGTTAAAGCATCCTTTATGTTACAACTGACTAAAGACTTTGTCAAGCTCACACATTTAAAATTCATATAAAATGATAAAGAACTCTTGTGAAGATTTCTTAAATTAAGGGGCAGCATAAAATGACATGGGGTTTAACATCAATAAGTTTGAATTTGACCTCTAGTTTCCATATTTATTGTCATGAACCTTAAGTAAGTCAGTTAACCATCCTGAGTTCGAGTTTCTTTGAAAAAGAAGAGAAAAGAAATGGGGGTGGGGGGAAGAAATGGGGAGCTGTGGGCGGTAAGTGGAGCAATGCATCTGAAAGCATTCTGTAAAGCAGAGTGCTTTACAAACGTTGGCCTATTCGTTTTAAATTCAGCACTTCATCCCAGCGGGGCGAGGAATTTCACATTTGGACCCACCTTCACTGGAGATTTCTGGAAAAGCTGCTTCTGGTCGCATGCCATTTGGGCTCTGTGAGCATCCCTCGCTGAATAAAACTTGACGATGGCATAAAATCCAGGACCGGCCACTGCTGCGTTTGGGAAGACTCGGACCGAATACAGAAGGCCGAACTGGGAGAAGACTGTGAACAGAGAATGCTGTAGGGTGGTCCCACGCTAAGTAAGAGCAGGAAATTTCAAGCCCAGGAAACCAAATTGCCCATTCCCTTATATTCTCCCCAGCCCTTCGCCACAGGCAACGGTGGTGAGCCTCCAACTCCAAACACTTCTCATTTCACAAACAAGTTTCCCTCTGAACTCCTAAGCTTCGAGAAGCATTAGGAGGCAGTGTGAGGCCTGCTGGGAACTATCTCTCAAAAATCTGTAAGGACGAGTTGACTGCTCCGGTCGGCTCTAGAACTAAGATTCCTCTCAGCGAAGACCACAGGCGGGCTAGGTGCTGAAGCAGGGCCCCGGGGCTCCCAATTACTAGGCAGCGAGGCGACTTTCTCCATCCCTCCCTCCACCTCGGCCTGGCTCACTTGCAAGGCCTCGGCCGTGGGTCCAGAGCTCAGTTCCCAAACAAGCAAGGTTTTGTCACTCCCTGTGGGAACCGCAAAAGGTACCAACTCCGCCATCCTACCGTCACCGCGCGTGCGCGGCTCGGGAGAAAGCCGCACTGCGCCTGCGCACGGCGCGCCCGCGCTTTTTTAAAAGGAGCGCGTGAGGGGGCGGGGCCAGCTCTGGGGGAGTGAGACGAGGGCGGTGCTCGCGCCTTTCCTTCGCCCCGCCCGCTCCTGGCGGGTCTCCGCCTCTAGTTCCCCTTCCGCAGCTGCGTCGCCGGGAGACCTTGGAATTTAGTGTTAGAGTACTAAGTGAAAGTGAAAGTGAAGTCGCGCAGTCGTATCCGATTGTTTGCGACCCCCAAGGACAGTAGCCTACGAGGCTCCGCCGTCTAGGGGATTTTCCAGGCAAGAATACTAGAGTGGGCTGCCATTTCCTTCTCCAGGGGACCTTTCCAACCCAGGAATCGAACCCGCGTCTCTTGCATTGCAGACAGACGCTTTACCGTCTGAGCTACCAGGGAAGCCCAGAGTACTAGGTTTAGCAGTAAATACCCACTGAACTTTAAAATTTTAGATGTCCCGACTCTGTGGGAAATGACCACCAAAGATGCAACACTTGGACCTAAGAGTGTTTGTTTTCTTGAGTTTTAAATTATGCAAATCAAGGTATAACTTACTAAAGCCATCAACAGTCTAGTTTGAAATCCTTAAAAAGCTGGTTTCTAGCCCATTTTCCTAAAGTACCCCCAAATCACCTGCCATATTTCTACACCCCTACCATGACTTTCTCCACTTCAATATATCAGAACTTTAGCCTCACTCATTACCTACTTCTGAGCTCTTTTACTTCAAAAATAGTTGACTTTAGAGAAATAACTTGGATCTTGATACTGTTTCAAACCAATAACTACAGATTTTTTTATCCATTTCATTATTCTTGCATTCATAGTATGTGTCCATTTATTCATTGTATCCATTGTTCACAGATGTCTTTGCTTCTGCAGCTGGATTAGGAACACCACACTAACAATAGTTACCATTTATCATCCTTCTTCTAGTACCTAGCACACACTCATAATCTATTAGGTACTCAAATATAGGTGGAATTAATCATGAATAAATTAACACATTCTTTGCACAAGGAATGGTTTAATAATTCCAAAAAAAAGAGAGAAGCTTCTTTCATCGTGGTCTTCTTGGTTTGCAAATGACAGTCAGGAACCAGGGACCTGGGCCTGGATGGGAACAAGGAGGAAGCCCTAGAAAACCATTTATTCCTGGGGCTCTGGTCAGTTTTATTTGTAAATGGGAAGGGAAGAAAATAACATGAAGTGGAGGCAAGAGGAAGAAGAACTGAAGAATTCCCGAGTGAGGAGAAGAGTTCTGGAATGGCTCCACCACAGGCCTGCTCCCTGCCTCATGCCAGGTGACAGCCTGTCATCCAGTAGGAGAGGGGCCGGCCGGCACAGTGCAACCTCCACTTTACCCTGTGAAGAGAAAGAAGAGTGGTTCTTGCTTCCTACTTGGCAGCTGCTTCTTAACACATGACCCAGCGTTACGTGAGTACTCCATACAGAGCAACGCCCAGAAACCCCTTCATTCCCAGCTCTCTACTGGGTCCTCCTGTGGCCCATCTGATTCTTCCTTTAATTTCTGTCATCCATAGTGTTTGCTCTTTCCCCCTACTTAGTATACTTCCACATTTTCAAATCCTCAACTCCTTCTGAAGGGGGAGCACTTTTTTACAGGGCTTACTAAAAAATAAATAAATAAATAGTAACTTACAGAGTTACTAAAAAAAAAAAAAAATCCCAGGTGTAACTATTGACTTTCCCTTCAGAAAGGGTCAGCCCTAACAGTCATCAATGCCCCCTACTCTCTCCCTCTCTCTATTTTTTGGTAAAGTTGCTATGTGCATTCATTAAAAAAAAAAATTATTTATTTGGCTGTGCTGGGTCTTAGTTGCGGCATGTGGGATCCAGTTCCCTGACGAGGGATCGAACCTGGGCCCCCTGCTTTGGGAGTGTGGAGTCTTAGCCACTGGACCATGAGGGAAGCCCCAGTGCCCCTTATTTTGCATGGTGTTTTTGGAGCATGCAGGCTTCCCTGGTGGCTCAGGTGATAAGGAATCTGCCTGCAATGCAGGAGACCCAGGTTTGATCCCAAGGTAGGGAGGATCCCCTGGAGAAGGGAATGGCAAACCACTCTAGTATTCTTGCTTGGAGAATTCCACGGACAGAGGAACCTGGCGGGCTACAGTGCATGGGGTTGCAAAGAGTCGGACATGGCTAACACTTCACTTCACTTTGGAGCATGCAAGGCACTTAACTCCTGTTTTCAGTTTCTGGTAGAGGCAGCCATTTACATTGTTTATATATCCAGTTCGAGGCTTAGAAATGTTAAATAATCAACTCAACATCCACCATAGTTAAGCTGGATCTGCAACACTCATCCAGCTGATGAACAATACTTTTTTTTTTTATAGAAATGTTGCTGCCAGTTATGGAGAGAGGGTCCCATGGCAGCCATATTTATGTTGCTTAATTGCTTCCATCCCGCAGTCCATGGGGTTGCTGAGGGTCGGACATGACTGAGCGACTTCACTTTCATGCATTGGAGAAGAACATGGCAACCCACTCCAGTGTTCTTGCCTGGAGAATCCCAGGGACGGGGGAGCCTGGTGGGCTGCCGTCTATGGGGTCACACAGAGTCGGACACGACTGAAGTGACTTAGCAGCAACAGCAGCAGCTACAGCTGAATGGAGCTGGGTCACCAGGTCCAAGCTGAACCCAACAGATCCTCTATCTGGATTAGGACTAAGCCTTGCGGGTCTCTGTGGTCATTTAGGACATTAGCCCATACATTCAGGGCAGACATAGTGTTTTCTGGTGGACTGTAGATTAGAGAAAGCTGGTCTGCAGAGGGAGTAGTGAGGCCAAGGCACCGAGAGAAGCAAAAACCTGCCACAGAAAGTCCCCAGCCCTGCTTCCATCCCTTTCCTGAGGCCTAACTGCACCCCTCGTGTGGGCCCAGCAAGACACCTTGTCCTCTCAGCCTAAATCCACCACCCCCCCCAACACACCCCTACTCCCAGCTAGCTAAAGTCATTCTGTTACTGCAACCAAAAGAGTTTTGCTGAATATAGCATCAAAGAAAGAGCTAGATAGATCCCTGCTGCTGCTACTGCTGCTAAGTCGCTTCAGTCGTGTCCGACTCTGTGCGACCCCACAGACAGCAGCCCACCAGGCTCCCCGTCCCTGGGATTCTCCAGGCAAGAACACTGGAGTGGGTTGCCATTTCCTTCTCCAATGCATGAAGGGGAAAAGAGAAAGTGAAGTTGCTCAGTCATGTCTGACTCTTAGCGACCCCATGGACCAGGCTCCTCCAGCCATGGGATTTTCCAGGCAAGAGTACTGGAGTGGGGTGCCTATCCCAGGTGCTACTGAGTCAGAGTTCCTGCCACAGCCCCCATTTTTCTAGACTGTAGAGAAAGTCCTGACCTACTGTCCCCTTCTCTGTCACCACATCTTTCTTAAGGCTCTGCCCACTAACTTCGTCCCAAAGTGACCTCCTCACCAGTTCTTCATCCCCCCCGCTCCGGACACAATCTTTTTTGCACAGTTGATAATTGCGAGAAGATTGGGGCTCAGCAGTTCTGAAAGAAAAGGAGAAAGAGAATATCCATGAAAGTGCCGGGGACAGTCCCAAAGACTGGCTGTTCCTGCAAGGCACCTCCCACCCAGAGGCTGAGAACTTCCAGTGGAGGCATGGCCTCCTTCTCAGAGGCCCATCTGGGCATCCATACAATGGCTGGTGGAGGTTGGGGGTGGCTGGGGAGTAGGGGCAGGAGGGTCAGGAGGACAGAGATTTGGGTCTGTTTACTGCCATACTCCCTAGTGGATGGTGGTTCACCCCAAGTGTGGAGGTTTCTAGGGAAAGAAAAAGCCAAAACAGGCTGCACAGAGAGCAAGGTGAAGTCCTGCCAAGGAAGTGAGGCTCTTCAGGTGAAGAGCCAAGGGCCATTCATCAGAGTTCAAAGGAGGAGATGAGGTCTCCTCCTCATCACAGTCATGGACCTGTGGAATCTTCTGGACTAGCCCTGAGGTGGGGACTTTGCACTTGACCTTCGGTCAGACCATTAGCCAAGGACAGCACTGCTTGCTGACAAGAGCTGAGCCTTCAGGGCCATCAGTGTGGCATTTGGCACTGGTTCTATGAGCCTCAGTTTGCTCATCTGTAAAGTGGGGATTGTATTAGTCTCTATCACATAGCAAGTTGGGTAAAATGAGCCATGTGTGCAAAGTACTGAGTATGTAATACACTCAATAAATGTTGGCTGCTGCACTGCTCTGCTCTACTGACTGTGCAGAGCCTTTGTGGATCCTGAGAGCACCCTGCAGAACCTCCTGTGGGCATCCAGGGACACAGTCACACCCCCTGCTCAGTAAAGGAATTCGCTGATTCCTTGAGCCATCCTTCTGGGGGCGTTCCCGGGCTGTGCATGGGAAGGGAAGTCCCGTGAGTAGAGCCTGGTCACCTCTCTCACCTCTCCCACCCTGGGGCCCCTGCCAGACCTTGACAGTCCACTTGGCAGTTGTTTTCCGTGTGACTCTGGTAATCGTTGCACCAGTAGTGGCTGTTGATCTGGAAGATGCCATAGTCAAAGCTGCCATCTGTGTTTTCATTTACCTTTGTTATGTTGAAATCACTCTCTACGAAAGCCAGGCACAGCCCTTAGAACGGGGAGAAGAGGGTTTTCAGAGGGGGTGGCCAAGCTGAGGGAGAAGGAAGACGGAGGAGAAAGGGATGAGGAATCAGAAGAAAGGAACAAGGACTGAGAGGCTAGATGGGGCTGGCAGGCCGGAAACATCCATCAGCTTCTCCTCTCGTTTTTCAGTCCGTTCAGCCAGCCACCCAGCAGTACAACCACTCATGCATCCCTCTGTCCATCCAGCCTTTCTGCACTTAATGATCACCTACTGTGTGCTAGAAGCTGTGCAAAGCTCAGGGAGGGACATTTAGCTGGGTCAAATGCAGATGCTGCCTTCAAGGAGCCTATAGAGTAAGAATGAAACTATGGACCTAAAAAACCCACAAGGCAAAATAAAAGGAGAGAGTGTTGTAAGGCAGATATGCACAAATTCAGGGCCAAAAGGAGCTATCTCTATTGTGGAGCGGGATAAAGCCTTTGCACTGGCTGTTCGCTCTGCCTGGAATGCTCTTCCCCCAGACGTCTGGGGGACTGGATCCTTTTCTCTATTCAGCACTTCTCAAAGTCACCTCCTCAGAGAGGCCTTCCTTGACTTCGCCTTCTACAACAGTGTCTCCCATCACTCCCCCTGACTTATTCTTCTGCATAGCATTATCACCACCAGGAGGCACTTCATATATTTGTATGTTTCTTGCTGCCTCTTCTCCTAGGATGTGAATACTGTAAGAGAAGGAGCTATGTTGAAGTCTGCACCCCCAGCACCTAAAATCATTCCTGGGACATAGTAAGTGCTCAGTTAATAATGGTTGAACAAATATGGAATGTTGGGAAAGCCTTCTTGGAGAGGGCTGCTTTGTTCACTTGACTTTGAAAAAAACAAGAGAAGAAAGAAAGATGGCCACCAAGGGCACGACCATGGGAAGAGGGAGGAGGGAGTGAGAAAATGTCACTCACAGTCAGTCAGGGAGTAGCCCTCAAACCCATCCAAGTCCTCCTGGTGCAGCACCTTGGCCAAGTCACAGCGGCCGATGAGGCTGGCTTGATCCACAGCAACGAGGCAGCTGACCAAGGAGATGAGCAGTGGGCTTGTCATCCTTGGAGGGGAGGAGGCACGGTGGAGGGTGAGCGGCGCAGGCCCTGCGGGTCCTGGAGTCTCCCAGACTGCCTGCTGGTCTTCTCTCGGGGAATCTGGAGAGGGCAGCCAAATGTCTTCACTCACTCACTGCTCCCCTCCTGGCTATTTCTCTTTCCTTTCATGTATTATTCTGTAAATACTTTGTTTTTTTTCGGTCTCCTCTTTGGTTTTTTATTCCCAATTTAAAATTAACAGTGCTGGGGCATGTCAAATAGACACGTGAGCTGGCCTAAAGGGGTACCCACTAGCCAAATCTGGAATAACATTTTTGAGGTAACAACTTTACTGAGATATAATTGACAATATATAATTCATACACTATACACTTAATTCAGTTAAAGTGTGTAATTCAATCATTTTCAGATAGCAGAAAATCATTTTCAGAATGCAGTACTGTGTGACTCTCACCACAGTCAACTTGATGCTGTTTTCATCAACCCCAAAAGAAACCTCATATCCATTAGTTGTGACCCTCTGTTCCACTTCCCTCCAGACTCTGGCAACCACTAACCTACTTTCTGGGCTTCCCAGGTGGAGCTAGGTGACTTAGCATGCACGCATGCAATCTGCTCTTTATTTCTATAGATTTTCCTGTTCTGAGCATTTCATAGACATGAAGTCATACACTATCTGGTCTGTTGCATTTGATATCTTTCACTTAATGTTTTCAAGGTTCATCCATGTCATAGAATGTACCAGTATTTATTCCTTTTTCATGGCTGAATACCCTTGAAGGGTGGCCCACTCCAGTATACTTGCCTGGAGAATCCCGTGGACGGAGGATCCTGGCAGGGCTACCATCAGTCCATGGGGTCACAAGAGTTGGGCATGACTGAGTGGCTAAACCATGGCTGAATAATACTACATTGTAGGGATATATCACAATTTGTTTATGTATTCATCAGTTTATGGACATTTGAGTTGTTTCTATTTTTTGGTTGTTGGGGAATAGAGCTCCTGTGAACATTCATGTACAAGTTTTTGTGTGGACAAATATTTCCATTCCTATGGATATATACCAAACAGTGGAATTGCTGCATCACATGGTGACTTAAAGTTTAAACTTTTGAGGAATTGCTAAACTTCCAAAGTGGCTGTACCAATTTACATTCCAATCAACCATGTATGAAGATTCCAGCTTCTCCACATCCTCACCAATACAGTTATTAACTGTCTTTTTGAGCAAAGCTGTCCTAATGGGTGTGAAGTGGTATCACATTGTGGTTTTGATTTGCCTTTGCCTGATGGCTAATAATGTTGATTGTCTTTTCACATGCTAATTGGCCATTTGTATGACTGGCAAAATGTCTTTTCATATCCTTTGCCCACTTTTTCAGCTGGGTTTTTTGTCTTTTCATTATTGAGTTGTAAGTGTTCTTTATATACTCTGAACCTTATCAGATATGTAATTTGCAAATATTTCCCCATATTCTATGGGTCACTTTTCACTCTCTTGATGGTATTTCTTTGAAACACAAAAGTTTTAAATTTTGATGAAGACCAATTTATGTGTTTTTTTCTTTTGTTGCATGTGTTTTGGTATCATATCTGTATCATATCTGTGAAACCAATGAATAACGGTTTCCATGATAATCTAGAACAGTTTGGCCATCAAAATAAATGATGATAGTTATTATCTGTGATAACCTTCACTCTATCAAATGATGATAACCCATTGAGTGAGACAGGAATCCATGAGTTCATAACAGTAATAGATAGACAAATAGGTACTTAATGGGGATCAAGGCCGGGGGGGGGCTCTTTCTGGCAAGAAAATGCTGACTGATAAATGTGTAGGTAAGCATGAAGCTGAAAATCACCATCCTGAAACCATCATAGATTGATCTGAGCAAGAAAGAATCAACAGTGGGTGCATTTAGAGGGAGTGGGAAGCTTAGTGAAGAACTGAGTATGTTCATGGTCCTAACGTGTCTCCCCACAGACTGCATCTTAGTTGCATGAGAAAAACAGTAGCAATACAGTGGAGAAACCAGACAGCATTTTGACTTCAGTCATATTGAGTGAAGTAAGTCAGAGAAGGGGAAATATCTTATGATATCCGTTATACGCAGAATCTAAAAAGAAATGATAAAAATGAACTTATTTACAAAACAGATACAGCTCACAGACTTAGAGAAAGAACTTACGGTTACCAGGGGGGAAGGATGGTGGGGGGGCGGGGGGTGCGGAAAGGGATAGTTAGGGAAGTTGAGATGAACATATACATACATATACACTGCTCTATTTAAAACAGATAACCAACAAAGGCCTACTGAATAGCACAGGGAACTCTGCTCAATGTAATACACAAGAGGGGAATTTGGGGGAGAATGGATACATGTCCCTTTGCTGGAAATGGAGAAGGAGGAAGGGAAAACGTCTTGCCCTGTGATCATACTGCTGCTGTCTTGTTTAGACCCTAAGTCGTGTTCAACTCTTTGCAACCCCGTGGACTTAGCCCATCAGGCTCCTTCATCCATGGGATTTCCCAGGCAAGAATACTGGAGTGGCTTGTCGTTTCTCCTCCAGGGGATCTTCCTGACTCAGGAATAGAACCCATGCCTCCTGCATTGGCAGGCGGACTCTAGACCACTACACCACCTAGGAAGCCTCGCGTCTGTGGGGGGGTTTCCTTAACTAGGTGTATGTTCCTGAAGGTTCCTCCATCCACTGGCTTCATGAGTCTGGAAGTTTCTTGGACAAGATGGCTACCCTGACAGTCTGTCTCCTCACGAATGTTTTATTCTATCTCCTGAGACTCATTCCTTAGCAACCTGAGCTTGGGACCATTCTTTTGCTTCTCTCTCCCACACTACAGTTGCCAGATTTAGTAAATAAAATCACAGCATGTCCTGTTACGTTAGAATTTCAAACGAACAATGGTTATTTTTTTAGTATAAGTGCGTCTCATTCAACCTTACTTGGCCCTGACTCAGTAGGATCCTTCAGAGACAGATATCACTGAGCCTTGGAAAGCAGGGAGCTCCATCTCTGCCCCTGAAAGCCCCTCTTGGGGTTCTCCAGGGAAGATGGTGGTTCGGGCAGGTACACCCCAACCTCCCCTCCTGAAGCTTACCTCTCACCTATCCCTTGCTGACCCCAGGTCCCAGCCTGCCCAGGGCTTTCCGTGAGAATCTATAGAACAATGCCTTTTGGGTGGGAGCCTCCTCTTCCTCACGGACTATCCTTTAGCCCCGCCCAGCTCACTGCTCTCCATGTTCTAAAGAAGATGGGAGCCCTCAGTCACCCCCGCCTTCTGGAACCCCAGTTCTGTGATGTCATCACTCTCCTGGAAATACTCTGGTCTTAACCTTGCAAACTGGCTCAGTCTTGAGGCAGAAGCGGCAGATGGGCCTGGAGGGATTGGTGACAGCTGTGATGAGGACCACTGGTGGGACAGGGTAGAGAGGGCGCATTGTTTCGTCTGACCACCTCCCTTCCCTCTGGGCACAGTAACACCTTTGAGGGAACTCCTTCCCCCATGGGTTTTAGGCAGTCTGCTGGTCACAGATCCCTGCTCTCCAGGTGAGAGGGTTTATTCGTGCCCCAACCCGTGTATCTTGAACTGAAACTAAGTGGTGAGGCTCAGCTTCTCACAGGAAGCCTTCAGGTGTGGGGCCTGAGGCTGCTTGGAATCTCATGGATACAGCCCATCTGAGCGAATAAGCCTCCTTGAACAGGGAGCAGAGTCCAGACTGGACTCTTGTCCAGCATCCACCACTTCTGCAGCCTAAACTCACTTTTGCCCTTACTGCAACCCTGTGATTCAATAAATGTCCTTTCTTGTATAAACACATTTGAGTTGCGTTTCTGTCACCCATACAACCAAAAGAGACCTGCTTAGTACAGGTAGGATGGAGTTAACCATCCATGGAATGGTGACCTGACAACCTGTCACCTCCCCATGAAGGACACACATCTTAGTGTCATTTATCACCAAGGAAGTCTAGGAGACATTTCCACCAACTATAGCAAAAAGGAAGGGCTTCCCAGGTCGAGCTAGTGGCTTAAAAAAAAAAAAAAATCCACTTGCTTGCTAATGTAGGAAACATAAGACACAGGTTCGATCCTTGGGTTGGGAAGATCCCCTGGAGGAGGCCATGGCAATCCACTCCAGTATTCTTGCCTGGAGAATCCCATGGACAGAGGAGCCTGGCAGGCTACAGTCCATGGGGTTGCAAAGAGTCAGGCATGACTGAAGCAACTTAGCAGCAGAAGCATAGCAAAAAGGAGGCAAGAGAAACTTCTGTTGCTGATGCTCACTTCACCCTTGATACAGGGTGACAGAGTCTACCAGAAAGGAAGTAGGAGGAGTTTTCTAAGTGGGCAGTGATGCCCTGTACCCTCCGCCTCTGGACTCGTCTCCCTAGCGGGGCAGCAGCGCATTGCGTCTTAGGATGTAAAGACAGCAGAAGCTCTGTTGTTCAGTTGCTCAGTCGTGTCCGACTCTTTTCGACCCCATGGACTGCAGCACACCAGGCTTCCCTGTCCTTCACCATCTCCTGGAGCTTGCTCAAAGTCATGTCCATTGAGTCAGTGATGCCATCCAACCATCTCATCCTCTATCATCCCCTTCTCCTCCTGCCTTCAATCTTTCCCAGCATCAGAGTCTTTTCTAATGAGTCAGCTCTTTGCATCAGGTGGCCAAAGTTTTGGAGCTTCAGCATCAGTCCTTCCAATGAATATTCGGGAGTGACTTTCTTTAGGATTGACTGGTTTGATCTCCTTGCAGTCCAAGGGACTCTCAAGAATCTTCTCCAGCACCACATCTTGAAAGCATCAATTCTGAAGCTCTGGTGGAGGTTGTACCCTGGGAGGAGGGCATTCTCTGGCTATCACTTTATGCAGTACCATTTGTGGCCAAAACGGGTGACCCAGATAACTTCAGATGATCCAAGTAACTTCACCTGTGCAGAATTAGAGCCCTGGGTGACAGGAAAGGCTTCCATAGTCCAGGACCACATGCTGGGAATTGGACCTGCAGGCGAGGGTCTCCTTGCAGCATGAAGTCTTAGAGGAAATGATGGCAGCACTCACAAGGGGACCATAGGGACCCTCCAGCCCCACTCACCCCCAACCATGGCAACCATGAGCCCTGGATGGATTCCTACCCATTCAAGGAACTGGCACATCCAACCTGGGACCCATGAATAAAGTCTGAAAGTAGTAGCCTGGGGCAAGAAGACATGGTCTCCACGTATCACTTGTCTAAATAAACATGCTCAAGTTATAAATCAAGCGACTTCACTTTCACTTTTCACTTTCATGCACTGGAGAAGGAAATGGCAACCCACTCCAGTGTTCTTGCCTGGAGAATCCCAGGGACGGGGGAGCCTGGTGGGCTGCCATCTATGGGGTCGCACAGAGTTGGACACGACTGAAGCGACTTAGCAGCAGTAGCAGCAGCAACAAGCTATTAAATAAAATATTTTCTATCCTCATATTCTGACAAACATTCCTTTAAAAGAATAAAATTTTAAAATGTGTATAAAGCTGTGTGTGTGTGTGTGCTCAGTTGGGTCTGAGTCTGCGGATCCAGGGACTGTAGCCCCCAGGCTCCTCTGTCCATGGAATTTTCCAGGCAAGAATACTGGAGTGGATTGCTATTTCCTACTCCAGAGGATCTTCCTGACCCAGGGCTTAAACCATGTCTCTTGCACCTCATGCATTAGAAGGCGAATTCTTTACCACTAACGTTGCCTGGGAAGCCCATACGAAGCTATGGCTTATATTAATATATGACTGAAAGTTAGCAAAATGTCAAAGATCAATGAATTTAATTTTTATTCCACATGTCTGGAGGCTGTGCTAATGGACTAATAATGTTGGGGTGAATAATAAGTGTATACATAATTCATAAAGGATTAAAATCTTTCATGAAATTTATTTTCTTATCTTCCTTTCAGCACAAACACTAGTTATATTACTATGATCAACTTTTAAATATATTTAAGAATTAAAAGCATAATTATATTCAAAGTATGTGACTTTAAATATATTTTCATCAAAAATATAAATTTATGTAGAAAATGTACTAATTTTTTCTGTTTTCCAAAAAGTTCGTTTCTTTAAAATATTAAAAAGTATCTAGTAATTTGCAAGTCAAGGGCTTTCCTGGCGGCTCTGTGGTAGAGAAGCCACCTGCCAATGCAGGAGACACGGGTTCGATCCCTGGTCCGGGAAGATCCCACATGCTATGGAGCAGCTAAGCCTGTGCACCACGACTTCTGAGCCTGCGCTCTGCAGCCTGGGAGCTGCAACTACTGAGCCGTGTGCCACAACTAGTGAACCCCCCACACCCTAGAGCCTGTGCTCCCCAACAAGAGAAGCCACCGCAATGAGGAGTCTGTGCATTGCAACCAGAGAGTAGCCCCCGCTTGCTGAGACTACAGAAAAGGCCGAGCAATAACAAAGACCCAGCACAGTAAAAATAAATAAATAAAATTATTTTCTTAAAAGTCAAAATACAAATTAGAATGACTGTATATTAAATTTTTATAACAAAATTACAGAGATCCATTTTATTTCACTCTTTGAAAGTTTAACTACACTTTACTAAGTAACTTTGAATTTTAAAATTTAACTTAAATAAAATTGTAATTGTAATTTAATTTAATTATAATTGTAATTTAAACCTCAAAGTAACTTTTCAAATTAAAATGTCAAAATTCACAAGTCTAGCATTTAATGTCCATCTTGTTGTCAATGTAAAGAATTAGTATTATATTATGTCTAAAGTTTAGACATATATGAAAACGTAAGAGTAATGTGTAATGTGAGTTTTGCAATATTACAAACATTTCCTCAGCTTTTTACAGCTGAGGTAAAAATTGTACTAATTCATGGATACTTCCAGAACCAAGAATAGGAACACAAAAATAAGAAACTGTACACTCAGCACTACTAGCAAATGATATCTCATTGTGTTCAAATCTATTGCCTTCAGGCTACCTCGGAGGGAAGCTCTGAAGAGTTACTTTATTAGTCTTTTCTCTTACCTAAACACTTTTTGCTCAAAGCCTCAATAGTGCCTAGCAAGAGCCCAAACATAAAACAGGAGCTATATTGTAACATTCACCAAAACATAAAACAGGAGCTATATTGTAACATTCAATAAAGCCTTAAAAATGGTCCCTATAAAAATATGTTAAAAAAGGCTGTCATCACAGAGTTGGAAGTCCTCCAAATCCTGAGCAGAAAGGCATGTGGAAAACAATGAGACTGAAAAGGATGGAAAGGATGGATGTGGATGACAAAGATCAGAGACAAACTGGGAAAAGACAACAGAGCTGAAAAAGGTGAGTTTGCAGACCTGACATGAAAAGGCAGTCACCAGTGAGACACAGTCAAACCAGACGTTCATAACCGAATTTTAAAATTTATTTATTTGTGTATTTTTGTTTGTGCTGTCCTCACTGCGTGTGTGGGCTTTCTCTAGTCGCAGCGAGTTGGGGCTGCTCTCTGGTTGTGGGGTGTGGGTTTCTCGAGCAGGTGGCTTCTCTTGTGGAGCACAGGCTTTAGGTACATGGGCTTCAGCAGCTGCCCTGTGGCATGTGGAATCTTCCCAGACTAGGGATCAAACCTGTGTACCCTGCATTGGCAGACCGATTCTTATCCACTGGACCAACAGGGAAGTCCAAGACTGAGTTTTTTATTTTTAGGCTGTACTTTACCCCCACAGAAAAGTATACCTTCTCAAACACTTCAGGAATAGTTACAAAACTGATTATAAACTAGGCTAAAACGATTACCTCAAATTGTCCCAAAAGGAGGAATTGTATCAGCTCCATACTCTGGCTACAATTTAAAAACCTCAATTTCTTATAACTTTAAAAGACACAGACACACAGACACTTTCTCCCCTGCATAATTATTGGGTCATTGGCAAATTATGAATAAAATCTAGAGTAACAGCTTTCTAAAATGAAAATGACATTAATATATCGTGTCTGAAATTTATTTAGAAGTAAATTCATAGTCTTAACTGCTTTTATTCAAGTAAAATAAATTTGAGTGTTTGACTTAAGAAGTTAGAAAAATTAGAAGCAAAACTTTCCCAAGGAAAACAGAAGGAAGCAAAGCATAAGAATAAAAGCATAATATATTTAATTGAGGGATTCCCTAGTGGCTCAGATGGTAAAGAATCTGTCTGCAATGCAGTAGACCTGGGTTTGGTCCCTGGGTGGGGAAGATCCCCTGGAGAAGGGAATGGCTACTCACTCCAGTGTTCTTGCCTGGAGAATTCCATGGACAGAGGAGCCTGGAGAGATACAGTTCATGGGATCACAAAGAGTCGGACACGACTGAGTGACTAACACTTTTACACTTTCATATCGAATCAGATTCAGGGGAAATGTTGGGTGACAAGTTAAAAATGGAGTTAAGAAACAGCAACGAGAGAACGTGCGTATCTTGTGTCCCACTTTGGACTTTGGATTCTTCTCTGCGGCACTACTGCGGTGTAAGCTAAATTCTTCAAAGTTTCTGGAGTGAACTCCTTGCAAGGACAGGTCACTCTGAAGCTACAGGTCACCACAAAACTCAGTAGGTTGATTATCCAAGAAGGTAGAATAACTGAAGGTTCTAAAGCTTTGTTACTTCAAAATCATTGCCAAACATTTTCTCTCATAAAATCATGTTCTGACTCAAGAAGGCCTCCAGTGGGACAGAGGTACCGTTGCCGGAGGCTGGCCTTGAGAGCATGGGTAGCAGAAGGAGACTTCCGTTTCTGCTCAGGAAAGTGCTAAGGAAGCTTCTAGATTGCACTGTAAAACACAAGATGAATCAAATACATGCCTTAAAAAAAATCAAGTACGGACCTCAGTGAGCTCATAAGCTGGAGTAATTAACATTTCTTTACTTACTTGGCTACACCGGGTCTTAGTTGTGGTATGATGGATCTTTGATCTTCTTTTCAGCATGTGGGTTCTTTTCAGTTGTGGCATGCAAACTTAATTGCGGCTTGTGGAATCTAGTTCCCTGACCAGGGATTGAACCTGGGCCACCTACATTGGGAATGTGGCGTCTTAGCCACTGGACCACCAGGGAGGTCCCTGAGTAATTAATAGACTGGAGAAAATTCCACAGTGGTCCACACCGAACACACCAATCACATAATTCAAAAAGTAACATGCCACCCTAATGATCAGTCCTCTGAGAAATGAATCCACTGAACTAAAATCTGCCTGTGTCCACCTTCTCTGCTCAATCTCAGCGCCCATGTGTGATCCACACAGCATGTACCCTCCTGTATGGAGTGGCCTTTGGAGCCAAACCAGCCAAAGTTTCTGGCAAAGAACTGGGCTCATGTTATTTCATGTATAGGTAAAGCCTGGGACCACATCATTGCATGTTTTACTATTCTCATGAATGAGCATCTACTTGGGACTTATCTATTATTTTATTACTTTCCTTCTGTTTCTTTTCTATATGATAGTTAGGGCATAATGCTGCTTTTTAAATTTACCATCACTCTGAATGGATAAACACGTCAATGAAAAGAAAACTATTGGTTAATTCGTTGAATGGATAAATGTCAAAATAATTATGCTGAGTAAAAGAAGCCAGACCAAAAAAAGTATATACTGATTTCATTTATAGAAAACTCTCAAAAATGTGGACTAATCTATATATATTTTTTAATTCTAGAAAGCATGGGGGGAATTTCCTGGTGGTTCAGTGTTTAGGGCTCCACGCTTCCACTGCAGGGAGCAAAGGTTTGATCTCTGGTCAGGGAACTAAGATCCCACATGCCTTGTGGCATGGTCAAAAAGATAAATAAATAAAAACTTTTAAAAATTATAGAAAGCAGGAAGCAATCATTAGTTGCTTGGGGACAGGGGGTAGAAAGGGGGACAAGGAAATTTGGGGGGAGTGATGGAGATGTTTACCATCTCAATTGTGATGATGGGCATGGAAATTCACACAAATCAAAAATTATCAAATTGCACCCTACAAATATGTCATTTATTAGCATCAAAGACTTAGCAGGCTACAGTCCATGGGGTCACAAAGAGTCGGACACGACTGAGCGACTAAGCACAGCACAGCACAGCACATCACTGACTCAACAGACATGAATCTGAGCAAACTCTGAGAGAGGGTGAAGGACACGAAAGCCTGGCATGCTGCAGTCCATGGGGTCACAAAGAATCGGACGTGACTTAGCGACTGAACAAAAACCTCAAATAAAGTGCTTAAAATCTTTAAAAACTATTATCATTATACAAAATGTATTTTATGATGAAGGAGTTATGGGTCTGTCATGGTTGAAACCCCCAGCATCAGGAAAATTCAGAAATGGGGGAAAATTTTTCCCACACTCCGATTTTCAGGCCAACTCTCTGTGCAAGTTACCCAGTGGCCACTAGGGGCCAGCAACGACCCATGTACAGGAAGTGAGGCTGCAGGGGTACCAAGTTAATTGATTGATTCATTAATCAATCCATGGGGTCCTAAAGAGTCTGACATGACTGAGAAACTGAACAACAACAACAAAAATTATTTATTAGCTGTACTTTTTCTTTTGTATTAGCTGCATATTCTCAATACATCTCAGGAACTGGCTGCTGTCTGCCCCCTGGGGAAGGTACAGCACGCATTGGTCCTGCTGTAGATGTCCAGAGAGCAGCCAGCCTGTCAGGTACAGGGTGGGAGCCACAGGTAAGAGGATGAGAGGGAAGAGGGAAGTGGCAGGGCTCACTCTAGGAAAGCAATTGGAGCAGCAGGCTGTATGCCACTCTGGCCAGCACAACATGCAGGCAGCATGGATAGGGAGCACCAGCAGGTTGCAGGGTTCAACCATTCAGGTGGGACTGGGGCAGAACTCCAGTGCCCAGGGGGAGAAAGGCAGGACCCTCATCCTCATAGTGGGCAGGTGACCAAGGCTAGAACTCAGGCCAAGGATCAAACTCAGAAGCCCCGGGATTTACCTGGTGGTTCGCTGGCTAAGACTCTGCACTCCCAATGCAGGGGGCGGGGGTTCGATCCCTGGTCGAGGAATTAAAACCCACATGCCGCAACTAAGACCTGGCACAGCCAAGTAAATCAATAACAAGTATATATATTTGTTTAATCAGAAGCACTGAGTGTTAGCTAGGCTTAAATTGGGGTTGAGAGGAATGGAAAACGCCAAGTATCACTGGCTCAAACAGAGTAGAAGCTCATTTCTCTCTCATGTTAAGAGACCCCCAGGGAGTCAGTCTACTACCAAGAGGGTGCCCCATAGTGCAAAGGAGATGAAAGAGAGAGAGGCTCTAGTTTCCCCTGTCTTGTTCTCCTATCTTCAGTCATGACTTTGCTCCTTGGCCCAAAATGGCTGCTAGGACTCAGCCTTTCCTTGCCATATTCCAGGTAACAAGAAAGGAGAAATACAGTCTCCTTTTTTAGGGCATTTCCTAGAATTATGCAGACTACTTCACTTACATTCTATTGGCCAGAACCAGACCTAGCGGCAAATGACAATGGGAAATACAATCTTAGTTTCACACATTCACGGATGGGCCCAACTAAAAATCAGACAGTCTATAAGTGAAAATCAGAGAACATGTTTCAGGGACTCAAATTATGATATAAGGCAGAAGTGAGCAGGGGGCTCACCCTTAGACCCAGGTGCTAGGCTGTAGCTGTTTCCATGTCTGCTGCCCTAGGTCCCAGGGCTTGGGTGGAATGGGGTCACATGAATTCAGGTGCGGGGAGGGAGGAGGTGTTGAGCCCAGCCACAGGGCCTCACTGTCCCTGAGTACCTCCCGCTGCAGCAACAGTGGGCCTTTGTCAGCTAAGTGCAGCATCAGCCCTGGAAGAATTGTCTGCTCATTGTCAAGGACAGGCACAGACTCAAAGGCCAATAACTGCTTGATGCTATGAAAGGAATTCTCAAGATGAGTCCAAGGGTCACAGACTGCCTTCTCCCAGGAGGCGGCGATGTGGTTGAGGACAACTGCCTTTTGTTTTTCTTTACTTAAAAAATAATTTTTAAAAATTTACTATAGAATAAATGGACAAAGAAAAGTACACAAATCGTAAGTGATCTTCACACACACACAACGAACACACCTAAGCACTCAGCATCCAGATCAAGAAGTAGAACCTTACCACAACCACAGGAAACCTGAAGGGTCCCTTCCAGTGACTCCACATTCGCCGTCCTCCCACCTCCACCCTTCCCCCGCCACACCCTTCAGTATCCACCCCTATCATTAGTATTTAAAAATCTCTCTGGGAGATTCCATAGTTAATGTTGAGAATCACTGCTTTTGTAAAAACAGTTCTCTAACTTGGCTGTTCATTAGAATCCACTGGGATAGAAAAGGGAACATAAACAGCTGCTGGAAGGCAGTGTGGCAGAGTGGGGAAACCTGGGGACCAGACAGACCTGCCAGTTACCAGCTGTGTGAGCCTGACTGAGTCCCTCCACCTCTCTTACCTGTGAAATGAGGATAGCATCATCCCATGCCCAACAGAGCTGAGGCTGAGAGACAGAGGATGTAAGCATGGGCAGATGTAGGGTCCAAATATGGCAGCTACAATTGTCATTTTTATTAAAGGTGAGCAGCCCCAGGAAAATTGAAAGCCCTTCTTTCTGTATGCAGATGGGACTCCATCTGGGGATGGTGGAGACAGGCTATGTTGATAAGAGGGTCAACAGGTTGGTAAGAAGCCCGGGTCATTCTCGGGAGTCCAGGAAAATTCCACAGGCAGCAGAGATTCCAAGCTAAAGCCAGTGAGAGGTGGCCCCCGGTTAGCACAACTGCAACAGCACCGGGGACCAGCAACTGTAGACGAACTTGGGCTAAACTAACCCCTCTCCTTCAGCAAGATGAGCAAGGAGCTGACTGGCTGCAGGCTGACTCTGAGAGCTGCTTATGGAAAAAAATGCAATGTTGTTGAGCACCTGCTTTGTGCCAGACGTTGCACATTCACGTCTTTCATCTCATGAGGTGGACAAACTCATCCCATTAATCTTTTTTTTTTTTTTTTAAGATTTATTTCTTTATGGCTGCGCTGGGTCTTCATTGCTGAGTGAGGGCTTTCTCCTCTCTCGGTGAGCGGGGACTACTCTTTGTTGCGGTGCTTCTCATTGCTGTGGTTTCTTTTGTTGCAGAGCATGGGCACTAAGGTGCCCGGTGCCCAGGCGTGGCATGTGGAATTCTCCAGGACCAGGGACAGGACTCATGTCTCCTGCATGCGCAGGCAGATTCTTAACCACTGGACTACCAGGGAAGCCCACACCCCATCTTGAGGGCCCTGAGGCTTAGAGGCAGCAGTGACTGCCTAACTCACAGAACCCAGCTGTCACCAAGAGGCTGGGACCTGCCTCTCCACTGGGCTGCGTCACCCCTATGGGTGTGGTGTGTACACAAATGACCTGTGAATACTTTGATAAGATGCTCATTTCTCTTTTTTTCTTGAAATGAAAAGTATATGACTTTTTAAGCTGATGACTTTATCTCTTTTTTGGTACTTATTACAAGATATAATATTCACTTTAGAACATATAGGAAATACAGATAAAAATATTAAAATATCTTACACAGAGATGAGCACATCTATGTTTCACACCTATTGTTCACCTGTGTGAGTCTGTGTGCATGTGTGTGTGTATAGGCAGAAATTTACCAAAAACGAGTCATGAGGGATACTCTGTTAGATAATTTGCTTCTCTTCACTTAACAATACAGTTGACCTTGAACAGCACAGGTTTAAACTGCGCGGGTTCATTTATTGCAGATTTTTTTCAAAACAAGGCAGGTTCCGTATCTGTGGATATAGAGGACTGGTTATGGGACTTTAGCATCTGGGGATTTTTGTATCTGAAGCAGGTTCTGGAACCAATTCCCTATGGAAATGGAGGGACGACTGCAAACAGTGGGCGTATTTCTATGTCATCGAATATTTTTCTCCAACAGTGGCTCTTGTTAGAAGCCTCAAGGAAAGCTTAACAAATATTCATGTCTGGGTTCCACTCTCAGGCAGATTTAATTGACCCTGGATGGGGTTGGTTCATGGGACTTTTAAGACTCCCCAGGGGGTTCCAGTGTGCAGTCAAGCTGGAGCGCTCCTTGCCACAGCCTCACTCTCCCATGGTGGCCTTGCATTTTCTTTACTGAAGGAATATGCTGTAATTTGACCAACTCCCTTCCTTGGACATTCACTTTGGTTCCATTTTTTTCAATATTAGAAACCAGGAGTTAGCAAACGTTTTCTGTAAAGGGCCGAATAATGTTTTAGCATTTATAGGCCTATAAGGTGTCCTTTTGACCCTGCCTTTGTAGCACAAAAGCAGCTACAGACAATGCATATTAAGAAGGAGTGTGGCTGTGTTCCAATAAAACTTTATTTACAAAAACAAGCAGTGGCCAATTTAGCCTCGGAGCCATAGTTTGCTGGATCCTGATATAAGCAGTGTTGTAGTGAGTATCTTTGAAGCTACACCTTCTAGCATAAAATGACTGTTTTCTTGGGATGGTGATACCATTTACTTTAAGAAGTAAGACCCTTTCCAAATAAAACGAACTAGAAGTCATATAAACAACAGGTAAGAGGGGCATCTTGTTAGTTACATATATTTTATAAATTCAAATGTACATTTTCTTTTTAAAAAGTCGGGGTTGTAGATCATAGTTATTTTTGGTTTTGTTTCTGATCAGCCTCAGCACCTGTGGCATTCAAGTCAAAGTTTTGCAGAACCAACCAAATGTCTCTATGAAACCGTAGTGCTCCACAAGGAATACAGTTTGAAAAACCATTGCAATGTGATCAATTCTTGGAAATATAGCTGGCGGAAGGCCTGAACCATTTCAAAGCAGCTTATGGAGACTTCCCTGGCAGTTCAGTGGTTAAGACTTGTCTTCCAATGCTGGAGGTGCAGGTTCCATCCCTGGTCAGGGAGCTGAGATCCCACATACCTTGCAGTCAAAAAACCAAAACATAAAACAGAATAAATATTGTAACAAATTCAATAAAGATTTTTAAAATGGCCCACATTAAAAAAAATCTGAAAAAAAATAATAAAAGCAGCTTGTGTATGTCATTTCAGCTGTCAAATGACCCTGAAGAAAAAGACAAAAAAAAAAAGACATGTTTCTAACATTCAAACAGGTGTGAACAGCCTCCTGTTGTTCAACTGGCTTTGCAGGGTGAATGTTTTAGACACTGGTTCCTAGTGTGGTATGAATCACTTCCTTCCCTGTCTCATTCCTTTCAATGATTTGTAGAAGGTTCTCCAAGGTTCTCCCATTGCACATGCTCATTATGGCTTTCGGAAACATCAATAAAATGATCATCTTATTCTCTTTTTTCTTCTAGACTTACTGAGATATAATTGACATACAGCACTGCATACGTTTAAGGTATACAGCATAGTGATTTGACTTACATACATCATGAAATGATTATCACAGTAAGTTTAGTGAACATCCATCATCTCACATAGATACAAAAGAAAAAAAGAAAAAAACTTTCCTTGTGATGAGAACTCTTAGAATTTATCCTCTTAACAACTTTCACATATAACACACAGCAGTGCTAGTTATATTTATAATGTTGTAACTACATCTTTAGTACTTCATTATCTGTTTTTTTAAAATATTTTTTTAATATTGTGTGTGTGTGTGTGTGTTTTAAATATTTGCCAGGTCTTAGCTGTGGCATGTAGGATCTATTTTCTGACTAGAGATCATACTCAGGCCCCCAACATTGGAAATGTGGATTCTTATCCACTGGACCACCAGGCAAGTCCCCTCCTTGCCCACTCTTCAGCCTTCTCTCTCGACACTCCGCAGCGCTGCAGCCTCACCCCGGGTCCCTGCGACCACAGCCCTGGGCTCCCTCAGGTTTCAGAGCCGCAGCAGATGCTGCTTCCCCTGCAGATTGCTCTTCCTGCCCCTTCTGTCTGAATTTTCCTGTGTGCCTTTTCTGACTCAGTTCTCCTGTCGCTCTTTCCCTTAGCACATCATAGAGAACTGAAAGTGGCCAAGATCACTGTGCCCAGACAGTGGGAAGGGGTGGCTGACTCATGTGGGATGCCGTGGGGTTCTTCCACTTGACCCCAAAGCAGCCCTGGTCCTCCCCTTCTCCTCTCCACAGTCTGCGCTATTCCCCACAGCATCTGAGCTAAACAGGGAACCACCGACTCCCTAGAGCCTTGTCATTAGGAGCTGGCATTTTGCTGCATGACCCCTGTTGTGATGACTGGCATTGAAGCTGGTGCCAAATGGGCAACCCAGAAGGATCTTTCTCTTCCTTTTTTCCTTCCTCCAGGCTTGTTCTTTAGGCTTGAGAAGCCAGATGCTTTGGGGTTTAATTACACACTGCAGTTAGAAGCACAGAATGTCAGAGCTGGAAAGGAAGAACCTTATTATAAATAATCGCTGCCAGCATTTATTGAACACTTACTCTGTGCCAGGCCCTGTGCCAGGCCTGTTTCCAGGCATTACCTCGCTTACCCTTCCCAACAATTCCAGGAGGCAGAAACCATCATCACCCCTATTCTTCAGGGAAGGAAACAAAAGGTTTTCGGGAGATTACAGGGCATTTCCCAAACTGTGCTGAGTGGTACACAGTGGCAAAATTAAAAAAAAAAAGTTTATTCGGGTTTTTCCACAAGATGGTATGGAAAAGTCCAAATGAACTATTTGGCCAACCCATATTAGTTGCTGGTGAGGAAAAAAGCATCCCGCTGTTACACAGCACAACCTGTAGGAAAGTCACAATGCACATCAGTATTCCAAAGGCTCTGAGAAGTCCTGTAGTGAAGAAACCTCTTGGGGTCAGTGTCACTTCTGTGGGCACCTCGCTGGGACTGCTGATCCAGAATACAGTTTGGGGAATGCAGATCTTCCCCTTGCTTCTCATCTTACAAATGGGGTAAGAAAGGCCTAAGATGATGGCATCTGGTCCCATCACCTCATGGCAAATGGGTGGGGAAACAATGGAAACAGTGATAGACTTTATTTTCTTGGGCTCCAAAATCACTGCAGATGGTGACTGCAGCCATGAAATTAAAAGATACTTGCTCCTTGGAAGAAAAGCTATGACCAACCTAGAAAGCATATTAAAAAGCAGAGACATTACTTTGCCAACAAAGGTCCATCTAGTCAAAGCTATGGTTTTTCCAGCAGTCATGGATGGATGTGAGAGTTGGACCATAGAGAAGGCTGAGTATCAAAGAAGTGATACTTTTGAACTGTGGTGTTGGAGAAGACTTGAGAATCCCTTAGACAACAAGAAGATCAAACCAGTCCAAACTGTGCTGAGTGGTACACAGGAGTTAAAAAAAAAAAAAAAAGGTTTGTTCAGTTTTTTGTTAGTATCGATTGCCAGGGGGACCTATCCGAACTAAAATGTTTAAATCCAAAGATATTTTAGATTGTCAACCTTTCCAAAAAGGTTAATAAAGTGCTCCCTGCATTTTATCAATTCTATCAAAACTATCAATCAAACTATCAAAACTATCAGTCCTAAAGGAAATCAATCGTGAATATTCATTGGAAGGACTGATGCTGAAGTTGAAACTCCAATACTTTGGCCACCTAATGCAAAGAATTGACTCATTAGAAAAGGTCCTGATGCTGGGAAAGATTGAAAGCAGGAGGAGAAGGGGACGACAGAGGATGAGATGGTTGGATGGCATCACTGACTGAATGGACATGAGTTTGAGCAAGTTCTGGAAGTTGGTGAAGAACAGGGAAGCCTGGTGTGCTGCAGTCCATGGAGTCACAAAGAGTCAGACATGATTGAGTGACTGAATAACATCAACAAGAAAGGCCTGGGTAATGCTTGAGGTACAGACCAGGCACAGATTTTGGGCCCCATGCTCTCTGCACATCCACCCCACCCCTTCCAGGAAAGAGAGAGCGGAGAATCGCAAACCATGACCCATCTGGCACCACTTCCTGTTTTTATAAATAAAGTTTTATTGAAAATGATCAGATTCAGTTCCCTTGATTTACAGATAAGCCAATCAAAGCCCAGAGAGGATAAGTGATTTGTCAAAGGTCATGTAGACAATTAAGGGCAGAAATAGATTCTAGATCTAAAACCAGAAATAGATCTCCAAAAACCAGGTATTCTCTGACACACAAATCAGACAGGTGGCAGGAAGTGACATGTGAAGTTCCTGATACCTGTGACATCTGCTCACAAGTTCTCCACTGTACAGTACTTAAAAAAATACTTCCCGCTTTCTGCTATGGCACGAACACCCCCCAAGGCATTTCTCTCACTGCTTTGGGCAAAGCCACCTTTGCATGAACAGTCAGGCTCCTCTGTCCTCCACTCTGTGTGCATGAACAGAGTAGGGGCCAAGCTCGAAATCTCTGGAGGGGCAAAAAGGCTGAACAGGGCAGTCCATGTTTATTTAAATTCTGTACCAGATGCAGGAAATCATTATTAACTTCCCCTCTGCCAATGTGAAACGTGAGATCATTTGGACAGGACCTGGGCATAAGGCAACCTTTGCCCGCTCCAGGAAGAGTTTGCCAAATGAATGACTGGCATAAACAGGAGCCCCAGGGCAGCTGTTTGAAACCACTTCAGAAAATAAATTCCTTTCAAGGGTTCTTGGGCCTCCCTGAAACAAGCTATGGTACAAGGGTCACCTATTGATATTTCGTGCGTGTGTAGTCATATATAGATGTGAGAGGTGGACCATAAAGAAGGCTGAGCACCAAAGAACTGATTTCAAACTGTGGTGCTGGAGAAGACTCTTGAGAGTCCCTTGGGCAGCAAGGAGATCAAACCAGTCAGTATAAAGGAAATCAACCCCAAATATTCATTGGAAGGACTGATGCTGAAGCTGAAGGTCCAATACTTTGGTTACCAGATGCAAAGAGCCAACTCACTAGAAAAGACCCGGATGCTAGGAAGGATGGAAGACAGGAGGAGAAGGAGATGACAGAGGATGAGATGGTTGGATGGCATCACCGACTCAATGGACATAGTTTGAGCAAACTCCAGGAGGTACTGAAGGACTGGGAAGCCTGGTGTGCTGCAGTCCACGGGATTGCAAAGCATCAGACACGACTGAGCAACAACTGAACAACATGTTCATCTGTACAGTTGAATATGCAAATAAAATCACTCTGACCTCTTCATTAAAATGCAGGGAGCACTTTAGTAACCTTTTGGAAAGGTTGACAATGTAAAATACCTTTGGATTTAAACATTTTAGTTCGGATAGGTCCACCTGGCAAGTGATACTAATTGGGGAGGTTTGATTAATCTCTGAATCTAGGGGAGGAGGTGTCTCACCGATCTTGGATGGCCAAGGCAGGCCTGAGAACTAAAGATTCATCTAGAAACAGCTGCGGGGACAACAGTGGCCTCTGGGTGGAGGTTCTTCCTGGGGCAGCCAGACTGCCCAGATGGCCTTTCCAGATCTGGGAGAGGCAGGCTTGTCACTGAGGTGGAGGGTAAAAATAGTGCTGTGTGGGAGGCAGCTGGGCCCAGAGGCACTGGCTTCCTGGTTCTAGGGCAGGAGACAGCCCGCAGACAGGCACCTTCTTGGGCTCCTGAGTCCTGGGGCCTGGATGAGGGGGTAGTTTTTCTCCAATATCAAAGCACACTCCTATATTCACCATTCGCCCCCTGCCCTCCCTGCCTCCATGAGCAAACAAATTGCTGGAACTGGAATGAGCTTGGGCTGGGTTATAAGGTAGCTAAGGGCTGAAATTCTGGCTGTGTCAGTTACCAGCTCTGTGACCTCAGGCAAGAATTTTCTCCTTTCTGAGCTCCCATTTTCTCATCTATCCAAAGAGGCTCATGGTTCCTCTCGGTAAGGCTTGCTTTGAAGATTAAATAACAATTTCCACTATCCTGCAGCCTCATTCTTCTGTCTCTCTCCCTTCCACCAGGTGCTCAACTTCCTGCACATGCTTTTTTTTTTTCCTTTTTGACTCCACCTTGTGGCACGTAGGATCCTAGTTCCCGGACCAGGGATGGAATCCACACCCCTGTGCATTGGAAGCGTGGAGTCCTGACCCCTAGGACGCAAGGGAAGTCCCTCCAGCATCTTCTTCAAGAGTGGCTCTGAGGCAAACTAACTGCATATCATGAGGACACTCAAGCAGCCCCTCGAGAAGGTCTACACAGCCGGGAACTGAGCCTTCGAGACAACAGCTGTGTTGAAGAATCACGTTAGAAGTCAATCCTCTACCCCCCACCATGGAGCTTTTATGTGACTGTGACCCCAGCCAACCCCTTGACTACAACCTCATGAGAGACCCCAACCCAGAACCACTCAGCTAAGCAGCTTCTGGTTTCCTGGCCCTCAGAAACTATTGCAAGATAATAAATATTTGCTAAATTTGAGGGTGATTTGTGATGCAGAGATAAATAAGTAATGTACTTACCTTTCAGGGTTATTGTATGAATTAAGAGTTAATGCAGGACTGCCCTAGTGAGTGGCTCAGTGGTACAGAATCCGCCTGCCAATGCAGGATCCCTGATCTGGGGAGATCGATCCCACATGCCACGGAGCAGCAAGGCCCGAGCCCCACAACTACTGAAGCCCAGGCGCCTAGAGCCTGTGCATTGCAACAAGAGAAGCCACCGCAATGGCAGCCCGTGTCCCACGGCTAGGGAGCAGGCCCCGCTCACTGCAGCAGAGGAACAAAGCCTGTGCAGCAGTGAAGACCCAGCACAGCCAACAATTAATTAGTTAATAATAAAAAGAATTGAGGGCCCCAAAGAGCTTAAAAAAAAAAAAAAGTTAATGCAAGGAGTTCCCTGGTGGTCCAATGGTTAGAGCTCTGAGCGTTCACTGCAAGGGCACAGGTTCAGTCCCTGATCAGGGCACTAACATCCCACAAGCTACATGGTATGGCTTTAAAAAAAAAAAAAAAAGCCAATCAAATGGCAACCAGACTTTCTGGGACCAGTGCCTCCAGAAAGGGCAGAAGGGAGAAGCAGAAGGAGGGAGTGCCTGGCTGGGTCCAGGCTAGGTAGGTCCCCACTCCTGAACTCTGGGGAGGAGTCTGACACACTGAATATACAGACAGTGGCCAGACTGTATATAAAAACAGTGCTCTGACTCACTACCTATAGCAACAGCCCAGGAAGCCAAATCACAGCCCTTGTAGCAACCAGCCCCAAACGGCCAGACATTGATCAATAACAAGCTTCTCTAATTTTGCCCCCACTTTCAACATAGTACAAATTGGAGAAAGCTAAATATGCTCCCCTAACCAATCACACGGGACGCCCCCCATCTAGTCTGCCCACCTACACCTTTCCCAAGGCAGCAGTCTCCAATCAGGGCATATATGAAGGCTACCATCACCTCCCCACTCCGCCGCCCCCACTATAAAGCTTTCCCACTCCTCTGCCTGCCTCTGTGTATCTGTCAAACTCAAGTAAATATGGCTGACTTCCTCGCTGCAGCAAACTCTGGAAAAATAGAGTGCTCATTCTCCTTTGGGTGATCTTTGCTTATTTCCACAAGACCAAGTTCTCTCTCTCCCTTCCTTCTCCCAGGTCACAGACGTCTTTCTCTCCCACCAGGTGTCCAGAGAAAGCTGCTCAGGGATGATGGGGGACAGTTACAATTGAATGTAGCTTTGGATGTGGTATATACACACAATGGAATATTACTCAGCCATCAAAAAGAAGGAAATAATTCCATTTGCAGCAACAAGGATTGATCTAGAGATTATGATATGATATCTATGACATCCCTTATAAGTAGAATCTAAAAAGAAATGATACAAATTAACTTACAGACAAAAAAGAAACAGACTCACAGACTTTGTGAAGGAGCTTGATTGCAGAGTGGGAGAAAGATGGGGGGAAAGGAGAGTAGGGAGTTGGGGATGGACACGTACATGCTGCTATATTTAAAATGGATAACCAACAAGGACCTACTGTATAGCACACGGAACCCTTCTCAATGTTATGTGACAGCCTGGATGGGAGGGGAGTTTAGGGGAGAAAGGACACGTGTAAATGTATGGCTGAGTCCCTTCGCTGTTCACCTGAAACTATCAAATTATTAGTCAGCTATACCCCAATACAAAATAAAAAGTTAAAAAAAATACTGTATGATATAATATACACGTGGAATCTAAAATAGATGATGCAAACCAATATATCTACAAAACAGAAACAGACTCACAAATGTAGAGACCAGACTTGGGGGGGTAGAGGAGAGAAGGAATGGGAATTTGGGATTAGCAGACACAAACTACTATATAGAGGATGGATAAACAAAAAGGTCCTACTGTATAGCACAGGGAACTATGTTCAACATTCTGTGACAAACCATAATGTGAATGAATATGAAAAAGAATATATTATATATATATGTATAACTGAGTCACTTTGCTGTACAGAAGAAATTAACACAACATTGTAAATCAACTAATTTCAATAAAATTAAAAAAAGAAAAGTGTAGCTTTGGAACAGGATAGATCTAGGCTCAAACTGTGACTCTGATGCTTAACTAGTTGTGTGGGCTTAAGGAAGTCAACCACTCTGAGCCTCTGTTTCCTCACATCAAGGATACAGTCACTGCAAGAATTCAGTGAGGGACTCCCTGGAGGTCCAGTGTTTAAGGCTCTGCACTTCCACCACATGGGGTATGGGTTTGATCCCTGGTTGGGGAACTAAGATCCCACATGCATGCTGAATGGTGTGGTCCAAAAATAAAAAACATTCATTCATTGAGGTAATATATTTGATGCACTGAGCATACAACAGGTGCTTAATAAAGGAAAGGGCAGACTTCATAGATGGCACAAGTGGTAAAGAATCTGCCTGCCAATACAGGAGACATAAGAGACACAGGTTCGATCCCTGGGTCGGGAAGATCCCCTGGAGGAGGAAATGGTAACCCACTCCAGTATTTCTCACCTAGAAGATTCCATGGACAGAGGAGCCTGATAGGCTACAGTCCATGGGATTGCAAAGAGTCAGGCACACAGAAAAGGCCAGCCGGCAGCCTCCTCACAGCCTCTTCCTGAAGTAGGCAGGACCCCGTGCCTCATCTTTACTTACCCTCCCCCACCTTTCTGCGCATCTGGCAGCTTGACTGACCAGCTGGATGGAGTCAGTCATGGGCTAAGTCTGGGCTACATCAAAGGTCAGAGGTTTGTCTCAGAAGAAGGATGGACAAAGGGCATACAAGTATTTCTCCAACTGGTCAAAAGCAGAAGAGAAAGTGTCCAGGCCGGATACCGTTCTCATTCTGTTCTGTCCTGGCCCTGAGGGGTAGTCAGGGCAGGGAGACCCCTGCCCAGAAAACTCTGAGTGCCCTTGTGCCAGACTGTGTTCCTAGGACTGCGGAGGTGATCTGGGTCTTTCTCTAATTTCTCCTCTGTGTGTGTGTATGTGTGTCTATGCATATGTGTCAGTTTCATCTTTAAAATGAAAAATTCACTAGCTTCGCAGGACACAGACACACAAATTAGTGTTCTGCTAATAATGAGGGGGTAATTTTGAGATGCTCACCTGCTGGAGACAGCCTGAATTCCCTCCCTCCAATTTGCCAGGCTCTTTCTTTCCATCCATGTTTCTCTTCTTCTCCTGCCATCCCTGGAATCCAAACCTCCAGCCAGCCATCTTTTGCCTAGACTGTTGCAACAAGTCCTAAAGGCTTTCCATTTTTTCTTTTGATTCAGCAACCAAAGAATACAAGGGTGAGAAATTATCCCCTATCCCCTGAATTCACACAATGATTTTTTAAATATTGACAATGACCAGGCCTGGGAGCAATGCACTCTCTCCCAGTGGAAGACTGGAGTGGAAACTGGTACATTTCTGGAGGGCAATTTAGTCAGATGTAATTTACTGATTCTGCAGGTCCATTTTTCAAAATATGATAGAAATAAAAAATTACAGGTCCTGTACAAAGATTTCTCACCAAGTTCTTTATGGTAATGTTTCTGATGAAAGAGAGAGAAAAAAGGGAAAGAAGGAACAGAAACAAATCAAATATCCAAAAATAGAGACTTTGGTTCAATAAATTGTAACAGTATAATAGTCTATACTTTGAAACACAACTCCTTCTCTGAAAATGATATCACAGACCAGTAATTCTCAAAGTCAGTCCAGGAAGAGCAGAAAGAGCATTTGTTTGAAATGCACAGATTTACCGATTGGGAAACTCTGGGCTGGGCCCAGGAATCTGGGTTTTAATAAGCTCCTGTTGTAGATGAATATTTATCACCACGAAAGAATAAACTGTTAAATGACAAAGCATTACAAAACAGCATGTACAAAACAGTATGTATGAACAGTGCATCCTTATTCCGAATACATATCTAGAAACACATAGAAAAAGGCCAGGAAGATTTTGAAGCAAGGCGGTAATATGGACACTCCCTGGGTAGTAGGATTATGAGTTTTTAGATTTTTTCCGTTTTCCGAATGTGTACTTTCTAACTAGTTTACAGTAATGTGGCTTTGTAACAAGGAATACAGAAAAAACGCAATAACCTATTTTTAAGTTAAGAAAAACCACGTGGGGAGTGGTGGGGAGGAGGCGGGAAGGAGGCCGAGAGTACTCCTCATATTCGCGGTGGAGGCGAGGCTGGGACGACCTGAGTCGGGGCAGTGGGGTTTGGCGGCCACCCACGGCCACGGCCACGGCCCAGTGAGGTGGGGAGGGGGGATACGGCGCAGAGGAAAGCAAAGGCTGCGCTGCGGGGAGAGGATGGGGGGCGGTGTTCTCTGCAACTCCTCTGACATCTGGGAAGGCTTACCATGACCTCAGTAAAGAGCGGAGAAGAGATTTACGGCAGACTTCAGGAAGAACTTAACTGCAGAGAGCATCAAATCCCAGAAGGGGCTCCTTAAGGAGATTTTTTCCGGCTGGAGCAGACCAAGGATGCCATGAGGGTGTCGAGCTTCGCCGACTGAGGGCGGGGCTGCCCTGATCTCCCGACCCCTTCCAACCTTGGGACACAGGCGGAGATGCGATCGCTGCGGGATCTCCCACCTCCCCTTGGATGCGGCCGGGCCTGGGGGAGCCGACGGGGAAGGCAGGAAGGAGAGGGGGCGGGGCCGTTGCTAGGGGAGGGGCGGCTGGGCGGGCGCCGAGCGCAGTCGGTGCCTAGAGGCGCGCTGGGCTCTGCGGCTCCAGCTCGCGCGAAGCCTGTTGCTCGCCTCTGCGGGCCGCCGCTTCCCGCCAGGTGCCCCGGGGCCGGCGGCCGGAGGGGCTGAGGCGCGCCGGCAGCCCCCAGCCCTCTCCCTGTCCCCGCGCTTCTCCTAGACCGGGCTTCTAGAGCGCCGACGCCGGAGAGCCTTCCAGTGCGCCCCGGACTGCGCGCCGAGAATCCCCGGGCGCCGAGCGGCGATGAACTCCACCTTCCTGAACCACAGCGGCCTGGAGACAGCGGGTGGCTTGGGCGGCGGCGGCGGCGGGGCTGCGCTGGGGAACCGCAGCCACGGGCTGGGCACGTGGCTGGGCTGCTGCCCCGGGGGCGCGCCGCTGTCCGCCAGCGACGGGGTCCCCGCGGGGCTGGCACCGGACGAGCGCAGCCTGTGGGTGTCGCGCGTGGCGCAGATCGCCGTGCTCTGCGTGCTGTCGCTCACTGTGATCTTCGGCGTCTTCTTCCTGGGCTGCAACCTGCTCATCAAGTCCGAAAGCATGATTAACTTTCTGATGCAGGAGCGCCGGCCTTCCAAGGACGTGGGCGCTGCCATCCTGGGGCTGTACTGAGCGCCGCCTCTGCCCGCCCTCGTCAGCGCGACTGGAAGACCGAGGAGAGCCCAGGACCCTAGATCCTCCTTCCCGAGCTCTGCCGCCGCCGCCTCCGGGAGGGCAGCTCGAGGGGCTCCCCCCATCCCCGACCCGCAAAGCGCCACGGGGCGCCCACCCCCAGGACACTGCAGGACTCCAGGCGGCGGCGCGGGAAGGGACTTCCACACCAGACTGCGTGCGGTCCAGCCTTGGTGGGCAGGATGGGGGTTCTTAAACTGTTTTTTTTTTTTTTTCCTAAGTTCTGGACAGGGTGGTGGGAGAGGCTGTGGGAAGCAGCTTGGGGCTGAGGTCACTCGCGTGGGAATTTTGTGTGTATGTAGGTGGGGTGGGGTGGGGGCCAGTTCCGAGCAGCATGGCGAGGTGGGGGAGAGTGCAGTTGTGGATGAATCTGAGTCACTGAGATTGTTGGGCTTGTTGGCCTGATTTCGCATTTGAGAAGAGATCTTATAATAAAGCTACAGCCGTCGGGGGCTTCCTCTGTGGGGTGTTGTGTGTATGTTGAGGCGTTTGTTGGCGGCGGGGGCGGTGTGTAACCTAGGAGCACGTTAAGCAGGTCACAGGACGCCTGGCCGCCGGACTGGGCGGCTATGGGGGATGGTCGGGGTCTCCTGAGACCCCACTACAAAGCCGGGAACGGGGGGATGGGGGGGAAGTGCCCGTTTTCTACGGCTGCCAGGCTGAGCAGGCAGGTCCTGCAAGGACGGCTGGACAGCTGGTGAGGTAAATTAAATCACTGGGAAATTTGAATCTATTCTGTGAGATGGAAAAAATAAATAAATCAACGACTTGAATTCAAAAGGGAGAAAACAGAAAAAACAATACATCAGGAGAGTGGACAAATGAAATGTAATTGGTGTGTGGGGAGAGGTCTAGTTGGAGGTAAAATTTTCATGATAGGGCCAAAAGCCCCAGCTCAGGGCTTGTTTGACTCACCCTTGTAGAGGGTAGGTGGGCAGATTCTGAAGATTTGCCTTTGCAGTGTGGGGAGGGAGGGTGTGGGGGAAGGGGGATGTGAACTTGGGAGAGGGTGTTGTGGTTTGAAGGACCCAGGATGTTTATTTATTTATTAAAAAAATGTTTTGGCTGCAGCCCTTGGCATAGGGTGGGACCATAATTCCCCCCCCCGCCAGGGACTGAACCCACACCCCCTGCACTGGAAGCCGGAGTCTTAACCACTGGACCTCCGGTGAAGTCCACACCCATGACGTTTAAAAGGGAGCAGATGGCCTCCAATGCAGCTGGGTTCGGGGAATTTGGAACCTGCCATTATGAGATTTCCCCTGCTGCCTAGAACCCTGGCATCTCTTACAGGTGCAGAATTTCCATAAAGCCACGTTAAGCAGTTAGAACCTTGGCACTCACTGGCCAAGGGGGAATGAGTGGCTCTACTGTCTGCAAGTGTCTGGTCTGGGGAAGAACTGAGCCTGGGGTCGCGGGGACAGAAGGAGAGAAAGCTGGGCTTTGTGGCCCATGTATCCCCCTGAAGCCTAGTGCCAGCCTGACTCAGGCACCCTGGTGCTTGCAAGATTTGAGGGGAGGGCTCTAGTTGATTTCTCTCTCTCTCTTCTCCCTTTCACCATGTGTGGAAGTAAAGATGAGTGAGATGGAAGGGGACTGAAGCCTTACTTGGCTTTGGGAAGAAATGTATAGGGCACGACTGAAGCAACTTAGCACACACACACACACACACACACACACACACACAGAGGGCACAAGACCTCATGTCTTCAGTACTAGTTCCGTACGAGGTTGGGGGAGGGCAGGGTATCTCAACAAAAGCGTAGATGCTCACTGATTATGAAGGACCCAGTATTTTCCTGGTCCTGAGCCCTCCTGTGTAACCACAGTCATCAACATCAGGATATGTCGCCTTCCCACCCACCCCCACCCCACCAACCCAATCTCAGACCTAGGAGAGTTCAAGTTCATCCAATTAGGCCAATCCAGTAGAGGCTAGGGGCCAGAAACTATTTATAAAGGATAGTTTATAAATAGTTTTGATCTATACTTTTGGATGGATCAAATTTGGATGGCTCCATTTGATCCACAATGTGGAGAATGTTCTGTTGTTGATGGCTTGGGGTGATTTGCACGCCTGATCTGGGAAGAGCAGCCTTGAGTGATGGGGGCAACCTGAGTATGTAGCTTTTTGTAGCACAGGTGCCTGGAGCCCAGCATGATGAGATGACCTGGAGAATGTGGTTCAGAGAGCTGCAGGCATTCGTGGGAAACCCAAATGACCGGAAAATGGTAGTTTCAGGAGGGACACTGCAACTTAGTTTTCTGGCTGACCAAGTTGGAGCAAACAACTATGAGAACTTCCCTCTAATGAAATGGATCTACGACTAGGGCAAGAGGAGGGGATTTAAGAGTTAAGTTTCCTGAATTTGCTGAAAAAGGAAAGCCTTAGTGGGGAAGCTTTGCAGGATTTTCTCACTGTAAAGAAGAAAAAGGACAACGAAGACATCCCTACCAACACGCCTGTTTGTCCCCTCCATGACTGGCATGCCCCTGTGCACAAGTAGGGACACACAAAGCCAGGCTCAAGCCCCAAAGAGAAAAACAGCAAGTGTGAGTGGCGTCCTGGGAAGGAGTGGAGGGTAAGATCTCATTTTTTGTTCATCTCGGTTCTCCTGAAGCCCCGATGCCCTGCAGTGTGTTTCCCAGAGTTGTCTTATATAAACCTCGGGGGCGGGCACACTTAGTTACGTAAGAGGAAGCATCATGCTCTGGGGGAAAAGCAGGACTAGATCAGAATCCTGAGGCTGGGGCACGGGGTGCTGGATCGAGAAGGGGTCTAGTTCTCCAATGCTGTCCCCCCACTCCCCATCGCTGGGCAGAGAAAGATCTTCCAACAAAGTCTGCCCAAGTTTGAGGGGCCAGGTCTCTGGGGATCCTGGGTTCAGAAAAGAAGTCCTGGACTATTCTTTGAAATCCTAGTCACCCTGCTTCCTAGCCCTGTGACTCTGGGGAAGTAACTCGACCTCTCTGTGCCTTAGTTTTCCTTAGTTTCCTCTGTGCCTTAGTTTCCATTTGTAAAGTGGAAGCCAGGGACTTCCCTGGGGGTCCAGTGGTTAAGAGTCTGCCTGCCAATGCAGAGGGACACAAGTTCCATCCCTGGTCTGGGAAGATTCCATATGCCTCAGGGTAATTTGGCCCATGTGCTCCAACCACTGAAGCCCACACACCCTAGAGCCTGTGCTTCGCAACAAGAGAAGCCACCGCAACGAGAAGCCCGCACACCACAACTGGAGAGTAGCCTCTGCTCAGGGCAACTAGAGAAAGCCCACGGGCAGCAAGGAAGACCCAGAGCAGCCAAAAATAAATAATAAATAAATAAACATAAAATGGAAGCCATAGAGCCCATAGCTCCCATGAGATGATGAGTTTAGGTAGCCAACATTGTGCCTAGCATGGAATAAATAGCAAATAAAGATAATTACTGTGACTGTCGTGATTTTTGTTTAGGGTATGAACGCTTCCCCAGCAAGATATATTTGGTTCTCTGAAAAGGGATCCTGGACAGAAATCCAGTAACTTATATCTGCAATGTAATTTGTTGTTTTCAAAGCACTCTCATAAGCAGGATAAAAACAATGTATCACATGTCTAGCCTGCAGAGCTAGCACTGAGCGCCCACCCCGCAGAGGACGGTTTCATCACTGCTCCCATTTTGCATGCTCTTGTTTGCTGTCCACAATAGCGTGGTGAGTAAGAGCAAACACTCTCCCGTGTGCCAGTTTAAGGAGTGGAAACTAAGGTTCTGTTTAAGGGCCTTGCCCCAGTTCATCCTTTGTACCCGTGTCTACTGGGAATCTCCAGGGTGAGCAAGTGGGTAGCAGAGCTGGAGTCTAGCCTGGCCGGCAGCCCTGGAAGCCCCAGATTCTTGCTGCACTCCTCAGGGCAGCTAGCCCTTGGGTATTAAGCTAAGAGTCTCGGGGATGAGGTCAAACCATTCACTTTCCTCCTTCCTTTGAGTCAGGGCTGGAATATTTGGGGTCAGTTACGCCCTCACTAGTATGAGAGGTCCCCTGGAGTGGGAGACAGTAGGAAGGGCTTACATCACAGCATCCACTTATCTTCCCACTTGTTTGTCTGAATCACATTCACACAGAGCCAGGCTGGGCTGGCTTCCAGGAGTTGCCCTGCCTGATCTCTCCCGAGACACCCACTCGGCAGCAGACCAAGAGCAATCTGGAGTGTTAGGGAGGTTTAGAAGGGAGAGGGAAACACGAGAAGTGGTGGACACAGACAAAAATGGCCACAGCCAGCATTCCAGTGTTGGGGGAAAAGGGGTGTGTGTGTAGTTTATATTGGGTTGGCCAAAAATTTCATTTGGGTTTTCCATAAGATTGTATGAAAAACCCAAACGAACTTTTTGGTCAACTCAATGCAAAGGAATTTAGTAGGATCTCTGAGTAGCATCCCTTGAATGCAGCTCACAGTCCTCTCTTGTCAATCAAGATCTAACCAAGTACATGGGATGTCCAGAACCCTGAACCCCAGCTCAGGCCATGCCAAACCAGGCAAGTGTCCAGGACTCTGAGTGGGCAGCTGAAAAGTGAGGGGGCTTTCCTGAGGAAGTACCTGCTCACCCCTGCAGCTCCATGGTGTAACACAACTCCATCACTACACTGCCCTTGAGGGTCACAGCTGTCTTCTCTGTGTATGTATTTTCTGTGGCAGCAAGCATGATGCTTTATTTTGTTTAGGGACATCACAAAACTGGGTTGAACTGAAGACACAGCCTCTGCTTTCAAAGAGTGTCGTGGCTCATATGGATCAAAGACATATAATCAAATAAACAAAACACAAGGCGGGTGAGTGCTCACTTCAGTTAGATGCAAATAAAATTTCGCAGTAATGATTCCCCTTTTAGGTGCTAATATTGCCATTTAGTGAAGATCTTCCACATGCCAGGAATAGTGTGGAGCACTTTTCATATTTGATCTCATAATCCTTTCTGATTTTTTCATAACCCAGATCTAATCATTCCTGCAAGGCAGAGATTGCTGTCATCTCTGCTTAAGAGAACAAGGCTCAAATTGTTTAGGTCATTCCTCTGAAACCACAGTTAAGAATCCATAGAACCAGGGACTTTCCTGGTGGTCCAGTGGCCAAGACTCTGGGCTCTCAATGCACAGGCCCTGAGCTCAGTCTCTCGTCAGGGAGCTAGATCCCACATGCCACACAACTCAGAGTTTGGTGCTACAACTAAGACCCAGCACATCTAAATAAATAAATCTTTTTTAAAAAAGAATTTATAGAACCAGAGTCCAAATTCAAATCTGGTGGTGGTGGTGTAGTTGCTAAGTCATGTCCAATTCTTGTGATCCCACAGATTGTAGTCCACCAGACTCCTCTGTCCATGGGATTTCCCAAGCAATAATACTGAAATGGGTTGCCAATTCCTTCTCCAGGGGATCTTCCTGACCCAGGGATCGAATCTGGGTCTCCTGCATGGCAGGTGGATTCTTTACTGACTGAACCACCAGGAAAGTGGTGGTAAATTCAAGTCTATCAAGATTAAAAGATATTTGACAGGTTAAAGGATAGTTTGGGAGTTTGAGATAGACATGTACCCACTGCTATATTTAAAATGGAAACCAACAAGGACCTGCTGTGTGGCACATGTAACTCTGCTCAGTGTTATGTGGCTGCCTGGATGGGAGGGGAGTTTGGGGGAGAATGGACACTTGTATATGTATGGCTGAGTCCCTTCACTGTTTATCTGAAGGTACCACAACATTGTTAATTAGCTATACCCCAATACAAAATAAAAAATTTATAAGGAAAGATATTTAAGGTGAAGAACTGGCATATTTCAATATTTTGATTAAAATTCTGAAATTAAAACATGCCTTGATTTTTCTGTTTCATTGTTCGGGATATGAGGATTTTCGTGAGCACTTCTTACTTTTGTTTGTTGCAGAATGTGCTGGTGACTCCTTAGTCAAGAACTAGTATTGTTACTGATGATGAAAATAAGGAGGAAGTAATGAATGACTCACGACCATCATTAAACATTAAGTTGGCAAGGAAAGCTACCCAAGACACTAAGAGTAGAAAGAGAAAGAAGGTTAGGTCTTAATGGTGCCCTAGATACTCACTCCAGCCAGCTCTCTGTCATCATAAACACCAGGATAGTAAAGCAAATCCATAGCATTGCTGGGAAACAGAAGGGGTGTCCTCATGGACTAGAAACCACAAAGACCTTCTGGGAGATAGGTGGCAGGTTAGGTCATGTTGAAAGGGGTGCCCACAACCCACAGATCACGCAAGTTAAGGTCTGCCACCAAAGAGGGGAACACCTCTAGGGGTGCCCCAAACTGGGCGGCACGGGCAAGGGAAACAGGAAGACACTCTTGGGGTACTGCAGAGGTTGCAGTCAGAAGAATCAGCCCCCTCTCTCCTTGTCCCAGCATTTCTTGCAATCAGAGGCAAGTCTGAGGCTTTGTCATTCACAGGACACTAGGGACAATACAGAAAAGGAGACTTTTTTTTTTATGGCCATGGTGAGCTTAAGATATACTGATCTGTAAAGTTTAGAAGAGGTTTGCAATGACAGTCAGAGGGCATATCTGCCCCCAAGACTGCTCTGGGTCCTTGATGCTGTGGCCCATCTACGCTGAAACCTGCCTTGTTATACTCCTGACTGCATACTCAGAATATGAGATGCTTCTAAAAGTGTGGTTTTACATTAATTTTTCTGCAATGTATGTATTGGCAGTCACATGTGTACTTTCCCAGAAGAGTGATCTGTAAAGTGATCCAATGAAATGCCATGGAAATGAAACCTGGAATGAGGTTGCCATGGTAACGAAACTGTTTCTAAAAGGCCACATCACCTTGGGGAAATAGTGAGCTCCCATCAAAGACTTGAAGTTTAGAGGCCAAATCACAAACTTTACCATCAGGGCCGGGTGCTCTTTCAGTTTCTTTTTGCCTCTCCTTTTTTCTTTTCTTTTCTTACCATCCCCAAAGACAATGGACTTAAATTTTGAAGACTTGGATTCAAGCTCTGGTTGTATCATTAGTAAGTCATGAGAATCAGGTATCTGAGGGCCCTGAAGAGGTACGAGGAAGTGGGCTGCTGGCGCTCCTTTCTATTGACCTGTCATGTGACCTTGAACAAGTCATTCTATCTGTTCCTGGGTTTTCTCCCATGCAAAGTGAGTGGCTGGACTCTAAGATCATTCCAACTCTTTTCTCTCTCTCCCATGACACTCTGCCCTGATCTCTCAAGTAAATTACTCTATAGGTCAGAGGAGCTGTCTGTGGTGCTGAACATCTGTCCGTTGAGCTCCTGAGTCACATCTTGTTGTCAATAGATCCTGGTTATTCTCAGCACTTCTAGGGTCTGGTGCACTCAGGAGGCCTCTATCAGGAGTTGGGAGACCTGCTTGCAGCTGGAGAGAGACTCCAGAGAGTCTTGGTGTTCAGAGAGCACTGGAAGAGGAATCTGGAGAGGGTCCTAGCCTGATTCTGGCATTTGCTGTCAGTGGATTTTTTTTATGAAGTCACACCTTCTCTGTGGACCTTTATTTTCTCACCAGTGAAGCTAAGATGGGGACTAAGATGATCCCTAACACCTGATGGGCCCACAGGCTTGCCTGGGCTACCGGGGAGAGGACAGCCCACAAAGATTCAACCCTTCCCCATCTGTCCCAAGGCTCGGGATTCTCTAGTGGGGCTGAGGATGAGGAACAAAGCACACTCCCTTGTTAGGAACATATATTCTTTCATCTGGAAGAAAAGACAGGCAGTGAGCAGATGTAGCATTTACATTTTCTCAAGTGACAACTGAACACTGAGGATGATTAGTGCTTGTTATGTGTCAAAACTATAATAAAATCTCCAACTTATATCCTCTGCCTACTTATCTGATCATCTTTCCAGAGTCTGCTTCACTCTACAGTAGCACAGAATGAAAAAGACAAAGAAAGGAAAGCTCGAAGCGAGCTCACCCTCTAAGGGACACAGACACCACAATTTGGTCTGAAACACCTTGTGTTTTTCACTCTTCAATGCCCCCACTTGTCAACATAAAGGGATGGTTGGGAGCGTGGAGTCCATAATCAAGAAGGGCCCTTGATACAAGCCCTGCTTCTGCTCCTTATTAGCTATAAGACACGCTTTCCAAGCTTCTGTTTCTTCATTGGTAAAATGGGGGTTAATGCCACAAACCTCTAAGTGTTGTTGAAGGGATTAACTAACATCATTTATGAAAATGATTAGCAAGCACAGTGTCAGCACACATTGAAAGTTATTGTCTTGATTATTTATAGCAGCATAAAAAGCTAGCCCCAAAACTTTATGGTTTAAAATGACCCCTGTTTTGGGACTTCCCTGATGGCCCAGTGGTTAGGAATACATCTTGCAATGCAGCGGACAGGGGTTCTACCCCTGGTCAGGGAACTAAATCCCACATACCATGTGGCACCTGAACCCACACTACTGAACCCACATGCCACAACTAAGATCCAATGCAGCTCAACAAATAAATACTAAAAATAAAATAATTGTATTATCTTTCATGGTTCTGTGGGTTGACTGGGCATCCTCGGGTCAGCTGGGAAGTTCCTCAACTGCATGTGACATCAGCAGGAGCTGCAGCCATCTAGGGGTCATCTGGCTAGAGTGTCCAAGTCGGTGCCTTGGTGGGGACAGATGGAAGTCAGGGGTCAGCTGGGATGGCTGAGATGGGATGGGACTTCTCTCCTTTCCTAATAGTCTCATGGCATCTTCTTTTCCATGTGGTTTCTCCACATGGTCTCTACAGCAGGATGGCTGTACTTATTATTGACACATAGCAGCTTTCTTCCCAAGAATGTAGAAGCAGAAGATTTCAAGCCCTCATAAGCCTTAGGCTCAGAATTGGCATATTTTATGCCACATCCTACTTATCAGTCTGAGTTCCAGGGCCAGTCCAGATCCACTGTGGGAGAAGAGACGATATAAGGGCATCAAATCTGGGAGGCACGGCTCATTGATGGATGTTTTTGGAAACCAACTACTACATTGATCAATAAATAATTTTTGTTATTGAAATTCCAAGTATGCCACTACCTTATCTCGTTCTCAGACATATCACCTCTTACTGGGTTTGCAGAGTCATTGAACAAGTATTTGTTAACTGTATCATCTAGAGTCATGTGGTTACCGCCCTAACTAGTCCCCTAGGACATGCATCACATTTCTGCTTCTCACTTATCACCCCACAGGCCTAGGACAGGGCTCTGCATACAGCAGGTATTAAATAAAGGCTTCACACTTTGTCAGATATTAATATTTTATCAACTTTATTTTGGTTAATATTTTCTTTGTGTATCTTTTTTCCCAATCCTTTCTTTGCAGGTTTCTCTGGCAATATATTTTAGGTTAATAAAATACAGCTGGATTAAAACATCTATGATCTTTTTACTGGTGTGTTTTCTCTGGTTTCATTTCTTGTGATAACCAATCTATTTGGATTTATTTCTATCATCTTATTTAGTGTTCTGTTTTCATTACTCTTTTTATTTGCTTCCTTTCCCCCCTTGCTTTCATGCCTTCTACTGGGTTGGAAGTTATGCATTTTATTTCTGTTCTTATAGCAGTTACCTTCAATTTTTAATAGCATCTTTGATGAAAGAGTCTAAAATTAATCAATATCTCTGTCTTCATCCTGGACAAAACAAAGACTTCAAATGTTTGATTACCTCACCCATCTACCAAGTTTTCTTCTCTAGTATTTTATTTCCACCCTATTTTTTTAATTCTCCCCAAAGTAGTCAGAAATATGTCTCTTTTTTTTGGCCACACTATATAGCTTGTAGGATTGTATCAGGGATTGAATCAGTGCCCTTGGCAGTGAAAGCACAGAGTCCTGACCACTGGACTGCCAAGGAATCCCCACAAATATGCCTTTTTATTTTTAAAACTACATACAGTGAAATTTATGGGTTTTTTGGTGTATAGTACGAGTTCTGACAAATGATTCAAGTTGTGTAACCACCAACACAACCAAGATACAGAACAGTTGTACCAAACACACATCCTCTTCATGCTGCCTCCCTCCCTCAACACCTGACAATCACTGATTTATTCCCTGTCCCTAAGGTTTTTCTTTTCCAGAATGTCAAATCAATGGAACCATATGATTATGTGGCCTTTTCAGTCTGGCTACTCACACTTAGCTTACTGCATCCACATTGCTCTGCGCATCAGCAGTTCACTTGTTTTTATTGTTGAGTAGTATTCTACTACATGGACTTATCAAAGATTGTTTCAATCAAATCTTGATTTTTATCTGTCTCCCGTTGAAGTACACTTGGGGTGTATCAGTATTTGGTGATTATGAACAAATTCAATATAAACAATCACGTACAGGTTTTGGATGTGTGGATGAGTGAAGCTTCCTTTTCCCTTCTCAGTACCTAGGAGTGCTGGGTCTTACAGACTGTGGGGTCATGAATGTTTTCAGCTCTGCAAGAGGCTGCCCAGCTCTTTCTCACACTGGCTGCCATGTTTAGCGTTCCCATCAGGAATGTGTGAGCATTCTGGCTGCTCTTCATTCTCACAGCACTTGGTAATGTCAGCGTTTTATTTGTTGCTTGTTTTTGTATTTTGTTTCTTTGTATGTGTGTTCTTTCTAGTATGTAGGTTGAGATATCTCACTGTGAGTTAAATTAGTATTTTCTAAGGAAGGATGGTGTTGAAAATCTTGTCATGGGGTCGTTTACCATCTGAATATCTTCTTTAGAGAAGTGCGTCTTGCTCATTTTTTAAAGTTGGGTTGTTGGTTTTCATTATTAATTTTTGAGAGTTCTTGGCAGATGCGTGATTTGTGAATATTTTCTCCCAGCCTAGGCCTTGCCTTTTCATTAACAGAGTCTCTTACAGAGTTCCACACCTCTCCCCTCCATTGCCCACTCTCACCCCTACTGTTCCCCAGCACCTAGTTAGTGCCTGTGTAGTAGGAACACCACAAATATCTGTTGAGTGGATGATGCAATGAGTGAATGGGGGAGCTGAGCCTTCTGGTTACTAAGGAGGTGATTCACTTTGGTCCAGGTTTACATCACTTAGGTCTATTGCATTTTTAAAAATTAGAATTTCCTTAAAGTTAATTTTTATTGAAGTATAGAAGACTCTTGAGAATCCCTTGGACAGCAAGGAGATCAAACCAGTCAATCCTAAAGGAAATCAACCTTATGTATTCATTGGAAGAACTGATGCTGAAGCTGAAGCTCCAATACTTTGCCCACCTGATGCGAAGAGCTGACTCATTGGAAAAGACCCTGATGCTGGGAAAGATTGAGGGCAGGAGGAGAAGGGGGCAACAGAGGGTAAGATGGTTGGATGGCATCACTGACTCAATGGACATGAGTCTGAGCAAGCTCCAGGAGATAGTGAAGGACAGGGAACCCTGGCGTGCTGCAGTCCATGGGGTCACAAAGAGTCGGACACAACTGAGTGACTGAACAATAGCTGCTTTACAGTGTTAAGGTAGTTTCTGCTGTACAGCAAAGTGAACCCGCTACACGTATACATGTATCCCCTTTTTTTGATTTTCCTCCTATTGCCTTCTCTCTCTGGTTCTCTGTTCTACAAGTGGCTTCCTGACCTTTATTTTGGTTTCCCTGGTCTCCTGACTCCAAGAAAGGGAGCTACTAGAGCATGAGTCGGAGAAGACGATGGCACCCCACTCCAGTGCTCTTGCCTGGAAAATCCCATGGCTGGAGGAGCTTGGTAGGCTGCAGTCCATGGGGTCGCTAAGAGTCGGACACGACTGAGCGACTTCACTTTCACTTTTTACTTTCATACAACGGAGAAGGAAATGGCAACCCACTCCAGTATTCTTGCCTGGAGAATCCCAGGGATGGAGAAGCCTGGTGGGCTGCTGTCTACGGGGTTGCACAGAGTCAGTCACGACTGAAGTGACTTAGCAGCAGCAGCAGAGGATGAGTAGTAGTCCAGTGACTGAAAAGGCAGCCTCCATACCTTCCATCCTGAGTTTAGAAGTGGCATTTTGGTTGCTCCTCATTGAATTTGGTCAGTCCTGAGAGACTGGCCACTTTTGAGTGTCCTGGGCAAACAGGGCCTAGGACCTAGGGACCCTTCCTAGGGTCCTGACCCTACTGAAGCCAGGACCTTGGTGAGTACTCTGAAGTCCACCCTGTAAAGTCCTGCCTGAGGGCCCAGCCAACACTTCTCAGATGGCCTCACTCTTGCATTCTCTTCCCTGCTCAGTCCAGAAGGCGGGGGGTGTGTGTGTGTGTGTGTGTGTGTGTGCACACACGCGCACATGTGTGTGTGCAGAAGGCGGGGTGTGTGTGTGTGCACACGCACGTGTGTGTGTGCAGAAGGCGGGGTGTGTGTGTGTGTGTGGTGTGTGTGTGTGTGTGTGCGCGCATGTGTGTGTGCACACCCCAGAGCGGAAAGATTGGCTTCTGGGGACCTCCAGGGATGAAAGGACTTTCCACAGGTAGGAAGATAAAAAGGGAACAGAAAAATTTTGCAGGTGGAAAGTGGGATGACAAAGGAGAAAGCTGGAACCAAACGAGGGCTCAGGAAATACTCTGGCTTAATCCCTTCTCACCATAATTCAGTGTAACAGAACTGCTATCCATGGGGGCTAGGAGACAAGTCCAAATGCAGCACAGCCTTCTTGACTCTAGAGATAGAGCCAATTTGTCTCTTTTCTTTGTTCCCAGAAGAAAGATGAGGAACCTGTCCTTTCTCCAGGGTTTTTAGTGCAACCTGACCTATAGGATCTGATAGTCAGTGGCTATCAGAGTCAATGGCTCTTGAGCACTACCAGACAAAGAGAAATAATCTTAGAAGTAGGGGTGGGTGTGGGGTGCTACTAGTGGATTTGGTTTTTTTCCAAAAAGAAAGCAGGATACTTTTCCTTTTGATCCAAACCTCTTCTTAAAAATTTAAATATTAGAGGTCACGCACTTTGCTGCCTGCCCTTAGTCCATCTGTCCACCTGTCTGCTGGTAGGAAGCAGATGATGCTTCTGTTGCTAAGATACCCTCTGCTCTCATCTTCCCGTCAGCTTCTGATGCTGCTCTCTGACCACACTTAGGTGCCCCCCTTGCATTCCTGATACTGACTCCCTTGTCCTAGGATGCTCTGCCTGTGGAGGAGAGTCTCCGTCAGATTTTGTTAAGCTGTTCTGCATGGATATGTGGAGACCTCTTGTCTCTGCACTGGACTTGACTTTGGTAAAGCATTTCCCATCTCACTTGACTCACTCAGTCTTGTATTGGTTCTTCAAGGTAGATTATACATCACTTCTGGGGAAACAAGGAAGAGGGGGTGGAGTGAGCTAGATCCCAATCATGTGTGGAATCTTCATGGATTGGACTCAGTCTTCAGGCAGGCTCAAACTCCCTGGAGCCCCTCACTTCCCAGGAAGTTAGGTCCACCCCTTGTCCCCATCCCACAACCTCCGGGAGGCAGGGAGAACTCTGGGCCACCAGAAGTGGGTGGTGGGAGGGACGATGCACTGATGGCCCAGCCCTCACCCCTGAGCTGACGCATCCCCTGCAGGACACTGAGGGTGCTCTGCAGCCAAGCCTCATCTTTAAGGCTCCTTCCAGCTCCCCCTTCCAAGTGTTCTTGGCTGAGTCAAGCTCTGAGATGCCTTGGTTTCTGCCGTCAGCATTTCCTTCAGTTCAAGAATAAAAGGAAGCCATCCTCTGAGTCCCCACGCCTGTCTCCCACCCCCAGAGTCTTCTTTGCTAGTTCCTGCTGTTGCGACTGTCAGGAGTGGATTTTTGGGTAATTGTTGCCATGGAGACCCTGTCTTGAGTTATTGGGCAAATGCATCCCATCTTTATCCTTATTTGGTATGTGATAGGAATGCGGGTAAACGGTGAGGCTGAAGGTGCTTCATCTCTCTCCCCTGCCATGGAAGTTGGTTTACCTGGGCCCAAACTTCTTGGTAGCCTGTACCCCATCCCTGCCTTCTTCAAGGTCCCTTGAAGGCCAGTTGCTGCCAAAGGAAAGAAAGTTCTGGGCAGCTGAGGACAAGGAGACCTGCTCTCCAAGGGTTGAATGGGATGGTCCAGATCTGGTGAGCTCTGGCAGCAACTGATCTCCAAAGCAGTGGCCCAGGCTCCTGAAGCCATCATCCCCTTGGGGAATTAAGCCTGAGCTCCTAGTACCTTCGTCCAAGAGATGAAGCCTGTCTAAAAGTCGAGGAATCACTCACCTTGACCCCAGCTCCAACCCACTGCCATAATCCTCACCACGCACGCCTACCCCGCTGCGGCACCCAGGCTTAGCACCTCGCCTCCACTTCCCCCAGCGGCCGGCCTCCCACGTGCAGATGACTGGATCACCAGCACTATTTTTATCACATCTCTTTCCTATTCAAATGTGGCCTCGTCTCCTCGTCGCTTTTCCCACCCAGTACAGACTTGACTTGCATTGAAGGGCTTTCATCAATTCCTTCCTCTCCCACCAAACCAACCAGCCCTTTATGTCCTCTCTGCCTCACCCCTCCTCACCTCGGCTCCCTGCTCTCTGTAGTTCCAAGTCAGTTCTCTGAGGGCAGCCTCTTCCACCCCCTGCCCTTCCCCGCCCACACACTGCCTTTTCTCAGGTTCTGTCCTCCCCCAGTGACTTTCTCTGACTCTCACTGGGAATCCATCACCTTCTGCAAGACCCTACCTTAGCATCCTTTCTCCATCACGGTTCATTGCACAGCTGCTGCTAAAAAGGCTTGAGTGTTGGGATGGGGGCAGGGGGTACCAAGACAGAAGGGCGTGTTGAAGAGAGCAGGAGGGTGGTATCACGTCCCACCAGCACTGTCAGCTACACAGGCTACTCCAGGGCTGCGGTCCAACAGGAGCCACGAGACGGAAAACATATGGCCGCCCCCTCGGTGTCTACGCAGATTTGACAAGCTTCCCAATGAAGGCTTCATTGTTACCCAACAGTCAAGGAACAAGGGAAGCAAGAAATTCTGGCCTCGTGTGGGGAGACTTCTGTTTACGTTGCTACACAGGAGGGAACAGGATCTGAGTTAGAACAGAGCAGGAGCTGGTGAACAGCAGATTCTGCTCTGGGACGAATCTTGCGGACTGTTCTTCAGTTTTCCCTTGAAGGTTACAGTGGATCCTCCTGTGAGTGAGGAGGGTTACTTACTTGTCTTCCTCCCACTCTCCATTTATAATATGATTCAGACTGGATTTTTCTTGCCTTGCTGATGAGGTTCATGAGGCATGGAAAGATGATTCTAAATTGTGCAGTGCCTCGTCTGCTGTGAGCAGCAGCATCTGGGTTCCCCGACTAGCAGGGGAGTTCTGCCCCTCTACTAACCCCTGCCCCCAGAAGATTCCTAGTTTGATGGTAGAGACACAGCCCCTGTCCTGAAAAGCTGAGTCAGTTGGCAAGGGGTGGGGCAGGAGGGATCACACACACACACACACACACACACACACACACACACACACACACACAGAGCTATGCTCAAATGATACATCTAACCAAGAACAGCTGGAAGAAAATGTTAGCAAAAGCAAGGAATCGCAAAGGTAGGCAGGATGACGATGTTAAGATCTGGTCTGGAAGGCTTCCTGGAGGAGGTGAGTGCTGAAGGGATGGTTTGATGACGAGGAGAAGGGATTCCAAGAGAAGAAGGCAAGCATGCATGGCCTGAGACATCTACAGAGGACAGATGGGTGTGTGTCTTTTAATGAGTTTGGTTCAGAAATCAAGTCCTTCCAAGCTCTACTCTGAAGCTTGATGAGATAAAAAATTGGGGTGGGAGGCTCAAGGCCTACTCGAGTTAATGTTTATTGTCTGCTAGCTTTGCAGGTAGCATCTTATAATGTAAATATTAATAGCTTGGGAGGCAAGAACAGAGACAGACAAAGGCATGGCTTTGGTCTTGTATAGCATTTCCTTCTGAGCCTTCAGTGAGACAGAAACCCAATGTAAACCTGCTTAAGTAGGAAAGGGATTTCCTGGCTCATGAAATTAGGAAGTTTTGAGGGCTCAATCCAGGGGCTTAACTGACATTGTCCTCTTCCTCCCCTCTCTCCATGTCTCTCTCCCAACCTCTCTCTCCCTCTCAGCTTTGCTTTCCTCTTGGAGGGCTTCGTTCTCAGGCAGCCTCTCCACATGGCTGGAATTCAAGCTCCAGGTTAAGATGCCTTGCTCCCACAGAGCCAGTGATCGGTTAGAATTAGTGCTCAAGGGGCCATGCCAGTCTGAGTTTGTTCCTTCTGAAAGTCTTTCCCAGAAGTCCCTTCCAGCAATCCCACCTCCTTTCTTCCCACCTCCTACTGACCAGAACGGGGTGACACGATTTACCCCTAACTGCAAGAAAACCTGGAGACTACAGTATTTTCTACTGGGCTTCCACTAAAAGTAGGGTTTTGTTAGTGAGAATCAAGGGGAGAGAGGACATTGGTCTGTGAGCCAGCACTGTCTGCAGGAATACCAAGGAAGATTCCAATTGGCTCTGTGTGGTCATGTGGTCATTCCTGAACCAACCCACTAGGGCCCATGGATAGAGTTCTCCAGTTGGCTGGGCTACTTCAGGTGCTCGTCCCCTGCTGGAGAAGGCAGCCCTGGTGGCATCCTGTGGAACAGACTTTTCCATATGAAGGGGAGATATGCCCCCAGCTGAAGGGGATACTGGCTTGTAGCCTGAAGGGGGGATGCTGGGCAAATCAACAACATATGCCCATGACAGGAATTCTCCAGTATAGAAAGAAAATATACCAAAAAATAGCTTTAGAAAGAAAAAATAGCTTCAGGAATCTCCTTCCCCTGACATAATATATGCAAAGTTATATTGCAGGAACCAAATATAGCCATGCTGAGAAAAATGGTTTAGAAAGACATCCTGGTGCAAGTGAACTTGGAGTTCGGGTGTGAAGGAGCTGACAGCTAGAGAGAAGGGAGGTTAAAAGCCCAGAAGTATAAGTGCTACGCAGAGGCCAGGAACAGAGCTGCCTGGGAGGGAAGGCAGGGCGGACAGCCCACCCTGCGGCCATGGAGGCTGGAGTTCCTCCTTGCCTGTACCTGGGCCCCAGAAAACTGAAGGCTTCCCTTTCCTCCTGAGTCAGTGTCTGGCTTTCACACAGCCCTAATGAGCATTGTCTTGGCCTGCGAGGGTGGGCGGAGGGGAATGGGGAAGACCCCCAGTGCTAAGTTCCAGGGGAGAAGAGGGAGGTAGCTCTGATAAGGGAGCAAGTGTCTAACACAGTTAAGTGACTGTGGTGGATTTCCCTGGTGAACCACTGGTGGTTCAGCGGGTAAGAATCTGCCTGCCAACGCAGGTGACATGAGTTTGACCCCCGGGCCAGGAAGATGCCACGTGCTGCAGAGCAAGCCCACGCACCTGTGCTCCATAGCCCAGGAGCCACGACGATCAAAGTCCGCACGCCCTAGAGCCCAGGCTCTGCAACAAGAGAAGCCACCTCAATGAGAAGCCTGCGCACCACAGCTTGAGAAAAAGCCTGTGCAGCAAAGACGACCAGCATGGCCAAACACAAATAAATTATCTTTTCTTAAAAAGTGATTATGGGACTTTCCGGGTGGTCCAGTGGCTGACTTTACCTTTCAAGGCAGCAGGTGTGGGTTCAATCCCTCGTCAGGGAGCTAAGATTCTACAGGCCATAGATGGCAAAAAAACGAAAACATAAAACACACGCGATATTGTAACAAATTCAATAAAGACTTTAAAAATGGTCCACATCAAAAATCTAAAATAAGAGAAGTGATTATATAGTCATATTCAAGGGCTGTGCCAGTTACCAGACACATCCCAGGAGGCTTTGCTGGCAGCTTGACAATTCACTGTTAAACCCGGGATCTGGGGCCGGCTGGTGCGGCAGCAGGGCGAGGAGCCCAGGCACAGACAGCTGGGGTGGAAATCTTTAAGGATGAAAATGATGGGTAAGAAACTTGCTGTTTCCATGGAAACTGACTCTGGGAGGATGAGACATCGTCTAATGGGTAACCCGAGGGGAGAATGCCACCCACCACCAGGCTTTCACTGTGGGTGGCAAGCAGGCACCTCTGGAAGCCACCGTTTCAGCTGTGTTTGTGGGCTCTGTCCACCTCTGTCTGCATCCTCTTAGGGACATCACCGTCTGGCAATGTGTGTGCCAGTTCACATCACTCTCCAAGGGACCTGGGGAGATACCCCCAATCAGAGAAGACCTGGCATGGCTTCCGCCACCCTGAGTTAGCTGTGTGTGGCAAGAGTATGGCAGAGCACCGGGTCATGGGACCTAGCTGGGGTAAATGCCACAGACAAGGGTTAGGACAAGCTGGCAAGGCGAGAATGCCCATGGCAGGGGTGAAATGGCATGAGCACTGGACTGGGAGCAGGGCACCTCCACTCTGATTTCAGATCTGTTATATCACCAGCTGGCTGAGTGACCCCCTGGCAAGTCACTCTCTCTCAGAAGGTCCCTAAGACCCCCATTCAGCTCCACTTTTCCTCTGTTCTTGGATTTGGAACCTGATAGTTTGGATCTCATCAGCCCCTCATCTCAGCACCACCCACCATGGCACAGGCTGTCCTCCCCTCAGAGACCAGCCCAGGCTCTTCTGAGGCTGTCGCACAGGCTCTGAGGCAGGCAAGACGCTGCGGCGGCCCCCGTGCCCTAGGCCTTTGCTTCATGGGGCCACCTTGCCCCTGAGCTTGGGGTGTCTGAGCATGCAGACAGATGTTCCCATAGCTCCTGGTTGCCCCCGCATGCTCCCAGAGACGGGTTTCATAAGCTGCCTGTTGCAATTACGCTTCCATTTCCAATCGGTGCTATTTTAATTGGACCTTTCCCTGGGATGAGTGTGAAGGAAAAAGCAATTTGCGGTGCGGGACTTTGGCTCTGGTCTGAACATACACAGAAGGATTCAATTTTCTCTCTCCTACCCCTTCTCCTTTCTTTCCCCTCCTCACCATCTCCTCCCTCCTAGCCCTTCCCCTCCTCCGCTGCCATCCCCATCCCATCCTCTTCATCCATGAGGGGCAGCAGAGGGTCATGGGGGTCTCATGGGCAGGGAAGACACCCTAAGAATCTTTCTGGCAGCAAGGAAAACAAAAGGGAAGTGGTTCAGGCACTGCTACCAGCTCCTGCAGGCTCTCTCAGAAACACTGACAACCACTGGAAGGCTGTCAATTAAGGGAAAAGACCCCAAGTTCCTACAGTAAGACAGTGACTTCTGGCTTGTGTTTAGCCCATGCCTCCTCCAGAGGCCCCATCTTACGGCTCCGGGATACGGTTTCCTCTTGGACACGTACTGTTCATTCCAGTTTCAGTCAATATTCATTAAGTGTGTACTGTGTGCCGAGAGGCAGGGTGCGAAGGCAGGCAGAGTCATGAGCCTGTTTGTTCTCTGGCACATGTCTGGCCCCAGCAAGCCCTCAACCCCAAGCCTGAGCCCCAGTCACAGAGATACTCGTGCTTGATTCAGGATATAACCCTTTCACACGACTCCTTCTGCTGAGACTTTCCTCCCAGGCTGCATCTGGTCAGGTCATGCAGCTGAGATTCAGCTCAAAGGCCCCTTCCTGTGTCTCAGATGAGTAGACACTAGCCGGTACCTACGGTAACAGAGTTGGTGTGTTTTACTGTTGTGAGTTAGACGTGCATGTTACTGCAGAGGAGTTTGGCAGACTATGGGGTTAGTAGGTGGCTCAGTGGTAAAGAATTCACCTGCCGAGTAGGAGACGCAGGTTCCATCCCTGGGTCGGGAAGATCCCCTGGAGAAGGAAATGGCAACCCACTCCAGTATTCTTGCCTGGAGAATCCCGCCACGGAGCCTGGAAGGCTACAGCCCATGGAGTTGCCAAGAGTCAGACATGACTAAGAAACTAACCAACAACGAAGCAACATGGCAGACTGTACTGTCCAAAGAAGGCCACACGCATGGTTTGACCCCTCCTACCTGTTCTTCTTAACACTGTGACCAACACCACCCCCTCTGAGAGGCAGTGGGGGCTTGTGCCTGCCACTGCCCAAGGAGCATGGAGGAACCGACGGCGTGGGACTTCTGAGGCTTGGCCATAAATAAGTATTGCTCCACCAGCCTCTTTCCCTTGGGCTGCTCATTCTTGGAACCCAGCCACCATGCTGTGAGGAAGCCCTGGCTGCATGGAGAGGCCCCAAGAAGGTGTTCTAGTGGACAGCTTCAGCCAAGGAGTTCAGCAGATACCAAGCATCAGACCCGAGAGCGAATCGTCGGATGATTCCCTCCCCCAGCCCTGGAACCTCCCAGCTGAAGCCTCAGACATCACGGAGCATCCCAACCATGCCCTGTCCTAGTCTTTAGAAACAGTGAGATAACAACTACTGGGCGTTGTTAAGTCCCTGTGATTGTTCATTTCAAACTGTAAGCTTTTTATTTTGTATTGGAGTATAGCCGATTAACGTTGTGTTAGTTTCGTATGAGCAGCAAAGGAACTCAGCCACACATATACATGTATCCATTCTCCCCCAACCCCTCTCCCATCCAGGCTGGCATGTAACACGGAGTCGAGTTCCACATGCTATACACAAGTTCCTTGATGGCTATCCATTTTGAACACAGCAGTGTTGTTTGTTCATTTTTAAATCTCTATGTATTCATTTGGCTGCACCAGGTCTTAGTTGCGGCATGCAGGATCTTCAGAACTAGATGTGGGATCTAGTTCTCTGACCGGGAACCAAACCCAGGTTCCCTTTATTGGGAGCACAGACTCTTAGCCACTGGACCACCAGGGAAGTCTCTAAGCCCCTATGTTTTGTGGTGACACATTATTTGAAACTAATGCAGGTGGGACCTTGTGAATCACATTTGTACTCCAAGGCCCAGCTCCATGACTGGGTACATAGCAGGTGCCCAAAGAGTGTTTACTGAATGAATGAATCCATGGACTTCAGCAGGTGACAATTCCAGTCTAACCTTTCAACCATCACTCCCACCTCTCCTACCTCCTCTCCCCAGAGTTCTGCTGTTCCTGGGGAACCTACGCAGTCCCAAGCCTGCCCTGGATGACATCGGAGCCCTGAATCGATGACCCCTGCAGCCCACTGCAGCTCCAGCAGTCCTTTAAGCTACTCGGAGTTGGAGCTGCTGGTGCTTGCAGCCCAGAGCATGCTCATTGATCCACGTGATTGATAGTCTTGTCCTCACCAGTTCTAAGCAGGTCATTATTACCATCCCCATTTGACACACAAGGACACTGAAGCTGAGAGAGAGCATAAGCAAGTGATGGGTGTGGTGCGCTTAGTCGCTCAGTTGTGTCTGACTCTTTGCGACCCCATGGGTTGTAGACCATCAGCCTTCTCTGTCCATGGGATTCTCCAGTCAAGAATACTGGAGTGGGATGTTAAAACGGTACAATACTAGGGTTGAGCTTTTTTTTTCCCCTCCTTACGTGAATATCCCAGGCCTTCTACATCTTTAGTTAACAGCTATTGCCTCCAAACAGATGATCTCAGAAAATTTGTTTCAATGTGTTTTCTCGTTCAAGAAGGTGGCCATGGTTTCCCATTCTGGAATTCTGCTCTGGGGGCTGCCTGCCAAGGGTCTCCCAGGGCCTCTGTGCTGAGCTCCCTGAAAGAGCCGCTCCCTGCCACAGCAGTGAAGGAGGGGAAGAAACGGTTTCCTAGACACTGACTGTGTGCCCACCCAGGCATACTGCAACAAGAACACAGACAACATGAAGGAGCATTCAGGACTTTCTCTTTAGAAGTTCACAACCACACGGAGAGAGGTCTGAGGGTCAGCAATGATTACTCTCTGTTCCTGTGGAGGTCCCAGCTCCCCAACCCGTTGCCCCATCCTTGCACAGGCCCCGGTGTGAGAAACTCTTAGCAGAGCAGAGAAGTGACCAACTCAAGCTTTTACCAGATAAAAGTCTGATATCTGGGACTTCCCTGGTGGTCCAGTGGCTAGGACTCTGTGCTTCCAGTGCAGGGGGCTGGGTTTGATTCCTGGTCAGAAAATTGGATCCCTCACACCACAGTTAAAGATCAAAGATCTCGTGTGCTGAAACTAAGACCTGGTGCAGCCAAAGACTTTTTTTTTTTAAGTTTATCTAACACTACTACAGATTTTGGCTGATCATGATAAAGGCTAACTTTGGAAAGGGATGGAGGACTCAGAATCCCAAACTGAAAGCCTGAGTAAAGTGCTGAGGATCATGAATGAATGAATATCTATTCCCCAATTCTCTGACACAAACTGGGTGTCCAACATTTCAGTTCAATCCTGACTTCCAGATTTAACGTCAGAGCCCACAGGTTAAGGGTTCTGTCTCACAGGCCTGCTCCCCACCTCAGATGCCAATTGCAATGGAGTGCCCAGGATATCAGCACTTCTATCCAGCTTGGCTGGAATGAGTCACAGAACTCTGGAAAATTCTGGACACAGTAGTGTCCCTGCCACCCCCCATCCACAGTTCCACCTCCCATGGTTTCAATTAACTCTGTTCAACCACAGTCTAAAATCATTAAATGGAAAATTCCAGAAATAAACAACTCATAAGTTTAAACTGTATGCAAAAAAAAAAAAAAAAAAACCTGCCAGCAGGTGCCAGGAGAGGAGTGGAGCCAGAGGATCTGCCCAAGCTGTCTTAGGTGAAAGAATATGGGGCCACGGCCTTGGGTTGGAAGGGGGAAGAGGGGTAGCAGCGCCTTCCTTAGGCACAGCCCACACCGAGCGACTGTCCACCCAGGACTCAGCTCCACTGCAGGCTTCTTGAGCCTCGGAGCAGCAACCACTCCTCAGATGTGCCCTGAGCTGATGCACGAGAGCTGTGAGCCTAACAAGCAGCCCTCCCAGCAGCCCTCCCTCACTGCCTTTGACAGTCACAGGCTGATGGACGTTGCTGTTGTTTAGTCACTGACAAGATCTCTGAGATCCCATGGAACATAGCCTGCCAGGCTCCTCTGTCCATGGGATTTTCCAGGCAAGAGCACTGGAGTCGGTTGCCATGTCCTCCTCCAGGGGATCTTTCCAACCCAGGGATTGAACCCAAGTCTCCTTCACTGGCAACCCTTCAAATTCCCCATATCCAGGGTCTACAACCCAAACCAGTTAAATCATAATGGATTGGGGTAAGACCCCCACACAGGTGTCTTTAAAAGGTCTGGAGAGGATTCCAACATGGAGCAAAAGTTGAGAGCCCACTGCCAGTGGGCTGTGGGGATGAGGCAGAGAGGTGCACACAACGGAGGTTCCATGGTGGGGGGACTACCGATGGCACCCAAGGGGGCCAAGGACTGCAGAATCCTCTGCCGCCCCCCTTCCCTCGGCTCCAATATGCTTTATGACATGAACAGACGCAGAGAGAGGGGAAGGGGCTGACACACGGGGGAGCATTTGCCGTGTCTGTTTATAACACACCCATGTGCTGTGAGACTTAAAGTGAGGGGAGCCCTAGAAATTAGAATGAACGGAGATCTCAGAAGGTACTGCTGGCCATACCCTGAGAGCAACAAGAGCAAAGCCGCTGCTCAGCAGTAATTTCTATAAGGAAACAAACTAAATCTGAAGATGATTCCTCCTCTTGCAAATGCACCAGGCCTAAGGCAGAGTGGAGTGCTGGGCAGACCAGCCGGAAAGGCTTGTGTCTCCCCCTAGTGGAAAGATTGAGTACAGCTCCCATTCACCACTTCCAGAGAGTTCAAGAGAAGTTGCTCAGTCGCATCCGACTCTCAGCGACCCCATGGATGGCAGCCTACCAGGCTCCGGCGTCCATGGGATTTTCCAGACGAGAGTACTGGAGTGGGCTGCCATTGCCTTCTCTTTCCAGGAGGTCCTCCTCAAATTCTCCACCCCTGCCCTCTAAGTTAGGAAAATATTTCAGAGCAGAGAACCTGCCCTGTAAGGTGAACCAAATGTGCTACAGCTCTTTACCCAGGCTGCCCCAGTCTCCTGCATCATGTTCCGAGCATGGGAGGCAGGCAGGCAGGCAGGCGCCATGGTTATGTGCTTGGGCTGTGAAGCCAGAGGGGCCGGTTCCTCCAGGACTCCTTGTGGGGCTTTGTGAAAGTCACTGAAGCTCAGCCTCTTGATCTGCACAAATGGAAGGACTCCCAACCTAACTGGTAAGGTTTCTGAAGATTACACAGGTGATCCAGAAACCAACCATGTTCAACTTACAATAAGGGCCACAGAGAAGCAAGCAGTTGTCAAGGTCTAGGCCCTCCTCTGAGCAAGTACGACATCCTACCCCTCAACAGACTAAACAGGCCATGCTTCTCTCCTCGCTGGGCCTCCTGGGCCTCCAGGCCAAGTCAGGGACCCCTCAGAGCCTTCCTGCGGGGTATCACAACGTGCACGTGAGTGTCCTTTTCTCGGCACTGACATTCTGCTGACTTGTTCCTAGTTTTCACTTCTTTATTCACTTAGTTATTTTCTTTAACTCTCCTCAAATCTTTCCTGGAATAAGACAGAAACCAATTAAGACTTTATTTTGGACCTGATAAGTTTGCTTTCCACTCACATATGCTGAATTAGTTTAGCAAGTTTTCAAATGCTCTAGTCTTTAGGAGAAAAGCTTCCAAGACACACATCAGAATAACTTTAGAGATATAAAAATATTCTAATTCAGAAGGCCCAAGGTAGGCCTGAGTAATCTGTAATTTTTTAAAAGTTCCCCCGCTGCCGCTAAGGCAACCAACCCCAACTTTGGTCTTGGAACAGTGTTTCGGAATCTCTGGCTTGAGAGAAAGAGGGGGCCATTAGTTATAAAGATGAATGTCAAACTCCTTTACAAAATGTCATTTTCTACATAAAATAAATGGCAACTTTATTCAATTGATGTGTTTCAAAAACAAGGAGCGTAAAGCCAAATTTGCAAGTCAAACCCATTTAAACTCATCAGGGTGAAGGTCTTAAGAGAAAACCCAGCAGAGAAGCCTTCTATAAAATCAAGACTCTCCTACTTACTTGGTCTTGGGAGTTTGGCTTTTCTTAAGATGATCACACCTGGAGTAAACATCCGTGGAACGAAAGTTATTTCCAAGTTTCTGGACAACCCACCTCTCTTAAACCACAACAGGAACACCAAAATTCTTCACAAGATCCCAGACGCTGCTGCTGGAGCTTATGTTAAGAATTCACCCCATCTCCACTAGAGGGCGCTCCTTCCCTGCTCTGGGACCCTTCCCTGTACTCAGGACTGCGGAGACAGAGCACCCAGTTAGGCACAAGTGTGCTTCTCCCATCACTGAAAGCCAAGCATGGGAGGACACGAGGGCTCAGCGCCCCAGGACCTTACGACATACGGTGGCTGCTGTTCCTTACCCCGCCAGCAGTGAAGACCCACAAACTCTCTCCTCCATTTGTATTACAAAGCAGGAAGAATGGCACTGAAGGTGCAGACCTTACTTCTGGTTCATTGAGGCCAACAATCACTTGTGAAGGCCAAGTGTGGAAACACACCGGTGTACACTGCAAACAGATGTCACGTCAGCCACCAGAGGGCAGAGGGTGGGGGGAGCGTCTGCCTCCCCTGAGTTCAAGTCCAAATGGCTCAGCTGCTCCTTGCATATCTTCCAAAGTGCACCGCCTGGTGGGATCCTCGAGTGCCCAGGCTCACAGCCAAGTCTGTGCAGTTTAAAGACCCATTTTGTGGACTGGTAAGAAGCCTGTGCTGGGTCCCTGGGATGACAGGGGTGCTGACGTGAGGGACATTTCACACTGGGCCTCCCCGTGTCACAGGTAGGTCGGAAGATGCACCCACCCGTCTGTCCACCAGGCCAGTCTTCACGCTGGCAGGGCCCTCAGCCTTTTATGAAGGGACTCTGATCAGAGTCCCCTTTCCTCGGAAACTCAGGGCCCGTTTAGCCCAGATGAGCAGGAGCAATGGAGATCCAACCGAAAGTGTGAAAACAGTACCCAGAAAACTCATTTAAAAATCTGTGACGATTAAGAAACCTTTCCCCAAAAGGGATCTATGCCACAGATGTACCTGGAAAGACAATACTGCTACAGAGACAGGTGGAGGGTAAAAAAGGGAGGTGGACGAGAACACACAGAAAAGAGAGAAGAGGAGGGAAAGGTGACAGAAGAGAGTCCAAATGACAAGCAACAAAGACAGGAAGTAGCCAGGGCAAGATGTTCAAAGGTGGGGTTAATACTGACCAGGTTCATAGTTCCTCTGGGAAATTCTGAGTGATATTTCTGTCTTGCCCTACTGGGCCTATGGCTGGGAGGGCCTGTGACAGATGAAAAACTATGCTAACCAGGTCTTTCTGGTATTTTCACTGATGACTCTCTTTGAACAGGCTGGCTTTACAATAAATTTCGCAACACGTTGGGTATTGGTACACCCTTAATCCAGGGTTGGTCAGAGAAGAAAAAAGGTGCTGGTCCCTTAAAAGAGTCTTACAAGGACATACACACCAGGAGCATCCCTAGGGTGGCATCTGCCCTCACTGGCTGGACAGAATGGGGGCTTGACTGGCAGCTGCTAATATATTTCAAGAAAAGGAAAACAGTCTATTATTAATTAGAGACGCTAAAACTCGAGATGAGATCGCAATAGACCAATCACTAACCTCTGTTCACAGCTACTTTCTAAGGGGCAAAGGCCCAGGCTCTAGTCTTAAAAGTCAACTGTTCTATTAACTGCTGAAAACAAATCAGTGACTAGGGTCTTCAGTTTCAAGACAGACCAGGGAGTAACAGTGGCCTTACTTTATAAAGGAGAAACACCCAGCGACCGTGATGTGGAAAATCTTACTTGCTGTCAGCAACAGCGCCCATGCCTCTGCTTCCTCTAGGTGGCGGCTTCCGGGTAAGGATGACAAGTATTAGCAGTCAGCCATCTGCAGATCATCTGGGGGTGGGGGGTTGGGGTGGGCACAGTGGCTAGTAGCAAGAGCATATGAATCCACCTACTATAGTGAGTGTAGAGCAAGAAGGCCCCTTTCCCCCTCCTGTCTGCTGCTGTTCCAGACCACCTACTAGGAGTCAGAAAGGGTGGAGGACGACAGAGCATGGAGTCTCGTCTGCAAGCTTGAGCAGCTTCCCAGGCTCCTATCAGCTACAAGGACAGAACCGCCAAGGCCACTCTCTTCCTCCCCTTTTCCTCCTCCTCCCTCACCCTGGCTTCACTTCCTTCCCCCAGTGAGAGCGAGTGAGCGTGAGCAAGAGAACTGGTACTTCATTTCCTAAGCACCACGTGTCTTGGCAGCATGAGCTTTCCCTCCAAGACGTCACAAGAAACAGAGGTCTGAAACTCCCACCAGGCCACAGGTCACAATTATTTCCGAGGGCTCTTCACAGTTAAGATGGGGACACACATTCCAGAGGGCAGCCCCGGGGGCCCCTCTCTTTCGCACACACACACTCATGCACACTCTCACGCCCTGGGACCGGCATTCAGCCGCGGGGCCTGGCCGGCTCAGGTCAGGTACTGCACCACGAGGAACATGACCACACAGGTGAGCAGCATCCCACCGATCATGAAGTACTTGTCCTGGAAGGCCCTCTTCTCAATGAGCCGCATCACTGTGTTGGACAGGCCGAGCATGTTGGCGATGTCGAGGATCTTCTTCTGGGTCCCCTGGGGCAGACAAGAGGAGAACGGAAAACCGTGATCACCTCCTTGTGCCAAGGCTGGTGAATGCCATCATGAACTGCGATGGACCAACAGTCTCTCGGTCACGCCCAAAGTATACAAGCAGCAGCAACCAGACATAGATCAGGTTCCTTCAATCAAGGTCGCAGAGCAAAACAAGGGGGACAGGAAAGTCTTATCCACAAACGTGCTGGAACAAATGGTTGAATAATGGGCATCTTGTGCACAGAGCATATATACGCACATATACATAAACATGGGCTTCCCTTGTAGCTCAGTCGGTAAAGAATCTGCCTGCAGTGCAGAAGACCCGGGTTCAATCCCTGGGTGGGGAAGATCCCCAGGAGAAGGAAATGGCAACCCACCCCAGTATCTTTGCCTGGAAAATCCCATGGACTGAGGAGCCTGATGGGCTGCCGTCCATGGGGTTGCAAAGAGTCGGGCAAGCCCGACTCTTGAAGTGAGAGACTAACACTTCACTTTATATGTGTATGTCCAAATGTATAATACACAAGAACGTGTGTTAAAAAATGATCACTGCTTCATATTATACACAAAAATTTCATCATAAAGTTAAACATACAAGCTAAAACTAAAAGCTTCTAGAAGAAAACAGGAGAATATCCCCAAACCGGAAATAATCCAGGTGCATATCAACAAGAGGATGGATTAACAATGTATGTTCTGTGCACGATGGGATACTGATGCACAATAAAAAGGACCCAACGACACCATGTAATGACATGAAAGAGCCTGGAACACTCCTGAGAGGAAGGAGGCACACACGCAAGAGTAATGCGAACATCAACATTAAGTTCAGTAACAGTCAAAACTAATTTATGATGAAATAACAAGAGTGGTTGCCTAGGGGGGTGGCGCGGGGTGGGGGCCAGGAGCAAACTAACCTGGAAAGGGCACAAGAGCTTTTTCAGGGGTGATAAAAATGGTCTATGTCTCGACAGCAGGGAGAGTTACAAAGGTGTACGTAGGCATTTGTCAAAACTCCAAGACCTGTACAAGTTAAGATCTGTACACCTCACTGTATGCACGTCATACCTCCACAAAGAAGTTCTAAATTAGAATATTTTATATTTAAAAAGAAAAAATGGGCTTCCCTGGTGGCTCAGATGGTAAGAATTGGCCTGCAATACGGGAGACCAGGATTTGATCCTGGGGCTGGGAAGATGCTCTGGAAAAGGAAATGGCAACCCACTCTAGTATTCTTGTCCATGGACAGAGAAGCCTGGTGAACCACAGTGCATGGGGTTGCAAAGAGTCAGACACGACTGAGCAACTAACACTTTCACTTTTCATATTAAAAAATAAAAGGCAACATCAAAGAAACTTTTCCTCTGCTCCCTGGGTCTAAGATGCTTGCTATCAGTCTGTGCACGCTGTGGACACCTCAGGAACTCTGCTGAGCAGAGCCTATGTCCACGTTCAGGAGAGGGTCTGAAGCAGGCAAGGCCGAGCCAGAGAAACAGCTGCCAGACCCCAGTACCATACCACGACCTGAAACCCCACATATACATGTCACCGCCCACCATCCAAAACAAAAGGGTATTTTATTCCTAAACCAACAGTCCATACCACCCAGGCTGCCTTTTCTCCCTACTTCCTAATTTTCATTTTTAAGCATATTCAATTTTATATGACGTAATAGATGAACGCTGGGTGGACCTCAACTTACTTACACGTCACCCATTGTATGTGTATGGAGGCATCTAACCCAAGGTCCCGTGTCTACTTAAGTGAACACAGTATCAGGCAACTGAGAGAAGAGTCTCTCAGGTCAAACTTCATCTCTGCCAGAGGAGGTCAGAGACACGTTTTCGCCACAACAGTGATGATCAGCATTAGACTCTCACTCAAGACTCTGCTTAGCTATGAAAGAAGAGATTATTCCATCACTCTATGAAATTCAAATATCAACTTCAAAAATCACTGGAAAGTTAACATACATCTCAAAAACACTACTCATTTTCTACCACCAATTTCCCCAAATCAAGGTCTGGCTCCTTCATGCTTCCTATGTTCTTCTCAAATGGTTTAGGCAGAAGCTTGCCTGGCAGCAGTGGGGCAGGCAGAAGGAAGCGGTACGGCAGATCTGCAGAGGAAACAGATCAGAAACCTCACACTCCAACCCCTGACTGCCCACCCGCCAGGCTTCCCAGCGCTTCATCTCTGGGGACAGTGTTAGGGAAGTTGTTTGGGCTCTTTGGTGACACCAGACTTCGGTAGGAAGCTGACATCTGCTTTAACAATAAGCCCTGAGCCCAACCAGGTCGACGTTGAGTGTTGAGGCTATGAGTCTCATCCTAAAAAAGAGTTTGACTGTTTTTCTGAGATATGGGGAGGAAGCCAGCAGCTTTCTGAAGAAAGGGAGGATTAACCCTCATGTATTAGCTTAGACTGGGGTTCCCTGATGGCGCAGTGGGTAAAGAATCCGCCTGCAATACAGGAGACAGAGGAGATGTGGGTTCGATCCCTGGGTCGGGAAGATCCCCTGGAGAAGGAAATGAGGAAATGATAACCCACTCCGGTATTCTTGCCTAAAAAAAAACTGTGGACAGAGGAAACTGGTGGGCTACAGTTCATGGGGTCACAAAGAGTCAGACAGGACTGAGCAACTAAACACACACACACATCAGCTTAGATGACTGCAGGTGGCTGTCCTGCAAGGGGGCGCCTGTGGAGCTGTCAGAGACCACGCTTCCAGACCCTCTGAAGCGCTGCGGCCATCAGCAAGATAAGTGTCACTCCAGGCCTGCCTGACCTCCTCCCAGGTAAAGGTGGTAGGCGATGCTCAGAAACATACTAAAGTCCTGCAGAGCTGACAGGCTCGACATGGTCCAACAAAAACTAAGATAAAGCTCACACTTCCGAGTGACTGCTTCTCATAGCTCAGGGGCTGGGAGGGCTCTGTGCACAAGGGACCACACCCTGATAACAGGCACAGTTCACACCCCATTATCCACCAGAGTTGATACAGGAAAAGGGCTGAGGCTGAAACATCATGACTGACATCAGAGGCTGTGTAATGTTTCTGTAAACCACTCCCTAGGGGTCTGAGTCTCAGCCAATGGGGCAGGGTTTCTAGGAATACCTGTTACTAAAGAGAATGAAGCAGAGTCACTGGGGGTCACTAGCCTGTGCTCCAGAAGCCACTGCCAATCAACCCGGGCAGCCCTAAGACCCTCCCCTGGGGGGCTTCAGCTACTGCACAACAAAGGTCTCGGCCCACCACAGGGGCTGCACGGCAAACACCCAAGAGTGAGTGAGACGCCAAGTAAAGCCGTGTCTTCCTTCTTCTGAGAGTGAATTCTATCACAGAATTTCTTGGCCCATTACTGCTTCCTCTCACAGCGGCAGTCACTTTCTCTTCAGTTCAGGAAATGGAAAAACACCTGGATACTGAGAGATGCCACATTATGGTTCACTGTAAACACAGTAAATACCTACTGGCAAAGGGAATTCGGCTACTTTTGGACTCATAATAATCCACTTCCAGCAAAAAGGATCCCAAACTCAAAGGCTCTGTCTCACCATCACAGCATCACAGTTCAGGGCTACGTGACCAAAAGGTAAATGCAGGTTCCACACTGCTGGCTAAAGTCAAAACACAAGGCCTTCTCCCTGTCCCCCCGAAAGGGCCCCCACCTTCAGGGTCACTCTCTGGGCCCTCAGTCCCTCCAGAATACTGTGCCCGCCTCCAATGAGGTCATCCATGCCGTGGTGAATTTTCTGGAGGGAGGAGTTAAACTGCAGTGATTCATCCATTGGTATGGTGGTGTCAGAGTCCTGTGAAAGAAACGCAGGCACTTGATTAACGTTGCTGCTGCTCAGCTCCTGGTGTCCCCACCTCAACTGACCACTCTGCCTCTTGGTCAAGCTCAAGCTGGAAGAACTGCCAGAGGAAATGGTTCAAGAATCAGAGGAACCTGACGGAGACTAAAAAGCAAAGCGGAGATCTGGGGCAGCCTCTGTTCACTCAGAGGAAGTACAATTCTCAGACTTCTCAGTCTCCAAATGGGTTCCACCACACAAGTCTGTTCATCCCTGCCTCCTCTGCATCATTCCCCCAACTCAGGAAAAAATTTTTATTTTACTTTTTGATGTGGACCATTTTTAAAGTCTTTTATTGAATGTGTCATAATATTGCTTGTTTCATGCTTTGGTTTTTTGGCCACGGGGCATGCGGGATCTTAGCTCCCGATGAGGGATCAAACTCACTCCCGCTGCACTGGAAGGCGAAGTCTTAACCACCGGACCCCCAAGGAAGTCCTGGAAATACTACACTCCCTAGGCTTCTCCTAAAGGTTGTCTCTAACTCCTTACTAACCTGCCTTCTTCCGATTGTTCCTTTACCTGGTTTCCCCTTGGTGCAGTGGGAGGTTTGCTTTTGCCCTTTGGCTATTTCATCTGTAGCTTATTCCTCCCTCTGATTAGATAGACTGACTACAGAGAGCAGAGACTGGTTTCTATTAAAGGCCCAACAGTGTTCACAATGGGACTATCCACCTGAGCAGGGAAGAAAAGTAAAATTGAAAGGAGGAAAGAACTAATACTGATCCATGCTTTCCACTTTGCAAACTCTTCATTCTAAGCTCGCTTAGGCCCCACGCTAAGCTTATGCTGTAGTTATGGTATTATCCTTGTTTTAGATGAAGAAACAGAAGCCCAGAGACGTGGAATGACTTTAAGACCCCGCCAGTGAGACGCCCAGAGGGGCACAAATCCCCATGCTGGGTAACTGTCCTGAAGAAAAAACATCAAAACCAATGCCAGCGCTCCACTTCCACCCTGCAAGCGGGAAGGACACAGACGCATGGCACAGTCACTGCCCTGTCCTCTTTCCAGCTCCCTGACCCTTACAAACCCTTCTGCCAAGCAGTACCACTTTTACCACTTTCTGTCATCATGAAGAAGTGAAACCACCTTTTCTTCGCTGCTCAAGTTCACAATCTTTTTTCAGGTATTTATTTTCAATCCCCATGCTGCTAACATGGGAGTTTCTCAGGAGTAGGAGTCAAGGTTTTTAATTTAAACACACTTCACTTTCAGCACCTTAAATAGCATCCTGCACAAGCTGATGCTTGGTGGGTGAAGATCCCAGTGTTTGGGTACAGCTGATAGGCTGTTATTTCTCAGAAAAATGTACTATAGCTCATGATCATAAAAAGACCAGGAAGAAGTTCATTCAGCCAGATAATTTTTATTAAGGGCCCACTGTACGCACAGCATCACACTAGGTTGGTAAGATGTAAAGTAATTTGGAGCCATCATCCCTGGCCTAAAAAAGCCCTATAACCAATGCCACAGCTATCAAAAGCCCACACAACACCTTAAATGAGTGGCTTTCGAAAAGAGGCTCTGCTTACTGACCAACACATATTTGTTGACCTTTTGAATTGTTAATCATTACTACCTGACTGCTTACATCAGAGAAACCAAACTATGCAGGCATATTCTGAAGCACCTGGGGAAATTTACTGCATGTGTGGACACAGCAAAGAAGGTTCAACATCTTCAAAGTGGGAACTGATTTGAATTCTGAGGATGGGCTTAGAAAGCGTAAGTCCTCTCTAGAAAATGAACCTCTGTAAGAAAACAAAAAACCAACCAAAGAAAAAGCCCCTGAGACTCATCTTATTTGGTGGAATACATTATGGAGGACACAGGAAAAGCCAGTAATGTTCTATAGCCACGTGTGAGAAACGATCCCATTGAGACCAAAGGACAGGGACATGGGTATCCTAGGAAATCAAACATGCAAACCAACAGGCAACTTTCAAACGGGCTCAAGTCAAGTAGTCCCTCTAAAACGAAAATACCTGTTAACAAATCCCTCCTAACTGCCGCTCAGACTAGGGGCAAAAGCATTTTAATGCATTAAACACTGGAACTACACACACATACACACACACACTGCTGCTGCTGCTGCTAAGTCGCTTCAGTCGTGTCCGCCTCTGTGCGACCCTATAGACGGCAGCCTACCAGGCTCCCCCGTCCCTGGGATTCTCCAGGCAAGAACACTGGAGTGGGTTGCCATTTCCTTCTCCAACGCATGAAAGTGAAAAGTGAAAGGGAAGTCGCTCAGTCGTGTCTGACTCTTCGAAACCCCATGGATGCAGCCCACCAGGCTCCTCCGTCCCTGGGATTTTCCAGGCAAGAGTACTGGAGTGGGGTGCCATCACCTTCTCCACACACACACACTAGCAAGGGGCAAAAACATTTTAACGCATCCAACACTGGCACTGCACACACGCGCGTGCACACACACACACAGAGACACTGCCTGAAGGCAGCTTTGAAATGCTGCCCTCACTACAAATCGTCTAAGTTCTCATTATCCCTCTTGATCTGATCAGGAAAATGTTTCCACCGTGGGAAAGTCGACTACTCTGCATCGACCAGTCAAACCGGGTAATTTTCACCTCTGCCTGTTCCCTCAATTTAACGACTTCCTCTGAGGGTTTTTGTGACAGAAAAAGAGATGCAAGCAGTGTTTAGGTCTAGTCTCCGTGGCAACGCAGAGTCAGCCATCACTTCCAGTTGCTCTCCTCCCATCCCATCGGTCTGCTTCAGGACCCCCCAGAGGGCTCCTGTCAAGAGTCCCGAGCTCCAGCTCCGACCAATCGCCCAGTCCCTGCCAATCCCGCCCAGGCACTGGGCTTACGTTTGTGGTGAAGGTGCGAGACAGAAGCTCCTCTCGCTGTCTCTCCTGCTGCTCCCGTGCATACCGCCGGTGCTGGAAATTTCGAAGAGCAGTCTGCAAGTGTTGGACGTCGTACTTTAACTGGTCGACACGGCTGGAATTCACAGAAATATTAAATTCCAGGAGCCCAGAGGAGCACAACTGGAGGCTGCTGGACTTTGTCTTCAGGGAGGAAGACAATTCCTTACTTCCCCCTGTACCCCTCCATGCTATCCACCCCCCCGGCCCCAAATAATCTGATTTGATCAATGATGTTGAAAGTGAAAAGGGAGCCTGTAGTTAAATCAGGATGGTAGCGAATGAGATTCCAGCAGCTTCCCTTAACTATCTGCTGGTCTCTGATTCTGGATGCATGACAGGGAACAGGTGACAGGAAGCAGGTTCGATGACCTTTTCCTGACCTTCTAGGGATTATATTGCTCTCCTGGAAGAAGCCCAAGGCATCTGTGGAGTACAGCATCAATGAAGTTTCATAAACATTTTGGAAAGAGAGGCTGGGGTGGAGGTGGTGAGAGTGGTTTCACTTTAATTTCACGGGGGTGTATCAAACATTAGACCAGTATTTCATTACAAATACACTGACTGGAGTGATTAAGAGCGAGATAATTCAACCCAAGAATGAAGTGGGAATCAAAAAACAGTGAAATTCCCTGGTGGCATTAGGTTTCAAGTGGCCATGGGTCTGTTCAGAAAAACAGTGCTGGGGGCAAAATTTCAAAATGATACCAACAAGGAGAGGAGACACCAGGCTTCTGAGCTGCTAACCTCACCGGGTTTTTATTCTTTAACTGAAGTAGAGGTGATGTACAATATTACATAAGTTACAGGTATACAACAGGGTGATTCACAAGTTTTAAAGGTTATAATCTATTTACAGTTGCTATAAAATATTGGCTATATTCCCTGTGGTGTACAACACAGGCTTTTCATTCTGAGGGAGAATCATGCAAATAGAATTGTGGTCTTTAGGGGACTTTATCTTTGCATAGTCTCAGTTGTTCAACGTGTAAATGGATTTTCAGAATATTTGATGACCTCTCCGGGAGCAAGGCCTGGCAGGGTCAGAGCACTCACAGTTTGGCATTCTGTCTTTTGTGGGGGGGCTCCTTGCTGGACAAAATCTCCAGACGCTCTAGTTGGCTGAATATCTGGTCTATGCTTGCTTGGATTTCATTTTCTACTACTGCACAAAAGAAAAAAAAAGAATAATTACTAGAAAAGGGACAGTGAACTTAAATTAGAATGATAAACATTTTTTTCTATATCCAATAAACTCAAAAATCTATCTTGCAAAAGAAGAAAAATGCACTGATGAGAACAGAAAAAAATTCAAATTATACTAAGTGACTTTCTAAATGTTTTCATATATATACATATATATGCGTATATACATATATATACACACACACATATATATAGGTGTTAATGCCATAACAATGTTATTTTAAAAAAACCAACCTAAAGATAAATCTAGAAAAATAAATTTCCTGCCTTTGAAAATAAAATGAACATTCAACGATTGCCCAAATAAATATTTTCAGCAAAAAGCAGTATTTTCTGATATAGAATGAGGCTTTTCCTTTGAGATTATTCTCAGATATGGGTTATAAATAACTAGTAAAAAAAGACTGCCAAATGAATCCTCTACAGAAAATAATGAGGTTAAAAATAAAAGCACACAGGGAAAAGATTAGTAGGTGAAAAACAGAGACGCATGCCCTTAAGAATAGGTAGGCCGATGCTGGAGTCACCAGAATAGACAAAATACCAACAGGGAAGGCCCACGAAAGAATCCACAGAGGTAATAATATGATAAATAGTCATTTTCCTTAGCCCCTTTACTAAACAGTCAAAATGACCTCTTTTCCATTTCTAATCATGTATCAATGAGATTGCTGGAAAGCCAAAGTCGATGGTCAGAAGCTAAACTGTGCACAGAAAAAGGCATCCAGACTGCCTTGTGTCCAATAAGGAAGTGACGGTAGAGACAGAAGTGTCGCCTTCTTAGAGGAGCCCAGAGCTAACAAATAGCTCAGAATAAGGCAGGGCACAGGACCGAGAGAAGAGGTGCCTGGGAGCACAGAAAGCAGACTTGAGAAAGCAGGAGAAGGGGCCCAGCGCCAGCGCAGGAGCGAGAGGAGACGACCACGGCAGTGGTGGGAGGGGCCGGCGGGGTCTGTGTGATGGACTCAGAAAAAGCACCTCTTCTTTTTCTTTTGGCCACACCACGTCGGCATGTGGGATCTTAGTTCCCTGACCAGGGATCGAACCAGTACCCCTCTGCATTGGAAACATGGCGTCTTAACCAAGGGACCACCAGGGAAGTTTCAGGACTTTTTCTCATGACAGAAAAGAAACTAAAACACAAATAGCAGCACTCTTCTCAAAAGAAATCATGGTGTGGGAACTGAACTAATTAATATTGCCCTTCGTTTCTGAATAATCCTCCTAGAAAGCTGCAGAATTCTCAGCTCAAGAAGCAACGCCCAGTTCCAGTTAAACATCTCTCAATCTTTATGGACCACATTCCTCTACGGACAAGGTAATTAGATTAAGACAGATGGAGGCAAGTACTCCCATTCCCATCGGCCCCTGTCAGGTTGAGTGGAAGGGTAATGGGGGATAAGACTTGTGGGATTCCAGAGGGCACGGTCAGGGAAACCAGTGACTTTGCCATAGGGTTTTTCTGTCCACCCTCACAACAGAACTCATTCCACGCTGACTCCTTCAGCCCCTGAGGCAGAAACACAGTCAGGAAACCCAGCCCATTAGCAGCGTGTCATCAGAGACAGGACTCTGGTCTCCGTAGTTAATTACTCACAGTGCAGAGCCTGCTTGTCTGCCGTCTCCAGGCGTCCCATGTGAGACTGGATTTCATGGACATGCCTATCAAAGGGAGAGGGAGGAAATGAGTGAGACATGCGTAATCAACAGTGCTTCGGTCAGGAAAGACAATTTTTCTAATGCCAGCGTAGAACTGATCTAAATGGACAGTGTCGCTGAACTGTGAAATTTGTATGTGGCACTTCAGGTCACATGTTTTGGCACGGTTTCTAATATTTTAACGTTAAATATTAATAACAAGGCAGACAAGCGGCATTTAGTGAGCGCTCACTGCATTTGAGACGTTCTGCAAGGTCAAAAACCCTATGAGGAAAGGACTATTATCACCCTCTTTTTGTAAATAAGACAACCAAAGCCCAGAAAGGTTATGTAACTTGTTCAAGGTCACACACCAAGTGATAAACCTCCATGCGGACCCGGCCAATCCCACTCTCTGTTCTTTGACCCAATGTGCTGAGCGCTGCTCTGTACTAGAGACAGTCAAAGGGCAAGAGAGATAGAATTCTTGTCCTTGAGAAACAGTATAATTAGGAATGACAGGCCAGATAGACGCGAAAAGTCCCAAGAAGATTTAAGAGAACACTAACACGCACAAGCGTAAACAAAAAGAAAGATCTGAGCAGCAGTGCTATGCAAAGGCAAAGGAAACAGAAGACCGAGCTGGGGGCAGCTCTGTGGGCAAAGGGAGTTCAAAATGTGATTTGGTGAAGGAAAATGTGGAGAAAACGACGTGCAAAAATGCCCGCGAGGCCTGTTATGTGGGTGACCAGCAGGCTGGCCTGCCTGAGAGTTGGGGTCAGAGAGGAGAAGGGCAGGAGGCGCATTAGTGGGAGGGAGCCATCAGAGGAAGGCCCAGAGAAACAGGGATCTCCTGTTTGGTAACCCTCCTTCCTTGGCAATAGGAGGCAATTTGGAAACGCAGCACTGTACCTGGGCCCTCTGGCCGGTCCTGACACCAGGCCCAGGGCAATTCCCGATGGCCTCCCAGGGCTTGGCCAAAGTCACCCTCCGAGCCCTTCCGAGCAGTCCTCTGTGATAAACCCTGGGGATGTTTTCATCCTACCCCAAAAACCGCCTCCTGGGGCTTCTGGTCTCTTCACAGAGAGTCACAGGGCCTTGAAGAAATGTTAGCAACCATCCTCCACTGTGAGCACCACATACTGTGACCCCATATTTACCAACGCAAGCCAGGAGCCTAAATTTGGCTTGAACTTGCCTTGAGTCTTTTCCAGGGCTTCCCTGAGGTCTTGAAACATGACCCATGGCTCCAGAAGCAAGGGCAGACCCTCAGAGGTTCCTGGGCAAGACCCAAGGTCCTGACAGACAACCAGAAACCACTCCTAGAGTCTGAGGGATGAGGTCGGTACCTCAGGAAGGTAAGTCCAGATGCTTTCGAATGGAGACACATGGAGGCAGATGAAGGACAGCAACTTGAAGAAACTGGTGTCTGGATCAGGAAACGATGGAAACAGCTAGAGAGCACTGAACGGCAGTGCTGATGGAAAAGAGAACAAGGACTTTCCTGAAGGCCTGATGTGGGCAGTGAGGCAAATTTCTAATGGAAGCGGGGAAGGAATGGACTGCAATAGATGCTGACGGCTCAGCTTGTTAACTGTGACACCCCGTATAACACACAAAGGTAAACTCAAGGCGTGCATATTATGACTGCAGGTTAAATAAGGATTTCTTAAACAAGACAAAACCCAAAACTACCCCCAAACCCCACAAATCACAAAAGAAAAGACTGACAGATCTGACCACATTAAAAAACAAAAACAAAACCTTTTCACACCAAAGGCACATTTGGAAAAAAAAAAAGAGACTGGAAGCCACCTGCAACAGATAACAAAGGAATATGTTTGAATGTATAAAGAACTCCTACAAATAGGAAAAATAAAGTGTAACAGTTTTTAAAATGGGTAAAGGGCAACTGAGAGAAAAGGAAGTCCAAATGAACAAAAAATATATGAAGAAACAATCTTCTAGTAATCAGGTAAATGCATATTGAAAGTAATAACATCACATTTCTCCCGTGTGATTGACAAATATTTTAAACTTTAAGGATGAGGGATCCCTGGCAGGCGTAACAATGGTACCCAAGGGATCCTGGGGAAGATTTCCAGGTTCTATCACAGGACTGCCTTTGGTTCTGTGTTCTGTTCTGCTATTTTTAAAAAAATCAACTTATGGCTATGAAATCTGCACAAAATTCTGCGCTCCAGTGACTGGTTAGGATATTGAAACACAAAGCAAATACGAACGTTTTTCATTTAGACTGTGGTGTTGGAGAAGACTCTTGAGAGTCCCTTGGACTGCAAGGAGATCCAACCAGTCCATTCTAAAGGAGATCAGTCCTGGGTGTTCATTGGAAGGACTGATGTTGAAGCTGAAACTCCAATACTTTGGCCACCTGATGCAAAGAGTTGACTCATTTGAAAAGACCTTGATGCTGGGAAAGATTGAGGGCAGGAGAAGGGGACGATAGAGGATGAGATGGTGGGATGGCATCACCAACTCAATGGACATGGGTTTGGGTAAACTCCAGGAGTTGGAGGCGGACACGGAGGCCTGATGTGCTGCGATTCATGGGGTCGCAAAGAGTCGGACAGGACTGAGCGACTGAACTGAAATGAATACAATAAAATTTGTCGAGGATAAAAAGCGTTTTAAGATTTTTTTAAAAAGTCAAATGCACAACAAAGAATGGCATTCAGGTTTGGGTCACTTGCTAAAGAAACCCTACCAAGTCAAGATTTCCCCCAGTGGGAGATGAGCAAGATGACTGGGAAAGTTTAGAAGTCAAGTTGCAAAGAGGAACAGCCAAAAGAGCTAGTGATAATGATCCTTTGAGAAAAGAAAGGGAAAAACAACTATATTAAAATGGGGCAGCTGGGGCTCTTCAAGTATCCAGAGATGACAGGAAGGAGTGGGCTTGTTCTCTGTTGCTGCTCCTTAAGGGAGTGCGTGCATGCGTGCTCAGTTGCTTTAGTCGTGTCTAACTCTCTGTGATCCAATGGACTATAGCCTGCCATGCTTCCCTGTCCGTGAGACTTCCCAGGCAAGAACACTGGAGTGGGTTACCATGCCCTCCTCTAGGGGATCTCCCTGACCTAGGGATTGAACCCAGACCTCCTGCACTGCAGGCAGATTCTTTATCACTGAGCCACCGGGGAAGCGCCCCCCCTCCTTAAGGGAGCCCCAGAACCAAAGGGTACAAATTTCAAGATGACAGATGTCAGTTGAACACAGGGGGGAAAAAAACGAGAACAAACTCTCAAAGAAGAGGGGAAAAAAAGGACTCTGGCATGTTTACACATAGAATACATGAACTGTCTTGGGCTTTATAAAGGGTCTTCCTGACCAAAGTGAATTGAAATGGAAGATCTTGCCAGGCACTTTCAATTTTTAAATTCCACGACAGCAGCAGGAGAGATGAGGTCAATAGCCAAGAAATGCTATAGCCGCTCATCAGCTGGTTTTTACTATTTTCTAAGTGAAAATGGATATTAAATTGCAGCGAAACATGACTTTTCCCAACCAATCTCTTTTTGCTTTACATGAACTAGAAGAGATAAGAGCCAATAAAGTGATACCAATCTCCACACGCCAGGCCTGAGGAAATAAATGAAAACAGAACAAGGATGAATGGCACTGCGAGAACTACTACATGCAAAGTGGCAAATCTGTTTTACATGGAACTGGGAATCCAGACAACACATTTGAAGCCAATAAGGAACAGCTGATATGCAAATCTGACACGGGAATGTGGACACTAGAAATCAGAAATCCTAGCCCTGACTAGTGTGGGGTTCATGGTGGGAGTGGGTGAAAACATAGCCAAGCAGAGACCCAGTAGCAAATAAACAATTGTCAATGTTGCTGAGTTGTTGTTGTTTTTTTTAATGTCTGTAGATCTAGGAAGAAATTTTTTAAAAATAAAGCTTACTTGTTTATTTGGCTGCGTCGAGTCTTGGTTGCATGGGCTCACAGACCTTCCAGTTATGCAGTGTGGGCTTAGCTGCTCCACAGCACATGGCATCTTAGTTCCCCAACCAGAGATCAAACGCACATCTCTGGCATTGCAAGGCAGACTCTAAACCACTGGACCACCAGGGAGGTCCCTAGGAAGAATTTTAAAACAGAACTGCTTTTTAAAAGTCCATGGAGGGACTTTCCTGGTATTTCAGTGGCCAAGATGCCACGCTCCCCAATGCAGGAGGCCGGAGTTCGATCCCTGGCCGGGGAACTGGACCCCGCACGCCGCAACTAAGAGTTCACACAACTAAGAGTTTACACGCAGCAAAGAAGATCGAAGAGCCCATGTGCACAACCAAATTAAAAAAAAAAATTTAAGTCCATGGAACTACCCAACCCCCGTCATATACACCCACTTTGCACACATACTGTTTCTGCCTAACTTGAGCAAGAAACAGGGTTTTAGAGTTAAAAGATGTGAGTTGAAGTTAAAGTTCCACTATGCAGTAGCTGAGGGGCACTGAACAAGTTCATTTAATTCCTTGGTGCCTTAGTGCTCTCAACTCTAAAATGGGGCACTGATAATCATAATTATTTAAGGGGTCATAGATCCAAAGGCAATATGAAACTGCTGCGGTAAACCACACAGCGCCATAGGGAAGTCTGTTGTTTTTACTTTGCTTGGTTTATTTAAAAGTAGCGGAACCATCTGGGCACTTTCACCTCACCCACTTTGCCTTCACTATATTTAGCCTCTCATCAGAAGGCAAAATCAAAAAAAAAAAAAGGAGAAACTGGTCTTGAGATAAGGTAACAGTCTTTAAACCCAGCTGTTCATCAAAATCACCTGGAGAGCTTGTTAAAAATAGAGCTTCTTGTGCTCAAAACCTATTGAATCAGAATCTCTAGTGATAATAAGGTCCAGGGCACTGAATGATCCTGGACAAATATGGGCACCTTTACAAGCACTGCGATCTCAAAAATAGAAGCCTGGCTATTAGCTCCTCTATAAAGTTCACCCTAACACAGTATCATTTAAGTGTAAAATGTTTACCCTGCTTTTCATCTGTTTTTTCCCCCCAATGTTCAGGCATTTTCAAGATAAATGCAACTTTAAAATACTGATGTAATTCCAATGTACTTTCAGGGACACAGCAAGAGATAAACACAAACTGGTTTCAAAGTTCCAGTAAAATTAATATGCTCAGTTACTGTTGCAACAGTTCAGCTGCAATCATTAATTTCTGCAACTCCAAAAGTCAACTGCAGATATGCACAGGATTCTGTTTCCTTTTTAAGACAATCACCAGTGTTATGGAACTGAAAGGAGACTTACAGTTTAATCAGCCCCAAACTTTTATTTTATAGGTGAGGAAAACAAGGTGATGAGGTCTAGAACCAGAATCCTCAGTCCTGTTTTGGGGAAAGGAGGCAGGTCAGAACATACTGCGCCACTAATAATCATCACGAGGATACTGATGAATACACTGCAGCACAAACCAATTTCCGGAGGGCAGGGCTGTACTGTCTGTGCTGGGAACAGTGCCTAACACAGAGCAGGTGGTCAATCGATACTCACCGAATAAACCAATGACTACATAGTAGAAGGCCTGGCAGTGGCCGGTCAAATCTTGTCCCTTGTCTGTTTTTGTAAATCACATCCATTTGTTTACACACTGTCTACAGGCTGCTTGTGCACTAATAATAGCTGAGCTGAATAGCTGCCACAGAGACCATATGGCCTGTAAGACCTAAAATATTCACCATCTGGCTCTTGACAGGAAAAGTTGGTGAGCTCTGCTATAGAGTCTAAGGGTCTACAGAGCTTGAGTGTAGGTCATTGGAGGCCTGCATAGGTAAGGAGTTCATCTATGCTCCACAAATCTTGTTTGGGACACCGTTTAGAATTCCTCCTCTAAGTTGACATATAATTGAGCTTCTGAGTTTACTCTGTGATCAGCTACCTGCTGCACCAGTAACAGGTAGCATGAGACACTGTGAACAAAATTATTCTTAAAAATAACCTGGGTTGCAAGCTCCTTAGGACTATCCTTTAACCAAATTAGCTAACCAGATGAGACTGTACACAAGATCAATTTCAAAGCACTACTCAGTCCACTAAGCCTGGTTATTGTAAAAGATCTGCCCTTTCTTAGTAACATGGGCACAATTTCCTGTTTCATTTCTTTTCCAATTGACTCACAGATCCAGTTTTTAAAGTCCCTTGTCTGTTTTTGTCCCTTATCTGTCCTTCCTATAATTTTTACATGAGAATAGGGCTCATATAATAGTGTAAGACCAATTCTGTCATTTCAATACTATTACAAAGTAGGCTGGAGAAGGCAATGGCACCCCACTCCAGTACTCTTGCCTGGAAAATCCCATGGATGGAGGAGCCTGGTGGGCTGCAGTCCATGGGGTCGCTGAGAGTCGGACACGACTGAGCGACTTCACTCTCACTTTTCACTTTCCTGCATTGGAGAAGGAAATGGCAACCCACTCCAGTGTTCTTGCCTGGAGAATCCCAGGGACAGGGGAGCCTGCTGGGCTGCTGTCTATGGGGTCGCACAGAGTCGGACACGACTGAAGCAACTTAGCAGCAGCAGCAGCACAAAGCAGGCTCTCCATTTTCACCTGCCCAAACCAAACGCTGAATCAATAAAGTAAAAGGAAGTAGAAAATAAAACAGTAACTTAATGAAACACAAAAGTAGAAAATGAAACAAGAGGATCATCTCCCTCTTATTCTAGTGCTCTAAAGTATTTCTTTTATTGTGAATTCATTAAGAGAGGTGGGTTCCCATTTTCTTTCTTTCCCAGGCCTTGGGGGTGTGATTTTAAGAATTTTCATCAGCACAAAACTACACTGTAAGTTGAAAGGTGTCAAAACAGGACAGGGATAAGTAGGTATATATTCCGAAAAAAATCTGAAAAGAGAGACTCATGCAGACATTTGTACACCAGTGTTCTCAGCAGTATTATTTACAATAGTCAAAAGGTGGAAACAACCCAAGTGCCCATCAGTAGAGAAATGTTTAACAAAACAGTGTGTGTGTGTGTGTAACTCTGCAAAAGAATAGTGTGTGTGTGTGTGTGTGTGTGTGTGTGTGTGTGTGTGTGTGTGTGTGTGTGTGTGTGTGTGTGTGTGTGTGTGTGTGTGTGTGTGTGTGTAACTCTGCAAAAGAATATTATCCAGCCCTAAAAGGAGCAACAGATACATGCTATGACACAGACGAACCTTGGAAACCTTATGCTAAATGAAATAAGGCAGACATGGAAGGACAAATATATTATTCTACTATATGAGATATCTAGATGTCTAGAATAGGAAAATTCACAAACAGAAAGTAGAACAGATTACCAGGGACCTGGGGAGAATTGGGGAAGTACTGCTTAATTGGGTACATGAGTTTCTGTTTGGGATAATGAAAAAGTTCATGAAATAGATAACAATGGTTACACAACACTGTGAATGTACTTAATGCCGCTGAGATGTATGCTTAGAAATGAGTATCATTTTAAATAGTAAATTACATGATACTGGTAACTTAATTCAAAAATAAATGGTTAGCTTTAAAAAGGTAAACTTCATGTTATTTACGTTTGACCATAATAAAAGATAACTCCTAAAAAATTTCCTCCCAAACAGGATAGGTATGACCTTATTTCCCTATTCAATTATATATTTGGGCAAAGTCCAAAAACGCAGGGCAGTTTGAATAAGGAACACTACCAAGGAATTTTGTGAGAAGCTAAACCAAAATTCAACTTCCTTAAAGGTAACCTGGAACCAGATATTTGAAGCAACTTCTTTTATCAGAAAAATATGGTCTTTTAGTGTACACCAAAATCAGAATGAAAGAGAAAATAAAAATCACAGCGTAGTAGCAACAAGGTTTAGGCCAATCAAAAGTAAGGACTAATATCATTTAGGGGCTGTAAGTCATTAATTAAACGTTTTCTGACGACCTTAGACCAGTGATGGATCCTTCTAAGTTGCTTAAGGAGATCCTGTTGGTAATGTTCATTTACCTTCCATTTCATGGTACCCCATGTCAGACCTTTTTTCGAACACCCTGGCTCTCCAACTAAACCGTAAACGCCGACGTGCAGGGGCCCTCAGTCCCCACCGGTTCTAGCAATCCGGACTACAGAGTTGGCTGGAGCTGGACAATGTGAGACTTTCCCTTCACCTAGTCTACCCAACAGCTAGTCACGGCCTTGGAGATCCCGGAAGGCATCCGGCCCAATGTCGCCGGCACCAGGTCGGACCCGCCGGCCGCCGCAGACCTGGGCATCACGGCCAAAGACTGAGCCCTTCCGAGCTGGTCCCACGGCAGCGCCCGGACGGAAGGACTAGGCCTCCATTCTGGCAGACGACCGAGGCCCCAGCCCAGGGGACTAGGGCTCGCCCAGCCTAGCTTCGTCCCAGCCCGTGCCCGCCGTGTCCCTCACTTGTGCGTTTGCTGGTACAGCGGCTCCATGTTGCCGGCCCCGCCGGGTCCCGCTCCGGCTTCCACGAAACACGTCCTCACAGCCCCCCTTCCGGCTTCCGGCTTCCGGTCACAGGACCCTCCTCCCCTGCCCGCTAGGGCTGTCCCAACGCGCGCCACCCTGGTGGCGCCTGCGAGAAGGGAGAAAGGGAACGAGTAAGGAGGCCTGAAGAAGGCTAAGTGTAATCAGAGGTTCTGTCTCAGATGAGGGACGAGGAAGTATAGGTTTTGGCAAGAGACTGTCTGCAGCTTCGAGTCAGGCATTGGTAAGGGCAGTCTCAGTGTATCGGCTTGGGGTCCTCAGAGCAAGGTTGGAGGTCAGCGGACCACAGCTTTTCTTTGCTGGAGACAGGCTGGAGGGTTGCTGCTTGGCTTCGCGTTAAACTATTTAATTGTGTGTCTGCACATTTCTCTCTTCGCTGGAGTCTCTGGTGCAAGCATCTGCTGTCTTGCCTCCCCCCGTCCCCCCATTCATCTAATAAAACCCGGAGTAAATGAGCGGTTACCATGTATCACATATGCTGTGGGGCAAACCGGTTCTTCTTGTCTTCAAAGAGGTCTCGGTATAGGAAAGGAAATGAGACGTGTGCACAAATAAACGTCTAAGGGTAGACGGTCTAAAGAGATCAAGCGAGTTAGAGTTGGCTCCAATGGGAGATTCAGGAAAGACAATGTAGGAGGTGACATGTGACTTAGGACTTGAAGGATTTGGACACTTGAAGGATTCGGACACCACGTAGACCTAATCCGTTTCCATCCTCCCATACTTATCTACAGTTCCTCCCAAGGGAGGTGATGTTCCTCTTCCTTTGACAAGTTGATGCTTCTATTTTCCTGTATCCTGGATCCCACCCAGTTTTGTGTCCCAAGAGACTGTCCACCCGTGTACATTCTTTCCTTAACACTTGCCCATTTATTCTAATATATATTTCTTAATGATTACCTACTGTTACCAGGCACAGATATTGGGGCGGGTGGGGGGGTGGAAGACAAGTAAAACACTATCCTAAAAAAGCAGATTAGAATGATCCCAGTCACTTAAGGAAGACTTAGAAAAAATTAAAACTAGCACTCCAAAGTGTAGGACCCTCTGAGATCCAGGGACTTCGCTTGCCTAGGCCCCTAGGATAATGTTATGTGGTAGAATAAAGAGGGTTTCTTTCTTTCTCTTTCTCTTTTTTTTTTTTTTTGCTGCTGTAAAGGAAAAAATTGATTAAAAGGTGGAGTCTAATTCTTCTAATCTGAGTGACTTCCTTGACCAACAAAATGTAGTAAAAGAGAAATTCTAGGATTTCCAAGGCCAAGTCATAGGAAGCCTGGCAGCTTCTACTCACCCCTTTAAAGGAGCACTCCCTTTGGTGATCCTGAGCCACCTTGGTAAAAGTTTGACTCCTCTGAGGCCATCATGCTGAAAAAGCCATGTCTATATGTAGTCTAGTCAACATGCCCAGCTGAGCCCAATCTTTCAGCAAAGGCACCAGACCTGTAAGTGAAACTGTCTTGTCCCCTCAATAGTAGTCTGTTCATGAGCTGACTCCTACCTAATGACCTCTATAGACCTCTGTAGACTTCACATGGAACAGAAGAACTGCCCAGCTGAGGCTGTGCCTGAATTCCTGAACAGGAAATCAAGAGATAAAGTAAAATTGATGATATTTTAAGCCACTGAATTTTGGGGTTGTTTGTTTTTCAGGAAGAGATGCTCGACCTCAAAAAGTTTGTCAGCCAGTTAGAGAGGGTACAGGGATTATGAAAAGGTAACAGTGCAAGACAATGTATGAATGTGTAATGAGTAGTGAAGACAGTCAGGTATGTCATAATGTAGAGAAGGAAGAGATTCCTTTCAGTTCGATGATGAAGGAAGAGTTTCCAGAATAGATGAGATTTCAGTTGAACCTTGAAGTACAAGAAGGATTAAGATGTTTGGAGAAGCAGGCATAGAGGGCTCTTGGCAAGCAGAGAGGTAAAGTTCAAAAGCTGTAGGTAGTCCCAGGCAGTCTGTGTGGTTCCTCTTGGCTAGAGCAGAGAAAGATGCTGCAGACAGGAAAGACGTTTTGCTTCCATCTTGTGGAACATCTGGAGGGCTTTGAGCCTTGGGAGAAAATGAAAGTGAAAGTGTTAGTTGCTCAGTCATGTCCTACTCTTTGCAACTGCATGGACTGTAGCCCATCAGGCTCCTCTGTCCATGGAATTCTCCAGACAAGAATACTAGAGTGGGTTGCCATTCCTTTCTCCAGGGATCTTCCTGAGCCAGGGGTCAAACCCAGGTCTCCTGCATTGCAGTCAGATTCTTTACCATCTGAGCCACCAGGGGAGCCTTGGGTAATGGAATAAGATAATATTTCAGAAAAATCAGTATGATGACTTCATGCTCTCTCCTTTTATCTGAACTTTAGGAGGTGTCCTACTGTTCTACAGCTCCAGAATTTGGTAAACTAGTCTACGGTCAGCCTGTTTGTTCCCTTCGTGGTGTGATAAACTTCAATACTCTATTGAAGTTTGTGTATCTGTTTATTTATTTAGGCTGTGCTGCACACGTGCTCCTTTCTAGCTGTGGTGTGTGAGCTTCTCATTGTGGTGGCTTCTCTCATTGCAGAGCACAGGCTCTCGGCACACCGGCTTTAGTAGTTGCAGCATGCCCGGTCAGTAGGTGTGGTGCACAGGCTTAGTTGCTCTCTGGCATGTGGGATCTTTCCGGACCAGGGATCGAATCTGTGTCCTGTGCATTGGCAGGCGGATTCTTAACCCCTGGACCACCAGGGGAGTCCGTGAAGAGTATTTTTGATCTCTCCAATTTGACGAAACGTAATTATTTTCTCAGAAACCATGAATCTGTTGTGTCTCGCTGGTCAATTAGATGGAATAGAACAGCTCTGTTATCCTTTTTATCAAACCATCTCTGCTCCTGGTCTCTACCCTGCTCCTAGTGTTCCTTCTGATCTTGTTGTCTCCTAAGCCCCCTTCCCCCTGCTGTCTATCTCACCTGTACCAATATTCATTCAGCACCTCACACAATTAGCACCAGCTTTGAATGTCTCACTTACCAAACCTAAGAGCCTGTTGAGAGGCCTTCATTTCCCTTCCCTTTCCAATCATTCTCTTCAGTGTTGAGCCTTTTGATAGCTCCCTGGTACCACAGGAACACCGCAATAAATTCTTATCTTGGCAGACAGAGCCCTGCTTACTGGTTACATCTATGGCCACGTTCCCCATCCTGACTACAGTAATTGTAGTTCTCCCCTGAAGTGCCTTTGTGTCCTCTGGCCTTTGCATGCACTGTTCCCTATGCTTCAAACACCCTTCCTTCTGCCTCAAGCCTGATGAAATCATTCAAGTTTCATTCTGGTTTCACCTCTCTTGGGGAGTGCCCCTGACACCTGTGCTGGATCTGGACTCTTCCCCTGTATTCCTGTGGCACCTGGTGCTCTTTCTCAGCACTTTTCACATGTATCTCAATTCTCTGCCCACCAGCCCAAGGGCAGGAGTTGTGTCTTTCATCCTTGTATCTTCCTAGAATCAAATCAATAACTGGTATAAGGTGCCTGCATGCTCAGTCGTGTCCAACTGTTTGTGACCACATGGATTGTAGCCCGCCAGGCTCCTCTGTCCATGGGCTTTCTTGGGCAAGAATTCTGGAGTGGGTTTCCATATCCTTCTCCAGGGGATCTTCCCTACCCAGGGATCAAACCCACACCTGCTGCATGAGCAAGCAGATTCTTTACCACTGAGCCACATGAGAAGCCTTGACTGCTATAAGGTAGGTGCTTGTTAATGTTAATACCTTGAAATAAACTCCATTTAATCAACTCATTCTTCTAATTATGGGCTTTCCTAGTGGCTCAGATGGTAAAGTGTCTGCCTGCAATGCAGAAGACCTGGGTTTGATCCCTGGGTCGGGAAGATCCCCTGGAGAAAGACATGGCAACCCACACCAGTATTCTTGCCTGGAAAATCCCATGGATGGAGGAGCCTGGTAGGCTACAGTCCATGGGGTTGCAAAGAGTCAGACATGACTAGAGACTTCACTTCTCGTATTTATTCCATCTGCCTGCCGTTTCAGAAGCTCAGAATTGTCTGAAAGTTGACTTTTAGGCAATTATAAACAGTCTGCCTCAGAGGAGCCATTCCTGCTGAAAGACTCATCACTTGAAATTGGTGCAGAGTACTAAACAAAATACCTCCTCTTAAGGCACTTTCACAACAGTTTCTCATTCTGTGCTTGTCACCACCCGGTTGGAGGCAGGACAGGCATCACCATCCTGGTTTTCTAGACAAGCATCCTGAGCTTCAGAGGTTAACTTGCTTGCCTAAACTGACTGTGGGAGAGGGGAACTAGGTCCAGTCTGTGGTCTCACACTGCCCTCCAAGGAGCTGCTCTGTCATCCTGCCTTTTTGACTCAAAGAGGGCCTTGCACAGATAAGCAAAACACCTCTGAAGGATTCTGCTTTGGACAGCAACAAAACCCTAGTCACCACCCCCTCAAAGCCGGAGAAACATAATCTCATCGCCTCTGGGTTTTCTCCCCAGCCCCTTCGATTAAAGCTGAGCAGACAGGATGACATTTCTGAATTCAGAAGCTGCAGTGAGTTGAGAAAAACAAGCATCTGCGGCCCCTTCCAGGACCCACCAGGTGGAGGAGATGTTGCCCCGGGTCCTATAGGAGGTGGGGAGAGTTCTCCAGGAAGCTGCCCTACAGAGAGAGTCCATCAGCAAATTGTCTCCTGTAGCCATAACAGCCAGGAGCAAGGTTGAGGGGAGTGGGGTTTGGTCCTAGGAGAGCCGCTGTATTGTAAACAGGATAAAAGGGGCTGCAAAGCCCCACTTACCACTGACTAATGTGCCCCCAGGTCATCGGGGAGCTGGACCCCCACCAGCAGCCCTGAGGGAGTGAAAGAGAATTCCCGATTAACCCCATCACCTGTGAGTGGAGCCGGGGCAAAGGTCTGCCTTTCCTCTTACTAAGTGATTTCCGTGGTGGCATTCGTGGAGCTCTACATGGTTTCTAGGAAGCCCCTTCCGAGACTGGAGAAACGTCTTCTGAGCCCCATGCTCTCAGGGGCCACCTGGAGCAGGGTGCATGTGGGGGCATCTTTGGAAGGTGAGGAGGTCAGAGGAAGGCAGAGGTAGCTGGAGGCTGGGAGCAGTTTCAGGGGAGAGTGGTGGTCTCTTTGCCACTGTGGGGAAGAAGGAGACTTGGGGATCAGCACATGGAGCAATGGGTTGGCTTAATTTAGACTTGAGAGATTGACCAAGGGCTTGGTCTCTCTGGGCTGTAAGGATTTCATTCATTCCTTACAACCCCTTTTGTGTGCAGGTATCTTAAGTCATAGAGGAGAAAACTAGAGGTTCAGAGAGGTTGTGTCCAAAGTAAACAGTAGGTAAGTGACCAGCTGAGACCTGAACTCAGGCCCTGCATCACTGACTCTCAGTGAGGGCACTTCAGTGTTGGTTGGACCCGATGTACCGCCTCCACGTTTAAGTGTGAAGACTTCCAAGGGATGCTTAGATGAAGTGAGTTCACCTTTCCTCTGAATGTACTCTGCCCCTCCAGGGAGCCTTCCTTGGTCTCTGCCTCTTCTTTTCAGACCCTCATTTTCCTGGACCCTTGAGCATGGGATAGAAAAAGTTAAGAGTTTGATACAGAAAGCCCAAGTTTGATTTTCCAGCTCAGATGACCTTTTGGCCAAATCAATCGATTCCTCTGAGCCTCAGTTTCTTTATCTCTTAGCTGGGGACACTAATATCCACCCTTGGTATTTCACCAGGTGGAAGGAGGATGAAATGAGATGGGCTGTGCACACGGCTTGAGTGTTAATTTCATAGTGATTGTTGTGGAACTTCCTGAGTGAATTTCTTGCCTCCAGTTTTCACCCCCTTGCCCACCTGCCTCTCCAGAAATATCGCCTTCAGATTCACCTGCTTAAAATATAACCTTGTGCATGTCTCCTACTCAGGAACCATCAGTGATGCCGTGCTACTTCTTCCTGGATCTGGTGCTTACCTTTCAGAACTGGCTTACCTCCCACTCCCAAACCTGAAGCCTCTGCTCCCCTGCCCCACCTTGGGCTCAAGTCACGGATCCTACTTGGGGTGTCTAAACATTCTCTGTGTTCTCATACCTGTGGGCCTGGGCTGGCTCCTTGAAGAGATTTGTCCCCTCTTCCAAGTTGGCTCAACTCCCAACTACTCCTCCGGCAGGCTTCCTGACCACCCATCCTGTCTCACCCTCTCCACCCTCTTGTCTTTATCATTCTCTGTGACTTCGTATTCACCTCCTGGGAGTGTTGGTTTTCATGTCTCGACATTAGATCATAAACTTCTTGAGGACAAAGACCTGCTTGTGTCTTTCAATTAAGGTGCTCAACTGATCTAGGCTAGAGAGACGGCGGGCTAAAGAGGATGTCCTCAGGAATTCTACAAGTCAAGAGTGAGTGGCCTACCTGACCCAGGAGCCCCTTGAGCAGTGGTGCTTTGAGAATCTGGCTTCCTGGAGGGCTCAAGGTGCATCTGTGAGTTGACTCAAGACATGGCAGGCCCAGTAGAGGTGGGGGTTGTTTCTGGCAGGTGGCCATTTTGTGGGACGTGGCCAAGAGGACCAGCCTGGACCTCTATTCTACAGCCCCACAGGGCTTGCCCTGAGCATACAGGAGCCTCTGTGTCATGCCCTTTCATAACCATCATTCAGTGAGTCCTCAGGGTTTCAGGGGTGGAGTAGGAAGCAGGAATAGATAACCAATGAACTGATGACCATTCAGCCTGCTTATCTTCCTAGAGAGAAACTAAGGCCCTAAGACAGGTGTGACCTGCCCACATCACACAGAGGTCAAAGCCCAGCTGGGGTTGGAACTTGCATGTCCTGACTCCAGCTCCCTATCTCATACTAGCTCCCGGGCAACACTCACAGGTCAAGGCCCTGCAGACAAAGATTCCGGAAGTAAAGTCCTGGGAACCAGCCCCCTCATCGCAATTGCACTCAACCTGCCAGGAAGTGGAGTAGGCCCACCCAGATGGAAAAGTTTCCAAGAAGGAATCTCTAAGCCCCTCTCCAATGCCCCCAAACCTTCCACACCTTGGTTCGTCCTATCTGGTTTTTTTTTTCTCCCCTTGAAAGGAAAGTGGAGTCACTGTAGCCCAAGCCACTTGGTCCAGGGCTACCCTATCCAATACACTAGCTACACATGGCTATTGGGCATTTGAAGTGTGGTCAGTGCAAAGCAGCTTGGGCTGTAAGTGTAAGATATCAACTGGCTTTCAGAAACTTAGTACAAAACAATGCCAAGTACTGCAATACTTTTTTACATTGATTCATGTTGAAACGATAAAGTTTTGGGTGTCTCGGTTTCAATAAAATATACTATTAAAATGAACTTGACCTGTTTCTTTTTCCTTCTTTATTATCACTTCTAGACTATTTAAATATGTAGGGACCTGGTAGTCCAGTGGCTAAGACTCCATGCTCCCAATGCAGGGGTCTTGGGTTTGATCTCTGGTTATAGAACTATATCCCATATGCCGCAATTAAGAAAAAAACAAAGATCCTGTATAATCAACTAAGGGTTTCTGTGGTGGCTCAGTGGTAAAGAATCTAACTGCCAATGCAGGAGATGTGGGTTTGATCCCTGGATTGGGAAGATCCCTTGGAGAATGAAATGGCAACCCACTCCAGTATTCTTGCCTAGAGAATTCCATGGACAGACGAGACTGGCGGGCTACAATCCATGGGATCACAAAAGAGTCATTCATGACTTAGCGACTAAACAACAACAGGATCAGCTAAAGATCTCAAATGCCGCAACAAAGATGGGAGATCCTGTGTGCCTCAGGTAAGACCTGGCACAGCCAAATAAATGAATAGAATACATTAATATTTAAAAACCTCACTATGTAGCCCACATTTGCAGTTTGTGCCGCGTTTCTATTGGACGGTGCTGGTCTAGAGGGTGCCCTTTGGCTTCCCTAGGAGACTGCAGGCTCCTGAAGGCAGAGAGCTGATTTGGTAGTTCTTCCTCTACACAACACACCCCCTCCCAGCCTGGCATCCCAGGCCTGGCATACACTGATGCACAGATTGGGTCCCCAGTTCTCCAGAGCGGACACCCCTCCATATGGGCTCCTCTGAGGTCCCTTAGATCCAGAGAATCTCAGAGATGGGGTATGAGGGCAGTCAAGGCAGGCTTCCTGGTGGAGGTGAAGGGGGCTTCAGGACAGGATGAGGCAAGCCAGGCACACAATGTGAGGGGGCACTCACTCTCAGGGTGGGGCAGGAATGACCCCAGAAACCCTGCTTGCCACTCGCCCTGCTCCCAGCTCTGTCAGGCTCCAACATGGTCCCTCCAGGAAGACCCGAGTGGGATTGCCACAGAGGTCTGCAGCTGAGCTCCCTGCAGTCCCACGGTGGTCCTAATAGCCCCCATCTCCCAAGGGCAAAACCTCACTCAATAGCCACCTCCCTCCCTGGCCTCAAAGAAGCTGGATCAAGCCCGGGCTCCTCAGTAGCCAGGGCCTGCTTGCCCTACCTCCAGTGCCTTCAGGAGACAAGCTGCATTAATGGCGATAATTTTGCAGCTTTGAAAGGGAAGCACCCAAAACCCAGAGGCCTGGGGCTGGAGGAGCCCTCTGAGGCGAGGGCCAGACGGCAGGCGTCCCTCAGAGGCCTCAGTCCTGCTGCAGGCCATGCGGCCAACGTGTCCCGACACCGACAGGCCTCCTCGCACAAGCCAGACCTCACAGAGTGAGGAGGGGAAGAGGGGGCTCGACAGGAGGGTTGGGGGCTCATCCATCAAGAACCGTCAAACAGCAGGGCCACAGGCCTGCCTGAACATTTGGCTTTTTTAAAGGGGCCTTCTGCAGCTCCCCCCAACACCCCCCAAACCTTAGCCTCCTGGAATCAAGCACATTCCACTGGTGGGGGATTAAGGGGTCGGGCAACCCAGGCTGGGCTGCCCCCACCCCACTCCTTCCTGCTCACCCACAGAGCAGGGACCCATCTCCTGTCCCCCTCCCCCCAAGCCAGAGCTGCGGTTAAGGGGCCCAGGGCAAGATCGAAATTGGTGGGGCCTTGTTGTCTGCCCCTGCTTTTAAGAAAATAGCACACAAATTGAGAGGTGATCTTGACTCTCTTTTCTTTTTTTAAATCAGGAGAGTTGACTGGCACTGGGTGGCGGGGGTGGGAGTTTCTCCAAATCCTTGTTCAGGCCAAGTGAGTGAGAACGGTCCCTCAGATGACAGAGCAAAGGACCACCAACCTAACATCTGCACCTGGGTCACCCTCCTGATGCTCCAGGCGTCAGCTGGCCTGCCTGGCCAGAGCCTGCCTGGCGGGTGAGACAAGAGGATGGACTTCCCTTCTCTCCTTTCTTCCTAATGAGCCCCTGACTGGGGGACTGTAGTCCTGACTACAGCAGGGCCAAGAAACACCACCCCTCTAGCCTTGCCAGTTGCTCACTGAAGCATCAGAAAGGCCTAGGTTCAAATCCTGACCCAGCCCCCTCCTGCCCCCTGAATTCTCTGAGCCCCATTTCCTTGGTAGTGCTCCTAGTGAGCTACTGGTAGAGTGGAAAGCTTTCTGGCCTTGCAACCAGAGAGATGTGCACTGGGCCAGTGGCTAGCTGTGCATCCTTGGATAAGTCACTTGACTACTCTGACCTTCATTTTCCTTAAGAGAGTTTTGCAAGAATTCAGTGAAATCGCACATTTGAAAGTAACTGGGGCACAGGGTGAGGGTGGAAGGGGGCTCAAGAGGGAGGGGATATACATATCAATTCAGTTCAGTTCAGTCACTCAGTCACGTCCCACTCTTTGCGACCCCATGGACAGCAGCATGCTGGGCCTCCCTGTCCATCGCCAACTCCCGGAGTTTACTCAAACTCATGTCCATTGAGTCAGTGATGCCATTCAACTCCCCTGTCATCCCCTTCTTCTCCTGCCCTCAATCTTTCTCAGCATCAGGGTCTTTTCAAATGAGTCAGCTCTTCGCATCAGGTGGCCAAAGTATTGGAGTTTCAGCTGCAACATTAGTCCTTCCAATGAACATTCAGGACTGATCTCCTTTAGGATGGACTGGTTGGATCTCCTTGCAGCCCAAGGGACTCTCAAGAGTCTTCTCCAACACCACAGTTCAAAAAGCATCAATTCTTCAGCGCTCAGCTTTCTTTATAGTTCACCTCTCACATCCATACGTGACTACTAGAAAAACGATAGCCTTGACTAGACGGACCTTTGTTGGCAAAGTAATGTCTCTGCTTTTTAATAAGCTGTCTAGGTTGGTCATAATTTTTCTTCCAAGGAGTAAGTGTCTTTTTATTTCATAGCTGCAGTCACCATCTGCAGTGATTTTGGAGCCCCCAAAAATAAAGTCTGACACTGTTTCCACTGTTTCTCCATCTATTTCCCATGAAGTGATGGGACCAGGTGCCATGATCTTTGTTTTCTGAATGTTGAGCTTTAAGCCAACTTTTTCACTCTCCTCTTTCACTTTCATCAAGAGGCTCTTTAGTTTTTCTTCACTTTCTGCCATAACGGTGGTGTCCTCTGCATATTTGAGGTTATTGATATTTCTCCTGGCAATCTTGATTCCAGCTTGTGCTTCATCCAGCCCAGGGTTTCTCATGGTGTATTCCCTGGTGGCTCAGATGGTAAAGCGTCTGTCTACAATGCGGGAGACCCAGGTTCGAGCCCTGGGTTGGGAAGATCCCCTGGAGAAGGAAATGGCAATCCACTCCAGTACTATTGCCTGGAAAATCCCATGGACAGAGAAGCCTGGTAGGCTACAGTCTGTGGGGTCGCAAAGAGTCAGACACAACTGAGCAACTATACTACTCCGCATATAAGTTAAATAAGCAGGGTGACAATATACAGCCTTGACGTACTCCTTTTCCTATTTGGATCCAGTCTGTTGTTCCATGTCCAGTTCTAACTGTTGCTTCCTGACCTGCATACAGATTTCTTAAGAGGCAGGTCAGGTGGTCTGGTATTCCCATCTCTTTCAGAATTTTCTACAGTTTATTGTGATCCACACAGTCAAAGGCTATGGCGTAGTCAATAAAGCAGAAATAAATGTTTTTCTGGAACTCTCTTGCTTTTTCGATGATCCAGCAGATGTTGGCAATTTGATCTCTGGTTCCTCTGCCTTTTCTAAATCCAGCTTGAATATCTGGAAGTTCACGGTTTGCGTATTGCTGAAGGCTGGCTTGGAGAATTTTGAGCATTGCTTTACTAGCATGTGAGATGAGTGCAATTGTGCGGTAGTTTGAGCATTCTCTGGTCTTGCCTTTCTTTGGGATTGAAATGAAAACTGACCTTTTCCAGTCCTGTGGCCACAGCTGAATTTTCCAATTTTGCTGACATATTGAGTGCAGCACTTTCACAGCATCATCTTTTAGGATTTGAAATAGCTCCACTGGAATTCCATCACCTCCACTAGCTTTGTTCGTAGTGATGCTTCCTAAGGCCCACTTGACTTCACATTCCAGGATGTCTGGCTCTAGGTGAGTGATCACACCATCGTGATTATCTGAGTTGTGAAGATCTTCTTTGTACAGTTCTTCTGTGTATTCTTGCCACATCTTCTTAATATCTTCTGCTTCTGTTAGGTCAGTATGTTTTTCAGTATGAAAAGGATATACATATACATACAGCTGATTTACTTTGTTGTATGGCAGAAACTGATGCAACATTGTAAAAGAATTACACTCCAATAAAAAAGAATAACATAATATAAAGAGATTACCTGGCACAATACATAGTGAGTTTTGCCATCAGGTGGAATTCATCCTTCTGCTTCCTGCCCTCCACCTTCCCTTGGTATGTTCACAATATAGGTCTGATCACACTTATCACCCCAACCACAGTGCGGCTGTGGCATAGTTCTACACTGGGCTCCCATGTGGTGGGCTCCAGGCAGGACCATGTGACAGTACCTAGTACACAGGCAGTGTTCAGGCAATGCTCTTCTTTTTATCCCTTTGAGAGGTAGCATTGCATATTAGCTTAGAACATAACTCTGTAGCCCAAGTTCAAATCCGGGCTCTGCCACTTACTAGCTGGGCAATCTCAGGCCAGTTGCTTAACTTCCCTGTGCCTCAGCCTCCTCATTTGTATAGTGGGCATAATGATACCACCTTCCTCATAGTGTTGTTGTTGAGATTTTTTATTTTTTACGATTTTTTTTTTCTTATGTGGATCATTTTTTTAAGTCTTTATTGAATTTATTACAATATTGCTTCTGTTTTATGTTTTGCTTTTTTGGCTGTGAGGCATGTGGGATCTTAAGGTCCCCAACCAGGGACTGCCCCTCCTGCATGAGAAGGCAAAGTCTTAACCACTGGACCACCAGGGAAGTCCCTGTTGTGGGGTTTAAATAGGTTATAATTATAAAAGGCATGCGATACGTGCTACAGGATGTTCTGTCAAATGAAATTTACTGACCCCAGTTCAGGCCTTTTTGCAGAACCTGTCCTATTCAGGGAAGTCCCTTCTGTCCCTGTGTCTGTTTTCTTACAGGATAGAGAGGGAGTCGAGCTCTAGAAGGGGCCGGGTGAAGGCTTTGGCTTGGCCTCAGGTCCTGGCCTCCCACCCCACCCATCAGTGCTGGGCAGAAGCCAGGACCTGCAGCTCCTTCCCTGGGCTGGCGTTCTCCGGAGTAGGGGCTGGGCGGGGCTGGAAAAGCTGCTTCTTGCAATTCAGGAAGAGACCGACAGGCAGTGAAGGCGTTCGTACCCGCCCAGTGGTCAGCACAAAGGTGGCTGCAGGAGGGGCTTCCTCTCCAGGAGGAAGGGAGAAGGTCAGCGGCCTGCATCCGGCCCTGCCCGTTCCTCCCAGCTGCTGTGGAAAGATGTCCTAGCCACCTCGTCATTGCTGGGAGGGGTCTTCCCTTCACACGAGGGCAGGCCCCTTAGAGGACCCTGGTCTGCAGGGCTGGGCACACACAGGCACGCATACACATACACACATACACACACACACACACGCACGCACGCACAGTCCTGGGGTTGTGGGATGATGCAACCAGTTGTTGACCTGGCCATCTGCTTGACGTTCCCAGGCTGCAAGGCCCCACAACCCGGATGCAAGATACGCTGTTGGGAATGATGGCTCAGCTGTCAGTGCTCATTGCCCAAGAGGTCAAGGTCATGGGTCAATCCTTAGATAGGACCATGGGTTTCCCTCTCTTAGCCACAGATGTCATCCTGCACCAGAGTCTGCTCTCTCACACGTGTGCAACAGGTCCAAGAGGGGCCCCCTCAAGACTCAGCAGAAGGAGAAAACTCTCTCTTTGCTACTCCTTACTCTGGCTGGGTGGGTGGTTGTGGGGGGTGGTTATTCCAAGAATCATCTTTGCAGGAGATGCTGGGATGCAGGCTATCAAGGAAGGTCATCTCACTAGGACCTCTGTGGCTTTGCCCATTATCCAAGTGGCCATGGAGGCTTTGGGACACCTGGAGACCAGCTCCCAGATCCCAGAGCTGGTTCCTTTGTCCACGAGGGATGGGGTGGGTGGGTCCTGCTCTGCATGTTGAGAGGGGACTCCAAGGAAACACAAGTGCCTCACCTCCTCGGGAGAAGCAGAGTTCTGGGGAAAGGGCTGTTTCTGAGATCTTTGCTATGAAGATCACCATTTTCCTGGCTGCCCCAGGCACAGCTCAGGGCTATGTTTATGTGGAGGCTTTGTGCCAGTCTCCTCAGTTTAAGACATCATGCTTCTTCAATGCCCTCTGAACTTGACTGAGGATAAAACGTGAACTAGAAGAGCAGATGCTAGAATCAAAATGTGGTGAGAGACGGTGAGTTCTATCCATCCGTCTGTCCATCCATCCTTCCATCTGCTGAGCACCTACAATAAGCCAGACTTGGCCTTGGGTGCTGGAGATCCAGAAGTGAAGAAGCCACGATCCTTACTTTCAAATTGTTTTCCAGTGAGGAAGACAACATTGATTAGGGTAGAAGTACCTGGAAGCCCTGCCTGAAGTGGCTCAGATAACAAGGAAAACTTATCTCACCTGGGAAGAAGGCCAGAGGGAGGAGGCTCTGGGACTGGTCAATTTAGGCACTCAGTGATGTCATTGAGAACTTGAATTTTAAAAAATTTTTCCACCTGACTCCCCTCCAAGAGCCAGTCAGTTCACCTCGTGGTGTCAGAATGGCTGCCACACACCCAGGTACTGCAGGCCAATACTGTAAAGCACTGAAGCATAAGAGGAACAGTTTCTTGAGTCCCTTTTTACAAGAGAGGAGACTTTTCCCACAAGCCCCAGCAGAAATTGCCTTCAACTCTCATTGGCTGCCACACTGTCACCTGCCCAGAGATGACCACACCTGGCTTAGGCGAATCAAGATTTACTCCAGAGGTAGAGACCCCCTTCCTTAGGGAGGATGGCTATCTCACCAGAACTCAGGTTCTCTTTACCAAGAAGGGGGAGCTGGCTACCCACAGTATCTGTTGGCAACCAGACAAAAAATCCTAGCACTTTGTGATTCTTCCTCTACCCCAGCAGCAGCTTGGGAAACCCATCTCTGCCTTTCTCAGCCCCCTGGTCTGTTTATTTTTCTCTAGACTGACTGCTTGGCCACAAACTGCTCTTTGTTTGTTGTTAAAACTTGGCCGTGTGAAAACTTCCTGTCGCAATGTTTTCTCTACCTCAGTCTTACAACACACACACACACACGCACACACACACACACACACTACCTAGGTGTCCGTTGGATTACTCTAAATCCTACATCTATATGAGGAACACGCCTATTTTGGTGCATTGCCCCCTGCCCAGTTTAGACAGCACCATCCATTTCTGACAAGGTTTGCACAGGCAGGCATCTCTGAGCCACATTTCTTCATAAACAATTCACAGCCAAAGACTGGGCTTGATCTAAAGCAAAGGAAAAATGACACCTAACCTCATGTGTTCCGTGTGATCCGTTCAGCGGGGAAGCTGCTTAGCCAGGTGGGCCCATAGCAGGCACCGGAAGGAATCTCAGTGGTAGAAGCCCTGCTCCATCTAGCCCAGAGGCAGTGCATGGCAGCAGGACATTGCAAAGAAAAGCCAAAGATTTGTTGCAAACGACTCAACCCTTTTACCTCACTGCCATAAGCAGCAAGCATAAGCAGAGAGACACCAGCCTAGTGTAGTCCATGGGATGCTACTGTTGCCTTCTGTTTCCTCGTTGCAGGACATCTAAGAGAACCTTCGCATGGCAGTCAAGCACACCAGATACAAAATCAAGCTCTTGATGCAAACCTACTGGCTGTGTGACAGGGGCTGTGCCTACCTTGAGACCCTGCCCCCCTCACTCCCCTTCCCTGCCTTAACTCCAGCCACTCTGGCCTTCATGCTCTTCTTGAAATGTACCAGGCTTGTTCCCTCTACCTCAAATGCTCTCTTCCTATCATAGTTCAGAAGCCAGCTTTTCAGAGAAACCTTCCTTGAGCACCTAGATAATAAAGAAGTCCTTCTAACTTTCTTTGTCTTATTTTAATTGCATTATAGCTAATCAGAAAATACATTCTTTCTAGGCTTTCTTCTTTCTTATCTGCCTCTCCCCACTATAATAAAAGCCTCATGAGGGCCAGACCCTTGACTCTCTTGGTCCCTGGAATACAGAGCTTGACCTGCGGATAGTGGTCAACAATGAATGAATTAATGATATCTCCTGCAGGGATCACTTTTCTGAGATGAAATGAACCAAAACAAACCAAACCAAAAACAACAACAAAAATGAATAAACATAAGTCTCCTTCCAAAGTGCTGGAGAGAGATTAGCTATCACTGTAATTTTCCCCACCCTGCAACACTGATCATGCAGAAGTGAGCTGACAGAGAGAAGAAGGTGGAAGACTGACTCATCACTGCTTCTCCTCTAAGGGTGATGGCACTTCACGGGGCTGGAGAAATAGAAGATGAGGGGAAGACGTGGGAAGGAAGCATCGCTAATGGTGATGATGCCTACACACTCCAGGCACGGTGCTGTGTGTGTGACATGCAGATCGGTGTGCCCACTTTACAGATGAGAACTCTGAGTCTCATGAAGGTCAAGAGACTTATTCAAGGTCCCTGAACTCAAAGAAGGTGGAGTTGAGGTTGCGTACATACTCAGTTCCTCAGTCGTGTCCAGCTCTTTGCAATCCCATGGATTGTAACCTGGCCAGTCTCCTCTGTACACTGGATTTTCCAGGCAAGAATACTGGAGTGGGTTGGCATTTTCTCCTCCAGGGGATCTTCCCAACCCAGGGATTGAAAGGAGTTGAAGTTATACATTAGCAATCACTCCCATTTCCTCCTCCACCTGATCCTAGGCAACCACTGCTCTATTTTCTGCCTCTATAGATTTTTTTCTATCCTAGCCATTTCATATAAATGGAATCATACAATAGGTGATATTTTGTGACATGACCTGTATTCTTGTACTCAGCAGGATGTTTTCAAGGCTCACCATGTTCCAGGACACGTTGGTACTTCTTTTTCTGATGGCCTAATAATATCCATCATATGGATGGACCATGTTCGTTTATCCATTCACCAGTTGCTGGACTCTGATTTGTTTCCAGGTCCCCACTATTATGAATAATGCTGCTAAGAATATTCTTGTACAAGTTTTTGCATAGACATATGTTTCAGTTCTCTTGGGTAAATACCCAGGAGTGTAATTGCTGAGTCAAATGGTAACTCTGTGTTTAACATTTTGAGGAATCATCAAAGTATTTTCTAAAGCAGCTGCACGATTTCATGTTCCCACCAGCACTGGAGGAGGGTTACGATGCGTAAGGGATGCAGGGTGCTGTTATTATTACTGTTAAACTGTACAGTTGGCTAGAGCATCCTGAATTTTGAGGTTCTACAAGGCAAAAAAAAAAAACCCAGCATGACTTTTTTTTTTAAACTTTTTATTTTATATTACAGTGTAGCCGGTTAACAATGTTGTGATCGTTTAAGGTGGGCAGCAAAGGGACTCAGCCATACGTACACAGGCATCCGTACTCCCCTCCCATCCAGGCTGCCACATTACATGCAGCAGGGTTCCCTGCGCTGCACAGGAGGTCCTGCTTGGTTACCCATCTTAAACACAGCAGTGTGTACATGAACATGGCTTTTATTTTTGTGTCAGTTGTCTCTCCCCTTCACGGCCTCCTTACCGTCCTCTTTGCCCTAATCTCTAACTCTCCTCCAATCCTGTTGTCCCCACGATTCTCACCTTTGCCCTGCTCACACATCACGTGGTGGCTGAAGGCCCTGGTGGACTGGAGATGAAACCAGGCTTCATGAAAACAGCCGTGGGCATGGGCCATGGCCAGAGTGGAAGGAGAGCAGCTGAGCAGCCCACTCCCTGCGGAACCCTTGAACTCGGCAGTGCAAACCCTTGGCATAGCAGGCCAAGGCACCCCATGGGAATTATTTAAAGTGTACAACTTTTAAATCACTATCACTAAGATTTCAGTTAAGAGCTTGAAACTTTTACTGTGTACATTTGTGACGTTGAAGGTGGAGCTAGCAGTAAAGAACCCGTCCTCCAATGTAGGAGATGCAGGTTCACTCTCTGGGTCAGGAAGATCCCCTGCAGAAGGAAATGGCCACCCACTCCAGTACTCTTGCCTGAGAAATCCCATGGACAGAGGAGCCTGGCAGGCTACAGTCCGTGGGGTCACAGAGTCAATCACAACTGAAGCAACTAAGCATGCATACATTTGTCGGCTGGGGGAGGGTGGGGAGGTGGTGAAAGTCCTTTCCCACATTTTGTCTGGGGTTATCTCAGGGAGGTCACAGTACTGTCCAAGGCTGAACAGTCTGGAGAAGTGTTGGTCCTTGGGTGGGTGGGATGGAGAAGGTGTGGCTTAGGGAGGTCCTGGCCCCAGTGACCAGTTCTCTGATGATGTCTGCGCTCTCTCTGAGGCATTAATGCAGCCTCCTGCAGGAAGTCCTTAGATCCTACTCTCCAAGGTACTTTCTGTAAAAAGAGGAGAACACATTGGTGGAGACCATGCTCTCTTTCCTGGTGAGCAGGCCCCACTCAGGGGTGGACACTGGGTGTGTAGGAGCCACCTCTCCTTTCCCCTCTAGAAAGTTCACAGTGAGAATCCAGCACACGGTGGGCAAGGAGCCCTTTGGTTCAGGCAGTGGAAGAAGTGACCCAAGAGGTCCCGGGCTATTTCATTGCTGAGCAGTCAGTAAAGGGAAATACTCCCTGAGCCTAGCTGAGGAAAGGGCTTCCCTGGTGGCTCAGAAGGTAAACCATCTGCTTGCCATGCAGGAGATCCGGTTCGATCCCTGGAACTGGAAGATCCCCTGAAGAACGGAATGGCAACCCACTCCAGTATTCTTGCCTGGAGAATTGAATCCCATGGACAGAGGGGCCTGGCAGGATACAGTCTGTGGGCTTTGCAAAGTCAGTGCTGAGTGACTAAGCACACATCTGAGAAAAGCCATTTCACTAAGTGCCAACAGAAGCTTACTACAAAGTTCCTCAATCCTACACATGTCCAAGGATGGGTGACACGCTGACGAATCTGTAGCTCAACATGCTGGCTCATGGTGACTCTAGTTTATGGCAGCCCTGGGTGGGCCCTTCTGGGGTTCCAGATGCCTATGTCCTGTGGGTATAGGTGGCTCCAGGTGGCTCCAGGTGTCAATTGCACCAGGCAAAGGGAGTCCTGGGTTTCTAGGTGAAGCTGGCCCTGGCTAATAATGGTAACCTCTGATTCTAGGCATCACCGGCCTGTTTATGACCCTGGGAAGCAATGGCTTTAGCCATTGGGAGTCCTAGGCAACCTGGGTGCTGGTGACCCTGTGGTGTTACTGACAGAGGCCTCATGGTTCTAGGTGCTGGCAGCCTCTGGCACTAAGTGACCGACAAGTCTGTGGACATCAGCCCGTGCTGGTCAGAGAGAAAGGGTAGGGAGCTTAGCCAGAATTGCCCCTGCTCCTGGGGGGCAGCTCCTGAGACTGCATGGTTAAGTCCTGGGCTGCAGGGCTGAGTGGAGCGTCTGAGTGGAGCGATTTGGAAGCATTTCATCAGGGACCGACCCTGTGCACAAGTTATTGTAAGGCACTGACGGGGCGGGGCCAAGGGTGGGGTGGGGTGGGGGGGGCATCCCAGCCAGCAGCCTCACACTGACCGGTGGCTGAACCCGGGCTGGGCTCCCTGCCCTGGAAGCAGAGCGATGCCTGGGGACAAATGGCCCCGTGTCCTCTCGGCCTGGCCCCGTGGGAGCCTGAGGCGACCTCCCAGTGGGCTCTGCCGAGGTCCCGGAAGGGGCTGCGGCTGACGAAGGTGGGACCCAACAGGTCCGGGCAGGTCTGCTCCGCCGAGGCCGGGCCCTCTCCTGGGTGGCTGGGGCACCCCCCTGGAGTGAGCACGTCCCGCGTTCGGGCTCCTGCCCGGGAGGCCTGGCTAATGACCCCGCGCATTCCGGCCTGCATGGACCCGAGAATTGGCTGAGGGCAGGCCCATTAGCTGGAATTCTCCCAACTGCTCACACATCAGAGTGGAAAAGGGGGGGTAGAAGTGAAAAGTTGAAAAAGAGCTAATTATCGCTTTTATCAGAGCGGGTGGGTTGATGGGTCCTGCCCGAGGGCAGCTGGGGCTGCATTAAAGATTAAACGCCAGGTAGAGGGGAGCGGGGCTCGTCATTCCACAGGAGGGAGGCCGGCGGGCCGCCCTGTGGAGACCTGGTGGCAGGCGGCGGCCTTAGATCTGTCAGCCGAGCCCCCGTCCCAGCGCCCACCATGGCCGCATTCCACCAGGGGACCCTGGCGGCGCCCAGCGCTTCCGCCCCGGCCTCTTGGGGGAGGGCAGCTGCGGTCCCTCCAGGGACGCGGGGTCGGGGCAAGTCTAATTATCCAATTGGTAGGTTTCCTGGCACCTGTCTTAAAGAGACTTAAATGATTCCTGCTCATCACCCAGTGACCTTAAGTGTGGAACCTCCAAGGACTCAGGGTCAGGGAGTCTGATCCTCCTTGTTATTACAGAGCCAGAGCCCAGGGCCCAGAAAGGAAAAGGGACTAGCAGTCAGGTTACCTTGCGGTTAGTTCCATGTGGTTGTAAGGCCCTCAAGGATCCTCATCCTTGCATGTTTTTTTAAAGAAAATATTTATTTGTTTGGCTTTACTTGTGGCAGGCAGGATCTTTCCTTGCAGCACATGGATTGTGAAGGCTTCACTGCTCCACCGAATGTGGGATATTTGTTCCTGGACCAGGGATTGAACCTGCATACCTTGCTTTGCAAGGCAGATTCTTAACCACTGGACCATCGGGGAAGTTCCAGGACTACATCTCTAATTCTCTTAATACCTAAAGTATGGGAGTTATGGGAATGGGGGTGATTAGCTTAGAGTAATTAAGGCCAGCGTGACTTCATTATGCCAATGAACCCTACAGCGTCTGGGACATGCTGGGTGTTCAGTGAGCATTTGTTGGTTGTGTGGATGATAAAAAGTTTGTACCTGGGGCTGTCCTGGTGGCTCAGTGGTAAAGAATCCAGCTGCCAATGTAGGAGACACGGGTTTGATTCCTGATGTGGGAAAACCCCACATGCCGTGGAGCAACTAAGCCCATGCGCCACAAGTATTAAGCCTGTGCTCTAGAGCCCGGATCTGCGACTGCTGAAGCCCATGCACCCTAGAGCCCATGCTCTGCAACAAGAGAAGCCCCCGTAGTGAGAAGCCCACGCACCACAGCTAGAGAGTAGTTCCAGCTTGCTGCAAACAGAGAAAAGCCTGAGCAGCAATGAAGACTCAGCACAGCCAATCCTTTTTTTAAAAAAAAAACAAACATTTGTACTTAAGATGTGTGATGATCATTTGGAATATTCTCCAAATCTTGGGGGCTAGCTCACTGGCCATGAAGAGTGGATGTAGGTGAGAACCATGGTCTGGAGTCACGAGAACAAACCAAGGTACCAGTGGGGAGTGAGTAGCTGGATGCCACAGGCAGACTAACTGTAGACAGTTGGTGTCAAGGCAGTAAGCCTTGCCAATCCTGCTGTGCTAGTCTTCACTGTGTGTGTTGGCAAAGATGTCCACTAAGCCACCTCCACCCCCACAGAGACCCTGGGAGCGTGATGTCCCCTATCTGGCCCCACTGGGGATCCACAGCTCCATTTGGCCAACTGGGCTCTGAGGATCTGCCCTTGCCCCTTGCTCTTTCTGTCCTCATAGCCTCTAGAAGCCAGAGCCTTTCCAGTTTGGTTTCTTCAGGCTTCTAACCTCAACATCAAACTTGATACTGTTCTTACCTCTCCCCATGGTGAGTAAATCCTACACATGACATGTAGGTAAAAACCTGTCCAAGTCAAAGAGACCCTGGCCTTCCCAGCATTTCCCATACACTGTTACACTGATGTGATCTAGACCAGGCTAGGAGATTCCCTATTAATGCCATGTGGGGGGAATGAAAGAGTCTGAGCAAGAATAGATAGAAAGGATCTGGGGTTCATAAAGGACCACAAGCTGAAGGTACGCTGGCCACATGTGTCTTCTGAGAGTCAAGCCAACAGGATGCTGGATTGCTAGGAAAGATTTGAAGGTAGCAACCTGCTCTTCACTATCAGGTGCTTCCTCAAAAAAGCTCAGCTAGTTCTCCTAGCCCATATAACATCTTCAACAGGCCACTTACCACAGTGCTAATTAATCTTTTGATTAATTATATAAATATTTGATTATCTACCTCTTCCACTAAATTGCAAACTCCATGACTACCAGGATTGTGCCTTTTTATTCACCCCTGAAGCCCACCTAGCACCTGGCTTGGCACATTGCAAGACTGAATATATATGTGTTGAAGGAGAGAGGGGAGAAGAGAGGGAGGGATGGGGAAGAACTTTTTCAGAACTTTCTCCTTCCAAGAAAAGAAGCTCACAGTCCAGTGTCGGGGAGTGAGAGAGAGGTGGACGCGCATTTGCCCACAATGCAGTGTGGTTGGTGCAAATGGAAAAGAAAATACAGCCTGATGGTGGGAGCTCATAGGAGAGAGTGATTCACTCTGGGAGCGGTGGAAGTTTTCTATAACTGAGTCTTTAAGGCGGATCACGATGAGTCAGGTGGACAAAGGGAGGAGGGTCATTCTCAGCAGGACTGGATGGGAAAGGCACAGAGGTGGGAAAATGAACCACATTCAGGAAGAGGTGAGGTGACTCAGCTGAATGGGGCATGTGACACTTCAAGCGGGGCCTGAAGACCTAGACTGGGAGGGTAGGGGAGGTTGAGGAACTCACCTCAAGAAAAACAGCCAAGGATTTCAAGCAGGGGTGTGACATGACCAGCTACCAACAAGTGTAAATGGAGGGACTCTGAAACTCTGAGGACCGAAATCAACTTTCACTAAACACAGAGACCATTTTGGGACTTTCCTGGTGGTCCACCGGTTAAGACTCCACTCTTCCAATATACGGAGAAGGCAATGGCAACCCACTCCAGTACTCTTGCCTGGCAAATCCCATGGACAGAGGAGCCTGGTAGGCTGCAGTCCATGGGGTCGCTAGGAGTCAGACACTACTGAGCGATTTCACTTTCATGCATTGGAGAAGGAAATGGCAACCCACTCCAGTGTTCTTGCCTGGAGAATCCCAGAAACAGCAGAGCCTGGTGGGCTGCTGTCTATGGGGTCGCACAGAGTCGGTTATGACTGAAGTGACTTAGTAGCAGCAGCAGCTTCCAATATAGGGGCCGTAGGTTTGATCACTGGTCAGGGAACAAAGATCCCTCAGGCTAAGTGGTGCAGCCAAATTTAATAAATAAAGAAAAACAGAGGTCATTTTGTTTAGAGCCAAGAAAGCTCTGGGGTCCCTGAGGCCCCTGCAGAGGGTGATCCTTTGGCTTGTGTGAACAGAGCTCAAAGAAGGGCTGGAACCTGGCAGCAGGGTGAGATGGGGCCACATGAGGATGTTTTGGAGGGAAAGCTGTTGGGCCAGGTGGAAATGGAGACCTTTCCTGGCAATTCCCCCCTGGCGTTCTTTACAGGCAAACTGACATCCTCTTGACTGAACTGACGGACTGGGGCAGGAGAAGATTTGAGGCACCCAGACGAGATCCTGCCCCTGCTTGGGTACCCGTAGGAAACATCTCAGCTCTTGGGCAGTGCAGCTGGGAACTCTGCAGAGGGTGGGGAGATCAGGGTGCAGTGTCCCTACCCTGCATACCTGGACACCGAAGACCTTGGATTGAGTTCTGGGTCAGTCACCTTCCACCTGTGACCTCAGCTAGGTGGCCTTCACCTCTCTGAGCCTTGGGCTCCTCATCTGCAAACTGGGGTGATGAATCCCTGTTCACCCTGTGAGCTATTATTGGAGGGTCTCCTGTCTCTCCTTTCTTCATGCTCTATGGTGGAGACCAAGCAACTTGAACTCCCACCCTGCTTTCCCCTTCTAGCTGTGTGATGCTGAGCAGGTTGCTTCCTGTCTCTGTGCCTCAGTTGCCTTACCTATACAGCAGTGACAGCGGTGTCTACACCAGGGGGCAGTTGCGGGAATTAAGACGCAGCCTGCAGAGGCCCGACATACCACCAACACTGAAAGTGCGCATCAAGGGGGTCTCATTTGTCTTCTTTCCCGCCTCACGATCAGCCCCCTCCTCAAGCTCAGCCCCCTCCCATTCCTCTGCTCCCACTTTCGTCTCTTTCTGGGAGCTTCTCCCAGATTCCCCAGGGCTCCCTGGGGCTGTGGAGGTCCCCAGAGCTTGGGCCTGAGGAAGGCAGGCTTGTGGGTGAGGTTTGAGGAGTTCTGAGCAGAGAAGCCTTTTCATACTGTTCATGGCACTCTCAAGGCAAGAATACTGAAGTGGTTTGCCATTCCCTTCTTCAAATCACTGAAGGTGGTGACTGCAGCCGTGAAATTAATAGACGCTTGCCCCCTTGGAAGAATAGCTATGACCAACCTAGACAGCATATTAAAAAGCAGAGACATTACTTTGCCAACAAAGGTCCATCTAGTCAAAGCTGTGGTTTGTCCAGTAGTCGCATATGGATGAGAGAATTGGACTACAGAGAAAGCTGAGCGCTGAAGAATTGATGCTTTTGAACTGTGGTGTTGGAGAAGACTTTTGAGAGTTCCTTGAACTGCAAGGAGATAAAACTAGTCAATCCTAAAGGAAATCAGTCCTGAATACTCATTGGAAGGACTGATACTGAAGCTGAAACTCCAATATTTTGGCCACCTGATGCAAAGAACTGACTCCTTGGAAAAGATTCTGATGCTGGGAAAGATAGAAGGTGGGAGGAGAAGGGGACGACAGAGGATGAGATAGTTGGATGGTATCACTGATTCAATCATGAGTTTGAGCAAACTCCAGGAGATGGTGAAGGACAGGGAGGCCTGGCGTGCTGCAGTCCATGAGGTCACAAAAAGTCGGACACGACTGAGCGACTGAACTGAGCCGAACAGAGAAGCCGCGCCTATGGCTGAAGGAGCTGGACCCCAACACAAGTGCTTGGACTGGTGGCTCTGCCGGGAGCCTTCCAGGCACAGGATTCCACAACTCTGGGACTCTTCTCAGACCGAGAAACCTAGACACAGTCCTCAGTGTGGTTCCATCTGTCATAGGACACTGGGCTGGGAGTCTACACCAGGGCAAGGAGGCTGAGATTCTAAGACCTCCAGTTCCCTGAAGTCCAAGAGGGACCACTCCTCCTGGTGCCCTGCCCCCTCCCAACTCCAGCCGCAACCTCTGACAGGCAGGAATCCTGGAAAGCCCACCTGGGGAACTCACAGACTCGCATTCTTCCTCCCAAATCTTCCTCCAGCTGGGCAGCCCTTGCCCCTCGCGGAGCATTTTGGGCAGAGCTGGGAAACCACAAAAATGTTAAGCTGAGATGAAGGAACGTAATGGGCTCTAATCTGAATTGACAGTAGCGTGATTAGCCAGCCCAGGGCTGCAGGAGCCAGGACAGCAAGGAGGGAAGGGGAGAGAGGAGGAGGAGGAGGAACGGAGGACAAAGACAGAGAGCAGCCACAGGCAGGGCCTCAGGGAGGGAGACTGGTGGGGCTGACTGACGTGGTGCGAGAGGGGCTACCCAGGAATCTGGAGGACAGAGTCTTACAACAACAGCAATGATAATAATAATAGTAGTGGCAGCTAATGCTTCTTTGGAGCTGCAACAGCCCAGACTCTGTTCTAAGCTCTTGTATTAACGAATGTCATCCTCACGATGTAGGTAAGGTGTTACTATTACTACCCCATTGTACAGATGATGGAGAAATTATGCAACAGAAAAGCCCATCAATAAAGAACACCCATCCTAGCTACAAGGCTAGAGTCTGGCTGCTCACAGAGGCCATCTTCTTCCGTTTGAAGGTCAGAAGTCAAAGACCTACCTCAGGAGTCAGTATGCAGCTACCACGTACTAGGCTGTGTGGGGGCCCCTGTGCAGGGTCTGGGAAGGATATGTGCTCATAACCACCCCCCAGGCATGAATAATGGGGGCCAAGGGAGAACAGGGAGAGGAAGGAGCAGGAACACAGATCAGAGGTCTTCCTGAGCCCTTAGGGGTTGAAGGTCAGAGGTTCATGTAGTCAACCAGGAGCTGGAGGCCATGGCCAGTAACATCTGCTGAAGCCATGATGAAATGGTAGGTTAAGACATGACTCCCACTTGGGACGTTCCTGGCAGTCCAGTGGTTAAGACTCTGTGATTCCACTTCAGAGGATACAGGTTTGAGCCCTGGTCAGGGAACTTAGATCCCACATGCCCTGGGAGTGCAACCAAAAAAAATAAAAGCTCTAACTCCCACCTTCTACAGAGGAGAGAGGGGACATGGTAACCAGCATGGCTTCCCTAGGGTCAAGGTGGTTCCTCTCTGGCCCCCAGCCAGTGGAGACATGCTGACCCCCTCTTGAGGGAAGCACTTCCTGCTGGGCTAAGCCTATCCCATCCTTCAGGGCCTGATTCTGAAGGGAGCACCCTTGAGTGAGGAGTGCACCCCAGCCCCATCCTTCATCTTGATGGGGTCACCTCCTGACCATCTGACCTCCCTGGAAATCAGATGTTCACACTTTTATTGATGTCATCATGGGTTCTACGTCCGGGACACAGAAGGTTTCGGTTTTGCTTAGTGAGCTCTCCTGAGATGAAGGAAATGGTTTCCTTCCTGTTGCAGGGGAGACCTAAGCAGGCAAGCAGAGAACATTTGAGGTGGTGGGGGCTCTACTTTGGGGCTAGCATGTGGCTAAGAGGCCGCCTGGGGGGAGGAAGTGTCAAACTCTGATCTTGTGACCTCATGAAGGTTCCTGAACCTGTGTACACCTCAGTGTTCTCATCTGTGAAATGGGGACAGTGATTGTAGCACCTCGCTCCTGGGAGGGTGTTTGTGAGGATGAGGAGTTCATTTGTGCGTCGTTCATGCTCACAGCACTGGTTCAAATTGCTAGGCTTTGTACCGCCTTGGGCCTGCGGCTGGGAGGGGACAGAATCCTTTCTCTTCCCAGCTTGGGAAGGTCCTGGTCTGTGAAGTGAGGTGAAACAACCTGGGCAACCGTCCCCTGATCAGACAGCTCAGATTGGTTTTGGTGTTGTGTCTGAGGAGGAGCAGATTCTAGAAGAGCCATGGCCTCCCGCAAACACGGCACCCTGAACTCAAACCTTCTCTGGGCTTTCCTGCCCCTGGGGCTGGATCCTCATAAACCAAACCACACTGCAGCAGTACCTAGTTCCTGTTGCCAGGAGACCCCCAGACACCCAGGAGTGTATCAGAGTCAATGGCAGCATGAGGGCCCCTTCTCCCTAGCCCCTGCCAATGGCAGCAATCATAACTGGGAAATAATAGCAGCAGTGGTGGGCTTCGCTGGTGGTCCCGTGATTAAGAAGCTGCCTGCCAATGCAGGGGACACGGGTTCCATCCCTAGTCGGGGAAGACCCCGCGTGCTGCAGAGCAACTGGGCCCGTGTGGCACAGCTACTGAGTTCATGCTCTAGAGCCCGGGAGCCGCAAGTACTGAAGCCTGAGTGCGTGTGCTCTGCAACAAGCAAAGCCCCTGCAATGAGAAGCCCTCCTGCAGCAACTAGAGGGTTGCCTCCGCTTGCCGCAACTAGGGAAAAGCCCGCGTAGCAACAAAGACCCAGCACAGCCATAAATAAATAAATAAAATTAAACAAAAGCAGTGGCTACTCTACATTAAACACATCCTGTGTGCCAAGCACTTTCTAGAGACACCCTGTAATGCTCCCGATGACCCTGCAAGGTTGGTTTTATCACCCCATGCCGTAACATTTCTGCTGACACCTGCATCCCCCATCCCCTCAAACCCTCATTTGGCCAAGACGCTGCGAAGCTTCAGGCTGAAGCTGGGCTATCACTCATCTGCAGAGTCTCGTCTCAATTCCCCTCAGCAGGTCTGCTCACATCACCGACACGGTTCCCATCAGCAGCCTGTACTTACCCCTTGTTAACCCTCATCACACTTAATGTTTATTCCATTTTAAATTGTACTCATTTAGGGGGTAAGCAATGCATTCACATGACTAAGAATCCAAAAGACACAACAAAGGATGCAGAGGAAAAGTCCTCCTGCTCTCCTACCCGTTTCCCCACCACTGAGTTCAGCCGCCTGGGGCCCAGGGCTGTCAGCTTCATCACACCGAATAGTGATGACTTGTTTATCTGTCTTCCGTGCTTTAGGAACTGGGCCTGCCTTGTTAACTGCTTCATCCCCAGGGTCTGGCACAGTGCCTGGCATATAGTAGAAGTTCTGTGTATGTAATCTCTCTGTCTCTCTTCAAGAGATACTGATAGAGAAATTTTTGTTTTTGTTTTGTTTTCATGAATGAGACTCCGAGAAGAAAGTTAACTTGTCTGTTTGGCTCTAACTCCCAAGGCAGTACTTACCCAAAGACTCTGTTTATTTGACTTTTTTTTCTCTTGGTGATGCCACATGGCTTATGGGATTTTAATTCTCTGACCGGGGATTGAACCCAGGCCCTCAGCAGTGAGAATGTGGAGTTCTAACCAGTGGACCTTGAGGGAATCCTCTGCTTATCTAATTTATAAAGATCACCTATCCCTTCTTGGATATTTGACCATCCTCTGTGAAATGATTTTATTTTTTTAAGTTTAATTTTTAAATTGTAACAGAACTAGAATCCCTCAATAAATTTTCACAAAACAAAGAACCATGATTCAGGAAACAGCAGGTCATCACACTTCAGAATTCCCCCCCAATCCTGCCCAATGCTGGCCCCAGTGTCATAACCCCAGGATGTTATTGCTGCAGCTGCTGCTGCTCACCATGGGCCTCAGCCTCCTCATCTGTAAAATGGGAAAGGGCCCATTAGGTCTGAAGTTCTAGGGATTTTTGATATCGTCTCTATTTTTACCCCTTATGGCTGATGCTGCTTTGTGCTACCATTAAATGAAATGATAGCTGTAAAAGCCTTTTAAAACTATTTATTTGTTTCTTTATTTTGGGAGGCTGTGCTGGGTCTTCGTTGCTGTGTGAGTCCTTTCTCTAGTTGTGGCGAGCAGGGGCTACTCTTTGTTGCAGTGCGGGGACACTGCAGTGCTTGGCTTCTCTTGTTGCAGACCACAGGCTCTAGGGCGTGCAGGTTCAGCAGCTGCAGCTCCTGGGCTCTAGACTGAGGGCTCAGGAGTTGTGACGCACAGGCTTAGCTACCCCAAGGCATTTGGGATCCTCTCCGGATGAGGGATCGGACCCACGTTCCCTGCATTGGCAGATGGACTTGTGTCCACTGTACTACCAGGGAAGTCCTATGAAAGCCTTTTGATTAAAACTAATATTTGATACCAAGACAACACATGCATGACACAGGTCAGGACCAGCTGATCTGCCCATGTCCCTAGCTCTGGCCCAGGTCAAGGGTCAAGCACACCCAGCCACCCGTCCTCCGAAGAGCTGGAGGGAGAAACAGGAAGGAGAAATTGATCCTGGGGAAGCAGGTGGAGCAGAGCCTGAGGACCACCGGGGGAGGGCCCGGCACCATGATTACCCCGGGACTGGCAGGTGGCCTTGCATCTGGATCAGCTCATGCTCTGCCTGGGGACTCAGCGAGCAGCCCTCGTCTTGTTCAGGCTTCTGAATGGCCTTGTTCCTGGTGGTTGAGGCAGCCAGGAAGTCCAAGGGTTGGCGAGGGGAGGCAAGAGGGAATGAGGGGAAGGAAAAGGAGGAGAGGAAAAGGCAGGGAGCTTGGCTAGTGAAGAGTCAATGTATCAAGGAGGCACATGGTGCCAGGAAGACTGCTGCTGCAGAGGGAAAATGAACTGGGGGAACAGTACAGAGTGCAAGATTCAGACCTTCATTTGTTCATCTGCTCATTCACTCATCCAGTAAAAGGAAGGATGTTCATGTTGTGATAATTGCTATTCAAGATACAAGTGTAGGCAAAATGCTAAGAAAATGTGAAAAAAAAAATGAGCAAATAACTGTTGGGTGGGAGGCAGGAGTGGGGAAGTTAGGAAGCAGGCACATTTCACTGAAGATATTTAGGTCAAGCCATGAAACAAGCAAAGGAAAAAACCAGCTCCCAAGTCCTCCCCAGCTCTGTGGCCCATTTCTTCCCAGACCTCTAAATCCCAGGCGGGTTGTCACCCTCACTGGGTTTGAGCCTAAGCACTGCTATATACTTGCTGTGTGACCTCAGGGAAGTGACCTAACCTCTCTGAGCCTCCGTTTCTCAGCTGTAATGTAGGCATGACACCAACTTGGAGGGTTGTCATGAGATTTAAATATGACAGTGCATGAGAGTCACTTTGAAGTGACTAGCCTCTGTAGAGAACACACTCAAAATGACCCACTGCTGATGTATAGTCAGTATCAGCAGCCACATCAACTTCGTTCTCCCACCTCTGGGCCTCTGTCTTTGGGCAGAGAGGAAAGCAGAGGCTGTTCCCATCATCCCCCATCACAGGCCCCCCACCCCTCCACCAGCCCTTGGGGAAATATGAGAAGCAGAGCTTGAGGATCTAATGTGTGCCCCCCCACGCCCCTTAATCCTTCCTGAACTTGGGGGGTTGGGTGCAGGGTGGGGGCGGCACTGCCGTAACACCTGCGCGGCTCTGACATCTCCTGCCTCTGGGCAGAGAAAGCAATTTCAGAAATGACATGTTGCCAACAAGCAGAAATCAGCTTCTGAATTAAAATGTGTCGGCGTCAGGTGACCCTGGGCTTGGAGGGCTGGCTGCACGAAGACAGCTGAGATTAGGGCCTGTCAGCCAGGGGAGGGGCTGTGCGGGAAGGGGTGCTGGGACCCCAGGGGCTACCTGTGGCCGCCCTGGACTTGTTCGGACAGGGGGGCAGGAATTCGGACCCTGGGTCAGTTCTCCTGCGGCTGTGACGAGCTACAGCCTCGCAAGTGTCCACTCTCCTCTGTGGTGGGGGTGGGGCGGGTGAGTCCAGGCTCAGCTCCCCTGGGACCCGCTCCAGCGTAAACACACTAATGGGCCTGAGAGAGCCAGAGAGGAATGTGGGCCCCACAGCCCCTGGGGACTCGAGGACGACGGATGGGAGTAGAGGGGATAAGACACCCAAGAGGCAGTGAGGCTGTGCTCTGCAGGTATGCAGGGAGGAGAGAGAGGGAGAGGGAAGGAGAGGAGCATGAAAGAGAGGAGGCCCAAGGGAGAGGGAGGAAGATGCCACCGGGCACTCTGGATCCTGGCAATTCCCCGATGCCACCTTTTCCGTGGTGCCCAGGCCTTTGCACGTCCTGCACTGTGGGAAAATATACATGATGAAGCTGTTTCATTTCCAGCCCTGCTATTTACTGTAAGGCTTTGAGCATGATGGGGAGCCTCTCTGAGCTTTGGTTTCCTCCTCTATAAAATGAGCTCATGGGGACTTCCCTGGTGGTCCAGTGGTTAAGAATATGCCTTCTAATACAGGGGACTCAGGTTCGATCCCTGGTCAGAGAGCTAAGATCCCACCTGCCTTGGAGCAACCAAGCCTGCATGGCAGAACTGCTGAGCCCATGCAACACAACTAGAGAGTCTGTGGGCTGCAACAAAAGATCCTGCATGACGCAATCAACATCCCACGTGCCGCAACTAAGACCCAACACAATCCAATAAATAAAAATAAAATGAGATCACCGTTGTATGCGCCCCTAGGGTTGCCATATCAGTTAAATGAGATGGTCTGCGGAGATGACACTAGAGTTTCAGTGCAATCAGGCACCTCTCACAGTGCTTAATCTCCAGGGATCTTTTTCCTTGTCTGTCTCCTTATCTGCAGCTCCCTGAAGGCTGGGAGTGAGTCTTGGCACCACAGCGCCTCAGCACATGCCTGGTGCACTGTAGGCAGCCAGTAAGTGTTTGCTGAGCAAGCGATCCCATGAAGGGACCAGGTGTGAGGCGTGTAAGTAAAGAGAGGGAAATGAAAGGGAAGGGTCTGGGTAGGCAGGGGACCCCGTTGCCACTCTCCCTCCAGTATCCCCACTCCAATCATAGGTCATCCCTCTGACCTTTCTAGAGCAAGGCATAGGCGTCATATGCTTGCTGGCCAGATAGTGACCCTATTTCCCCAATGGAAATAGGACCTAGGGGATCATTCCACCTGTCTTTAGGAGTAAGGGGGCAGAGTCATTGACCTTGGGCCCATTTGAGGGGGTCACCTCCTGGACTTGGGGTCACCACAGTCATGTTCCACAGCTCTGGGGACCAAGCAAGGATGGAATGGGGTTGGCAGGGGTGAGGGGCCCTCAGGGGCAGCAAAGAGGGAGGCTGAGGCACACCTTCTCTCTAAGGTGAGAAGCAGATTGGGGAAGCTGGAGCAAGGCTGTCTCATGATTTCAGGAGAGAAAATCTCCCTCCCTGACTCCCCATCAACACCGCTCTAAACGTCTCCCCCACTTGCTACAGGAATTCCACCAGGAGAAGGCATGGCTTCTCACCATGTGCTCAGAGCTAAGTCATCAGAGAAGAAATCCAGAACTGGAGAAGATTATAGAAGGCAATGGGTATGCACTCAGGCAAGTCAAAGGCCTGAGTTTGAACTCCAGCTCTGCCACTCACGCAGTGAATGTTTTGAGCTCCCTAACCTCAGTTTCCTCATCTGTAAAATGGGGATATCACTTCTTACCATGCAGAGTGGAGAAGCTCTACTTTATGAAGAATGCCAAATAAAAAATACATAAGGGATGATGGAATTTAAAAAAAATCTTCACTTGCAATTGATTCAGTCAAGGATTATCATCGGGGAAAATGTTGCTGGGAAACAAGATGGTCTCAGAATCTTCAAGTATCAACTCCCACAGATGAGTCATGACCCACAAAAGGAAAAGGTAACTTTGTATGGGAGAGAGCTGGAGGAAACCACCTTAACCAGGTGATGAAATTGAGCATCCCAAGTAAAGCTGACAAACCGCAGTACCTGACAGCACTCACAGAGAGGGGCACACACCACCAAGCTGTCCTCTTGCCAAAACGTTTAATCAGAATCCAGTTATAAGGAAACAATCAGACAGCTCTCAGTTGAGAGGCATTCTTCAAGACACCCAGCCTGGACTCTTCATAATATCAGTATTGTGAAAGCAAAGCAGGCAAGGAGACTATTCTAGAAGAGAGGGAGCTAGAGAGACGTGGCAACAAAATCCAATGCCCAATTCTTGAGTGGATCTTGGACCAGGGGAAAAAAAGCTATGAAGGATATTTTGAGGGGCAACTGGAGAAATTTGAATGGGGATTATGTATTAGACAATCTTGTGTCAATGTTAAATCTCTCCGATGTGATTATGGCCTTGTCGTTCTTTTGGAGAACATGTGATAAAGTATTTAAATGCCTCAGTGTCTACAGTGTCCTCACATGTGGATCAACAAAATAAATATACATGTATTTATATATTTATTTATACATGTATTTAATTAGAGAGAGAGAAAATACGGCCAAATGCTTTTAAAAGAGGGTCTACCCACCTGGTGATTGACTCTGCAAGTCCTGATCCCCAGGGAAAGTAGTGGCCCTGAGCAGCTAAGGGTGGAGGGGCCCAAGGGCCTGTTTGGGAGCCGGTTTGGGGGCTAGAAAAGTGAAAGGCTCCGATATGAGTGGGAAGAGGCTGAAGGCAGTATAGGGTAGACAGAAGACAGGGTTTAGAGGCTAAGACCTGGGTCTGCAGTGAGTCACTTAACCATTTTGCACTTCAGGTTCCCTCTCTGTATAAAGGGAAGAAAGGCGCCTGCCTCGTGAGGCCCAAGTGAGGAAACAGGTGAGAAATCCTTCGGTGGTCTGGAGCCTGCTGCTGTGGGTGTGGACACGCCTGTCACTACTCTGGGCCCAAGAACGCACAGGAACAGGAACACGTTAAGACAGGCAGGGGTGTGGACCTCACTCTGCCTCCCTCCCCGGGCACCCCGTGTGGATCCCAGAAGGCTGAAGAGCCAGGGCAGGCAGGGCCAAGCCTTCTCTGCCGCCCTTTGTTCTGAAAGGGGCCTCCTCTCCATCAGACCTCCAGCAGTAGCTGGTGGAAGACACGCATTTGCACATCCCAAAGCATGCTGGGAAGGCAGAGGCCAGGGAGGGACTTGAGGCCAACGTGTCAGTGCCTGAAACCATTGCACGGCCTTGTGTCTTGTGTCTCTTATGGGACCACAAGTCCCTGAAGGCTCCTGCTCTGCCTTAACTTGCCCCCACCCCACCCTGCATGGCTGGCCACAGGCTTGGGCCCTAGAAATACCTGTCGTCTCCAGGAGGGCACCTGGGCTCTGGCCTGGTCCTACTTGGTGTGTAACCTTTGGTGGGTCATCTCCTTCCTCTGGGCCTCGGCTGACCCAGGATCCATACAATGGGACGATCCATCTCTCTGCTCCCTCCTTCCAAGGGGAGGCAACAGCGCAGAGGCAAGAAGTCATACTTTGCACACATATGTGTGTCTGAGTCCTTTTGCTGTTTACCTGAAACTATCACAACATTGCTAATTGGCTGTGCCTCAATACAAAGTACATGTTTTTTAGAAAAGAACTCATCCTTTGGCATTCATGCACTCTGTGTTCTAATCCTGATGCCATTGCTTGTCATTAGAAGCCTTCACCCCTCACAGCCTCTGTTACCTTGACCGTGAGATGGGGGTGGTCATGTCCAACACCCAAGGTCATTGCTATAAAGTGAAACAAAATAGGTACCAAGAGCTGACATGTGGTTTATTGATTTATTGTCTCTCTCTCCAACTAGAGGTGCAGCCCCACAAGGCAGGTACTTCGTCTCCTTCCCTTACACCCCAGCACCCCAGATGGTGCCTGGCGCTCAATGGGAGCTCCCTAAACCACCACTGCCTGCCTGGATGGACAGAATGGGTGGTTGATACGTGATGCTCCCACTGTGGTTCTCAAATGTGCTGAGACATAAAGCATTCAAAGTTCATGATTGTTGAGAAAAGAAATTCGGGGAAGCAAGAAGTAATCTTCAGGGCTGGTCTGTCTGTCTGTCTGCTGGCCAGCAGAGGACACCAGAGAAGCTGGGTTTATCCAAACCAGGGACAGACATGATGTGCCCACAAAAGCCAGCAACATGCATGAGTGAGGTGTGTGTGCTGAGGTGTACTCGGCAAACTAGGGAACCCCCATGTAGCCTGTCTAATGGGCTCCCTCTCTCCAGTAGACTGTGGGCAGGGTAGGAATGAAGGACCAGCATACCAGTGCAGCTGATTTTACAAAAGCAGCCAGAAATCCAAAGGAAAACAAATCATTTGTAAAGGAAAAACACAGGGACTTCCCTGACAGTCCAGTGGTTAAGACTCTGTGCTTCCAGTGCAGGGGGCAAGGGTTCGATCCCTGATGGGGGAACTAAGACCCCACAGGTTGTGCAGTGTGGCCAAAAAAAAAAAAAAAAGGAAAAGAAAAATACAAACGAGAGCAAATAAAACCCATCTTTGGGCTGGGAGGGGCCCTCAGTACAGCCAAACCCTCTCAGGTGGCATGGGCAAAGGGAGGGAGGACCTGGTGGAGCCCCTGGAGTAGCCTCCATGGGGTCCTCAACTCTCCAGGCCCCTCAGGCAGTCCCAACCCCTGAGACACAGAAAATGCTGACATGCTGTCCAGATCCAAGAGGCAGGGTCACACAAGCCTGGGGAAGCAGCCACTTCCCTGGGTTCTTGGGCTCCGGGTGTATCCAGACTTTGGGGCTCCCAGGTCCAGGATAGATCAGCTCCCGTCACTTGGCCCATGTCGACACTCAGGAAATATTCAGTGAAAGGACCTCTTCAGTGTGACTTCCAGCACAGCCCTCCATCTCTCGGCGGCATATGCAAAATGGGTCGTGATGTGGTCGCACCTATCTCGTAGGGATAATGGGGGATTGAGGGAGACTAGACTGACCAAAGTCGTTCCAAAGATCAAAAGTGCTTTACAAATGCCAAGTGTAGTCATCCTTGTTATCATTATTATCAGAAGCAGGACAGTTTTTCCAGAGCAGAAGAAGGGGCCTGGGACCTGGAAGAGCCGAGAATTTATGACTTCACAAGGAGGATCGGATGAAGCCCGTCTGAGTTCATGCTCAGAGAAGATGCTGCTCATCAGCTCCAGGACAGAGCCAGCCAAGGGACATGGAGTCCACCAGATCTCTTCCCTGGCCACCTGGTGTCCAGTTCGTGGGGACCCCAATCACACCAGCTGTATTTCCCCAGATACACACAGGCTTCCAGCAGAATACACAACCCCCACAGATGCTGCCCATAAAATATAGAAACTATATAAATAACATAAATATTCTGTCATATATATCTTAGCTATATAAATTATTTTCTTTTGCCCTAAAAACTCTATATATATGCGAGGTAGACAAAAAATACCCTGTGAATGTTTCCCTTAATGCTATAGAATGAGTGGTCAGTGGCCACTGGTCCCAGGGGCCCCAGTTGGGCTGAGATGGACCTTTAGGGGCAACTGGAAGAGAAAGGAGTGGGAGCAGGGAAGGAGGAGAGGAGAGACAGCTGGACAGCGAGGACCTGAGAGGCTGAGGGGCCCTGAACCGCATCATCCTAGGCTTGGTCAGTGTTACTGGCCAGCCGTGGCCTCAGTCCCTCAGGGTCTATCTAACCTTTATCTTCCTGTCACCCCTGCACTGCTGGCCGTGGGCCTGGGGTGCGAATGGCATGTCAGAGGATCAGGCCCCCTCTTCCTGCTGCCTCATGCCTCGGGCTGAGCCATGGTAGAGACAGAGCTGGGGTCTCAGAGGAGAAGGATGGACTGGGCAGGCAGACAGAGAATCTTCATGCAATGGGGGTGTGGAGGGAACTGGGGAGACAGCCCTTTCTCCTTCTTCTCTTCCTGCCAAGATGCGGGCCTGCTGCTAGGGTCAGCGAAGTCACTCTCGGGAGAGGTCTCAGGTCAGTAGGGCTTCTCATCAGAGCCTCTGCAGCCAAAGATCCTTCCAGCATCCCTCAGGAGGCTGCGTGATCCACCGAAGACAGGGCAGGCCCTCGGAGATCACAGGGAGCCCCCAGGGGCTGCTTCCTGGGGCTTGCACAGATGGTTTCTCAGCACTTGGCTGATTCCGAAGTTTCCTGTCCCGGCAAAGGGTCAGCAACTCTGGGTTCAGGGAGAAAGGAAGCTGACAGAGGGCGCGGCAGGGCCAGCAGAGCAGCCAAGGGCGTCCCGAAGGAGGTCACTTCCTCCCGGCTGGCATTGGGCCCTGCTCTGGGAAAGCACACAGCTTCCAGTGAAGTGACCCCTGCAAGGTCTGCATCCTGATCCAGAGAGGTGTGTGCTGCTGAATGAGAGCCCTCAGCCTGGCAGGTCCCAGGGGCGTGCCTGCATGTTGGAGCGGGTAGTACCAGTTCCTCTCGCCTCCCTCCCAGGGCCTTAGTAGGTAGCCCTGGAAATGTCCACAGTATCAGAAGGAATTAGCAGCCACTTCTCTTCCTCAGGTAAGAGCCTAGGTGGGGGGGCCCTTAGTAAATGAAAGGGGCCCCCAATGAGCCCAGCTTAGCAAACACTTCCCACGTTCATAACTCCTGCCCAAGCAAAAGCCTTAATTAGATGAGTAGCTGTAGGAGAAATGTAACTGAATCAAAACTCATAACCAACTCTCGTATATCATAAATGCCAGCTGTGCAGGGCCTCACCACACAGGGCGACCCCAGCTACAGGGAGTTGACCCAAGTGGGCTCATGGGGAAGGGGGGGCTGAGAAACTGAGGGGGTCTCTGTCTCCCTGGGCAACCTCGGTGTACTGTCTGAGCCTCACCCTGGGGACTGGCTCTTCTACTGGGCTCACGTCCACTGGTGTTTTTACTGAGCAGGGCTGGTTGGGTGTGGATTACTCAGCTCTCAAGGTGAGAATGAGGGATGGTGGAGGCATACTTTAAAAACCAAATCACAAGGATCCAGGGCACATATCTGACTCCTGCTTTCCTTTCTCCAGACCAGCAGCTCCTACCACCTGGCCTTTCCTCCCATCTCTAGCACAGCAAAGCTCCAGGGTAGGGAAATGAAGGTATATGAGCTCCCGGGGTTGACTATCACCTGGCTGGGGCCTGAGGGCTGACCTGACCCATCCCAGCCAGACTCCAGCCTTAGCTTCCAGCTGACCTTGCCTCCCTGGGCCTTCTTGGCTGAGAAGATCACCTCCCAACCTCCGGCTGGCTTTAGGCCACTAATCCCAGGATTCGTGATGGCGAGATGTACTCTCTCTCCTCTCTAAAACCTCAGTCCTGCCCTCCTCTGGGTCTCCCTTAGTTCCCTCTACATCCTTTCCGCTCTGCCTTCCTGCTCCAAGTCCTCAACCAGGCTGGGGACCCTCAGGTTCACGGGTGGGGCTCTCCTTGCTGAGAGCTGAGAGAGGGGAAGACTGATGGGAGCCAATGGAGAGAGGCGCATGAGTGCGCTGGCACGCACGTGGGTGATCATGCGCATGACACGCGCTTCGGCCTGGGTCGGCGGGAGCGCGGCGGGAGGGGGAGCGGCTGGACAGCTGGGCGGCCTGGAGGTGGCCCGGTGCCATGGGAGGTCCTGGCAGCGCCCGGCTGGCACACTGGGCAGCGGGCCTAGTGCTTACAGGTGTATACAAGCTCCTCCCGCACACACTGCTGGCACTCCACGTAGCAGCACCACTGCACCTGGCAGTGGCAGGAGAAGGCCGCCAGGCGGCTCTGGGTGTCGTAGCCCCGCCCGCAGCACAGGCTGCTGCAGCTGGCCTCGCGGGAACACACCCTGCCCCCTGTGCCAGGCGAGTACTTGCTGGGCCGGCAGAAACTGGGGGAGTCCTCCATGTAGACCAGGTCCCCGGGCCGCGGCGCGGGGCCCTGGGTGGGGCTGCCTGGTCTGGCCGGTGCCCACAGCTCCAGGCGGCCCAAGGCCTCATTGGTGGCACTGGACACCTTGACGGCTGAGTCGTAGCGCAGCTTCAGCACCTGGCCTGTCTCGCGGAACGGGGACAGCTGCTTCCAGCAGGTGCGCACGGCGCAGGAGCCAGACACGCCATGGCACTTACACGTGGTCCGGAGGCCACTCTTCACGGCCTGCGAGGAGAGGCAGGAGGGAGGCGTGGTCAGGGGCCTCCAGGCCGCAGCCCCCGGAGCACCAGCTGTGGCCGGGGAGCCACAGGAGGATGGGAGAGAGACAGGGGAGGTCCACATGGGGCGGGCAGCTAAAACTCAAGCTGGCCCACGTGGCGCATTAGTGCAAACTAGCTCTAGGCGCCCCTCCTCATGGGCAGAGACAGTCCTCACACTTTGGTGAGAGCAGCAGGGGCTGGATCTCACCCCCAGCACTTCCCCTGGCCCAAAGTTACTGTGGAGCAGACAGCTTGCACAACTGAACACAGCAGCCCTGGTTTATACCAACTCAGTGATGAGAACACAGGACACAGAACTCAGTCTCTTAAAGAAATAGAGCCCGAGCTTCTCCCAGCTTCCCGGTCCCAACAGACCTGGATACTTTTTACCCTCCAGTCTTTCCACTGCTGTGTGACCTCAGCTAAGGCCCTCCCCTCTCTGGGCCTTCTCTGTCTTCCCATCTGTAAAAGGGAGGAGGGCCAGGGGTTGTACCAGATCAGTTTTAAAACAGCATTGGCTCCTAGGGCCTCCAGGAAGGGCAGTGCTTGGAATGGAGACCCTTCTCCAAACACGTTCCTGCCTCACCGAGCCAGGCTCCCACCTGCTGCCCATCAGCCTATGATGCCCAGGACTCTTCCCCACTGCCTGGTACTTGACAACCATCCAGAGTAGATGCCCGAGGAACACTGGTTGAAAGGATGAGGCTCATCCTGGACCGCCTCTGTGTGTGTCCTGTGGCGGGGAGGGGGGAGGTAGTAGGGGGAGTACTGGCCTCCTAGAGACCCGGCTCCCCGGCTCTGCACCCAGCGATGCACTCACCTTGATGCCCACGTGGGTGTTGTGGGCGTCTGTCCGCGCCCGCAGATCTTTGCTTCCTCTCTTGGGCCCCAGGAAGTTGTTCAGGAACTTGGTGCTATACTTGAGGTTGTCACCACACACACCCCACTGCCAGGCTTGCCGGCTCTCGAGGCCCGGGGAGTCATCACAGGTGCACCGCTCCATGCGGCCAGCGCTGCAGGCCCGGGCCAGAGTGTGCGTGAGGGCGGCCGCGGACACCGCATACAGGAAGGCCGTCTCCTTGAAACCTGGGCCGGGCCAAGGGGTGGGATTGGGAGGGAGGAGGAGAGTGGACTCAGGGGCTGTGAGCTGCCCTCTGAGGATAGATGGGCTGGAGGGAGGGGCTGCTGTGGTGAACACGAGGGGCGTGTGACCCCGAGGACACAGTTCAGGGCACTTGCCCTGTCGCCCACCCCTTAAACTCAGGCTGCAAGTTGCTGTCTAAATGGAGCTTCCTGTTCCCTGAAGGGTGTGTGCCCAGGTTCTCAGGGCGGCAGGATGAGAGCTGCTTCTTCTACTGAACAGATGAAAACACAGATGCAGAGAAGTGACTTAGGCACCTGGTGAGCGCCATAGCTGGGCTAAACCACTGATCTTGACTCCAAGGTGATGTGTGAGCAAGTTGGACCAACCTGTTTCTGAGCTGGGTTCATAAAAGCATCGTGGACTGGGGACAGGGGCCTGGGGAGCGGGGAAGGCAGCCCTCCTCCTCTAGGTTCTCCCCCCGACCCTCCTGCTCCAAGCCTCTTCCTCCCAATTCTCCTCCCCTGGCTCCTTCTTCTCACCCTCCTCCCCACCCTCCTCCCTACCTCTCTTGAGCAGCCCCGTCCTCCCCTCCAGGCTGCAGTTCCAGCGCTCATGCCGGAACTGAAACTGGCACTCGAGCAGGCTGAGGTGCGCGGCGTCCTGCAGGGTCTCAGCCAAGCCTGGCTCCCGCCGACAGAGCTGCTTCTGCCGGCGGGACAACTTTAGGAGGTCGCACTGCTTCAGGTGGGCCCCACCCTGTGCTGGGGCAGCAGTGCCCAGCCCGGGGAAGGGCGTCAGGACCTCCCGCCCGGTCAGTCTAAAGGGAGCAAGAGAAGGGAGACCAGTGACCCTGGGGGGTTGTGATTGAAGGTGAAAGATGACAATCCCTAAGGATGGGGGACATGTGAGGGGAAGGGGGCCTTCTTGGGGGCTGGATTATTTGGCCTCTGGGAGGGAGGCTGACCCCATTTTACAGAGGAGGAAACCAAGGTGCATAAAACAAGGGTGAGTGCAAGATTTCAAACTCAAGTTTTCTGGAAGCCAAAGTCTCTGCACTTCTTATCCACCTTGTTTCCCAAACTTGCTGAATCAGAAAAATCATATGGCATGCTTACTTAAAATACAGATGCCCAGGACTTTTCTGGTGATTCAGTGGCTAAGACCCCATGCTTCCAACACAGCGGGTATGGGTTCAGTCCCTGGTTAGGAAACTATGATCCCACATGCCACATAGTGTGGCAAAAAAAAACCTTTTTAATTAGAAAAATTTTTTTCTTTTAAACTCCAAAAAAAATACAGATGCCTAGGATCTATACTTAACAGTTCTGCTTCTCTTGGTCTAGAATAGGGCCTGGGAATCTGTACATTTACCACATTCCCTGGGCAGCATTGAGAATCAGGGCAATTTGGGAAATACTGCATGTAGTTATTAGCTGCTTCCAGGAAGGGAGAGCCATATTGCTAAGAGGGGGTGGCAGAAGGATGTAGCCACTGAGAAGGTGTCCGGCCAATGGCCCTGGCATCCCTCTCCCCCTTACATTAGGTAGCTGCCCAAGTAACACCAGGCCAACCTAACTTGTCTCTACAATACCCATAGATTTTTAACCATCTGGCCACTCCATGTCTGCTACCAAGAGATACTTGGGGAATACCCGAATGGATGGAAGATTGGAAGGATGGAGAGATGAAGGAAGGGTGGGTGGATGGATGGACAGGTGGATGCAGATGAAGAAGCTGCATTTCCATCCGGCTATCAGCCCCTGACTTCTTCTGCTGTATCTGAAGTCCAGGGATGCTTGAGTCAGGCTGCCATGTTCCAGTGGCTTGACTGTCACTTCCTAGCTGTGTCATCCAGAAGGACTGATTTTTCTCCTCTGGGAATTGGAAAGAGTGATCCTCTCCACCTCCTGCACTGCTGGGAGGATTGTATGAAAAGTTACTAACCACAGAGTCTTGGACTTGCAGTTTCACTTTCCCCCTGGCTGGAGTTTCTCAACTCTTTCCTCTTGCAAGATGCTTTACTCTCTAACCTGGCCAGAATCTTCCCATTGTCCAGATAAGGAAACAAAGGTTTTAGGTTTTACAAAGAGGTGCTGACTAGCCCTCTTTTCACAGCAGATCAGCAGCAAGGTGAGGACTACTAATAGAGCTCACCTTCCCTCCCTCCAGAAGCGATCCATGAGATGTTTCTCCCAGTTCAAGTTATCTGCTGTTTCCTGGACCCTGGTGGCCCTCGGTGTGGGTGGGACATATACATCAATCTGGCAACCAGGATGCCGCCCCTTTCTGGAATATGCTGGCCTTATAACCATGGGAAAAGATCAAAGGTGGAAGCAGGTGCTGGCTCTTAAGCTCCTGCTTGGATGTGACACTTGGCATTTGTGCTCAAGCACCACCAGCCAAGGCAGGCCCTGTGGCCAGCCCTGAGTGCTCAGAGAAGCCCACATCCCACAGAGCCAAGGGCATGGCTCTCCTGTTTGGAGCCACCTGCCCCAGCCAGGACATCTGGCTGGATGCCACACCCTGCCTGTCTGCCCCAGGGGGGGGTGTGGGTCCTGGCCAGTCCCCAAGTGCCCCCAAAGAGTACCTGTAGATTCCAAATGCATCAGGTGCAGCCAACCCAGTGTGGAGCATATCTCCGAAACTCCTGAGTAGAGACAGATGCTATCAGGCTCCTCCCGGCCCAGCCTGGCCCTGGGCTCCCCTCCCAGACAGGGTGAGGGCAGGGACCCGTTAATCATTAATCTGGGGGCAAATGGGTAAGTTTCCAGTCCACCAGGTCTACACCCAAACCCCTCCCTGCAGTCTGGCAGGAAACCTGCCTTAGAGCTCGACCCTTGGCAGGTCCAGAGCAGAACCTGATGTCAACTCTAGCCCAGGAGGCCCCACCCTGACCAGCCTCCAGTGTGGAGGGCAGCTTGGGGGCTGCAGGAGCAAAGGGCACAGCAGCCATCCAGCCCCTCAAATGTCTTCCTCCCCACACCAGCGGCGGGTGTGAAGGACAATTTCTGCTCAGGCAGTTCTTGTGTTTCAGAAATTGGGACCTCCCTTGTAGTAGTGATTGACAGGTAAGAGGACAAGCAGGGAATGCTGGGAATTTGGGGCCAACAGGGCTGCACATCCTTCAAGGTTTGTCTCAAATGACATTTGCATATTATTTTTATATCATTAGACCTATATTATATAATATATAACTTATATTCTACTACACAATATTATCTACCATGGTTTTGGGTTTTTTTGGCTGTGCTGCATGGCTTGTGGGATTTTAGTTTCCAGTTAGGGATTGAAGCTGGTCCCGACAGTGAAAATGCTGAGTTGTTATCCCTGGACCACCAGGGAATTCCCATATCTACCATATTTTGAGTGCTTATTACTAAGTCCCTTAAATTACTCTTGCAGACACCTGTTGGGTTGGCTGCCTACCTGGTCTTTCTACCACCATGGTTACCCTGTCAGCCATTTTATACCATGTGACCTTGCTGCTCTGGCCTGTTGATTGGACCACTGAGGATCACATGACCCACACTGGGCCAATCCATTCTTTCTCTGGGAATTTGGAATTTGACTTAGAGCACTCAGTTGCTTTCTCTCTTTCTTTGGGTGACTGGGCTTGTAATTCAGGAGATACAGAGAAAGCTGATCCAAAGAGAGAGAAAAAGTGACTCAAACAGAGAGAGAAAAGCAGAAGTAAAAATGGGAGGGAGAATTTCGGGAGCTTTTCAGTCCCTGGCCCCATAGTCTCCCTGTGGTCATCACTGTTCTTGCTTGAGACACTGCTGTCTATAGAACAACATCAAGGCTGGGAGTCAACCTCCTGATAGCTGTGGAGTACCACACTCCCTGGGCTGTCCTTGTGAGCTCGGCTCAGCAAACACCTTTTCCCCCATCAACAGTTCCTTGTGTTTTTTAATTTCGTGTAATTGGCCCTGTGATTGATGGCCCCAGGAGTCCAGTATAAAGTCGGTTAATTTTATTAGCAGTAATGACACTTAGTAGCGATTAATGGTCAGGAAAGGCAGTCAACCGCACAGGAGCCTCAGGCCACACTGGGCTCTGGTCTGCCCAGGGTTGCTCTCAAAAAGTACCCCCTCACAGCCTCAGGGACCCCCTTAAGGGCCTAGGAAGACAGTTGAGAGACATACCACCCAGTTTCCCTTTTACTGGGTTGGCCAAAAAATTTGTTCAAGTTTTATTGTAAGATGTTATGGAAAAACCCGAATGATCTTTTTGGCCAACCCAATATTTGTTTTCTATGTTGCAGTCTGGGATCATTTTTCCTTTGAAGAAAGAGTACTGTGACATTAAACTTGGAAAATACTTCAACTGGTTTCCTTAAACTGTGCTAGTAAACGCTGTAACACACGCCCTATGGATGCCAAGGTATCTGCTAGAGATGGTTTCTTCTTGGACCTCAGGAGAATTATAGGTTTTGGAGGTTCCAGTCTGTTCCAGGGTCCATGGGCATGATCAGTTCTCCTTTAAGAAACCATCCTTTCTGGCACCCCAGGCCTGAGAACCCCATCCACTAGGCCCTTCTGCAAAAATCTCCATCCCCCACGTTAGTTGAGCTCCTTGAGGTTCAGATGAAAAATCAGAGTTCAAGTAAGCATCAAGACAAAACCTGTGGTTGTAATGAAGACACTGCCCCCTGGTCAGGTCAGATGCTATCAACCAAGCAAGTGACCAGTGTTCAGAACTGAAGCACAGAGGATGGATAATCTGTGAACTTGCCAATTGCCCTTCCAGACTGAGGGACAAGAGTGCCTTCAGCCCTCTGCCTGATTCAAGTGCCCCTGAGCCACACAGGACAACCTCGCCTTCATCGATTGTACCTGCTTTGGCCCAGCTGGTCTGTCTCCCCCATTCCTGTTTCCTATTGGGCTCTTTCAGGCTGAATGCAGCCTCTCACGGCCCATTAGGAAAGCAGCGACCCCATGTGACCAGCTCCATTCTCCTCTCCTCTTTGTCCCCAGCCTGCGCCCCTCTGCCCTCTGCACCCTTAGCCAATGGCCCTTGGTGCTCAGGATGATAAGACCAGAAGTCCCCACTCACACACAATGAGATGCCATTGGCTTTGACCCCAGAAACTCTCCAGTCACTTCCCAGGCTACCTGTCTCCCTCCAAAGTGGGAAAAAGTAAAGGGTGCCCCTCAGGACTTCATCTCACATCCCACCTTCCCAAGCACCCCTTGCAATCACCCAGCCTTTCTCACCCCTGCCTCCTTTCACCTTGTCCAAGGCTCACCCCATCCATAGTTTTGGCTAAAGCTGCTCCATCTAGGGCATTTCCCAGGGGGTCCAGTGGTTAAGAATCCACCTTCCAAAGCAGAGGATGTGGGTTCAATCCCTGGTCAGGGAGCTAGGATCCCACATGCTGCAGAGCAACTAAGCCCAGATGCCACAACTACTGAGCCCTACTCTGGAGCCCACACACAGCAGCTAAGACCCGACATAGCCAAGTAAATAAATACATAATTATATTTTGTTTTTTAAAGCTGCTCCATCTGGGATGACCTTGAAGGAAGCAAAAGCAGCTTCTCCCAGGCTTTGGGGGAAGCATTGGTCTAGCATCAACAGGACCCCAGGGACCACCAAACCCATGAGCAGAACTAGAAGTTCCTCCTGGAATGATCACCCACAATCTCCTAGAGTGTGGGGACCCAAGGACCCTCAAGGCTGTTTAGCTCTGGGGAGTCTGGTCCCAGGTCTGCCCTCACTCACTGGTGACCCCAGGGATGTCCTCTCAGCCCCAAGCTCATTCTATACAACAAATACACCTTGTCTAGCGGGAGAGCCAGACCACAGCCAGACTGCCTCGGCTCAAATCCCACCTCTACCTCTTACTAGCTGTGCCACCTTGGGCAAGGCGCTTCACCTCTCTGTGCCTCGCCTGTGACAGGCAGACATCACAGGACCTTTCACATGGTTGTTGTGAAGACTGGGGTTCCCCGGTGGCTCAGACAGTAAAGAATCCACCTGCAATGCAGGAGATCCAGGTTCCATACCTGTGTCAGGAAGATCCCCTGGAGGAGGGCATGGTTACCCACTCCAGTACTCTTGCCTGGGGAATCCCATGGACAGAGGAGCCTGGCAGGCTACATCCATGGGGTCACAAAGTATCAGACAGGACTGAGCAGCTAAGCATATTGTGAAGATTAAATGAATTAACATCTGTAAAGCTCTTAGAACAGTGCCTGGCACACAGTAAGCTCCAGGTCATTGGAGCTTACAAGAAGTGTAAGCTTACAAGAACTGTCATTTTCCTTTAAAAAAAAAAAAATGTATTTGGCTGTCCTGGGTCTTAGTTGTAGCACACAGGATCTTCAGCCTTTGTTGTGGCATGCAAGATCTAATTCCCTGACCAGGGATTAAACCTGGCCCCCCTGCATTGGGAGCTCCGAGTCTCAGCCATTGACCATCAGGGAAGTCCCGTAAGTGTTATTCTTAAGCATCTGCTATGTGCCAGGTGCTGTGCTGGGTGCTGGGACATGCCGTCACAACCTCAAGGTTGTGAGGACCCCAGACCCCAAGGGGGCAGGGGAAGGAGAAGGCTTTGAACCAGCCCAGCTCCTGGGGGAACCATCAGTAGCTGCTCAGGAACCGGATCAGATCTCCTAACACCATCAGGGTAAAAACCTGACCTCAGCCAGGCTCCTCCTGCCTGCAGTGGGAGGCCTGGGGTGGCGAGGGGGCAGGAGGAAGCTCTCAGGAGCTCGCTGGAGAAGGCCGAGCAGGGGGAGATGCCTCACTGGAGGTGCCTGGCTCTGTTCTTCCAACCCCACCCCCATCCATGTTTCTGCTTGAGAGGGTCCGATGGTTCCAGAGGAGGCCACCCCTAGGATGTGGGTGGGTGAGCAGGTAGGTGCCACAGGACAAGACTGGCGGTTCCCAGGGTGCTGGGTAAGGGCAACCTGTCTGGACCCTTAGCTGGAGGGACCAGGAGGTGTGCCTGGCACCCGGGCCTGTGCCAACTGCAGGCAGTTACCTGGGAACCAGGAAAGCCTTGCCCTGCCTGGAGCATTGGACTTGGCCCTGAAAAACCCTATTAGATCCTCCTGATAACAGGTTTCCGCTGCAGGGCCATTTGCATGGTAAGTGGGCCTTTTGTGCTTTCATCTCAAATATCTCAGCCCACCTCTCCTGCCCTCACTAAGCACCCCTAAACACACACACTCCCCACCCCAACCCACGCCCTCCACTCCCCACCTCTTCCCTGAAGGGGAGAGTTAGTGAGGGCAGTGTCTGGGCCAGGAAGAGGGCACGTGGCTCCAGGCAGTCCTTTTTCAGAACAGTGGGGAGGGGAACCCTCAACACCCCCGGCTCCTCTCCCCTCTGTCATCTGAGGGGCCCCCGAGGTTTATGCTCCTGAGAAGCACCTCCCTCCCTCCATCCTTCACATTCCTCTCTCCTTGACAAGACTCACTGTCACCTCATACCTCCTCCAAGAAGATGTCCTTAGCGAGCAACCTTAATGGCAAATTTGGCAGGTACCGTTTCCCACCTTTATTCCAAGTCCTGCTCCCCACTCCTTTCACTCACTCACTTATTTAAATTTCAATGCTGAGCATCAGCTTCAGGCCAAAGAAAACCAAAAGCCACCAGACTGCTCACTACATCCCTGTCTGGGTCGCAGCCTTCCTTTCCTCCCCAGCTCTCTGCCTCAGAACCTCGAGGACTGAATCACTACACCTCCCCCCGCCCCACCCTGGAGCCCACCCCAGAGCCTCATCCCCCAGCCCACCCCTGGCTCAGAGAGAAAAGAGCCTGGCCCAGCTGTGGGTTTTGTCTCTCCAAGAACCGCTCCACTTCCTGTTTTCCAGGGGATGCCTGCGGAGGATGGCATCATGGACTATGTACTCAGGAGCTAAGTGGGCAGCAAGCAGCCCGCCCAACCAGCTTGCTTTGCATCTCAACAATCTCGGATATTTAGAGCGTGGCTGGTGCAACATCTGTGGAGGAAATGCTTTCTGCTTCCTCCTCCTGTCTCCCTCCCACTGCACTCAGGCTCAGGCTGGAGATGAGGAGAGGGTCTTGGTCTTTGGCACGTACACTACAAATCAGGTGGCATGGTGGCTATGGAGGGGTGGCCTCCCAGCCCCACACAAGTCTGGGGTGATAAACATCTCCCCTCGTTCCCTGGCAGTGTCCAAACGTACATTATTTGAATCAGTACATTCCAGGACTCGGGAAACCCTTCAGGATCACCTAGTCCAGAAGTTTTGCCCTAATGCCTCCTGGAAGCTACCCCAGAACCTCCTGAGGGCAGGCAGGAAGGGCCAGAGGTTTACCAAGTCGATAGGTCTCTGTTTTGACTTCTCTGGTGCTCTGGAGTTTCATCTAAGGGTTTTTTTTTTTTTGTCTCAGATGACCCTGAGTTAATGGCAAGCCTGGGTCTGCACCCCAGGTCTCCTGACTGCATCTGTCAAGACTGAGAGTTTCTGCTTTCCATTTTAATGTAATATTTCAGGGAAACAGAATCAGCCATCATCATAGTAAATGTCCAGGGTGATAGGAACACGAGATGGGTAGGACAGAAGGAATGGAAGCTTGGTCAGGTCTCCTCCTCAGGCCCCCTGGGCAGTTAAAGGGAGAGAAGGACTCTGGTCTAAAACTGAGTTTCTCTTCAGCCAAGAGTCAAAAATAAAACTTAGAGAAGTGGACTGCCAATTCATACTGAAGTGTGACGGTCTGATATAATAAGGCTAGTGCCTGAGAACACTTTGCTAGATAAGAGAAGCTGAAAGGAGAGAGTCTGGGATCATGAAGAGAGAAAGGGGAAGCCTGGGGTAAGGAAGGGAAGGGGAAGGGAAAAGAGGGGCTGGAAGGCTTAAGATAAACTTCCCCAGCTTCTTGGGTTCACAGGCCCAGCCCTGAGCCAGCAGAGGAGTATTAACAGTTTGGAAGACACAGTGTGGCAACTGCAGAGAAAAGCAAGTAGTCACTGAGGCTGTATCACCATGGGGCAAGCAACACCCCCACCAGCTCTGCCCCAACCATGGGACCTGGCTCATGGGCTGGGTGACTTCGGCCAAGTATTTTTTAACCATGGTAAGCTGACCAACTAACCAGCTTGGCAGGCTCTTGGGTGGTCACCCTCCTCAATGAGGACAGGCAGGCTCAGGCGGGCTGCGGGCCCTGAGAGCTTGGCCGCTGGTGAATGCCCCATGTGCAACCGCCTGTGATGAGGACAATTCCATTGTTCACAGATGCTCCAGGAGATGTCCCAGGCTGCAGGTTCCATGCAGCTTCCATTTGTCTGCAGGCGGGACCCAGGAATGGCCCACGCCTCTCCAAACCCCTCCCCTCTAAAGAGGGCAGGAACTTCCACCTCGTCAAGAAACCCTTCCCTGAATAGACCTGGTGAGGGCCAGAGTGGTCAGGACAGCCCCGGGGGATGGATGGAGTTGTAAAAAGCTTCCTTGGGAAGAGAGTAGGGTCTTCCAGAGCAGGACCAGAGCAAGTTCCTGCGCTGGACTGTCCTGGATGCAGAGCCAACGAGGGCTGTAGCAAAAGGCCCCTCATCTCAGGCCAGGCTCTTGCTTGTCCTCCTGTCTTGGCTAAAGTAATCCAACCTCCATGCCTTTCTTCATGATATAACCGCTACCTAGGTTGCCTTCCCCAGTCCACAAAGCCCTCATGGATCCCCGGGACTCATAACCACAGCTTTTTTCAACACTTGACTCAAAAACGCAGGGAATGGGAAAGGCGATCCTGAGGCCCCATCCAGCTTTAATAGGCTAAGATGTTTGTCTGCCTCTTCCAGAAGTCCTCCTTACTTGCCAGCCCCATCCCACTCTAACCATCCAACTTCTCTGACGTCTCTCAGTTTTTTGGGATTATAGCACCGTTAGTTCTGCATGGTTCACGCTTTTTTTCCTTCCTCCTCAGGGCTGTAGAGAGAGTCTCTCCAAGTAGCCTGTAACCCCCTTAGGAGAGGTCCTGGTTTCTCATCCCCAGAGGTCCCCCAGCCCCAGCCCAACACCTGCTGACTGCATACATCCCTCAGAGGACCAAGCAGAGGGTATATGTCCAGGCTCTTCCTCAGCTTCTTCCCAGCCCTCCAGGCCCAAGTCACTGGCTTCCCTGCTGTCTCAGTCCCAGGCTGCAGAGGTCACCCAGTGACCCCCAATCCCACCATGAAATCTCCCCAAACTCAAGCCTTGCTCCGGAAGGGCGTGGCTCCGGAAGGGAGTGGCTTTGAAGGAGCTGCCCTGTGGCCTCACCCTCCCCAGCCCTCAGATTGGGAACTGGAGTACACTCTCACCAGTACCAGATCTCCAGGCAGTCTGGTTTCAGTCAGTCAGACCCTGACTCCTCTGACTAGCTCAGCCTCTCTGAACCTGTTTCGGGGGACAAGCTATGCTTGGTCAGCCAGAGCTTCCCTTGATACGCAGTGACAACTTGGCCCAGGTATTTCTTTAAAACTCAACCTGCACCTCCTCTCATGATGATGTTCTGGAAGTTTACTGCAGGTTCACAAAATTTCTTCCATGACTCAGGACTCCAGGATGCTCGGACAACTACAGTTTTTTTGGTATGGTTCTGGTGAACTCATGTGGCAGCAAGACTTGACCTAAACCGACGTGAGAATGCTCATGGTCTTTATCTCAACGCGTAGATGTTTTTCTGCAAAAATAATCATGTCTGATTACTGGCTGCTGCCCTCCACATGGCTAAGGATGTTATGTGATACATGGTATACATATTATCTTTAATATAAAAATAACATAATACACATCTGGCCTCAAAGGGATGGTCACTATGGGGAAAGTGGAGCTTCTCTGCTCTTACCCTTAAATTAGACTCTTTGGAATTTCCAGGACTGACTGAATATGGTGGTTTGATTTTCTCTTGGCTCTTTGAAAGTCTACCAGTGAGAGAGTCTGGGCTTGAAGTGTCTGGCCCCCACCCCAGCTCATCTCTGCTGCCCCCAGGATTCCCACGGAAGGTCAGGTGTGGCTGACTTCCAGAGTCTGACGGGGGCTCGCCACTTTGCTTCCTGTTCCTGTCCAGACAGAGGCCAGGTCATGGCCAGGCAGCTTATGCTGAGAGGGCCATGCAGAAATAGCCAACAGACAGGGCAGAGAGGGAGGTTCAGGGGGCAAGGAAGGGTCAGCAGAAAGGAAAGGGGACTACCCACCCCGACGCTCACTATGGACCAGGAGGCAATGCTAGGGATTGTGGGGGGAGCTGACCAACAACGGAGTCCCAAGACTTCTGCTTAAAGGATGCTATGCATGAATCCGAAACATGAGCACATAAAAAATTAGGTAACATACCTAGAGTTGAAGACATGTACTGCCAGAGATACCTATGACATATGCCAAGTGAAAGAGGCTACAGGGTGGAGGACTCAGGTCAGAGCTGCCCAGGTCTCAGCTGGGCATCAGCAGGAGAGAGGGATGAAGAAGTTGGCTCCGGATTCTAACAGACTAGAATTCAAGTCTAGGTGCAGCCCGTCAGTAGCTCTGTGACTCTGGGCAAGGCACTTGGCCTGTCTGAGCTTTTCCCCCCTATTCACCTCTAAAGGGAGAGAATTCCACCATCACCTACCTCCTGGGATGTCATTTGGTTAAATGAGATTATGCACATAAAGGGCATAGGAAGGATTCAAATTATACAATGATTGGGATAAAAGAGGAAGAGAGGAAGCAACAAATGTCAAAAAGATGCTCCTCTACTTGGGATTCTCCAAGACAGACCACTAGATTTCTTGGACTCCATATATGTGGATAGCATTTCAGCACTTATATACACAAAACCCTCATAACAACCCTACGAGGTAAGGATTAGCCGTTTTATAGATGGGAAAACTGAGGTCAGAGCAGCCCACTGACTTGCCCTGGGTCACCGTTAGTAAGTGGTTGGCGGGAGGATTTGCACTCTATCTGTGTGATTCCAAGTCCAGTGCTCCTTACACTAAAGCAGGGCCTTAGGCTGTGTCCCATCCTGCTTAGGCTGATACCAAAGTGAGGGTGACGCTCACGGCACCTGGCCCACCTCCTCCTGAGCCCAACTTCTACCTGAGCACACAAGCCTAAAGGCACCAGGACCTCTTTTCTTAGGAGCTTCCAGCCCAGGAGTCCCTCCCCAACCCTTGCTTCTCTTTCCTCTGTTTCCCTCCGTCAGCCTCAGAAACTTCACCACCATCCATGGAGGAGGCTGGTTTGACCTCAGCTCTAGAGCCCAGCTTCTCAAGAGTTAGTGTCGAGCTAGAGACAAGCTAGTCTAAATTCCTTTCCCAAATTCAATGATTCTCATCAGTGATGTTTGGCTTGCAATCTACCACCCCAAAGCAGTAAAATTTCTTCCTTTCTTCTCTCTAACCCTGTTTTTCTCAGGACCCAGTCAATTCCTAGCACTGTTCAAAAAAAATCCAAATACATAAAACACTTAGGAAAATTTTCTTAAATGTTTGTAAGATCCATACACTGAAAATTACAAAACACTACTGAAAGAAATTTTAAAAGCTCTCCTAAGAGAGATATGGCCAGTTTATAAACCAATAGACTCAATATTGTCAGAAGGCAAATTGACTTACAGATTCAGTGCAATCCCCAGCAAAATCCTAGCAGGCCTTCCTACAGATATCAATAAGTTGATACTAAAAGTTATGTGGAAACATAGAGGATATAGAATGGCCAAAACAATTTTGAAAAAGGACAGAATGTATAGTACTTGGTTTCAAGATTTACCACACAGTGGCAGTAATCGAGACTGTGGTACTGGCCCAAAGATAAGCTTTGTTGTTGGTGTTCAGTTGCAAAGTCATGTCCAACTCTTTGCAACCCCATGGACTGCAGCAGGCCAGGCTTCCCGGTCCTGCACTATCTCCTGGAGTTTGCTCAAGTTCATGCCCATAAGCTTACCAAATAGAACAGAGAGTCCAGAAATAAGCCCTCATATATTGGGTCAATTGATTTGCGATAAAGATGACAATAAAGAAAGGATCACCTTTTGACAAAAGGTGCTGTAACAAGTTGATATCTACATTTATCTATATTTACTGAAAACAGTAAACTTCAATTCTTACCTCACACCATCCATATAAGTTAACCCCCCAACAATCATAGACCTAAGTGTAAGGGCTAAACTGTGAAGTTTCTAGAAGAAAACAGGACAAAATCTTTGCAACCTCTAATGGACAGAAATTTCTTGAATGGGAGAAACAAAAAGCACAGACCATACAAAGAAAAGTTCAAAAATTGTACTTCATCACAATTAAAAACTTCTGTTCCAGGATTTCCCTGGTGGTCCAGTGGTTGAAACTCTGTGCTCCCCATGTAGGGGGTACAGGTTCAGTCACCAGTCAGGGAAGATCCCACATGCTGCATGGCGTGGCCAAAACATGAATAAATAAAATTCCTCTGTCTAGAAAGAGTTTTTAAAAAATCGTGTTCTTTGCAAGGTAACAATAAGAAAAATGAAGAGGCAAGCTACAGACAGGGATAAAATATTGCCAATAAATCCTGATAAAGGACTTAAATCCAAAATATGTAAAGAACCCTTACAACTCAATAATAAGAAGACAAATAACTCAATGAAAAAGATATTCAAATGATGGATGTGCACATAGAAAATGTTCAGCACAGTATTCATCAATGGAAAAATGCAAATTAAAATCACAATGAGACCAAAACTAAGACTGACAACAGAAAAGAATATGGAGCAACTAGAACTCTCATACATTACTGTGTAAAGTGGTACAACCACTTTGGAACGCTATTCCACCATTTCTTATAAAGTTAAATATATATACCATAAGATCCAGAAATCTAGTCCTAGATGCATATCCAAGAGAAATAAAAACATCTGTCCACCAAAAGGGATGTACACGAATGTTCACAGCAGCTTTATTTGGAAGAGCCCCAAACTGGAAACAACCCAAATGTCCATCAACTGGTGAATGAATAAACAAATTGTGGTACACCCAAACAATAGAATACTACTCAGCAAGGAAAAAGGGAAAGTGCTACTGATACATACCACCATGTGGATAATTTCAAAAACATTATTTTGCACAAAAGAATTCAGACTCAAAAGGCTATATACTCTATGATTCCATTTATATGAAATTCTACAACAGGCAAAACTGTCTCAAGCGACAGAAAGCAGGGAAGTGGTGACCTGAGGCTGGTGGGGGAGTACTGACTGCAAACAAACACGAGGAGTCCTTTGCGATGATGGTACAGTTCCATACAGCAATTGAGGCGGTGCTTACACAGAGGCATACGTTCGTTAAAACCCAACTCGTGCACTTAGAATGCATGCATTTCATTGTGTGTGATGTTGGTTTTGAAAAAAATTAAGGTTGTACCTTGCTTCTGCACAATGACACCTCTACAACCCAAGAAGATAATGAGAATCCCAGCAGCCACCAAGAGTGAGCCCGTACTGAGCGCTTAGTATGTGCTGGGCACCCTGTCAGGCCCTTTCATTCATTGTCTCAAGCCTCACACCAGCCTTTAAGATGGGTATTATCATCAGCCAAAGCTCAGAAAGGTGAAGACATGTGCCTGAGGTCACACAGCTGGCAAGAGGCAAAGATTAGTGATCAGTGTTAGTTGCTCAATCATGTCTGACTCTTTTCCACCCCATGGAATAGAGCCCCCCAGGCTCCTCTGTCCATGGGATTCTCCAGGCAAGGATACTGGAGTGGGTTGCCATTTCCTTCTCCAAGGGATCTTCCTGAGCCAGGAATCGAACACAGGTCTCCTGCATTCTAGGTGGATTCTTTACCATCTGAGCTACTACTTAAGACTGTGCTTTCCTAAACCTATCTGTACCATCCTTAGACAGGAAAGAAACACAAACAGTGCAGAGGCCACACGTGTACAAAGCACCACCAGAGTCAACTACAGTTTTAACAATTGCATCCACATTACCTATTTCTGGACACAAAATTCATGACTTAAAGACTGAATTGGATGACAAGGCTTATCATATTCTCGGCTCATCACATAATACAGTGAGTATGCATTTATAAAACACCACAGAAGTTAATATTTTCAGAATTCCCAAGCCAACTGAGCCAAAACATGAACTCTTGAGCAATCCTAGATGTCCAAGCCAGAGCCGTCTGGTTAGGAAACCTTAGGCCCTCCAGATGGTAAAGACCTTGGAGGTAAGTGACTTGATCATGGACAGCACAGAGGAGTGGTCTGGAGTTAGGACAAACCTTTCTACCTCCCATCTCACTGTCATCATGCCATCTGTGGGAGCCTACCTGATACCTGAGCAGAGTTCATAGCATCCTATCTCACTGTTGAGGACAGAGGAGAATGTTGGGGCCCCACCCAACCCACAACAGCCAAGAGTGTCTAACAGAGTTAACCAAATAGGAGAAGGAGGCAACCCTCTCCCCACTTCACCCTCTGCAGCTCCTTTACAGCTGTGGCTCTCCTGGATGACCACATGATATTAGCTCTGGTAGCTAATGCTCTCTGTCAAATGAAGAGCCCAGACTGGCAGCAGGACCTGATTTCTATGCTGCCTCTCCCACTAGCTTGCTGTGTGACACAGAGTGAGTCACTGAAACTTTCTCACCCTCAGTTTCCTTTTGAAAACTATTTACATCCATCCTGTATACCTCAAGAATGGGTCTGAGGATCAGATGACGGAGGGGCTGAATAAGAAAATTACTGTAATACTACTGATAGTAATACTATCAGCAACACCAGAATTAGGTGCCAGACTCATGCAAAAGCACCAGAAGCAGTTGCTGGCTCACTGACTTGGGGATGATGGTCCCTTCATCTGAAAAATAGGAATAATACATGACCTGCTTGAAGCAGGGAGTTAGACCAGAGAAACTTTGGGGGTCACTTCCAACTCTTAAGTCTGATTTGATGATTTTAAAAATCTTAAGAAGATTGGCCTTACCTGTTCTCCTGATGTTTGAATTTTATCAGGATGACAAGACACTTGATCTTATGGTCAGAAATGAGATTTCAAATGCAAATAATCTGGAGAAGGGAGAAGCACATTATCTCTTATTCTTACTACAGTGTGAATGACTGATATAGATTCCTTCCAGAGAGCAAATTCAAATAGTAGGATGGAAAACCTGGCCTGACTGAGTCACAACAGGGCTTCCTCAGGGAGAATTTAGGCTTATTCCTGTCTGTTCTCTGAGACCAAACACATAACAGCACGAAGCCCCAGTTTTATCTTAATCTCTGAGAATGTGTCTTCCTCCCCAGACTGGGGTTATGGTAGCTTGAGTACATTTTGCCAGCTATGTCCAGTGGAGATCACAACTTGGAAGAGGGACTCACACTCATATGATCCATCTCAGCCCTAGTTCATGCTCGATCTATGATTTCCCTTTTCGTTTCCAAGACTGCCCCATTGCTTACAGCCCTCAAATTCTAACCCTGGGCGCTGCCACAAACTCCTCTCCCTTCCAACCACACCAGCTTGGGTGGTCTCAGCTTCCTGGAGCCCCTCTCCTCCCATCTCACCTGGCCCTTGCCCCGTCCTCAACCCTTGAGCCCAAGCAAACAAAAGGATTGTGAAAATGAGCTGATATCCAAGAGGCTGCAGGCACCATTTGTCCATCACCCCACTCCATTCCAGCTCAGAAACCCCTGTCAGGGCTGAAATATCAAGACACTCTACCTCATCTCCTTAATAGTTAGTAGCATTAGTTGTGTGTTTACTATATGCTATACCCTGTTCAGGCTTCCCTGGTGGCAAAAGAATCTGCCTGCAATGCAGGAGACCCTGGGTCAGGGTCTAAACAGCAACAAAGACCTTGTTCTAAGTGCTTTACATGTACTAACTCACATGATTTGCTGTTGTTTAGTCGCTAAGTTGTGTCTGACTGCTTTGCGACTTTAGGGACTATGACCCACCAGGTTCCTTTGTCCACGGAATTTCCCAAGCAAGAATCCTGGGGTGGGTTGCTACTATCTTCTCCAGGGGATCAGATGGATTCTTTACTACTGAGCCCCCAGGGAAGCCCGACTCACGTGATACTCATATGAAATAAGCACTATTATCCTCATTTTACAGATAAGAAACTGAGGTACAGAGAGGTTAAGTGATTTGGCCAAACTCACACAGTTAGCAAGTAGATGGATCGGGGATTGAACCCAGAGACTGTGCCTGACCATTTTATCCTGTCTGCTGAGGCAGCAACAGTGCCTTTCCAAGCCTGAAATCATTGGGAAACAAAATGAATGTGCAGTGCCCTTGACAGAGAGCAGATAGAGGGGCTCAGTCACACCAAGTTCAGCCCCTTCTTTGTACAAAAGGGGACACTGAGGCCAGAGACTAAGTGGTCTTCCCAGCAAGCTGAGCCCAGAGCCCTAGGGTCTGGGCTGACATTACTCCCACCCCACCCCCTATATATTTCAAGAGAGGCCATTGCCCACAGCCAAGGCATGTTTTAACCAGGGGTCATGACCTGGAAATTAGCCCGCAGCCCTATTCCTGTGAGGGACCTCTCAGACCTTCTCTGACCCTTATTTGCCCCTCCCTGCCAGGTCCAGAAGACCAGTCTCTGGCAGGTCACTTGCTTGGTGGTTTATGTTTTTTGGGTTTTGTTGGCTTGCTTGCTTTTGCCTTTGCTTGGGTCAGACTGTAAGCCTCACCTTGATTTGAGTGAGGATCACAAAAAGTGCCATGATTTAAAGAAACAGACTGTATATATTTAGAGCAGACTTTGGGGGGGAGGTCAGGAAAGTCCCTTCGCACCCACGACCCCAACTCCTCTACCAAGTCCCTGCAATTCAGGTTCAGAGAAGGAGGGTCAGTTACCCTGTAACTTGCTCTCCAAACACTGCCCGGTCCCACCCATTCTCTCCCCAGATGTCACCCTCAGCTCAGAGCTTCCTTTTCCAATCATATACACCACCTCCCCCTTACTCTCTTCGTCATTCTCCTGAGAATTCACCTGACGCCAGGTCTGAGATTTGGTTGGATTTCCCCCATAGACGGTTCCCTCCTACTCTCCGCACGATCTGAAGGTTCCTCCATCCCTTTTGGATCAGCGCGATCCCCTCCCCCGAACATCCCACCCTACCCATCCATCCAGTCCTCCGGGTCTCAGCTCCCCAGGGCTAAGGCAGAAGGTGTGAAGGGAGCCCCAGGCAAGGATTGGTGGCTGGACAGAGCCCAGGATGGGGACGGACAGGGCACAAGTGAGGATCGGAGAGGACGTCCGAGCGCGGGAGGGACTCCTTGGACCGGCAGGGACAGGGCGCGCTGGGGCGCACAGGCACCAGGTCCGAGACGCCTGCAGAGTCCCAGAGCTTGAACCGGGATCCGAGATCCGGCTTAGTGGGCAGGATGAGGTCTCGGACAGGACTGGGTGAGAAAAGCAGAGGTGAAGGGGACCAGAGTTCGGACGCTGGAAGGTGCGATCCGGGACCTGTCCGGGAAGCCAGAGGAGTTCTGGGCACTAACTCCCACCCCGAGATGGGGTTGGGTGCTAAGGTCTGAGTTCGAGATCCCGCCAGGGCCGGGGCCAGCGGAAGGGAAAAGTTGGCCTTGTTGAAGCGGGAGGAGGGGGAGGCAGGCGGGCCGGGGCGCGGCGGGCACTGACCCGAAGTAGGCGGCGGCGGCGGCGGCGGGCAGCGCCAGCAGGCAGAGCGCGGCCAGGGCCAGCGCGGGCGGGGGGCGCATGATGCCGGCGGCGCGGAGCCCAGTTGCATCTCCTCGCGCCGCGCAGCGCTCGCAGCGCAGCCACCAGCCGCCCGCAGGGCTTTAAACCCAAGCGGGGCGGAGCGGGGAGGCGGGGAGGGAGCAGCGCTGGCGGCACCCGTCCCCGGGCGGCGAGCCCCCCGCCTCATTGGCCCTGCAGACTTGCCACGCCCCCCGAGGGTGGGGCCACCTCTCCAGGTCCGCCCCTGCCCCGCCTCCCGGCCCCTTGCCCACCCTCCCCAGGTGAGAGCTCACCTGATGTAGGGCTTGTCGGGCGACTGGGCGGTTGAAGGACCCGGGGACTGGAGAGGCAAGGATGGGGATACGAAGCAGGGACCAGGGAGCTTTTGCCTCTCAGGGCGGGGTGGAGGTACCCGCAGGAAGGTACCCGCAGGAAGGGGTAAAACGAGAGAGGCGCCTGGAGTCTGAGAAGTCGTGTCTCATCCACCCTCCAGCCGGTTGGTGCGGGCCCGTACCCGCAGGAAGGTACCCGCAGGAGGTACCCGCAGGAAGGGGCAAAAGGAGAGAGGCGCCTGGAGTCTGAGAAGTCGTGTCTCATCCACCCTCCAAGCCGGTTGGTGCGGGCCCCTCTGCCCCAGCTCCGCGACACTGAAGGAGGGCCGGCTGTGGACACAGAAAAATTGCTAAGGGTGTCCTGGGACGGGGATACCCATGGTCAGAGCGGAAGCGGGATAAGGGAGCCCAGTTTCTCAACTAGAGTCTGCCGGGGAGAGGCCTCACTGAGCATTAGCTGATGTTCATGGAACAAAAATCCAAGTTCTCTGGTCAGTGGGGCGGGCAGAGCCTGGGACGAGGTGGGAAGGAACTTACTTCCCAAAGTGCATAGACCCCAGAACTTCTGTCAGACAGGATGGATATGTTCAGTGTTGGGTCATAAAGCTCTGCCCTGCTTATTCTTTTTTTTTTTTTTAAGTCTAACCCCAATTCCTGCAGTGAAAGTTCAGTGACCAAGGCAATAGGTGGCTCCCATCTGGGAGGGAGGCACACAACAAATCACCCCATCAAGGTTTAATATGTTTTTGAGAGTATTGAATACTGGGTCAAATCGAGCAAAACAAAACATAACTCACACTGAATGTCAAGATCTGAATGTAAAGTTTCCAAAAAATAACCATGTATGCAGAACATCAGGTGACAGCGACCTTGGCTTTGTGAACACGAAGGCGCTGGGAGCCTGGGGGAAGATGGGAGCTGCCATATTAACGGCTATAGTGAGCCTCTCTGAGCTCAGTTTCCTTGTCCAATAAGGGCAGCGGTTAACCGACGATCTTTAACAACTCTGCCAGTGATATCGCATCTCACGGTTCTGTGTATTATTGAGGCATACAGTCCACTGTGATGGGCAGAGACCTGAATTCAAATCATGGGGAAATGGGGACGATAATAAATAGCTTACAGGACTATTGTGCAAGTAAGAGTGATGCCATGGGAATCCCCTGAAGGCCCAGTGGTTAGGATTTCCCACTTTGACTGCCAAGAGCACAGCTTCAATCCCTGGTGGGGGAACTAAGATCCTGCAAGCAGCGTGGTGTGGCCAAAAAAGCAAAACAAAAAAAGTGATGCCAAATGGTTAACAGGTGCTGGCACTCAATATCAGGGGTTGTTAAAACTGTAGACAAGGTGTGCAGCTTTGCCACATGGGTGGGAGCCTGGCTAATAGCATCTGCCGATTTTCTGAGGCAGACATTGCCACCGTGGGTGATTTCAAGTTACTGATGTGGCATCATCCTTGATCTAAGGAGTTAGGAAGAGATTTGCTCAGGTGGCTGTGCAAACCAGTTGGAACTGGCTCCAGCATACCACTGGTAAGAACTTGAACCAGGCTCAACGAAGCTCAAGCTGGACCAGTGTGAGTCAGAAAGGAAGAAGGACCCCCACCAGGCTCCAACCACCCCAGTGGGCACCTGAGTTCAGGCAGATGAGGAGAGAGCTGCCCCAGCTGCTTCTCCTGTCCTTATGCCCATGGGCCCCTGCCATATATACACAAGCACACACAAGCAGGTAACTGCCTGGAGCAAGGGTGGGGTGAGGCATACTCTCCCAAAGTGACACATTTTCAATGTTTCAGAAAAGTTACCTGTTGACAGTTAAGGCTGTAAGGCAGGGAAATTGGAGAAAACACTAAAGATTCACCAAGGACATCAGTGCCTGGATGCTGAGATACACATGGAAATATCCAGAAAGAAGTTCTCTCTTTTAAAAAAACATTTTATTGAAGTATAGTTGATTTACAATGTTGTATTAATTTCTACTGCACAGCAAAGTAATTCAGTTCTAGATACATGTACATTCTTTTTCATACTCTTTCCATGATGGTTTATCACAGGGTACTGAATATAGTTCCCTGTAATATATGTGCATGCTAAGTCACTTCAGTCATGTCTGATTCTTTGCAACCCTATGGACTGTAGACTGCCAGGCTCCTCTGTCCATGAGATTCTCCAGGCAAGAATATTGGAGTGGGTTGTCATTTCCTTCTCCAAGGGATCTTCCCAGCTCAGGGATCAAAACCAAGTCTCCTGTCTCCTGTATTGGCAGGTGAGTCCTTTACTACTAGTGCCATCTGGGAAGCCCCACCTGTACTAATCAGTAGGACCTTGTTTATCCATGCTGCATGTAATAGTTTGCATCTGCTAATCCCAGACTCAGAAGAAAATTCTTGAGCCTCCACAAGTCAGTGCTTAGGATGCCATCCTTGGGCCCAGCACATGTCTCACTGAAGTCTCAGGCCTCCTGTGAGGTTAGTGAGCCATCATTATACCCATTGCACAGATGAGTTAACCAAGGCTCAGGAAACTTAAGTAGCTGGTGCATGTGACCCAGCTGTAAGTAGTGGAAGCAAGAGTTAAGCCCAGCCTAGTGAGACTGTCGCACTGGTTGTAGCTCATGATTGGTCACGGCTGGCTGAGGCCCCGACTCACAGGGGCCTTGGCATAGTTCATCCTTACAGAGTATTATGGGGCTCTAGTCTGGAGGAGGAGATGGCAGTGAAAACAGATCATCTCCACAGTTGGGATATTGTGGGACCCCTGAGGAAGGACACAGGGGCAGCCCTCGGGAGTTAGAGCCTTGACCATAATGATTCGTTCCTCCCACCTCACCCTCTGCCCTGGGAGCTCCTCAAGGCAGGGGGCAGGTGGAGGCCCTGAGTTTTATTTCTTTCTATATCTCCAGGGCCTGGCTCAGGGCCCAGCACATAGTAGGTGCTCGGGTAATATGTGTTGTTGCCAGCAGAGATAGAAATAATAGATTGTGTCATTTTGACACAATGCATGTTCACAGACACACTCCTTCCCATAGTCAGACACATGCCCCATCACACACACACACACACAGTTTTAGAGTGTCACTACAACTCAAGTCCAGGCATTCAGTGACACACAGACTCCCCCCACACCTCCCCCATGGCTGTCTAAATTCCTAGGCAGACCCACAGCTGCTCCCGGACCTGCACGTTCACACAGGTATGCAAGAGGAGCATTCTTAGACATCCACGTGCAGCTACCTGTCTCCATGAGCCAGCCCAAGGCAGCCACGGCTCAGGGATGCCGTTCTCCTGCCCCACCCCCCGCTTCCCCCTCGGCCCGCACACGCACGCGCACATGCGCACACACTGCGGCGAACGGCTCGCAGAGGCTGTATCCAGTCCAGCTCCACATCTCTTCATCCTCCCCCCAACCCTGCCCCCAGACCAGGCCACCCTTCCTGAAGCAGATCCCCAGGAGCCATTCAGCCTTGTCTGGCCCCGGGTCCCTGGGGCTCCCAAGTCACCAGGCAGAGGCCAGCACTCACACAATCCTCTGAGTTCACCACCTGGCTGTGAGCAAGTGGAAATGAGGAATTCCAGGCTGGCTATCTCCCTCTGATCACCCTCAGGGCTGCGCTGGAAATGGACTCAGCCCAACAGGAAGTGGGTCAGGTGATGCCCCGGGGGCTCCAAGGGAAGGCACCTGTGCCCAGGCCGAGCCCAAGGCATGAGGCATGGCTGCTCAGGCGAGCTGGTGCCAGGGAGGACTCAACAGGACTGGTGTGGGAGTGCTCCCTTGTCCCTCTGCCTGGGCTCCCCCACTCCCTGTGACCCAGCCTTCTTGGCTGTGGTCTCATTGTAAATAGTTCTGTGCTGACCACTCCCATCCGTCCTATCCGTGCTCTTCTGAACTGGCCTTAATTCTCACTCTCTCTCTGATTTGGCTCCAGGGTGCTGTGAGTTATCACATTGGGCATCACTGTCCCCATTCCACAGGAAGGACACTGAAGTTTAGACAGGTAGGTAATTTCCTCAACATCATGGAATTCACTGGTACTTGGTGGCATATACTTGACCTTTTCAGAGCATCAGACCGAACTAGGACTGAAGCTAACTGGGGAAAGTGGGTCACAGAATCTCACACAGGGGGGACTTACAGCTATGCATGAAAACAACAGAAAAGATGGGAAGAAACATATCAAAGTATGAATTAAAAGGTGGGTGCTTTGCAGGCTTCTCTGGTGGCTCAGTGGTAAAGAGTTCGCCTGCCAGTACAGGAAATGGGTTCAATACTTAGTCCAGGAAGATCCCACGTGCCAGGGAGCAACTAAGTCTGTGCACCACAACTACTGAGCCTCTGCTCTAGAGTCCAGGAACCTCAACCACTGGGCCCACGTGCCACAAGTACTGAAGCCTGTGTGCCCTAAACCCCAGCTCCACAACAAGACAAGCCGCCACCTTGAGAGGCCTGCTGCGACTAGACAGTAGCCCCCACTGGCAGCAGCTAGAGCCAAGCCTGTGCGGCAGGGAAGACCCAGCATGGCCAGAAAGGAAAAGTGGGCGCCTTGGACCATTCGGTCCAAAATAGAGGTCATGACTATTATTTTTTAAAAAGTGAGTGCTTTGGATGCTGTGAGGGTGTGTTTAAAATGTTTTTATCTTCTTTGAATCTTCTAATTTAACATTTATAATGAAAAAAAGTTTTCTTCAAAGGGAGAGGCAACAAGGACACAAGAAAAAATCTCTAATGGTAAAACTTTAAGCCTTGGCAGGAAAGATATTTGGGAGAAAACAAGGGATGTATTCCTGGACATCACCTATGTCATCCATCCACCTATTTTTCTATAGGAAGGACTCCGGTCCTCTCTGGGGAGCTCCCCCTACCGCTGGCAGAGCACACCCACCCATGGGAATTCCAGTTTGAAACCTTGTCTCTGTTCCTCCATTGCCTTCTCTGCTCCAGAACAATGCTCTGGGTGGAGGCTGTGTTGTGTGGAAGGCGATACAGTGCATCCTTATCCGTTGCCCACCTCAGGCCCTTCTCCAGCCCAAAGGTGTTTGAGCTTAGCCAAGGGAGGCTGAATGCAGAGGTAGGTAGAGAAATGGCAATGTGGATAGACAATCCCAGTTTCAAAGAGCCTGCTCCATTGTCCACATAAATCAACTCAGAATTGTCAGGCGACACATACACCTGTGCGCTGCCTGGGCAGTGGGGTCACCGTGAGTATACATACCCACCCTCTGGGTTCCCACTTCTAAACACATTAAAACACAGTGAGATGACCAGACAAGTAGCGCTGAGCAGCATGCTTTCTGCCTTTGACTATTAAGTACCCCCCTCTAGAGCCACCCCACTGGCAAAGCAATAATGACAGACTCTCCTTTCAGGTGCTTTATAACAGAAAGAGGTTCCGGACAAGCCGCAACTACTAGTACAGTTCAAAAGAAAGAAAACAAAGGAAGAGTCAGAGAAAGGCAAGAAGAACAACTTTCTTAGGAAATAGAAAAATCACCCAGAATTGACGATCAATCACATTCTAACGACTGGATTCTGAACAGAGGCACACTTCGCGTATTCTTGTTAGCATGCTTCCATCTGAGTAACTTCTAGCTTCGGAAAGTGAAAGGTAAGAGGAAAGGGTCCCCATTTTGAAGTGCAGAATGTTCAGCTGGTACCTGGAGGAATGCAGTCCCTGGCATAGTTCTAGATGGTGCCCACTTCCTCCTGGTCACATTTGCACAATCATAGGTAACAAAGTCTTGACTAGGAGATAACTGAACCATAGCGTGTTTTCCTAAATTTGATATGTAGTTCAGTGGCCCAGAAAGATGTCTTTCCTTAAACTGGGGAGAGACTCAAGTCTTTGTTTACCTCTGGGAAATAGTAAGCTCAGGCTTAACAACACACACACACACCACACACACACACACACACATACATAGTGACTACTTCAATTTTACTACAAAATTTCCTTTTCATAGAAAGCATGATTATATACTATACAATTTAACAAATTTGAGCATTTGGGAGTAAGAGATGATGAACTAGGTCCTGTCCCTGAGAAGCACAGTTTGTTGGGAAAGACATGTACATAAATACATATAACATTTTGACATTTCTGTTATAAGTATAAACTGGAATATTGGGTACTTACTACATGCCAAGCAAATCATAATTGTCCTCTTGGAATCTGGCACTTTCACCTTTATTAAGGAAATTATAATTGGTTACTAACCTTTTAAAAAATATACATATCCTACCACGGAGAAGGAAATGGCACCCCACTCCAGTGTTCTTGCCTGGAGAATCCCAGGGACGGGGGAGCCTGGTGGGCTGCCGTCTATGGGGTCGCACAGAGTCGGACACGACTGAAGCGACTTAGCAGCAGCAGCAGCAGCAGAGACATATTAGCTCATTTCATCCTCACATCATTTCATAGATGAAGAAATGGAGGCACAGAGAGGGTAAGTCACTGCTCAGCTAGTAAACTTGGGATTAGAACCCAAGGAGCAGGTATGTGTTTCATCACTGAGCTGTAGTAAAGAGAAGAATGTGCTGGGAATTCTCTAGTTATCCAGGGGTTAAGGCTCTGTGATTTCACTGACGAGGGCCTGGGTTCAGTACTTGTCAGGGAACTAAGATCCATATGAGAGGACAATCCATTCACTGTTCCAGGAAAGGTGTGTCTGGGGCAATATTGAGATGCAGTAATATTTGAGCTGGGTTTTGCAGAGTGACTCTCTTCAACCCATCTTTCTTCACATTCCAAATGGCACAATTCATTCTAATTTACCACATAAATGTTTGAGAAGGAATCAAGTGTTACCACCATTTGTTGGTATAATTCTAACAGATGAGCCCATGGAGCATCCCTTTGCTATACTGAGCTCACCTTTGGAGTGAGAAGTAGATTGACAGGGTGTTGGGTATTTTCGAATAGGAAATGCTTTTGAGACTTGCTGAACCTTGCTGCTTTGTTATTGACTCTGGAATCTCATTTTTAGCCTCCAGCTCCGATGAAATGGCCTGTCTCCACCTCTCCCTCTTGGATTTCGCACCCTGGTTGTGCCTGCATTTCTCCTCTTGACCAGGCTTTGTGTCTACCTGCATGTAATACCACATGTCTCCAACAGGGGGTTGCTGACAGCAAAGGGATGGGACAACTGGAAAGATTGAAAAGTTGAATGGAAAGATTCCTGGGTCCTAAGTTAACATTGTCCTTGGTTTCCTCTGTGACCTTGGTTTCCTCATCCATAAAATAAATATACCGCTTCTGTCTGTCTTCTTCACACAACAGTGGTTAGAAATGTGAGGATGAAAATGAATATGGCAGGAGAGGCAGCTCCTGTCACTTTCTCACAGCTCTTGTCTGTTGTTGTTTAGCCACTAAGTCATGTCCAACTCTTTACAACCCCATGGACTGCAGCATGCCAGGCTTCCCTGTTCTTTACCATCTCCCAGAGTTTGCTCAAACTCATGTCCATCAAGTCGATGATGCCATCCAACCATCTCATCCTCTTCTCCTTCTGCCTCCTTCTCCTCCTGTCATCAATTTTCCCCAGCATTAGGGTCTTTTCCAGTAAGTCGGCTCTTCACATCAGGTGGCCAAAGTATTGGAGCTTCAGCTTCAGCATCAGTCTTTCCAATGAATATTCAGGGGTGATTTCCTTTATATTGACTGGTTTGATCTCCTTGCTGTCCAAGGAGCTCTCAAGAGTCTTCTCCAGCATCACAATTCAAAAGGATCAGTTCTTCAGCACTCAGCCTTCTTTATGTTCCCACTCTCACACCCGTACGTGACTACAGGAAAGACCCATAGCTCCTGTCTAGATGGTTTCAAAACCACAATCATTCCACAACTACCTGTCAAGCATCGCTCATTGTTCCAGGTGCCATACAGCACTCAGAAGTCATTTCTACCTTTGTACAAAAGGACTTTGAGTAAAAGTTTGAAGCAAAGTGTAACCCTGATGGTGAGCAAGGAGGCTCTGGCTCTCCCTGGTGGGCAGTAAAAGCCGCATCTCTTGTTCTGGGAAAGATAACGGGGTATGAAATGGCAGGACTCATCCTGGACCCCTACTGTGGTTGGAAACCTCTCCCACCCAGTAACTCATCTCTTCCTCACATACCCCGGAAAACGGAGGCACAGAGAAGGGAAGTGGCCTGCCCCCAAATCTGGATTCCAGGAACCTACTCCACCAGCTCATCCCAGAAAGTGGGGTGGGAAAGGGCAGTGCAGGAAGAGGAGTGACCGGAGCTGGCTGGGAAGGACCGAAAAGGAAGGCCAGGCGTACGGAGCAGAGGGCGGCCGCGGCTGCCAGCCTTCTGCAGGAGCGCCCCCTGCTGGTCACCGGTGCAGCCGGTCGCGGAGGCTGCGGGTGCAAGAGGCTGCTCAGCTCTGGCGGGCTGTTTTCTCTCCCCAGAGTAGAGCAGGGAGGGCCCCGGAGAGTCGCCCCCACCTCCTCACTTTAACACATGGCAAATGCAAAGCTCAGAGGAGAAGTGACTTGCTCAAGGGCTCTCAGCGAGCCAGGAGGATGCGGGTCTCTTAGACGCCCCGCCTGACACCGCAAACACGACCATCTCCCCTCCCCTCCTGCTCCGCCTTCCTGAGCCCAGAGGGTCCCTTCCTCAGTGCACTGCGCCTGGCCAGCCCCTATTCCTCTTCTCTAGTCCCCACCCGTTCCACAAGTTCATCTTCTCCAGGAACCCTCCCGGGCTGCAGCCTCAGAGACCTCTCTTCTCCAAAGCCGTGTTATCTCCAGGATCGCGAGTTTAAATGACTTTCAATTCGGAGACATGGATTTGTCAGCCCATGGGAACCACAGATGAGGCTTCCTTCCTTTGGAATTCTCCACTCACCCACCCAGCCGCTCCCCACCCAGAGGTGCCTGGTGTAGGGCTCACCTCGCTGAATGATAAATATTGTGTTGTTTTTTTTTTTTCTTTCTGCTACAAAGCAGTCCAGCAGTGTCTAGACAGCCAGTAGCCCTAGACAGCCAGGTTGTCTGTGCCCGCATTGGAGCTCTCCTTCTGAGCCGATGACCTTGCTTAGGTCACTTAAAATCTCTCAGAGCTCTCATTTTCCCAACTGTAAAATCAGCGATATAGTTATTCTTCCGGCAGGATGTGAGGTGAGATAGCATGTAAAATATGCCTGGAACGTTGTAGGTGCTCAATAATTGGCGAGGTTGATTAGTCAGACTTCCAGGGAGCCTTAGGCTGGTCTCTCTGACCTCACCTTTCCATCGGGCACCCTCTTTCCCAGATGTGAACCTTCCAAGCCTAAACCTCCCCCACCACCCTCACAGTGGATCACAGGAAAGGAGGATGCTGTTGGAAGACAGAAAGGCTGTGTAATGAGGCCAATCAAGTCACACTGCTAGGCTGATGCTCTCAGGCACTGGGATCTGCCTCTCTCATTCCCCTCCTTGTGCTGGCTTCCTCCCCCTGCGCGCTTTCTAAACAGGTCTTTCTGCTTCTATTAACTCCTGGTTCCTGCTTCTCTCAGAGAGTATAGCATGCACGTGGCCCATCATGGCTGCTGTGACACCCCCATGGTGCCATGGCCAATCAGCTCTGGGGCCCAATGGCATCTGCTGTGTATCCTAACATGAGTCTGAAGAGGAAAAGGGGACCCCACACTGGCACTTCCGGGACCTGTCAAAGGCTGTGGCCACTTGTGAACTGACTGCCCAAAGGTCAGGTCTAATTGGTTGTGATCATAGGGACAGGGTATCTGCTACAAGCATGGCCACAAGCATAGTTCCATGTTTAATAGAATAAATATTCAATAAACACTGGTATTATTAATAATAACTACAATAGCTGATGAAAATTCATTTGAAATTCATTATAAAGGAAACAACCTCTTGTGAGCTGTTCTGTGTGGCAGATAATCCCCTCTACTGCCCAGACCCCCTGGCAAATGATCTGTTTTGTATGCCCAAACTCATGGACTGCATCAGCCTGAAGCTTGATATACTCATTTGCTTGTTACAGCAAATACTGCCCCAGGAAACTGTTCCAGGGTCCCCAAACTTGACTGAGCCCATTGAGAGAAGGACTTTCCTCTTTCCTGAATGACCTTTGATGTTATTGAATTTGTGATGTGGAGGAAAAAAAAAAAAAAAAGACAGCCCCTGCTCTGTATCTTTCCTTCAGCTCACCCATGGGACTCCAGACTCTTTCTCTCCTCTTTCTCCTTAGCTCCCCTCCTCCTGCCCCCAGTTAGAGGTCCTGCCCCAGCAAGGAAAACAAAAGCCTGAACCTTTAGCCAGGGACCTTGAGAGGAAACAGGACAGGGGTACTGTGACGGCTTTGCTCCCTGTTGCCCCTTTGATGACTGCTGGGAGAAACGAGATGGGGCAGGAAATGCTCCTCCACTCCTAACACCTGCTCACTCCTTTGGGTGGAGGTCTCAAGGAAGATGATGCAAATACATGTGGAAAAGGCTGGCAAGGCACTGCCTACCCACCATGAAGCCCCTCTGAATGATTTAAAAACAACTATCTCCTCCTCTAGGCATTTCACTTCTAACTGTCAGAAAATACACAGATATGCCTGTGATGCAGATGGGGCCCTCCTAGATGGGGGAGAGTAACCTTTTGCAGTGCACAACCTGAGCAGCTGTACATGGCAGTCCTAATGGTGTACACCCAGGCATCCTCCACCCTGTGAGTGGTAAGCTGAGTCTTGCTGACCATTAGCTATCTATCCCCCCACCAAAATCTTCCTCCGTGTCCATTCCCAGTGGGGACACCACCGTCTTTCCATGTACCCAGCCCCAGCCCTTTGGGCTTACCCCTCACTCCCTGGCTTCAGAGTGAGGTGGGCCTGGATGCATATCCCAGTTCCCACACTTACTAGGACTGTGTCCCTGTGAAGTGAGAGCAGTGCCAGCTCTCATGTGGGGCTTTATTGAGGATTAGATGGGAAAGCAAATGAAACCACCAAGACCAGGGTCTGGCCTGCTGAGCCCCCAATATCAGTCCTATCCCCCCAATTTTCCCATTGGGAAATCCCAATTTATACTCCAAACTCTGCCCAAGGAAGGAACATCAGCACCTAGCTACATGGGTAGGTTTTCTCTGTAGCCTCGTCATCGCCGGTGGAGTCTGATTATCCAAGTTAAGGGGTGTAAGGATAAAACAGATGATATGTGACGTACTTGCAGGAGTCCTTGACTGGGTTCTTTCTGAAGTGCTGAAGTGAAGGGTTATTTTGCAAACTGGGATCCTTACCCCTGGGTTTCTTATCTATCTCTTTGCTTTTGGCTGCACTGGGTCTTCACTGCTGCAGGAGGGCTTCCTCCAGGTGCAGAGCTCGGGGCTAGGCTCCAGCTGTGGTGCACGGGCTTCTTACTCCAGTGGCTTCTCTTGTAGCAGAGCATGGGCTCCGGGCACATGGGCCTCCGTGGTTGCAGCACCCGGGCTCAGTAGTTGTGACTTGCTGGCTCTAGGGTCTGCCGACTCAGTAGTTGCAATGCACGGACTTAGTTGCTCTGAGGCATGTGGGATCTTCCCAGACCAAGGATCAAACCCATGTCTTCTGTACTGGCAGGCAGATTCTTATCCACTGCGCCACCAGGGAACTCCACCCTTGGATTTCTTTATTTGCATATCTGGCTTTTCATTTATTTGGGGGAAGTTACTGAGGTCAGTGGAGGGCTTCCAACCAAGACGTCGTCCTGTGCCCTGGGCACCTCTGCACCCCTCCAGCCTGGCTCACCAGGGAGGCTGATGACCCTCCACTGTGGGTTTCCTTTTATCAAGGAATTGCCCTAACATATTGAGTGTTTATCAGGTGTCAGGCACTGTGCTAATTCATTTCACTATATTCTTTATTCCTCCCAGTTCCTTCAGATTGACATTCCAATGATCACCTGGACTGTTTTTACTCATTGACATCGGCAGTATTACATACTTTTCTTCCTCTTATGGAGGCGATACAACATAGAAATGTACAAGGCATGTCCTTGTTCTTTGCCCTTAAAACTCCATTCCACAGAGAAATGCAAAGAACAGTCTCAGACTTCCTCTGGTTTCTTCCCTAGGAACCAGACTCTGTGAATGAAGTTCAAAAAATACCACCCGTTTGAGAAATACAGCTCGTGTCCCTAGGAGCCCTAGGTGGAATTCAATGGCCCCGTTGCTTGCACATCTTCTTGTGCTTCGTTCCTGCGAAGGAGATGAGGGTTTACCAATCTGAGGCTAATTTCAAGGCCTGCAGTGGGATGTTACTAATTGCCCTTAACCACCCCACCCCCCACCAACATTCATTGTCTGCGGCTCCCCAGCTGCTGTTCCTAGAAGCCCCAGCAGGTGTCACTGTGACCCCGACCATCCTCACAGGCCCCTGTCCTGGGTCCGTGCACACAACACGTTTGTGGCCTGATGGCTCTCAGAAGTGGGACCTCACCTCTAAGGAGTCCCACAGGGAGGGTCTTGTCCCAGAGAGAAGGGCCTTGTCTCTGCTTCCGTCTCTCCCAGGACCATTTTAGGGAAGGACTGTGGTTCAGTGAAGGTTCAACCTCGTGGTCAAGGGGCTGAGGGTGCAGACGGTGGAGAGTGAAGGGAACCAAGGGAATCTAGACCAGCCTCCCTTCCTTCCAACCAAGCTGGACCTCTTCTTCCATTGCATTAGTAGAGAGTCCCCTACCCCCACCCCTCCTCTCTTTTAACCCACCTGACCACCAGCCCCGAGCTTTGGGGACAAATCTTTATGGCTGCTGAGGGCCACTCAGGGTCAGGAATTGCTACATTGATGAGGAGCCACAAGGCACAAAGAGGGCTGTAAGTCAGGGAGGCTTCCTGGAGGAGGTGAGTGTGCACCCAAGAGATTAATTCATGGTTCTGCCCCACATTGAGAACCAGGAGGCTGAGGGGCCAATCTAGGGCTTGAGTACTGTCTCAGTGCTGATGCGAGTTCATCAGCGACCATTTGGGGGGATGTTTCTGGGGTCAGGGTGGGCTTCCAGGGACTCTCCCCCCATAAGTCAAAGAAGCAGGAGCCACAGAGTGAGAGTGTGAGGGGATGGGAGGAGCTGGCCAGGAGTTATAGGGGAAAACAGCATGGCTGGTTATGAAAGGGGAGAGGGAGACTTTCTTTCCAGGCTAAGAGTTGGGTCCTCTGAATGAGGGAGGGGTGTGACAGCCTGGGTTAGCAGGAGGCAGGACAAAACCTGTGCCCAGCCTTGAGAACAACGCTGCCACCAGGCGTGTCTGCTTCCTTGAGCCATGGCCTTCCCTGGGATGGAAAGTTATTGACAAGCCAGGGAGATGGGCTTTTTTATGAAAGACCCTCAATGCTTCCTGCTGTAAAACAGAAACCAGGGGACTTCCCTGGTCATCCAGTGGCTAAGCCTCCAAGCTCCCAATGCAGGAGCCCCTGGGTTCAGTCCCTGGTCAGGGGACTAGATCCCACATGCCATCGCTAAGAGTTCATGTGCTACGGCTAAAGATCCCAGATCCAGCGTACCCAACTAAGAAAGACCTGGCACAGCCAAATAAATAGATGAGTATTTAAAAACAAAACAAAAAACCCCAAAGACCTCTGAGGGCCTGGCAGAACTTTCCAGTTCCCTAACAGTCCAGCTCTCCACCTCTAACAGAGCCACGCTGCCTCCCTGCCCAGCCAGCCTGCCCTCCCCCAGAGGGCCTCAGGCAAACACCCACCCACCCCTCCAGCCACTGTCCAAGATACCCCCACCCCCTACTCACACCCACACCTCCTTCCCCTCCCTGAGCATTGGCAAGTTTGCTCTTTTGGTAATCACCTCATGGGGATTTGGCCCTTCTGGCAGCAAGTCTTGACCCCTGGGGTGGGGCCTGGCCTCAGATGGGTGGAGCCAGGAAAGAACAAAACTAGCGGGATTTCCCTGGTGGTCCAATGGTTAAGACTCCTCACTTCCAAGGCAGGAGTTTGATCCCTGATTGGGGATCTAAGATCTCACATGCCAAAAAAATTTTTTAAAAAAGGAAAAGAAAAGCCAGAATTAGTTAAAACATATACTGCAGCAGAAACAAGATGCAAAAGAAGTTGGAGGAAAAGCAAGCCTTCCCAACAGGAGCCCTGGACAGACAGCCTCCCCCACCTGCTTCCTCCAGGAGTCCTGTTTTTCTGGACATCAGCTTGCATCGAAAACATCTCAGGGCACACATGTACGCAGAGTAAGAGATTTCTTAGAAGATGCAATGATTTCTCCATTTTGTCCAGAAATGGCCTCTGCTGAGCTTATTTCACTCTCTCTTTCACTCCCCGGGTCAGGCTTCCCCGGTAGCTCAGTCAGTAAAGAGTCTGCCTGCAATGCAGAGGACCTGGGTTCGATCCCTGGATCAGGAAGATTCCCTGGAGAAGGGAATGGCAACCCACTCCAGTATTCTTGCCTGAAGAATCCAATGGACAGAGGAGCCTGGCTGGCCGCAGTCCTTTGGATCACAAAGAGTCGGACACAACTGAGCAACTAAGGCCAGCCCGGGGCGGGGACAGCAGGGATGCAGGTTGCCCACTGCCCAGGGAAGGAAACAGGTGTCTGAGTCCAGGAGAGCCTCCAGCAGTGCCCCTGAAGTTCAAACAGAACTTCCCAGACGAAGTTGGGGTAAGCTGGCTGGCTGGATCTTTCCAGCACTAACACTTTGAAGCTTTGAAGCGGGTTGGAAATGCTTGCAGGACTAGAACTCAGACCTTAAAGTCTGCCAGAGGGGTAAAAGAAACTGCCCTTTCTTTAATCTGACTGCTACATGAAACAGCAGATATGGCAGCCCGTGTGCAGCGGGTCAGAAGAACACAAGGTTGAAGGAGCCTTTAAACCAGGGAGCTCACACTCAAGTCCAATAGGAGTGGTCAGGGCTCCAGCCCAGCTGCCAGGCACGCCTGGCAGAGGACGCCCTGGTCTCCTGTACTGACAGCCCCTCCGCTGAGCACACCACGCACAACCCGCACGGTTGACATCCCTCTATTGACAGCCGGGACCAGGGACACAGGAGTCCTTGTGTTACCAAAATCCCTCACCCTCCATCTATCCCCGTGGCTGTGTGGTAGTCTCCTCATTGAAATAGAGACAGTCACCGACTAACCAGGCTGCAAAAACACTGTCGCCAAGTACCAAGGCACAGCCCGCTGTTTTTGTTCAGTCGCTAAGTCATGTCCAACTCTTTGGGACCCCATGAACTGTAGCCTGCCAGTCTCCTCTGTCCTTCACTATCTCCCAGAGTTTGCTCAAGTTCATGTCCATTGAGTCAGTGATGCCATCCAACCATCTCATCCTGGAACAGCTGTTCCGTGGGACAGGGACCAGGGGGGCAGAGTGAAGGATGGGGGAGTTTTCAGCCCCCTACCCCACCCTTCTAAGTCCCCTGTTAAGGATTCCTAGACACCGGGACACCTCCAGGTGCTGCTCGGCTCACCCTGAGCCAACAGAATACTATGACCTGCCTTGTTAGATTCCCCCAGCCTCCACCACCCCAACCCACCCGGCTCTGATAACTTCCTGGGGCCCCAGCTGGTGAGTTTCACCCCAGAGGTGGCTGCAGCATTTTGGTGGCCAGGGCCACAGCCTTCCCGAATCCTTTTCCATTGCTCTGTAGCCCAGTCTCGTTCATCCATAACCCTCAGGAGCGGGGGGCAGGGCTGGGGGTGAGGGGGCTCTCTCTAGGCAGCAGCAGGGGCGGGGCTGGGGGGCTCCCCTAACTGCAGAGGCTAGCCTTACACACCCAGCAACACATGTCCCCCTTTATGGACAGGGCTTTCTCTCCTTGCTTAAAGGCAACTGTGAAAAGAGCAGGGCTGATTCTGGCTGCCTAGCCGTCTCCTGGCAACAGGCCTGGCAGGAGGTCTTTCTTTCTCCACCCCCCCCACCTCCCTTCTCTCCTCCACCACCCCCCTCTTTCTTTACCCCCTGTGTCTTGTGTTGTGTATCATTAAAACTTCCCTCCCAGCCACTTCGCAGCCAACAACCGGGCCCTTCTGGGGCCAGTTCCCTTGGGGCGGCTCAGGCAGCCGGCCCTGGGGGTGGGGGCTCCGAGGGGTCAAGCCCCCAGAGATGAGGCTTTGTGTTCTGGAACCAAGGCTTAAACTCAATTTGGCAACCTTCGGCATGTTCATGAGGGCAGCCACTGGGGCCACCCCCACCCAGGCACCTCTTCCTTCTCTCATCGCCTCCCTCCCTCCCTCTCTCCCAGGTCCCCATCTCTCCTATTAGCGCCTTAAGCCTGCCAACACAGCCACTGGGCACTGCCCAACACTACCAGAGCCTCACCGGGCTGGACACCAGTGGCCCCTAACCTAGAAGAACAGCCCCAGCCATGAGCCTGTAGCCAGCTCTGGCTACTGTCCTGGTCTGCCCTGAAAGGGACAAGAACACAGAGGGGTGGTCACAGGGGTCCTGGGGAGGTGGACCAGCCAATCTATGGTGTCGGGAATAGAAGGACTCCTCACTTGGCCACTGTAACCTAGAGGGACACTGAGACCCAGAGAGGGTAAGTGCCTTGCCAAGGACACACAGTCAGTTGAGAGAAAGCTGAGGCTGAAGCCCCAGTTTCTGGTCTCCCTCTTCTGCGGCTCTTCACACTCCTTATAGGAGGGAGACAGGTGGCTCTCCAAGGTCAATGCACCTTCTGGGCCTCGTCCTACCTCCTCCAGTCCCTCTGCCTCTCCTGGGCCTAGACCGGAAACTCAGCCCCTCTGGGCAACTGGGACACCATTAAGCTTCCTCCTCCATCCCTTCCCCGGGGTCTTCCTTGGTGGCGCAGCGGTAAAGAATCCTCCTGCCAATGCAAGAGACATGGGTTCCATCCCTTGGAGAAGGAAATGGCAATTCACTCCAGCATCCCTGCCTGGGAAATCCCATGGACAGAGGAGCCTGGCGAGCTACAATCCATGGAGTCACAAAGAGTCAGACACAACTTAGTGACTAAACAACAGCAACCACCACCCCACTCCCAGGAGGAGTATCTGGGTCACGGAGGCCTCGTGCTAGGCCGCCTTGCCATCCAACACAGTCCTAAGGCTGGATGACTGGCCTCAAGGCTCTTGTCTGTACCTTAAGGCAGAAACGATGCTGGGGTGATTCTCACCTCATGGCCGGCGTGACTGCCTGTTACAACCCCAGTGCCCTTCCATTCTGCCAGCTTCTGGAGCTAGGCCACCCCGGGGCCCTGACCAACCAGCAGGTGCCCATTACTAAGGTGCCCTGGCCACACAGTGGAACTTGAGGGCACCCTGACTGCAAGTACTCAGCTCTGTTATTTGCATGATCCAGTCTTTTCCAGACTCCAGGCATCGCCATGTCACCTTCACTCCATAGGTGTTCTGCTATTTTCTTAACACTTTTCTTTAAATTGATTTGCTTTCCTTTTAATAGCTTCAATTACGAAGGAAACTTTATTTTGTTTTCGGCCACGCTGGGTCTTCACTGCTGTGCACGGGCTTTCTCTGTTGCGGAGAGCTGCAGCTATAGTTGCAGCGAATGGGCTTCTCATCGCAGCGGCTCTTCTTGTTGCAGAGCGTGGGCTCTAGGGGCTCTGGTAGTTGTGGCACACAGGTAGTTGTTCTGCGGCACGGCATGTGGGATTTTCTCCAAGCAGGGATTGAACCCGTGTCCCTGCACTGGCAAGTGGAATCCCATCCACTGCGCCACCAGGGAAGTCGCAAAGGAAACTGTAGATTACTATCATTTTCAACAACGTCTTTCTGACCAGATACTATGCCCCGCTCCCCCACAAAGGCTGGATGCGTGACCTTCTCTCTTCATCACAAAGGAACTTAGAAAGTGTTGTATTAGCATCAAACAGACTTTCTCCTCCCTCGACAATACTCAGAAAGAGTGAAGGAAAACAGGATAGAACATATGAATAAATGAGCTTTCGCACATGTGACCCCATGTGATTTAACACCACACTTCATATTGTGGGGCACCCATGGTCCTCTCCAGCCTCTGAGAAATACTACCATTAGCCACAGAAAGGCTCTTGAAATTCTAACTTTTAGCCAAACTATACATCAGACTTTTTAAAATTCTGAAGCAGGGAAAAAAAAAAAGATGAAAAATATTTTGGTTTATGCCACATTCTCTGATGTGGGTTTCAGAAAATGATTTCTCCTCTTAGCACTACCCTCTAAAATGTGTAGAACAAAAGGCAGAGGGGACCCAGGAAGGGCCAAGGTCAGGGTAGGTGAGGAGAAGGAGGGGAAGGTAAACTTTTGGGCCAGACAAAGCAAAAAGCTGGGAACATCAATCATGAGACAGTCTGGTCAAGATTTTGCCATTTGTTTGGTCACAAGTAAATAATATGTCTTGGGGAACCAGCAATTGTTGGCCCACTATTGGGCTTCCCTGGTGGCTCAGAAGGTAAGGAATCCACCTGCAATGCAGGAGACCCGGGTTCGATCCCTGGGTTGGGAAGATCCCCTGAAGAAGGGAATGGCAACCCACTCCAGTATTCTTGTCTGGAGAATTCTATGCACAGAGGAGCCTGACAAGCTATAGTCCATGGAGTTGCAAAGAGTCGGACATGACTGAGGGACTAACATTTTCACTATATGCCCAGGTCTTGGGGGTAAATTATGCCATTTGCCCTGTGAGCTGTGGCATTAGTACATGTACCCATTTGCCAGATAAAGAAACAATCACATGGAAGTCTAAATAAATTGCCCGAAGTAGTAGCTAAGCAGTGGAGCCCAGGTTGGAAATCGCCCTGTCTGATCACAGAGCCTGTGTGCCCCCACAGTATCATTCTTGACACCCTTCCCCCAACCTGAGGCCATCTGGCCGGTAGGGACAGGAGATCCTGGCTCCTCAGGTGGATGCACAGAGGCCTGCAAACGGTGGGTGGAAGCGGAACTCACCCTCTGTCCCTAGAGGAGCCTTCCTCCAGCCCCTCTGAGCAGCAGCCTCAGAAAGTGGTGCGTGGATGTGCGGGAGTAGGGGGCCTGACAAGGCCAGTGATTGCAGGGCTAGGATCACAGGTGGAGGAGAGAGTGTGGAAGAAAGGCAGGTGAATTGCCACAGCTTGTTTTTCTGTTTTTAAAACCATGAAGATATAATTCACACACCATGAAATTCACCATTTTATAGTGTACCACTGACTTCTGCTTCATTCAGTAAGTTGTGTAGGCAACACCATTGTCTAACTCCAAAACATTACATCATCTCCAGAAGATACTCTATACTCATTAGTAGTCAAGCTGTAGCTGTTTGAGGAAAAAGCAACACCAAATGGAACTTTATTCTGGATTAACTTTAAGCTCCACCTCAACCCTACACCTCCCTTTTGTTATTTCCTTCTTCCCCCAAACTGTGTCAGAGTGAGTCTCCCAGCTCCAGGCTCCAATCTGTAACCTCATTCCCAGTCAAACTAAAGCCCCCAAAGCCAAGAAAAAGAAAAGTGACCAACATTTAAAGTGACTCAATTTGTAAATCAATCAGTAACACTTTACTAACTGCCCTATACCAGGCAGGAGAATACAGAATTCAGTTAGGAGGGCTTTGGCTGAAAGTAACAGACTAAAGTAGCCTAAACAACAAGGAAACTGTATTATTTCATATAACAAAAATTTCTGAGGCAGGACTCCCCTGCGGTCAGCTAATATCTTAGCAGTGGTATCAGAGACCCAGTTTCTTTCTCTGTTTTTGTTCTGTTCTTCCTCTATTAGTCAGCCTCATCCTCAGGCAGCTTCCCTCATGGCGCAGAATGGCTGCTGGTGCTCCAGGCATCACACTCAGATATAATAATGTTCAAAAGCAGGAAAAAGCAATGTGTATAGTATCATTTTCAGTTCAGTTCAGTTCAGTCACTCAGTCGTGTCCGACTCTTTGTGACCCCATGGACGGCAGCATGCCAGGCTTCCCTGTCCATCACCAACTGCAGGAGCTTACTCAAACTCATGTACATTGAGTCAGTGATGCCATCCAACCTTCTCATTCTCTGTTGTCTCCTTCTCCTCCCACCTTCAATCTTTCCCAGCATCAGGGTCTTTTCCAGTGGTTCCAAGTTCTTTGCATCAGGTGGCCAATGTATTGGAGCTTCAGCTTCAGCATCAGTCCTTCCAATGAATATTCAGGACTGATTTTCTTTAGGATTGACTGATTGGATCTCCTTGCAGTCCAAGGGACTCTCAAGAGTCTTCTCCAACACCACAGTTCAAAAGCATCAATTCTTTCTTTATAATCCAACTCTCACATCCATACATGACTACTGGAAAAACCATAGCTTTGACTAGATGGACCTTTGTTGGCAAAGTAATGTCTTTGCTTTTTAATATGCTGTCTGGGTTGGTCACAGCTTTTCTTCCAAGGAGCGTCTTTTAATTTCATGGCTGCAGTCACCATCTGCAGTGATTTTGGATCCCCCCAAAATAAAATCTGTCACTATTTCCATTGTTTCTCCATCTATTTGCCATGAAGTGATGAGAACAGTATCATTTGAAGGGCCCCCAAAAATCTTTTGGCAGAAAAGTTTTTGTGCCCTCCAGCAGACCTCCCTTCCTGTCTCATTAGCCTAAACTGGATCCCATATCTACCCTTAAATGAATCCCAAGCAAGGGGAATGGGTTTCCATGACTGGCTTAGACCAATCAGAATTTCTCTCTGAGTCAGGTGGGGGAGCCAGAACAAACTGATGAAGAAAGAGGCCACCATCAGTGGAAGCTACAACCTAAACAGAAGACTGCCATCGAGACAGATTAGCTAACTATCATAAAGGAATGGAAGGGGCACTTAACATGTCCCAAGTGCCATTTCTGACACTGTAGAAATCACTCCACTGAACAAGCAACAGCCTTTTGAAGCAGGTGTTATTACACCCATTTTGCAGATGAGGAAACAGGTTCACAGAGGGTAGATAATGGGTTGGGGTGCTGGCATGAGATTTGGGCTCTAAGACAACCACTCAGACAGAGGGTCTCTCCAGCCAGACATGAGACCCCATTCAGGCCTCACCTGGAAGCAAAGGCAAATGGGCAGAGGAGATGGGCTATGCCAGATGTGGGACAAGGCTAGACAGGTGTCTCTGGTCTGCACAAGGACTCGCCTGCACCTGTGCCAGCCACAGCCACCTGCTCCTGGATGCCTAGTGAGGCAACTCTCACCACTGGGCGCACATCCATGTGTCCAGGCTCCCTGGACCCAGAGCCAATGCTTGGGCCCATGTGAGTTTCCAGCAATGGCTGCTGCTGGCTGCTCTGGTTTGTGGGGAGCATAATTAGCTGGCAGAACTCAGGAGAGTACAAACCAGGATTTGATCAGTGATTTCTGCATCACCTCCAAGAATAATCTCTGGCTTGTTCTATCCTATCTCCTTTTCATGCCCCCACAAAAGTCTTCCCCCTCAAGATCTTTGGGATGAAAAGAACCGTCACAGCTCCTATCTTGGTGTAAAGGAAACACTTATCTGATCATCTCCCGGATGACTGTTTCCCCCAGAGATGGCAAGGCCAACACCAGGACAGTTTTTGTTTATTAATGCTCATCCTTCATCATTGTGCAGTTGCTAAGTCTTGTCTGACTCTTTGCAACTCCATGGACTGCAGCACGCCAGGCTTCCCTGTCCTTCATTATCTCCCTGAGTTTGCTCAAACTCATGTCCATTGAGTCGGTGATGCCATCCAGCCATCTCATCCTCTGTTGCCCGCTTCTCCTCCTGCCCTCAATCTTCCCCAGCATCAGGGTCTTTTCCAATGAGTCAGTTCTTCTGGAGCTTTAGCTTCAGCATCAGCACTTCCAATAAATATTCTGTGCTCTATAAAAATGTGTTGAATGGAGTCACCCCCTGACCCTGTGCACACAGAGCACCTACTGTGCTCCTGGGGTCCCCTTGAAGATGGAGCCCCAGAGCTCAGCCCCAGGCTTTGCCCACAGCAAGCACGAAATACATGTTTGTGGGAGATGGGAAAAACAGAAACACTGTCCTGCCCTGGAGCCCAGGTGAAAGGAGGCCTCAGTTTGGCTGAGACTGGAGACAGAAGAAGGCAGAGATGGCTCTTGGGTTGCATCTGGGGCTCCCCTTCCTGGTCCCACCCATTGGGGAGTAGAAGGAAAACTGGGAGCAACAGTCCTGATCACGAGAAACCATGTCAGCCACACCCAGACAGCCACCCGGAGGTCTGGCCCTACTTGCCCAGGGAAGGAGCACTTCCCTGGGCAGGAACTGACCCCCAGGTCCCTGCTCGGGCAGGCCAGTCATGTCTGGGTGGGGGCTCAGGGCTCCGAGGCAAAGGCAGAATCAAGAAGGATGGAAAAAGACTGAAGTGTTGGAAGAAAAGGGAAAGTGAGGGAGGGAAAGAGGGGCAGAGAGCAGGTCTGGCAGCACAAGGCCCATCAAGCCTCAAGGGTCCTGTGTGGCGGCCATGTCTCGACAGCCAGCCAACCCCTGATCTCAGCCCACCTGGAGCAGTGCAGGTGTCACCTGGGCAGGAGACAGGAGCCAAAACGCAGAGTGGGGTAGCTAGGGTGGGTGGGGAATTCTCGATGCCAGGATCTACTCAAGATGGGAACCCCAGAGGGCCATAAGGATCTCAGACAATGGTCTCCTCATCTGGGGCCTCAGCCTCTGCCTCCTCCCTCGCTCCCCTCAGCCAGTCATCAGCAATATATACAAGGGGCTTGCTCTGTCCAGGATCCTACTCTGGGTGTTGGGGCTTGGGCAGAATTTAATTTTAAAGCAGAGAATAGACAACGTTAAGTGGGTAATTTGACAGACACATTTGATATAGAATATATGGAATATAAGGTCAGTGTTTAGGGCTGTGTAGAAAAATAAGGTGCAATAAGAGGCCCAGAGGGACAAGATGGGGAGCAGCTAAGAGTTTGGGGGGGGGGGTCTCTCTGAAGAGGAGATGGTGAGGTAGGTCTCAAGTTGGGAGGTCAGACAAGATTTTCCTGGATAAATCCATCTGGAGGAGGCTCCTGGGCGCCTGAGGAGCCACTCAGCTGAGGCTGACGGGAGCAGAAGCAGCAATCCAAGACAGCCGCTGATTCCTTAGCCCCTAAGAGGAGAAGAAAGAAACCCCATATTTATTATTCACCATCCGCGGTCTGGCGTTCTGTCAGCACGGTTCTCATTTAACGCTGACAACTCCCTATGAGATACAAAGTATTACCCACCTGGATGGAGGAGAGGAGGCTCAGAGATGACAAGCAGCTGGCCAGGGGTGCCCCCCTCACCCGAATTTTCGGTAGCTCCCTCCCTTCTAAAGGACTTTGACCCCAAATCACTTTCCAAAATGCCCTTAGGGAACTAGAGAGGACTAAGACAGGAGGAGCTACTGTGACAGGGAAAACCTATTATGGTCCCACAGGTGGCACCTGTGATCTAGGGGTGCCAGCGAGTGGGCCAGGCCAGGAAGGACTAAGTGACATCACCCGGCTGTCTGAAGCCTCCCACACCTTGACATAAGGTTGAGGCAGCCACACGGCCACCGCCTGTTGGTGCCCAGGAGTGGAAGCCTGGGGCATCACACCGGCCAGTCTGCGTCCTGCATCTTGGGGCGCGGCCCGCTCTCCCAAGGGAGACACCTGGGTGGGGAGGAGAGGGGAGCCTAAAGCCACGCACACCTGATCCCTAGCTAAGCTCGGGGATTGCGAAGTAGATTAAAGGCATTCACTCACGAGGATGCCTACTTATCCGGGATCCCCAAGATCCGGGCTGCTCACCAACAAAGGTTTCAGCTTCCAGCCGGCGGGTGCGCGCGCGGGGCGGGGCGGGGCGGGGAGGGGCCACCTTCGTCGGCAACAGACTTCCTGCCTTATTATCAGCACCGCCGCCAGGGGGCGCGCCGGGGCTGGGCGACAGAGAGGCCGGCTTCCGTAGGCGTTTGTTACTCACCTATGTACTCACCCAGTGCAGGCTTCCTGCGTTTCCAAGACGCTACCTCTATACTGGGCAGTTGAAAGAATCTTGTTCGATTAAGTCCTGCACCCATCATCCACGCTAGGAACCACCTGCCACCAGGTTGCCCTCTCCGGTTGTCTAGCTTTCCAGAGGCCTCCAAGGAGAACCTCGCTTGAAATTGTTCTTTAGAAAGACTCCTGTAGCTCTCGGTGGTAAAGTTCAAAGCCCCTTACCATCCCCGAGCTCCCTCTGGGACAGAGCCCCCACGCGCTCTCTTCGTGCGGTTCCCTGCAAGAGTCGCGAGGTTGCAGGGCATCGGCCCTTGCTGCATCTCCCTCCACCCGCCACCCCGCCCCATCCCGCAGAGGCTTTGCCCTCTCTCCCTTCATCCTCCCCAGGCTGGTCCGGGTCCTGGCTCCTGGGCCCCAGCGGCCTTCGAACATGTTCCCAGCACAAGTGAAGCACAGAAGGCTGAATCGACGATCTCCTTCTCCCTGCCCGCGATAGACCGGTAGACCCCAGCGGGCGGGCGGGCGTGCGCGCGGGCGGGCGGGGACCGGGCCACCCCGTCCTTTGTCTCGGCGGTGGCTCCGCAGGGAGCCGGGTCGAGTGGCGCTGAATACCCACCGGCCGAAGACATGCCCCCGGGGAACGCACGTCGAAGTGAACCTCGGGGCAGCTAGAGCGGTAGGGGTGGAACGGGGACGGGCAGGCACTCCCGACGTCCTCACACAACCCAGAGTGCTTCCCACGTGCCAGCCTTCAGCCCCTAGGCCGCTTTCAAGAGGCCACCTTACCACGCAGGCGGAGGCCTCGGGGTCCAACACGGACGCCTCCACCGCCCCCACCCCGCCCCGGCTGGCCTTGGAGTGAATTTAACCCTTTCCCTACCGAGTGCGGTTCGGGTGACCAAGAAACAGAGGGTGTTTCCGTTTGTGACACATGTCTCGGGGGTGCCCTCCCCCTCCCGGGCAGGGACCATTCCTGCGTTCCCACCGGCAGCGTTGGGCCGGCGGGAGGAAGGAAATTAAGCCTGTGTTGAAGGAAGGACACCTGGCAGGGGAGGGGAAAGGGCTCAGGAATCCCCTCTTCTGGGGAGCTTTCAAGTGGGGGGAAATCCCCACACAGCTTCCATCCTCCAGGGCGCCTGTGCTGCTTCGCTGGCAGGTTCCCACATCGCCTCTCCCGGGCTCTCCTTCCTTCCTCGGGCTGTGAGGCCAGTGCAAGTCCAGGATTCCACCCTACCGCCCACTTGTGACCCTGTCTCAGCTTCCATTCTCTTCCCCAGGCTCACACCCCGGGTCTCCCGGTGCTCCCAGGCTGCCTGGAGGAGGCATCAGGATACATGTATAAGGGAATGGCCAAGCTTGCCTGCTCAACCTGGGCTCGCTGGCTGGGCAAGTCAACCCCCACCCCACCACTCCCACAGCCTTCGGAATCTCCTGCCCCCACCTCTCAGGCTGGCACCTATGGAATCTTGGGACCCAGACATGACCCCAAAGAAGCCATCTAATCCTTCTTCCCCCTCACACCGCCCCACACCCCATCCTGGCTACACTGCATCCACAGTGGTGTCTCGGTGGCCCAGGGAAAGGCAGTCCTCCTCAGCTCTAATAAAGACGATTGTGGGGTTCCGGAGCCTCCCAAACTATCAGGCAGGACTGGAGTTCAAGCAGGCAGGAAAACCATCAGAGAGTTCCCCGTTGGGGAGGGCAGAGCTCCGGGTCGAACTTAGCAGGCCAGGAAGGGTGTGTGCGGAAGGCTCTCTGCCCTCTAGAGTCAGGGCCCTAAGGTTCCAATGTCAGGGAAAATGGCAGATTCCCCGCAACCCACTTTCCAGGTGAATCAGAAATCAGCCTGCCACGGAGCCATCTCTTAAGGTCCCCATCTCCACAGTCTCCACCCCCATCCACTGTCCTGAGCAGGTTGGGGCTTTCTCTTCGCCTTTCTCATCCTTCCCCATCTCTGCCTCTCCCTCCCCGTTTCTTCCCCTTCTTTTTCTGCGGGCTCCCTCTGCTAGTCTCCCCTCGCTCTCATCTCTCCCGCTCTTTGCTCTTTCTCTCTCGGGCCCTCTCTGATGCGCTCTCTATTTTCACTACTCTGTCTTTCCCTATTCTCCCCTTTCCTCCCCTCCTCTCTTTCATCTCCAACCAGCACACCGCCCCCCCCAGCAACAACCCCCCCACCCCCCCAGCAACAACCCCCCCCACCCCCCCACCCCCGCCCTCCAGTCGAGCACCGGGCTAGGAACGCGCCAGAAGCCGTGACAAGCCCAGGCGGCTCTCCCGACCCTTGATGCCCTCGGGCCAGTTTTCCAAGCTCCCCGCGCCCATCACAGCCTTGTGCGCTGAGGGCTCTCAGGATGGGCAGGGGCAGTGGGTTCAAGCTATAGGCATGGGTGGCCCAGATCAAAGGCCAGGAATGTCTGGCCCCCTGGCACAGACTTCCTCCAGCCAAGCCCTCACCCTGTGGAGACTCTGCTATTCCCAGCCTCCCAGTGCTGGGGGTCAGCTTCCTGATGCAGTTCCAGGAGTCACTGTCCTCAACCCCTCTTATTGGCCTCACTGTCTTTGCCCCAGGCCCAGAGATGCTTCAGCTCCGCTCCTGCCCCCACCGAGAGTGCCTTTGGGGGCCTTGAGTGGCCTGAGAGCAGGGTTGGGGGGCAGGCATCCAGGTGATAGGGGTCAAGGGCCCCCAAATCCGGCTTCAATCTCAGCACTGCTCAAGGCAGACCTAATTCCTTGACTCGGGAAGGAGAGGAGAGAAAGAACCCAGGGAGGCCTTGGAAAGACTTTTCTTATGGCCAGGGGTGGGGTATTTAGATACCTTTGGTGTGCACACAGGGAAAGGGGGCATTATCACTAAGTCCCAGGTTGCAGCTAAGAACCTCAAGCAGGGGAGGTGGGCAGGGCAGGGGTATCTTGGCAGCAAGGTCCCCTGAGGACCCCAGCGGCTTCCCTGGTGGGGCTACTGCCTTTCACGCCCGGTAAACGGTTCATCCAGAAGATTCAAATGGGACTGCGGGTGTCCTTCTGACCTGAGCTTGAGGCCAGGCCTGAACCCCTCAAGGAGGAGAAAGTGACACGGCTCCGAGCGCAGGAAATGCAACTGGCCGCTGGTGTCAGTTGCAGGAAATGCAAAGGCAGCAGGAGGTCCCGATACCGATCTGATCCCTGACAAAAGACTCAAATGACACTCGGCTCGGTCCCCCGGCGCCGCCCGCAGCCAGACCTGCGAGCCTTCGCGGACCTTTCCGCTCGCTTCTTGAAGACACGGGAAGCCACCTCCCGCGGCCGGGTCGAGGGGCCCGGCCCGCTCGCGGGCTCGGGAGGCTGGGAGGGGTAGCATTTCCCAACCCCCTCTGAGACCCTTGGATCCTGTCCTGCCCGAGCGAAGCTTCTGGAAACATCCTTGTGCTTTCTACTCTCGATTCCTCACGGGCCCAAGTCCCAAGAGGTCACGGTCTCCGGAGAGAAAAGGAGCCACCCGTCAATACCCACGCCAACTCGGCTCCACGTCAACACCCAGTCACAGCCCCGGCTCCCTAAACCTGGCTGGCGGGGGGCCGCGGCGGTTCTGGCCGGCGGAGGGTCCGAGGTGCCGTGTCCCCCCTCAAGTTCCCACTGGGTCCGGGGCGCGGGCTTTGCCCAAGTTTGCTGGGCGATGCCCTTCCCCGAGCCAGACTCGTGGGCCGGGCGGGAGGGGCGCGTGATTGACAGGCTGAACTACAGACTCATCTCTTACCTTAGGCCGCGGGCTCTGATTGGCTGCTCGCTGACATCCTCAAACCCGGCTGCTCCGCGCTGGGCTCGGGAAGGGGGCAGCTGCGGGTGGAGGTGCGCTTCTGACAAGCCCGAAAGTCATTTCCAATCTCAAGTGGACTTTGTTCCAACTATTGGGGGCGTCTCTCCCCCTCTTCATGGTCGCGGGCAAACTTCCTCCTCGGCGCCGCTTCTAATGGAGCCCCACCTGCTCCGGCTGCTCCTCGGCCTCCTGCTCGGTGGCACCAGGGTCCTCGCCGGCTACCCAATTTGGTGGTAAGACTCGCCTCTTATCTGCCCGGGGCCCGATTTCTCCACGGAGCCCCAGGGAGGTGGGGGGGCGCCAGCCGGGGGTGGGCTGCGGCAGGGCTGGGGCTCCTTTCTTCTTACCTCCCTCCAGCTCCACACTCGCCCACCGCCCCCCCTCCCACCCCCGGATTTTCTGCTGGTGTCGCCTTTAGAATCCAACTCCTGGCTTCTCTGATAAGCACCATTTTCCTTGCTAGTCGCTGCAGAGGCTTGAGGACTTTCCCTATCTCAGAAGGTCTCTTATTCTTAGATCCTAACCCTCAACCCGTCCCAATCTGGGGGCCCCCTGAAGACCCTCCATTTGCTTGCAGTTGGGTTTCTGGAAATCCAGCGAGGTCCCTGGGGCGCAGCCACTCCTCTTCTCCATTTTGGGGTCTTCATGGGCAAAATCATCCTGTTCCTTCGTTGCCACCCCCATCTCCTCCGGCGCCTCCATCAAGAGATTTCCCCACAATAACCCCCCCTGTGCCTTCATATTTTAGACCCCAATGGCTTCAGGGATCCCCGGGGCAGGGTAATGGTGGGGGGTGGATTTCATCAGATTCTCCCCACTCTGCTCTAGATTAATCTTGAGCCTCAGAAGTGAATATGGTATGTGCTGATCCGAGATGCCATTGAATTAGGATTTAATTCATTTCTTGCTTGTCCATCCTGGCAAAAGCAGGGCTCCTTGAAAATGTAGTTGTTTGGGAGGGGGGTGGGTTTGTTCTTTGACCAAAAGCCCAATTCTCCATGTCAAATTCGTTCCTTTTGGAAAAACCAAGGACCGAAGAGAAAGGGAGAGAGGGAGAGGAGGATTCAGTCCCTGAGAAATGCGGATACAAAAGACATTTTTAGTAAATAAGGCTGGGAAACCAGGCGCGGTGTTTGGGGGTGGGGGTTGTGCCTGTATGGGGGAACTGGCCATGGAATAAACAGCCCTTTGGGAGCCCCAGTTCCAGAGAGTCCCCTTGTTTTCCAAGCGGCCTCATCGCTACCAGCAGGTCCCAGAGGCCAGAGGGGAAAGACACACTGAAACCAGCTCTCTAAATTACACCCCGCCTCTCCTCAGTCTCCAGCCCCCTGCATTCCGGAAAACTTTAATTAAAGAATCTTCCCCTCCTGGATGTAGGAGAGCCTCGGCCGGGGGTGGGGGGATGGGGTGGGGTGGAAGGTGAGGAGGAAGAATTTGGGATCTGTGAGTGAGCAGAGGGTCTGTGGCCCCAGGATGAAAGTCAGAGAGGCGTGCTACCAGCATGTCCCCTTTTCCCTTCTTAACCACCCCCTGCCCAGCCTGGGATAGGAGAAGCAGAGCCAGGAGATTTGGGGGTCACACCCTGAACCTGTCTCCAGCTGTTTGGGGTGGCAGCATTTGTGTCTGGGTGTTCAGGAGGGCGGGATGGGAGTAGGAGCAGGGCATGGCCAAGGGGGCTGCTGAGAGTAGCTCCCAGGACAGACACCCAAGGGGAAATCTTTCTTCTGCCCAGCCAGTCCTTCCTATCTTGGTGGGCTGGCCCGAGGCCTCCTGAACATAAAGAAGTCCCCAGGGTGGTGGGGGCAGCCAGGAATTCCAGGTTGGGGGCTTTGCTGGTTGAGGGGAAGGCTGCTGCAGAAACCAGTCCTGCCTTACTGGCCCTTCCCGACCCTTTTCCGATCCTCTGGCCAAGGGGATGCTGTTCTCTGCTTTCCCAGGGACCTCGGGGTTGGTGGGGAAGGTGGAAAGAGAAGGCTTGGAGACCGATAGGCTGCAGAAACCAAGGGGGAAAGACCGGGTTCCCCTCTCCTATGAGCTGGACAAGAGCACTTTTGGGGGGCAGTGCTGGTAGGGAGTGGTGGGGGTCTGCTGTATAGTGGTGTATTGGGGATCATTCAGATGGGGACCACCCAATAGGAAGATGCTGGAAAAACCTGGAAAGCCAGGACATTGGCCCTAACATAATTGCTGGACACATGGCTTATTTGGGGTTGGGGATGGGGACAGAGGTGTTGCTTTGTCTGGGCAGAGAGGTGTGTGTAAGTATGTGTGTTTAGGTCTATGACCCTAAGGAGTGTCATCTGTACACTAGCGTCCCTCCGTTTGAAGGAGCATCCGTGCCTGCAAATGGGAGACTGTGGATGTGAACTTGTGTGAAATGTGCCTGGGGGAATCCATAGCCCAGGGTGTACTATGTCTTTGCATGCAAGTGTTGGTAAGCGGCTGATTCTGTGAAGTGTGTGTGTGACAGAGAAAGTCTAGAAGTATCTGTGCCCATGTAGAGGTCAGCACCTGTGTCTGCTGATGACACTGCATGACTGTATTCATGACTGGGCATGTGAGTGTTGTGTGTGTGTGTGCATGCATGTGCGTGTGCATGTGTGCACATGCCTTCATGACCGTATAAGGGGAAAGCTCCACAGATGTCTTTGTGCATGGATATCAGTGCTCGTGGCCATGACCTGATTGTGAGTATGAGTGTGAGGGTTGTGTCCGGGTCTGCCCGTGACGCTGTCCTCAGGTGGCAGTGACTATGGTTGGGCCCGTGGTTATGGGTAGGTTTGCAGGGGTATGACCTGTGGATATGTTTGCAGTCATATGACCTGTAAGTGTGAATGACATTCTAAGCTTGGGGGCTTTGTGGGCATCCACGGTCCTGCAGGGATAGTCCTGCAGGAGACAAGGGTTTAGCGAGGAGGCTGAAAGGGGCTCAGGGACTTAGGATCTGGGGCTGGGCAGCATGGGCAAAGGGAGGTGCAGAGCCTTGCTTGGCACAGGCTCATCCTGTCTGCCCGAGGACTGTGTCACCAGCCCTCCCTTCTTACACCGTTTGTCTTTGGTCTTGGAGCTAGGGCAGAGCGTGTCATGTTCTCAGGGCCGGAGCAGGGGGCCGAGGCTGGGACAGGGACAGTAGAGTAGACAGGCCTCAGATTCCTGTTTCTACTCTGCCCCCAGGGCAGCCAGATTCCAGTTCTCTAGCCCATCACAGCCTGCCCTCTTCAGCCCACCCAGCTCACACATTCCCTAGGAGGGACTTTAAAGGGAAACTGTTCAGCTGGGATTTCTGTCTGTGCCACCCATCAAGGATAGCACCCCACCCACAGTGTTCCTCACTGTTCAGGCCCAAGCCTCCAGAAGGTAGACCAGAAGGCCGGGCAACAAGGAGGGGCATCAGATAGAGGCTCATGAAAGGAAGAGATGTTCCAGGGCCTTGCAGCCAGGTAGTGGAAGAGTTGGGACAGGAAGCAGTGGCGGCGGCACTGATTTCTGTAATTCTTCTTGTCAGTCCCAGTTAGCGCCTGGTGGAGGAACTTGTCTTTCTTCTCCTTCTTGGGGGAAAAAATGAACAGTCTTATTAGAGCCCAGCCTAGTGCCTGCTGCATTCCAGAGGCGGAGGCCCTGATGGAAGGGGCCTGTGCTGGGGGTCGGGAACCACCTCTGTGGGACACAACCCTCTGGGCCTCTGTTTCCTCACACAGGAATCACTAGCCTACCTCTGCTTCCCAGCTTGGGTGAAAATGCTCAGCAAAAGTCGAGGGCAGAGATCTGGAAAATAAGAACAGCTGAGCTCTCTCCACCATCCTGGGAGCCATTTCCCCTTTCGAGCACTTGCCCTAAGCCCTACCTCAGTTTCCCCATCTGTCAGATGTCCTGCTACCTTCCCCACCCACTCCCACCTCCACCCGCCTTTCAGAGGCTTGTGAACATGTTCAGTCAAACCCTGTGGGGGTCAGTGGGCGGGGCTCAGAGAGGCACCTGGAGACTGCGGGGGAGGAAGGCCCCGGGCCAGGTGTTAACACTTGTAACAGGCAGGAATTACAGCTGGCTGGGGCTGGGGCTGGCGAGGAGCTGAGCTGGCTGGAGGCTGTTGATCCCACAGACAGACACACAGACAGACAGATGGGCAGATACCAGATCGGATGGCCAGGCTGTAACCGGGTGGTCCCCCTTCCAGGGCAGGCCTTACCCTTGGGGGAGGTGGTGGGAAATTAATCCGGGTCTCTTGGAAGTGAGTTCACCACCCTCCTGCCCACCCCACCCCCACTGTGGGCGGGGCTTGCTGTCGGAAGGGAGCAAAAGTGGTTGTTGATCTGTTTGTCTTCTGATGGGCCCACATTTTGCTTGAAAAAATAAAGAAAAAAGGCCAACAACCATTGAAACGGCAACAATTGCAAAACCCAGGTCAAATATTATTATAATGCTGGAGTAGGAAATGGCAACCCACCACAGGATTCTCGCCTGGAAAATTCCACGGACAGAGGAGACTGGTGGGCTTCAGTCCATGGGGTTGCAGAGGGTCGGCCACGGCTGAGCACTGCACTGCACAAACAGGAGAATGGAGCTGAGTTATGTTCTCCGAAGAACCTTTTTTAATATATGGGGGGAAGGTATGGGGGAGGGGTAGCAGTCAGGGAAAGTTCTCCCAGAATTTCAGAGTATTTTGTCAACATCTGTGGGGCCAAGAGGTGAGTGATGGGTGCATCTGGGCCCTGAGCATCAGCCTCACCCCAGGTATCTGAGGGCCTCTCATTTGGGAAGGATCTGGAACACTTGCCTGGTGGGAAGAACTTTGGATGGAGGTCAAAAGAGGCAGGAGCTGGACTGAGGTGCCAAGTTCTCTAGCGGGCATGCTCCCTCCCTCCCTGCAGCTTTCCCAGTGGCGAACCCAGCTAGAATCTGCCACCACTCACACTGTCTGGCTTTGGGGTGCTTGCTCAATCCCTGGTTCAGAAACTGAGGTGGACAGCGAGGGCTCTAGGTGAAAATCCCCAAAGAACAGGCTTGGCCAAGCAAGAATCTCCCATCCTGCCCACTACAGAACTTAATGCTAATAAACATGGGTGGCGCTCAGGCAGAGGTGTTATGGATGCGAGGTAGGGGAAGGGAGCTCTGACCTGGAGGTTCTCTCTAGACTCTGAATAGATCTCTCCTGAGTCTGGGCAGGAGACAAGGAGCCTGGGGTTGGGGCAGGAAAGGCAGCTCTTCTCAGAGGAGGATATAGCTAACAGACGCTTCCAGGGAGCATGAGGGAAAAGGAAGACTTGTCTGGTCTCAGAATGTGGTCAGCCCAGAGGTTGAGGGGCATCTGGCCTTCTGGCCTTTTCCACTCATCCTGCCATGAGCCACAGAATCCTTGTAAAGCCACCAGGGAGGGAAAGGACATTCTCTACTCCCTATTCCTAATTAGGGAAGCTGGTGAGCCCAACTCCTTCCTCAAAGGTTAGTACCACCCTGATGCTACACCTCCCTATTCACGTTACTGTGTGTCTGGAAGTGAGCAGAGCTTGAGTGCACAGACTAAGTCTGAGGGCGGAGTTTACCGCTGACAGGCTGTGTGACCTCAGATGAGTCCCTTTCCTTCTCTGTGTCTCCCTCTAGGCTTCATTTTTCTTAAGCAGCCTGAGGGATCTCTTCTGCCTCTTGGAGTCTGCAGGGCTATGACAGGAACCTGATTCACGGCTGTGAAGCAGGGAGCTCCAGGTGGCCCCAGTGCACTCCCCTGGGAGCTTGCCTCCCCCACCCCTCCGGGCCACCCGTGCAGACAGAGCCTCCCGTAGGCAGCCCAGCCCTTTCGTTCTGCAGCCCCATCTGCCCTAACTCCCAAAGCTGCCAAGTCCACCTGCTTACACCTCCAAACCTCATTTTCCCTGGACACTCACATTCCTCTTGGAGCCCGACTGCCTGCATTCACATTCCTGTAGTAGTGGATGACCTACAGCAAGTTCACCTCTCTGAGCCTCAGTTTCCCCATCTGTAAAATGAGAACAGTGACTGTTCCTACCTCATAGGGTTGTTGTGAAGATTGAATAAGTGAATGCAGGTAAAGCTCTCTTTATAATGCCTAGCATACTGGAAGTGGCTAACTGCATGTTAGTTTTACCCCCGTCTGCAAGCTCTTTTGATTCCTTTAAGTTCCAGATCGAAACTTGCCTCTCCCAAGAAGTTTTCCCAGGTTGACCCTACCTGTGTGTGTATTTGTGTGTTACTCACTCATTCGTGTCCAGCTGTTTGCCACCCCATGGACTGCAGCCCACCAGGCTCCTCTGTCCCTGGAATTCTTCAGGCAAGAATACTGGAGTGAGTTGTCATTCCCTTTTCCAGGAGATCTTCCCAACCCAGGGATCAAACCCGGGTCTCCTCCATTGCCGGCAGATTCTTTACCATCTGAGCCTGTTTTCTCTTTACCCTCAGAGCCAACTTGTCCCTTTAACTTGGTACTGGAGACCAGGAGCCTGAGGCTCTATACTTAACCTGAGGAAGCTAGGCTAGGCTAACCTAGGCTCTGCTGTTTGCCTGCCCAGGGAAGAGGGGGCAGAGAGGGCAGTGTGTTTTCCCCTAACCCTCCTCCTCCTGTCCCACAGTTCCCTGGACTCCTGAGCCACTGCCACTTCCAGCTGCAACCTGGAGCCACCTTGGGCTGGACCAGGGAGGGGTGGGGGAGGCAGGTTCCCGGGCTGGCGAGGGTGGGTAGGGGGGGAGTGGCATTGGGGCTGCCTGGAGCAGCCTGAGGAGCAGTTACTCCTCCAGGAGCTGAGAGATGATTCAGAAGGTGATTTATAGACGGAAGGCAGAAAGCTTGGCTCCTGGCAGAGGCCTGCTGCTTAATTACATTCTTTGGGGGGGTGGAGGTACGAGGGGGGCAGCAGCAGGGGAGCGCCTCCCACCCCCTCCCCCTCCAGGTCTTGTCCCTGTGGCTCCTGTTGCTGGAGAGGGAATTCCCTGTTCTCAGTGGGAGACTAGGACAGGGAGCAGGAAGAGTTCCTGAGAGAGGAGGGGTGGAGGAGAAGGGAAGAGTCCCATCTCCCGGGACTCCTGCAGGGGGGTCTGGGATGCAGAGGGGGCTGGGAAGCGGGACTGCCTCGGGAAGATCACTTGGTCTCCTCTCAGCTCCTGGGCAGCTGAATATAGCTAACCCACCTGAGCAGAGGGCTTCTAGAATCTTCCTGAGGCCGCAACCCTATGCTTTCCCTCCAGGGGTCTATCCTACGGCTGCTTCTGGGTTCTTCCTTCACCTTAACTCCTTTTCTGTTGCTTGACTCTCAGTGGGCCGTGGGCTGGGAAGCTGGGGACCTGGCTCTGTACTCAGAGGTCAAGACCCACTTCTTTGCTATCAGGCAACCTGTGGTACGTGGCGCAGCGGTTGCCTTAGATCCAGAAGGTTCTCCAGGCCGGGTCAGCCTTGTGTTGGAGGGAGAGAAACTTTCCTATCCTCACATTAAACTGATATCTTAGGGAGTCACTACAATTCAACTTGTTCAGTTGCTCAGTCATGTCCGACTCTTTGCGACCCCATGGGCCACAGCACGCCAGGCTTCCCTGTCCTTCACTATCTCCCGGAGTTTGCTCAAATAATTCAGCTGCTAAAGTTAAAATCACTTCAGTGCTGTAGACAAGCAGCCTCTCATTTGGTGGGTTACTGGCTGTGGTGATGTCTGGATTCTATGAACGCTGACCCGTGCGGCAACCAGTCTGCGACACCTCTCCACTACTTAATTCCCACGCAGCCTTCTTCACAGCTTCGAAACCCCAAACTCCGCCTCTCGTTCTTGAGGCTAGCAAGGTGTGTCGGGGGCAGGGGGTAAGGGAGTGCAGGCTGATGGACTCTGTTTATCTGTTTGCAACTTGCCTTGCACAGCCGGGAGGAGTTGGCAGGGGTCAGGATGGGGACACTAGACAGCTCTCTGGTTCCCCCTGAGGCGGCCCTTCTCAAAATGGCCTCATTATGTGTGTGGAGTAAATTCCAGCAATGTCAGGCACACCCATACATCTAGCGGAAGTATGTTGGGAGACAAGATGGGGCAGTGTGGGGTGGTGGGAGGTTTCTGGGCAGGGAGTTAGGGGACCTGAGACCTGGTTCTGCCACTGGTTGTGGTGTGACATTATGCAAATCCCTCTGCTGTTCTGGGCCCCAGCTGGACATGCTGCTGGCCTTGGACTGCTAGCTATTTGGACTATCTGTATCTGGTTGAGCGGATGGTGTCATTGAGAGGTGACCTCAGGGCAGGGTGGGGAGTGTTGAGCACAAAACTTTACACTCAAACAGCTGTGAGATCACTCATGAGTCTCTAACCTCCCCCAGGCCTCTGTTTTCTCTTCTGCAAAATGGGCGATGATAAGGAAGCCCTTTGCCCTGCCCACCTGCAGGGCTGTTAAGAGCTTCAGAAGGAAGGATTTTTACAAAAGTCCTTGAGAAGCAGAAAACCTATCATCGCTAGTCCTACAAGAGAAGAGGAGTAAGATACAGTCCCTGGTCAAAGAGTGCTGATGATGGACGCGCCAGGAGTCTCTGAGTCTTTGAGCTTAGAGATTTGGTATTTCCAGCAGAGGAGGAAGGAATGGAACCCAGACAGGGGGGTTCTCAGCCCCTTCTTGTGGTGGTCTTAAGGTTCAGTGGGAAGCACCGAGGGGAGGGAGCAGAGGTTGGAGGTCAAGTGGCCACAGAGAATGCCCAGGTTCTCCCAAACTAGTGCAGAGATTGCAGACCTGACCTGAGGTCAGCCAAGCATGGGATTCCTCAGAAGGGACATGGTGGTGGAAGGTGGGAAGAGAGGCAAGGAGTGAGGAGGGTAAAGGACCAAGAGCCAGAGGGCTCTTCTGAGGCCTGTGGCCATCAGGAAATCCTCCTCACCTGGATGGAGACTAGCACATGGGAGACAATTCACTCCAGCTAGGCTGGAAAAACAGGAATGACCTCTGTGTGTGTGTGTGTGTGTGTGTGTGTGGTGTGTGTGTGTGTGTGTGTGTGGTGTGTGTGTGTGTGTGTCTGTGTGTGTGTGGTGTGTGTGTGTCTGTGTGTGTGTGTCTGTGTATGTATGTATGTGAGGGGGATGGGAGCAACAGGACCAAGCGCCCTGCCCCTGGGCACAGAGTCCCACTTATCTGCCAGAGCCAGCTGGGCCAGCGAGGAAAGCCAATCTCCGCGCAGGGCCCATTAGGAATGCAAATAGGGACTATGGCAGCGGGGGCGAGCCAGCATCTCACATCCTGTCCAGCTCCTCACCACGTATCTTCCTAACCTGGCTGTCTTTCTTTCTTTCTTTGGCTGCACCACGCAACACATGAAATCCTAGTTCCCCGACCAGGGATCAAACCTGTGTCCTCTGCATAGGAAGATGCATTCTAATCCCGGACCACGAGGGAAGTCCCCCTAACCTGGCTCTCTGAGGCTGTCTCTCCCCTGCTCTAAAACCTCCCATGTCTCTGCACTTTTGTGGGCACAAAGGCACCACCATGTCAGGTGTACCTTTCATAAGCCCCCAGGAGTCCCTCTGGGCGTGTTCATGGAAACACTTTGCTATCTCCTCTCCCCACACTCAGCTGCTCAAATTCCATTTTGCCTTTGAGTGCGTGCTTGCTAAGTCAGTTTAGTCATGTCTGACTCTGCAACCCCCATGGACTAGAGCGCGTCAGGCTCCACTGTCCATTAGATTCTCCAGGCAAGAATACGGGAGTGGGTTGCCATTTCCTTTGCTAGGGGATATTCCCAGCCCAGGGATCGAACCTGCGTCTCCTACATTGGCAGGCGGGTTCTTTACCACCAGCGCCTTTGAGACCCAGATCAAAAATCCTCTCTGAGTCTGAGATTCCAGATCTGCTGTCCAACAAGAAGAGAATATGTCATCCCTCCCTTCTCTTCCCATCGACTCCCCAGGACAGCTATGCCCTATATTCCCAGCGCCCTTTCTCATGGGCCATGGGCATCTTCTACACTACACATGTGTTATTGTAGACTACACATGTGTTATTATTTATTTATTTATTGGGATGTGCTAGGTCTTATTTGTAGCATGAGGGATCGTTAGTTGCAGCATGCGAACTCTTAGGATCTAGTTCCCTGACCGGGGATCGAACCCAGGCCCTCTGCATTGGGAGCACATGGTCTTAGCTACTAGACCATCAAAGAAGTCTTACACACGAGTTCTCGTCACCTTGTGCTTGCCTCCCCCAGTGCCGAGCATATAATGGGGGTCAGTAAACAAAAACATAACTCCATGCTATGTGTAATACACTCAGTAAAGGCACGTGGGCAACAGAGGTTCCTAAGAGTGCCAGTTGTACACGTGAATCATGACAGTGTCATGAGCAGACCTAAGGAGCAGAATAAATTAAAACCTCATCCCTGGGTGTGGACCATGGCTCTGGGCACATTGTTCTGCTGACTTTGAAAGGTAGCACAACCTGGGTCCCGTCGCTCAGCTTAGGCCCCAAGTGGTTAACAGCTCCAAGGTTCAAAGCACGACCAAGAGGATGCAGCCCCCCATCTGAGTGGGCTGCTGTCCCAGGGGCTGAAGTGAGCCTCATCTCCATGGTCTCAGTTCCCCAGAGAATTTTTTCCATCCTGACTCCATTTGCAAATAATTCCTATTACTGTTTTATTTCTCAACAGGTCATATGATGCTTACGTGTCTGAATCTTAGTTTAAAAACCTCACTTGGCGTGACCTGTTTGCCCATCAAGGAGCACGTCAGTATGTTTGGCAATGCTGTGTATGTGCTGGTGTCTGTATACACATCATGAGTTAGAATGAAACTCCGTCCATTTTATAGATGAGGACTCAGGTCTTAAAGCCTGGGCTCTGAACTCAGCTCTGCTGGGGCCAGAGCTTTTCCCTCCCACTGCCATTCAGATGCAGAAGTAGAGTTCTGCGATTGCTACCTGGAGCAAGGATTTACTTTTTCGTATTCTAGCTTGGTCCTCAAAGGATGACTTTCAGTCAAGATTACATTTGACCTTCAGCTTGGAAGCCGCTGCCTTGGGTTTGTTAATACTATTTCTGAACCTCTGGGAGTTTTCTTTTTTATTTTATTTATTTTTGGCTGCACTGGGTCTTCGTTGTTGAGTCTGGGCTTTCTCTAGTTGTAGTGAGTGGGGGCTACTCTCTAATTGTGGTGCGCGGCCTTCTTATTGAGGTGGCTTCTCTTGTGGTGCCTGGGCTTAATTGCCTGAGGCACTTGGGATATTCCCGGACCAGGCGTGGAACCCATGCCCCCTGCATTAGCAGGCGGATTCTTAACTGCTGGACCACCAGGGACGTCCCTGGGAGGTTTCTTATTCGGGCAGTTGTGCAAGTCACTGGCAAGCTTTCTACATGTACGAAGCTGGCAGAAGTGGCCCTGTGACCATTTTGGTACGGGTGGAGGGAGGTGGCCTTGGGCAAGTCACTGCTTCCTGGGCCTCTGTTTTCTCACCTGTTAAACTGGAAGGAGGTAGAGTCATGGCCTCTCACCTCTCACATTACTTTCAGCTGTAGAAGTTCTCATTCTTCTTAATTCCTTATGCTCCTTTGCATCCAATCCCATCACACATACTAGAAAACAATCAGAATCTTCTTTCTTTCCCAAACCAATTCTTATGTTCATGTTTCTGATACAGATGATTTTTTACTTGACTTTTACCATTCAATATTCACCTAGATTTCTCCCTGAGGAACTAGTGTGATTTCTCCTTGTTGTTAAAGTATGTTTGCCTTTAAGTCCTGACTGTCAAAAAACTCAAATATGAACTCAATCCTTGCACCTGCAGTGACCTCTATTTGTCATCTTCTTCACCTTGATCCTGATTTTCTCTTTTCATTTTGTTACTCAATCCATGTATGTTCTGTGTTACAAGCTCCTTGAGGGCAGGCTCTGTCTCCCACATCACAGCCTTCTCTATGCTGGGCAAGTTCATAGTAGATGCTCAATAAATATTTGTTGTTGTTAGAATGAACATTTGCTGTCAGGCAATTCAAATCCTTCTGGAGGGACTTCCCTGGCAATCGAGTGGTTAGGACTCCATGTTTCCCCTACAGTAGGCACGGGTTCAATGCTTGGTTGAAGGGAACTAAGATTCTCCGTGCCAAAAAACAAAAACAAAAGCACAAATCCTTCTGGAAAGAGGTAAGGCATACATAAATTTTAAAAATCTTTCTATATCATGGAGTTGGCCCTGACCAGATATTAATAGTTTTGGATTGCAAGAATTCTGATTAGTTTCTGTTTCTTTATCATCAGAATTTTCCCCCAAGTCTACAAAAGCCTTGTCTTTGGGGAAGTCACCATCTATTCATTTCTGCAAGATCTGCTTCATTCTAAACTTGAAGTTGGTACATACTTGTTCTCTTCAGAAGCTCTTGTTTCTGGCCAACGATCGTGCTTTCCTCTTTCCCTGGCTCCTTTCACACCTGGTTTCTCCCAGCTTCCCTTTCCCTCAAGCCAGCCAGTGCTACTGCGGCCATTCTGCAGGCGGCGGGGTGCCCTGGTAGCATCCTCCCTGCCTCTTCAGCTGGCCTGACTCCAAGCCCCAACCCCAGCCATCGTGAGAACTGCTGTCACTGTGGGCACGGGTGGGAAGGAAGAGGGAGGCTGGCCGAATGAACATCACGCATGACAAACACCAGATCCCTTGCTGCCAGCCAGGCCCTTCCCAATAGCAAAGCCCTAGAGGGGTACTGGCTTGACCTGGGAAATGCCAAGCCCTCATCCGAAGGATGGAACCTCAACGAGGGACAGAGAATGGCTGGTGAGGGATGCCAAGCTGGCCTCACCCACCCGCCAGCAAGGTGTTCTCTCGGCCTCTCACCTCCTCCCTGCTTCTGCATCTCTAGAGACCACCCTCCTCAGCCCCTGGACTTCAGGAAGGAGAATGTGTAACCACAGGCTTGGTGGTCCTTCATCTTAACTGAAGCTTCTGCAGGAGAAATTCTGGAGCCTTCCTCAGCTATCAGTAAGGATGGAGTCTAAGACCTTGACACTGTCCTTGAAGCTAAAAGAGCCCCATGAGATTAGTATCTTCACCTCCACTTGAAAATTTTTAAAAAACATTTTGTTATTTATTTGGCTGCACTGGGTCTTAGTTGCATGTTGGCTCTTTGATCTTCGTCGCAGCATGTGGAATCCTTAGTTGCAACATAAGAACTAGTTAGTTGTGGCAGATGAATTCTTAGTTGCAGCATGTGGGATTTCGTTCCCTGACCAGGGATCAAACCCAGGCCCCCTGCTTTGGGAGTGTAGAGTCTTAGCCACTGGACCACCAGAGTGGTCCCTTCATCCCCATTTTATCTGTGAGAAAACTGAGGCTCACAGAGCCCAGGCAAGGAGCTGGGAAGCCAATGGGGGAGGCAAGATTTTTCAGCCAGCTAAGGAAACAGGCCACGCACATGACTGCATCCTTATAACAGCCTCAGGAGGCAGATACTCTTATTATCTCCATTCTACAGATGAGGAAACTGAGGCCCCGAGGAAGCCACTCCGTTACCCAAGGCTGCACAGCTGGCCAAGCCCAGAACTCCAACCATGACATAGACTGGCTGAATCCAGGCTTTACAGGCGGTGACACCACATCTTGACAGCCAGGAGCTTCCTCCTCAGGTCTGACTGCAGTCTTTCCTGACTTAGTTCAAGACTAGGTTCTCTCCTTTAGTTTTCTAGAGTCATGAGCATCAAGGTAACTTCAGCTTGACTCAAGCACGAGGGTGCGTTGCTCAGTGAGTCTTCCCTCCCAGATGACCCAGCCTCCTGGATACCTTTAACCATCTTGTTCTCCTGATCTCTCTCCTGCTTCTCTACATCGTCTTGCAAGTTCTGTGACCCACAGCACTCTATGAGACCAGGGCAAAGGGATCCTGCCAGGCCCTTCAGATTAGGGGGCTTCACTCTCGTCTCTTAAGGCTACACCCCTCCCTGCAGGGCCAGGTATCTGGGGTTCAAGGGGTCATACCCACAACACCTCACCCTTAGCCATGCTCTTGGCACTCAGAAATATACCCAAGGCACCTGGAAGTGCCCAGTGTCATTGTCTATCAACCTACTTCTGGGCTGGGCAGGCCTCAGCCTGGGGTTTGTCCCATCAGGACAGCCATGCTGATGGGTGGGTGTGCCCTTAGGGGCGAGAGGTGGTCAGTGGGAGGCCATTTGCAGGGCCTGTGGATGCAGCTTGGAGGTTCCAGGTCAGGGTGTCCAGTGTGGGTGGAGCAGGAATGCGCAAGTTGCTGGCTTCGGGCTGGGAACTGGCTCTCTCCATGTCACTTTCCCTTTTTTTTTTTCTGTTTCCTTTTAAAAAAAAATTACTTTTTTGGAGGATAATTGCTTATAGTACTGTGTTGGTTTCTGCCATGCACCAACATGAATCAGCCATAGGTATACACACATCCCTTCCCTCCTGAACCTCCCTCTCCCCTCCCACCCCATCCCATCCTCTAGATTGTCACAGAGCCCCGGGTTTGAGCTTCCATGTCACTTTTTAGCTCAGAATGCCATGGAGAACCTAGCCATCCAAGTGGCGAATAAGGTATTTTATCAAGATGCTGCTTAAGTCACTTCAGTCGTGTCCGACTCTGTGCGACCCCATAGGTGGCTGCCCACCAGGCTCCCCTGCCCCTGGGATTCTCCAGGCAAGAACACTGGAGTGGGTTGCCATTTCCTTCTCCAATGCATGAAAGTGAAAGTGAAGTTGCTCAGTTGTGTCCGACAATTAGCGACCCCATGGACTTGCAGCTCACCAGGCTCCTCCGTCCATGGGATTTTCCAGGCAAGAGTACTGGAGTGGGTTGCCGTTGCCTTCTCCGATTTTACCAAGATAAGATGATAGAATTTTTAAAGCTTATTATTGAAGTATATCTACCGAAAAGTCCATGAATTATAAGTGTACAGCACACTGAGTGGATAGAATATATATTTTTAATTGAATTATAATTAATTTACAATGTTGTATTGGTTTCAAGCATATAGCAAAGTGATTCAGTCATACATACATATGTATTCTTTTCAGATTATTTTCTATTATAGGTTATCACAAGGTACTGAGTATAATTCCCTGTGCTGTACAGTAGAACCTTATAGTTAGCCTATTTCATATACAGAAAATATATTTTATTTAACCTGACATGAATCCTTTAAATACCGGGCACCTGGTAGATGAGACTTCATTTAATACTCTCATCCCAGACCCTGTAAGTGAACCAACCAGGCCTGGGGGCTTGGACAGGAAGTGGAGTCCCTCAGGGTGTGACTAGCACAGAATCTGGAAAAGCCTTGCTTTGTCCATCTTTGCATTATCTTATGTTCCTGGCTTGGTGAGTTGACATCCTTCTACTGGGTTGGCCAAAAAGTTTGTTCAGGTTTTTCCATAACCTCTTACAGAAAAACCCAAACAAACGTTTTGGCCAATCCAATGCACCGGAAGCACTTCTAGCTGGCTCACCATGTGTGGTCCCCTCTTACCTTCAAGTCCCTTTTGTTTCACTGAGACCTTGTCTCAGCCACTCTTGGCTTCAAAGGCTTTTCCTTCATATTTGATTGGTTTTGTCATTTTTTTCTGTTTTTAAAAAAATATTTATTTTTAATTGATTGATGATTGGTTTACAATATTGGTTTGATTTCTGTCATACATCAGCATGAATTAACCAAGGTTAATTCATATGTCCTCCCTCTATGCCCTCCCTCTTGAATCTCCCACCTCTCACCCCTTCCCACACCTCTAGGTTATTACAGAGCCTCAGTTTGAGTTCCCTGAGTCCTATAGCAAGTTCCAATTGGCTAACTGTTTATATATGTTAGTGCGGTTTTGTCATTTTAAATGGCCCAACAGAAGAGCATTCAGCCAGCAGCTCTGACTGATGTTCTACTCTCCTGTTTTTATTATATTTAATTTTTTTTACCTCTTTAAACTTTTTTAATTAAAAAATGTTTATTGAAATATAGTTGATTTTCAATGTTGTATTAGTCTCAGGTGGTGTTTCTGCCCTCTTTAGTATGGCTTGTAAAACCCAGAATGATTTAGCTTCTTTCTGATTCTCCACCCTAACTCACCTCCCACCCGAACATTTTCACCCTATGACCTACTTTCAGCTGCACAGGTAAGAGTGTGAACTTTGGGTGATACAGTCCTGGACTCCGGATGATTCTGCCTTTAATATCTGGGTGACCTGAACCTGTCTGAACCTTAGCTTTTTCTCTGCAAAACGAAAAGGAAAGGATACAACATGTGAGAGGTTTCGAGGTGCCCATGCGTTGCCATCGGGGTTGCTTCATCATCTGGGGTGCTCTTACATGACCTTGCGCCTCCTGGCCTATGCTCTTTCCCCGCCTGCTTCAGAATGACTGCTGTGACCTCCTGTCCGTTCTTGGGAGCACAGTCCAGGCACCACCACCTCTCTGCTGCCTTCTTTCACACCCGACTCAGCCCCTTCCAGGCACATCCATTTCATTGATTAGACTGCGAGTGTCCTGCAGGCAGGACCGGGTCTCCACCACCTTTGTGCCCACATCACAAGGATAGCGCAGGGCACACATGTTATCCTCTAAGACGGGATGCAGGATGAAGGGGCCCCACTGAGAGTCACCTGCCAGTCACAGGCTCACTCTGCTAGACTAGATTCCCATCGCTTCTGCAAGGCCCTCCTGGGAAGACCTAGGGCCCTTGGCACTAGTTACCTCTTTCCAAGGATATGTCTTGTCTTCCCAACTAGAGGGTCAGCCCCTCTGACTGACAGAGGGCAGGACTCTGCTCTGTGTCTTCATATCCCTAGTGAGCCCCACACGTGGTCCTGAATGTGGCAGGAGCCCAGCTGGTAACAGTGATGGTTGGTTGGCAGACACACTGAGCTCCTTCTAAGCAAGCGCGCAGCTGGGCTAGCTGGTTCCCTCTCTCTGGGACAGCTTTTCCCCTCACTCTGTGATTTCCTAGAGAGTCCATTTCTGAGCTTCTAGCCTCTGTGCACAAAGGCAGCATGGTGTTTCAGAAAGAGGAGTCAAACCAGCCTTGGTGCGAATCTCAGTTCTACTTAAAAAGCTGTTTGTGCCATTAAAGAAAAAAATCTCTGGCTCTCAATTTGTTCATCTGTAAAATGGGGGTTAAAATTACTATCTCAGGGCAGTTGTGAAGATAAAATGAAATAATACTCAGGAACCAAGTTAACGATGAAGATGAATAAATTAAGGGTGTTCTGAAGGTCATTCTTAAGCAACAAAGGTCATAAAATATTTTATTCCAGACTAGGCTTCTTTGGAATAGAAAGATCTGAATTCTGTCCAACACAGGAAAAGGCCATACTCAGGGAAAGCCATTTGCTTTATGTTGGTTTGTCGAAACTAATTAACCTGTTTGAAGAAAAAAGTGGGGAAATTCCCTGGCAGTCCAATGGTTAGGACTCCAGCTTTCACTGCCAAGGGCCTGAATTTGATCCCTGGTCGAGGAGCTAAGATCCCATAGGCTGCGTGGTGAGGCCAATAAATAAATAAATAGTAAGATAAAAAAGTAAGAAGTTGGCACTAAGAGTCCCCTGGTGGCCTAGTGGTTAGGATTCCGTGGCTTCCACTTCTGTGCAGATTGACTTGGTTCAATCCCCAGTCAGAGAACTGAGACCCTACAAGCCGTGCAGAAAACAAAGTGGGCGATGGCGTGTGGCAGAAGTCTGCGACTAGGTGGAGCCAAGGCACTGTGGACTCCAGTCTGACCTTGTGTTCTGGTATCCTGTTCAGGCAATATACTTACAAAGGCCTCCAGTTCTCAGAAGTGAAGCATCAATCAAAGGTGGTGACTTGGAGATTTTTAGGGGGCTCCAAGGACTGGTCTTTGTGGGTGTACTATGGCTCTAGTTAACAGCTCAGCACTGGCCATTTCATCCCTGCGAAGCGCAGTGAGGAAGTTTGGTTGGGGTACCAGGCGGCCTGGGGTTGGATGCAGGCTGGCCCAGGGATGGCACTCACTGTGCCCTTCCATTCTCCAGGGGAAAAGAGCCTGCTGGACCACAGGAAGGAAGGTGAGGAAACAGCGGCACAGAGGCCATGGAATGTTTTCTGTTCTTATAAATATTTTTGATGGCAGACTGATACAGAATATTTTTTATTATGTGATCCTTGATGCACACAAGAGTAAACATACCATGCATGAGTGCTAAGTCGCTTCACTCGTGTCCTAGTCTTTTGTGATCCCATGGACTATAGCCCTCCAGGCTCCCCTGCCCATGGGGATTCTCCAGGTTGGAGTGGGTGTGCAACCCACATCTCCAGGAAATCTTCCCCACCTAGAGATTGAACCTGTGTCTCTAATGTCTCCTGCATTGGCAGGTGGGTTCTTTACCACTAGCGCCACCTGGAAAGCCCCAAACATACCATTAATACAGGCTAGAATAACAAGATGAAAACCAGGGCCTGGCCACACCCCCAAAGAACCAGAATATGATCAAGGTCATTATATCTGTCTGTGGTCTACTCCCCGTCCTATCCTGCTGTGTCCCTCCAGGCAGGATCACATCCTGAATTTTGTGTATTTATTCTATCATTTAACTATTTATTTATGTTGCTCACATATTTATGTTGCTGGCTTGCGGGATCTTAGTTTCCCAACTAGGGACTGAACTCGAGTCATAGCAGTGAAAGTGTCAAATCCTAACCAGTGAACCACCAAGAAATTCCCTGTTCCATCACTTAAATAATAGTTACCCCAGCTAGAAATGCCTAGACAATATACATATATATATATTGTTTATTTTTATTATTTTATTAAAACCTTAAAAAACTGAGGTAGAGTTGATTTACAATATTGTGTTAGTTTCAGGTTACAGTGAAATTATTTAGTGATCTATATATATATATTCTTTTCTAGATTCTTTTCCATATAGTTTATTACAAAATACTGAGTTATCATTCCTTGCTCTATATAGCAAGTCCTTGTTGAGTAGCTACTGTATATATATTACATGGTAGTGTGTGTGTGTTACTCCCAGATTCTTGTATTTATTTGCTGTGCTAGGCCTTCACTGCTGCGTGCAGGCTTTCTCTGCTTGCAGTGAGCGGGGGCTACTGGCCAGTTGTGGCGCATAGGCTTCTCGTTGCGGTGGTTTCTCTTATTGTGGAGCACAGGCTCTGGGACATGCGGGCTCGGCAGTTGCGGTGCACAGGCTTAGTTGCCCTGCCGAATGTGGAATCTTCCTGCACCAGGGATTGAACCCATGTCCCCTGCATTAGCAGGTGGATTCTTCACCACTGGACCACTAGGCAAGTCCGCAAATTACTAAGTCCCCTCACTAAAGTGAGGGAGTGAGTCCCTCCTCCCTCACTTTTTGTTTATTTTTAAGCATTATAAAAACAGTGTTGTGCTGTGTACCTTCTCTTCTGTGATTTAACGTTCCCCCAGACCCATCAGAGCCAGGGCACATTGCTCTCCTGGCTCCCTCCCTACCCTTCTGTCCCAATGGATCACCCTGCCTGAATCACAGCAATAACATCTTTCAGGTGCCACTTCAGGGAAGACCGGAGGTGACTTCTTCTCCTGAGCCTTTATCAAAACTGCTGGGACTCCCTTCTTCTGAGAGAAAAGCCATGAGCTCCTCAGCGGACATCAGAGACCAGATGTGGCTGCCACCACCTGCTGGCATCTCTGTCCTCCCGGCTTGGGCCTTACTCATCTTCTCTTCCTGCCCTGGAGCAAAATTCTACTTCCTTGTGCCTGACCGCTTAGTCGTGTCTGACTCTTTGCAACCCCACGGACGTAGCCCACCAGGCGCCCATGGGGATTCTCCAGGCAAGAATACTGGAGTGAGTTGCCATACCCTCCTCCAGGGGATCTTCCCATCCCAGGGACTGAACCCAGGTCTCCCGCATTCCAGGCGGATTCTTTACCATCTGAGCCACTAGGGAATCCCTCCATTTTATAAAGATAAAGTGGTCTTAGGGTCCCTTTCCTGACCAAAAAACTTTTCTATCACTCCTCCAACTGGCCATGACCTACCTGGAATTTTTCAAAACTCCATTCAGAGCTGTCATCTTCTGGGAATCTTCCTAGTCTAACTTTCACCCTCTCTCTCAGCTCTTCTGCACACCTTTTTTATGTCACAGCAGGAAGTTACAAACTGTGCTTCTTACACCAGTCCCACAGAGTCCTGCTGAGAAGGGCTTTGGGGGTCAAATAAGTTTGGGAAGTGCCACCTGCTACTTCCAGCCTCTTGGTGTTTATGGTGCTCATTAGCATATTAGTACCTTCTCAGCATGGCAACATCTTCTTGGCAACACAGAGAGGCTGGCAGGGATGATCTTTGCTTAGTTTGTTTTCCAAAAATATTTACTGTCTCAAGTAAAAACTTATTACTTGTTTGGAAGATGTGATCTAGAAGATTCTCCAGCTCCTTTCATATGTCAGTTTGTCCTTGCGATCTTATTCTTCTCAGCAACTGGACTGTAATTCCTCTGACTTTAAAAAATCATCCTTTGTGAACTAGTTTAGTCCAGAGCACCCATCCCAAAGGGTCTTGAGTTGAATGAACAAATGAAGCCATCAGCTAATCAACTGGTCAATTTAGTTGAATCCTCTTTCCTGTAAGGCTGGCAGAAACTAGACCCAGCTGCTCGTTGTAGCCTGGGGATATGAGTGTCTCTGGCCAGTGTTAGACCTTTCCCATGGTATTTCTACAAAGCCTAACTCCATCACCCCTGGTAGACTGTATCTCTTGAACTAGGCTTCCTATAATTTTCTTTTTAGGCATCTGTCTCCCGGTGAGTCTGGGAGCCTCTGCAGGGCAAGGACCATGTCACACTCACCTCTCTGGATTCCCATAAATGGGTGTTCAGTCCCCACTGAACACCGAATAATGAACCTCTCCACCAACTGCACCCAGAGAGCTGGTGGTTAACACCACAGGCTCTGGAGCCAGACTGGATGAGCCCTCAAACTACCTGGGTAACCTCAGGCAATTTACTTAATCTCTATACTTAAATTTCCCCACTCTAATGAGGGTGATGATAGCAATACCTTCCTTACAGGGTCGTTGGGAGGGTTAAATGAGTTAATGCTAGGAAAGACTGAGGGCAGGAGAAGAAGGGGATGACAGAGGATGGGATGGTTGGATGGCATCACCGACTCAATGGACATGGGTTTGGGTGGACTCCGGGAGTTGGTGATGGACAGGGAGGCGTGCTGCAGTTCATGGGGTCACAAAGAGTTGGACAAAACTGAGAGACTGAACTGAACTGATGTGAAACAGTACCTGGCGTGGAGAATGGCACTGGTCTGTGTTAGCACTTATAACAGCAACTACTGTCTATTATACCAGGGATTATGATAAAGTCTTTACCTGCCTCCTTTCAATGACACCTCCCTCTAGTCTCTGTAAAGTAAATGATGTTTGGGAATTCCCTGGCTGTCCAGTGGTTAGGACTCTGGGCTTCCACTGCAGGGGACACGAGTTCCATCCCTGGTCAGGGAACTAAGATCCTCGCATGCTGCAGGGCGGGGCCAAAAAATTAAGTAGGTGATGTTTACATTTTTTGTTTTGGGTTAGGAAGCTAAGTCCTCCCAAGAGGACACGAAGTGGCGGCAGCAGTGGGTCCAGGACTCAGGTCAGATGGATCAGCCTGTGGCAGGCAGTGCTGCTCACTCCTCAGGGATGGGGCAGCTCTTCTGCTTCTTGTCACCTATAATTACCCCCCAGTGAGAACCTGGTTTATCCTCTACCCTTCCCAAAGAGATGGAAATCCATGGCAGGGTTGGGTTCTAGGTGTGCGCAGGTACATAATAGAGAGCGTGTACGCATGCGCATAACGGAGCCCGCGTAAGCGAGACCAAACTCAGGACAGAGCGGTTGCCAGCACCTCCGTGGTAGACCCAGAAAGACCAAGATATTAAGGCAGGACTTTGAGAATATACAGCAGAACAATCACCCGTGAGTCAGCAATGCTTCCAAACAGCCAGCGAGATCCTGGAATTGCTTGGTATCACTGCCCTCAGGACCTCGCCGGGTTCCGTGTGTGAGCTGGGAAATGTTTGCAGGCAGGACACCTGTGATCGGTTTTAGCCAAGTAGGTTATCCGGTGAAAGAAAGATTCCTGAGGTTAGCAGCCGAAGATTAGTTAGAGCTATAAAGGGGCCTCCAGATTTTGCGGGGGGCGCATCCCTGACTTCTGAGATGAACAACATGGAGTCACTTTCCCCACGTGACCGCTGGCCTTCACAGACACCCCAGACAGACTCTATTCTATCTCCAGACAGACTCTATTCTATCCCCAGAAGCCACGGGCTTGACTGTCTTCTTTCCATCCTGGCCAGGGCTTTATTCTAGCACCTTCTGGGGTCTGGCCACACAAGAGAAGTGCAACGTGGGGGCCTTGGGAGAGGGGCCGACGGTGGTGATGTGAAGGTATGATGCCCGATCGGAAGCTGTTTCTCTTGGAGCAGAGAAGGTTGGGGTCTTCCTTCCAGGCAGGTGAGGGGCTGCTCCCTCAGCATCGGAGCACAGGTCCCGGGGCCCCACACGGCAGCCAGAGGGCCGGAGTGAATGGGGAGGGTCTCCCATCAGGTGTCACTAGGCAGAGGCAGCCACGAGTGGAAGCAGCCGGTGAATCTGGCAGCTGGGCGGTGGGTAGGGAAGCAGGAGGATGCTGAGATCTTCTCGGCCTGGAAAGAGGAGGGAATGCCCAGGAATCAGCTGGCTGATTGGGCTTCGAATGTGGCGTCCACTTTTAGACTTTGGTTCTCTCCTTGTGGTGCAGTGTGTTCTGTGAACAGAGGAGGGTCTGAACGCCTTAAAGACTTGGAAGCAACACTCCCCGCTCCAGGCTGATTTCTCTGGTCCCTCAGCCTCTGGGATCCTGCGTGAGACCCCCCCTTCCCGGGGCCATGGAGCCTCCTGTGGGCTTTTGTTTTGTGCCAGCTGACCCCCCCCCCCACAGTGTTCCTTCCAGCTCTGAAGAGTTCCTTTGTTGAGGGGGGCGGCCTTGTGTAGATCCCCACTCCACTACCTGTGAGATCTAAATGCATCGGCTGGGACCTCAAGCCCTGGCCTTTTTCCTCTTCTGCTCCTCGAGTTTTGGTGTCTTGAGTCACATCTCTGTCCTGGAAGTGCCCTTCCTCTTCCTTTTGTCTCGTAAAGACCCTCCCCAGGGCGCAGCCCTTTGAGGTTTGTGGGTCACCTGAGCCCACCCTGCTCTGCGTCTCCCTTCACTTGGTCTTCCTGCCTCAACCAGGATGGCCTATAAGCTGGCTGCTTCTCTCTGCCTGGGCATGTGGCCTGCCCATTCCATTATACCGCCATCCAAGTTAGAGACGCGACACTGTTCTGTGCCCGGTTCCATACAGAACACACAGTGGGTGCTGAATAAACACATCTAAAAAAATATATATATATGTATGGCTAATAACAATAATATAAATATATTATTTATTTGGCTGTGCCAGGTCTTAGTTGCAATGCGCGGTATCTTTTTCTTTGTGGCAGCATGTGGGATCGAGTTCCCTGACCAGGGGTGGAACCTGAGTCCCAAGCATTATGAGCACAGAGTCTTAGCCACTGGACCACTAGGAAAGTCCATGAATAAACACATTTTGCTCAAATGAACTGGTTATCATCCATGGGTGGAATCTAGACGGTAGAGCAAAATAGCACCAATGCAGGATTTGGAGTCAGACAGACGAGGGTCAAACCCCCCACCCCACCACCACTTACTGGCTTATGGGCCCCCTGTCTGAGCCTCAGTTTCCTCATCTGTAAAGAGACAGGATTTTCCTCCCGGGCTGTTGGGAGGATTCACTGAGACGCCGCTGAGGCTTTGCAAACTGGAAGGTGCTAGAACGTGTGTCATCTACCCTGACCTTTCTTGGAAGAGGGCCTCAGCTCATGCACCGTTTCACACACAGATCCCTCAAACCCTCACATGGAGGTCTCCTCCCCCTAGGGAGGCCTTGAGTGTGGGTCTGACCTTGTCTGAGATACAGAGTGTGGGAGATCCATTACAGCCATCATGGCTGTCATGAAGAAAGATCAGTAGGCAGGGGCCCAGGTACTTGATTTGCTGGTCTGTGAACCCAGAGAGCAGCCCGAGTAGCGGGACAGACCTGAGTAACCCTCCCCATCAGCGCTCCACCAACAACTTCCGTGTAGACCTTGTGCTATTAAATGTCTCACGTCATTACTTTACTGGCTACGTCAGCGCCACCATTTCCTAGCTATGTGACCCCAGACAAGTTACTTAGCCTCTCTGAACCCATGTCAGATGGGGATAATAATACCCTCCTAGGGTTCTTTGGGAAAATAACAGGTGTGTTCCATGTAATAGGGCTTTACCTGGCACTTGGCACTCAGTTCAGTTCAGTTCAGTCGCTCAGTCGTGTCCGACTCTTTGCGACCCCATGAATCGCAGCACGCCAGGCCTCCCTGCCCATCACCAACTCCCGGAGTTCCCTCAGACTCATGTCCATTGAGTCCGTGATGCCATCCAGCCATCTCATCCTCTGTTGTCCCCTTCTTGGCACTAGTCAGGGCTCAATAACTGTTAGCTATCATTCGTAATAATAATAGTAACCGTTTGAGTGTCCCAGTAAATTGGCCCCCTTACTACCTACCCTATGTAGTTCAGTAAATTACTTCCTCGTGACCTTGTTAACCACTCTCTAGCCAAATAAATACATTCACATTACCTTATGCACCCTGGGTTTGCACCGTAAAGGCCTTCCCCTTTATTTCGTTGACAGCCCTGTGTGTCCCCATCATATCTTCCCCTGTGTTTTGTGGGCCCCTTCTCTGGTCTGTGGTACTCGAGCCTTAGGTGATTTATGAAGGACCCATAACTGGAGCTAATATGCTATGACTTTTTGTCCCTCATGGTGAATACACATCCTGTTATAGAGAGGTTGGTAATTCTTTTTTTTTTTTTTTTACTTTAAATGTTTGCTGTGTATGTATGAGAGTGTGTCTGTGAGAAAGAGCAGTGTTGATTTTATCTTTTCTGTCTGTAAAGTGTTTTTCCCCTGGAAGAAACACTTTTGTAAGAAATGTAACTGAAACATGGGACTGAAAATATGGAAATTGCCTGAGGCACTGGCACTCGTGCAGGGGTACAGCTAGTCCGGTGAGACAGTGGTATATGCAGTGAGGGAGGGGGAAGTGAGGCTAGACCCAGGGGAGGTGGGTGGACAGAAGGGCTCCACCGTGGACGTGTGGAGAGAAGGCATTTCTGGTGAGAGGCAAGTGGGGAATTTGAAATCCTAGACACAAAGTAGCTGTGGGCAAGAACCTAGAAAGATGGAGAAGAAAGGAGAAAGGCCTCGGTACCTTGAACCCCAAGAGCGTTTGATGGCAGCCTGCATTTCTGCAGAGAGAATTACCACTTAACAAACCTGTACCCCCCCCACACCCCCCGCAAGGCTAAGTAAGTTGGAAATCAGGAAGAGGGGGAATGAGGAGCCGGAAAAACCAGAGGACACAGGACTGGAGGTTTGGGCGGCAGTGGGGAGGGTGTCATCAGATTAGGCTGTAGGAGGAAATTATTTCTTTTGAAATATACTTTCTATCTTGTCTATTTCCTGTGCACATTAGCCTGTGTTTTATAATGCACCTAAAATGAGAACACAGTGGCTGGCTGGCTTGTGATTTAGACCTAAGCGTATGGAGATAGCGGGGCATGCCCGAACACTTTTTACTGATGCATAGCTGGATCAAAAACATTTTGCTTCTGTGCCCGTAAAGATGGAGACTTGTTGCAAGGCCAGGAGAGAGACGATGAGGGAGAAGAGAGCTACTGCAGGCAAGGACGTGGACAGAGCCGTGGCTGGAAAGGATGGGCTGGTGCTGGGAGCCAGAGGGGGTGGGGCCCCTGGGGATGGATGGCAGAGGCTGAGGGGGCTCAGCTGGGCCTCCCCCGCCCCGTGACCATGGGCAGGTTCTTCTCTGTGACCCAGGACAGTGTTTCTCCATGTTGCCTTCTCCTCTTATAATGGAGGAAGGGAGTCCACCACAGAGAGGAGGGGGCGCCCAGAGAAGTTAAATCCATTTCTCTGGGGATGGGGCCCCAGCATCAATAGCTTAAAGCGCCCCTGGGGCCATGTGACAGGGTAGCCAAAGCTGAGAGCCAGTGACCCACAGCTCTGAGTGCTGGAACATTGAGAGGGCCTGCGTGCCCGCTCAGTCGCTCAGTCCTGTCTGACTCTTTAGAGACTCCGTGGACTGTAGCCCACCAGGCTCCTCTGTCTATGTAATTTTCCAGGCAAGAACACTGGAGTGGGTTGCTGTTTCCTTCTGCAGGGGATCTTCCTGACCCAGCGATCTAACGGGGGATCTCTGCATTGGCAGTCAGATTCTTTACTACTGAGCCACCTGGGACGCGCCATCGGTGTTGAGATGATGCTGGCAAAACCAGGCGCCTGTGGCCCTGGAGCGAAAGAACAGGGAGAGTGAGTGCGGAGACCCAGCAGAGGAACGGGCGGCGGGTCGCCGGGACTGATGAATTTGGAGGGGCGCAGAGGAAGATGTTGAGGCTCGCTCAGGCAGCCTCGCCTGCGGATGGGGATGGGGCCGGGAGGAGGGGCAGCCGCCGCTTTGAACTTGCGTGGAGCCTCCCTCAACAGAGAGGGGGGCAAGTCCAGGTGCCGGCAGGGCTGTCTTCACCTGCGCGTGCTCAGCGCCGTGGGGGGACGGGGCGCGCGGAAGCGCTCCTGGGAATGCGGTGGAAATACCCGCCTTGAAAGGGGGGAGCAGACGGCGCCCTAAGCGCCCAGCGATTGCGCAGCTCCCGGCTCCCGCCCCGCCGGGCGCACCTGCAGCTGCCCGGGCCGGGGCCACTGCGGGTCGGACACTCCTCCGCCCTCCGTGCCCGCGCGGGCAAAGCCGGGTGCAAGACCCGCGCGGGGCGTGTCCACAAGGCCCCACGAGTTGGTTGAGCTTCTTATGTTCCTAAGTTTTATTATGAACATTGTTCATCAGGAGAGCAGAGAAAACAATTCAAGGAGCACGCGTGGCCACACCTCCTAGCTCCAGTGTTTCTCATTTGCTGTAATTGCTCCCCTCTCGCTCCTCCCGCCGCCCTTGCCCCAGCTACACAGTGGTTTGCTGAACCGTTTCAGAGTAAGTTCTCATCCTGACTCTTCACCCCCTGAGTTTCAAAATGTAAGGCTGACCCCTATGACCACATACCGTTATCCCTCTTAACGAAACTATTGATTCCTAACGATTCAGGTTTCTCCAGTTAGCCCCCAAATGACTTCATGACTAGGATTTTCAAGCCGGTTTCCGATTATATGATTCTGTCTCATAGGTTTGCGTGCACGCGTGTGTGCGTGCGTGCGTGCGTGGTCGGTGAGACGTCTGACTCTTGGCGACCCCATGGTCTGTAGCCCGCCAGGCTTCTCTGTCCATGGGCTTTCTCAGGCAAGAATACTGGGGTGGTTGTTATTTCCTCCTCTAGCGTATCTTCCTGACCCAGGGATTGAACCCACGTCTCCTGCGTCTCCTGCATTGCAGATGGATTCTTTACCCGCGGAAACACCCCTCCACTGTTTTTCCTGAACGCATACACCACACACTATTGTAAAACGACTTGGACTTTTGGCGAGTTCAGGCCTGCAGCTTTGTGAGTTTGTCTGGTCGCTTCCCCATAGTGGCATTCGGTTTGTTCCTCTATCCCTCGTGTTTCTTGACAGCTGAAAGTTACTTCTAACAGCAGAGATTCAGGTTAAACATCTCGGGCCAAAGGACTTTCTCGGGTATGCTGGGCACTTCGTATTGCATCATCTTATATTGGGCTATTGTCATACTCTGGGAAGGTTTTTATGATCCAGGTTCCTGGACTCCTCCCTAGAGAGTCTGATTCAGCGGGGCTGGCTTTGGAGCCCAGCTGTCTGTATTTTTCAAAACCACCCCAAGTGAGCTGAGTGCCCTGGTGCCGCGGCCTGCATCCCTGAATAGCAGCCAGCTGGTAAAGTCACAGTCTTGGTTGTCCAAAAGGCAGGGTGGAAGGGAGTGGGCGGGGCAGTGGAGGTAGGTGGAGCCCCTGGGGCCCAGCCCTGACCAGGGCAGGTGGTCACTGCTGCCTGGGTGTGAGGTGGGGATCCCGTCGCCTGTCAGGGAGGAGCTTGGGCTACCTGGGGCAGCTCCCAGGCTCAGGTGGGAGTTCTTGCAGCACCAGAGGTGCCTCCACGGACCTCTTTATGCTCCCAGTGCCCAGCCCAGGGCCATGTCTACCACGATGTGTGCTGAGTGGAAGACACGGCTTTCAGAGGAGCCCTAGGGAGCTGCTGTGAGAGTGAACTCCCAGCCCAGCAGCTCTTCTTCCCGTGTTCCCTCCTGGACTCCTTCCTAAGACTCAGATAAAGGATTTGCAGCCTGTGGAAGCCGCAGCTGTGTGATAAGGCCCAGAGACCCAGTGGGCCCTTAGCTTGTCGTGGTGGCAGCCTGTGGGGTCAGGGGAAGTGGGAATGACTGCGGTAACCAGGTGGAGTCGTTCAGTGTGGCGGGAGAGGCAGGTGTGCTGGGCCTCTTGGTGAACCAAGCACTCTGCCCAGTGTACAGAAATGAAAGCAATGGTTCCTCCTCTCAAAAACACTGTTTCAGAGGAAAAACAGAGAGTCAATGGATAATTCAATATAAAGTGTTTCCTCCTGAGGTGTGTATAAAAACTGGGAAATACCCAGAGGGAACGGCTTAAACTGGACACATTTAGAGGAGCTTTTAGTTTTTATTTTCATGTGTGCTGGGTCTTCGTCGGTGCATGGGCTTTCATCTAGCTGCGGCGAGGGGGGCTCCTCTTCCTCGCGGTGCATGGGCTTCTCATTGCAGTAGTTTCTCCTGTTGCAGAGCGCAGGCTCCAGAGCACAGGCTCTGTAGTTGTGGTGCACGGGCTTAGTTGCTCTGTGGCATGTGGGATCTTCCTGGATGAGGGGTCAAACCTGTGTCTCCTGCATTGGTAGGTGGATTCTTTACCACTGAGCCACTAAAGAGGCCCAGAGGGGATTTTAAAATTGGACCCTGATGGATAAGTAGGAGCCCAAAATGAGTAAGACAGCTGGGTAGGCTATATCTTGTCTTTTACCAGAGCTGGGCTTGAAGGGTAAAGCAGTCTAGGAACCCAGCAAAATCCCAGTTTGGGAACCAGCAGACTTGCCTTCTTAGAATAAGCAAGTTAACCTTGTAAGGGCTTCATTTTTCCATCTGTAAAATGGGAAAGTAACCCCAGTTTTATATAACTTAGGGGCTGGAGGAGCTGGGCAGGGGAAAAATGTTATACAACTAAAATGAGCTAAAGATGCAGACATGGTTTATGAGAAGATTAGATCAGAATTCTTATTGGTGGAGTTGGAGGTAAAAAAAAAAAATGGCAGAGGTCTAGGTGTAAAAGATGTCTAAGCTGAACTTACCTTCAAAGCGCCGCTCAGAGCCTGCCTCTTCCACCCTCTTTTCATTCTCCCTCCCCTCCCTCAGTGTCCATCGCACAGAGTGAGATGGGATTTCTCACACTCTGCTACTGACCGTGGTCACCTGCGGGAATATCTCTCAGGCACTAGAGTAGGGCACACTGAGGAGGGGGTGGAGGCTGTATTTATACACACCAGGCAGGTGATGCACGTGTATTGAATGAAGCCTCGGTCCTCGGACTGGAGCCTTTGAGAAGGAGCTACATGGTGGAACAGAGGCAGAGTTGTGGCTGGTGGGGCACAAGGCCTGGGTTATACTCCCCGCAGCCATGGAGGCAACCTGGGCAAGTCTGGGCTTCAGCCCAGAGCTGAACTAGATAATAGCCAAGGTCCCAAGACTTGGACATTGTGTGGCCTGACACTGTGATAGAGTGGCTAAGGCCTGTGGCCATCCACAGAAGGCTTATGTCAAGCCCCTCCAGGGCATCTTATGTCTCGCTCCTCCCACCCCCTGACTCCCAACTAGCAAGAGATTGGAGCGGGAACCTTCTCAGGCTGACACTTCCATTCCCCGGGCTTTTATTAAGCATCTACCTTTGTACCCAGGGAGCACCCCAGAGACCCCTGGTCCCACCATGGTTTCTAGAATGCTCAGCATCTCTCAGGGGCTTCCCAGGTAGTGCTATTGGTAAAGAACTCACCTGCCAATGAAGGAGACATGAGAGACCCAGGTTCAGTCCCTGGGTCAGGAAGATTCCCTGGAGGAGGGCATAGCCAGCCACTCCAGTATTCTTGCCTGGAGAATCCCATCAACAGAGGAGCCTGGTGGGCTGCAGTCCATAGGGTTGCAATGAGTCAAACGCAACTGAAGCAACTTTAGCATGCATGCACGCACACAGCATCTCTCAGGTTGATAAGTTTGGACTCCTGGAGAGAATCCATTTGGCGGAGTATCATAAACCTCCAAGCCAGTCACTTAGCATCTTCGGGCTCTAGTTGCCTCATCCATGAAGCGGTGTAACCACCCTGTACAGGTCTGGAGGCAGAGGCTGGGCCGCAGCTTCTAGCTCTGAAGGGTCAGGACTTGACGGACCAAGTGTGACGTGAGTTCTAGAGTGCTCAGCAAAGCCAGCGCACTTGGGAGCCTGTCCCCCTGGGACACATTGTCCACCTGGGGTCCTGGTGCCCCTCAGGAGACCTTCGGGTGTCTGAGGAGGAGGCCTTGGGCCTGCCTCCTTTCTCCTCAGTGGACACCCCCTGGCTCAGGCCCAGCCTTCCTGGGCTCATACCTGTCTCAAGGAAGATGCCCAGAGCTTGTGTGTCCTCTGGGTCCTGAGGTCTGTGTCCTCTCTCCTGGAGAGAATCCATTTGGCGGAGTATCATAAACCTCCAAGCCAGTCACTTAGCATCTTCGGGCTCTAGTTGCCTCATCCATGAAGCGGTGTAACCACCCTGTACAGGTCTGGAGGCAGAGGCTGGGCCGCAGCTTCTAGCTCTGAAGGGTCAGGACTTGACGGACCAAGTGTGACGTGAGTTCTAGAGTGCTCAGCAAAGCCAGCGCACTTGGGAGCCTGTCCCCCTGGGACACATTGTCCACCTGGGGTCCTGGTGCCCCTCAGGAGACCTTCGGGTGTCTGAGGAGGAGGCCTTGGGCCTGCCTCCTTTCTCCTCAGTGGACACCCCCTGGCTCAGGCCCAGCCTTCCTGGGCTCATACCTGTCTCAAGGAAGATGCCCAGAGCTTGTGTGTCCTCTGGTCCTATGGGCCCAGCCTTCCTGGGCTCATACCTGTCTCAAGGAAGATGCCCAGAGCTTGTGTGTCCTCTGGGTCCTGTGGGTCCAGCCCTGAGGACCCAAGCTGGAGCCGCTGACAGGCCAGAGAGGCAGGAGCCTCTCCCTTCCTCCCTCCCCTCCCTCCCTCTCCCCGCTTCCTCCCAGTTCTCACCCTCTGTTCCTCCCCCTTAGCTCTGACCGTCCTGCTCTGTGCTCCCCACCCCCCCACGGTCCTCGGTTTGCCTGAAGGGGACAATCCCTCTCTCCTACCCCCTCCCTTCTCCACTCAGATCAACTCCACTTTCCTATGAAATTGAGAAGGAGGAAAAAAAAAACACCCCATGCTCACAACGCAGCAAAAAACAGGTTTCAGCATTTTACAGGTTTCAACATTTTTCAGGCCGCCTTGTCACATCTTATCAGATCAGCCAGGAGCCTCAGGCCAGGCACTCTGGGAGCTGCTTTGGAGAACAGAAGCTGTAACATTCCAGCCGAGGCCCTGCCCCACCCCGCCTGCCTCCCCTCCCTCCTTTTCCCAAAGAAACAGCCCACAGGGCTCGCCCCTCCCTCTACTGGCAACTCTGTGAGACCCTTGGCTTTGCATGTCCCACCCTCTCCCCAACCATCACCTTCTCTCCCTCCACAGCTGCCCAGAGCCGTGGCCCCTCTGGGCTCTTAGGTGGTCTGAGGTGCCCACTTGGTCCCGATAGGTGGCTTCTAGAAGTCGGGGAGCTGAGGGAGTCATCAGAGGCACTCACAGAATGTCCAAGGGGTCGCTTGGCCAGTAGAGCTCTGAGTTGTGTTTCAGGAGCCCTGAGATTTTAGGGAGGGAGAGGGAGATGCAGAGAGACACCCAAACCATCCTCAGCGGCTGCTGCCAGCAGGAGGGAATAGCTTTTTACTTTGGTTCCATTTTTAGGGAGATGTGTAGGTCTTGTTGGGCTTTCCTGGTGGCTCAGACAGTCAAGAATCTGCCTGCAATGCAGGAGACCCGGGTCTTGTCACCCATGGCAATGGGGACCATTGGCCTGGAACAACCCCCCCCCCCTCTCACATTCATACCAGGCTACCACCTTCTGGTTCCTACCACATTGGTAGTGACCTTGGTCACACAGTACAGAGTGACAGATCCAGACAGGGCTGACCAAAGTCCAAAGGCCCAGATTTCAGCCAAGACCACCTGAAGGAGAGACCCAGATTGTGAGTCCCAGGGCAAGAGAGATGAGCTCCCAGGTGGGGATCAGGTTGGGAAGTCCCACTGTGGGTGCAGAGAGGGACCGCCCCCCACCCACCCACCCCCACACACACCCAGGACACAGCTCTGGACTAGAGGCTTAGGATGCATCCCCACACTCACCCAGGGAGGAGGGTGGGGACAAAAGAGGCCCAGGGAAGGAGCAGAGGAAAGAAGGAAGGGCAGGGTGACTCACTCTGTCCAAGTCTACTGGCTTCGCATCCCCTGTCTCCTGATCAGGAAACCAGGAAGCAGAGCAGACCCGGGCACTCGGTGCCAACGTTGGCTGAGCCTAGCCCGACCCACCTGCCTCTGGCTGGTTTCCGGAAGGCCCTCCCCACCTCTTGGCCTGAAGTTCTAGCGCCCTTGGAGTGAGGTCCCCGCCCCCATCCTCATGCCCTACTCCCTTGGCTCCTGGCATCCAACACTCCTGCAATGAGCTTCCCCCACTGTCTCACTCTTTTTCCCAGTGCCCCCTGGAGGAGGCGAGGCCTCAAGCATCATTAGCTCTAGGACGGATCCCCCAGATCTGAACGTCTAGTCTCTTTCTCTTGGGCTCAGCTCTGCTTCTCCAACACTGTCTGGACCAGGGAGCCTGCAGGTCTCACCAGTCCCACAAACTTCCTCTGTCTTTTCCCCCAAACTGCTTAACCTCTTCTTTTCTTGGTTGACAGCATCTCCATCTTTCTGATCATCTTGGCTCAAAATCTTGGTCATCCTTTCCTCCTTCCCGTTGTCTCCATGTGGCTCATCCTTGCTCACTGCTCCCTCTCTGCTCCTCAGGCCACTGTCCAGAGACCCACAGCCACAGGCCCCACTAACCTAGATGGGAAGTGCTAGGGGTCCAGCTCAAACAGGCTTACCCCAGACCCATGAAACCTGTTCCAGGGTTCAGTTCAGTTGCTCAGTTGTGTCTGACTCTTTGTGATCCTATGGACTGCAGCACTCCAGGCTTCCCTGCCCATCACCAACTCCTGGAGTTTGCTCAATGTCCCTCAAGTTGGTGATGCCATCCAACCACCTTGCCCTCTGTCATCCCCTTCTCCTCCTGTCTTCAATCTTTCCCAGCATCAGGGTCTTTTCCAGTGAGTCAGCTCTTTGGATCAGGTGGCCAAAGTATTGGAGCTTCAGCTTCAACATCAGTCCCTCCAATGAATATTCAAGACTAATTTCCTTTAGGATTGACTTTTTGATCTCCTTGCAGTCCAAGGGACTCTCAAGAGTCTTCTCCAACACCGCAGTTCAAAAGCATCAATTCTTCGGTGCTCAGCTTTCTTTATAGCCCAACTCTCACATCCTTACATGACTACTGGAAAAACCATAGCTTTGACTAGATGGACCTTTGTTGGCAAAGTAATGTCTCTGCTTTTTAATATGCTGTTTAGGTTGGTCATAGCTTTTCTTCCAAGGAGCAAGCATCTTTTAATTCCATGACTGCAATCACCATCTGCAGTGATTTTGGAGCCCAAGAAAATAAAGTCTGTCACTGTTTCCATTGTTTCCCCATCTATTCACCATGAAATGATGGGACCGGATGCCATGTTCTGGGGGGTGCAGCCAGACAGGCCTGAGACTCTCCTTAGCATAAACTGTCCCCCCAGTTCCTCCCCCGACTCCTTTCCCAGGCTTCTGTCTCTTGGTACCCACGCCCTAGCCTCATTCTGCAGTTTGATGATGTCTGTGCTTAGTCACTCAGTCTTGTCTCTCTCTTTGTGACTCCTTAGACTGTAGCCCACCAGGCTCCTCTGTCCATGGGGTTCTCTAGGCAAGAATATTGGAGTGGGTTGCCGTTCCCTTCTCCAGATGATGTCTAACAGATTAACATTCCAAAGCCCAGCTCAGGAACCTTCAATGGCTGCACAGGTCCCCGGAGTAAAACTTGGCACTCAGGGCCCCCTTCCCCTCTTCTGCTCCTTTGTAAGGTCCCTGGACTCTAGCTGGAGTGGACCCGCTGCTGTTCTGTCTGCCACCTCTTGTCTGGGGCTCTTCCCTGGCACCCCAGCAGCATCACCCCCCACACCCCCGCAAGGGAGCCCAGCCATCCTTCACCAGCTCAGTGCCTGCTCCTTCATCGGGCCTTCCTGGTCGCCACTCCCTGGGACCTGCTTCCTCTCTTCCAGGATGCCCCTGCTCTTACCATATGCTGTCTGGCATGAGGGTTACTTGGGTGGTAAGCTACAGGTGCCTGGGGGCCCTCTGTCACTTGTTCATGGCACACACGGCACCCAGACCAAGTAGGTGCTACAGGAATGCTTGTTGGTCTGTAATAGACAGATGCCTCCTGGTCTGGGTGCCCTGTGGTTTGTGGCTCAGTTCATCTCCATGTTTCCAATGCTTGGCACTCTCCCCAGTTCAATCATCACTTAAATGTGTTTTGAGTGAACAGGCAGGAAATGAATTTGTTTACCAAGGGAAGACTTTAACCTACTCTCCTAAGGGCAGGCATCTCAGTGCACTCCGTGTGTTTATTGCTCGCAGGGCTCCAGGCTGGATGGCTGGGGCTGAATCAAGATGGGAAAGCAGCAGGAGGCTTGGGCCTTCCAGGCTCCCAGGCTCTTGCAGTTGCTTCTTCACTGACTCCTCTCTGGACCCTGGGTCCCAGCTCAGTGTGTGGACCCTTTCTACCCTCACCTTTCCCTTCCTGGGTATAAATAAGGCTGGTCCTGAAGCCACCCAAATCAACTTTTGGTGAGAACCATAGGACCTATTCATGCCTACTGAGCCAATGAATCAGCTGCTGATGGGCAAGGTTCAGGGAGATCCTGATGAAAGGTGACCACTGGGGTATCTAGATCTGCTCTATGGGCCATGTGAGCCCCTTGGACTCTGAAGCAACTCCCTCTCCTTGGCTCGCCCTGAGATAGGTTCAGAGTTGGGTTGGGAGGGCAGAGAGCTGTGCTTAGCACCCGTGCAGCCCAAGTGTGCTCTAGGGAGGTTAAGCGGATGGGTAGAAAAAAGTAGTAGCTTGTGACTCTTGACCTAGGTCCCTCCTCTCGCTTTGTCACGAGCTCCCTGCCAAAGCACCAGGGTAAGCGGCCCTTGCCACTCGTGTTTAAGCTCTTTGGAAGTTCCAGGAGTTGGGTGCACCTGGGCCTCCTAGGCCCCTGCCCCACTCACAGGGTACCTGTGTCCCTGAGTTTGTCAGGTTCCCCTTGTGATGTCCACCGGTCCTGAGTGGCCTCTTGAGCTAAGTAGAAAGGTAGTGGCCTTGAGTTCCAAGGCCAATGCTTGACTCTTTTCTTTCTGCCCATTTTCAAGACTTTCCTTCCCCTTCTGGAAGTTTCCATCTTGCCCCAGGCCAGAATTGGGCTCCTCTGGACCCAGAAACAGGAAGGGCATCTGTCCTGGAGCCAGCAGGTGGAGCACCAAGCTCTGGGCCATTGTAGGGTTTCCGGAAATATGGTGGTCATGCTGGAGGAGAGAGGAAAGGCCCACAAAGGAGGTGTTCTGGCTCCCTCCTTGTTCCATCTCCCCCACTTCCTCCCAGAACCCATGCCAGTCAGCTGAAGAGGCACTGATTCTTTGGGTTGGAATCTTAGGGTGCCCTATCTGGGGCTGGCAGAGATAGTTCCTTGCCATTAAAGAAGCTGAGGGCAAGTGGACCAAGACCCCAAGAAAGGCATGACTCTAGGAGACTCGGCCATGGATCCCACCCCAAGACTGGAGAGCCTAAGCATGGACCCTGGACCCTTTTCCTGGGGTGCACCCTTGGACCTGCCTTCCACAGCCCTGCCCAAATGTGGCTGCATGACCTGGGAAAACAACAAATTCTCTCTGGGTCTCAGTCTTCCCATCCAGAAAAGGAAGTGATTAAACTAGACCGGTGGCTCTCATCCTGCAGAATGGCCACAGATGGGGAGTGAGGGGAAGGTGGAGGGGTGGGCCTGTGGGTCCCTGCCCCCTCCTTTTCTCAGTTTAATCATGTTAAGTGTACAGCACAGTGGCATCAGGTTATGTTTGCAGTGTTGTCCAACCATCACTGCTGTTGCCAGAACTTTTCATCATCCCAAACAGAAACTGTATCCTGCTCTTCCCAGCCCCCAGCTGCCTCTAATCTACTTCCAGTCACTATGAAGTTGCCTGTTCTTGGCTCCGCATGTAAGGGGAGTCATACCATATCTGCCCTGTGTCTGGCTTATTTCACTTGGTATAATGTCATGGTTCACGTATGTTGTAGCATGTTTCAGAACGTCTTTCCTATTTGTGGCTGAATGATGTTGCACTGTATGGATTTGCCACATTTTGTTTTCCATTCATCTGCTGATGGACACTGGGTTAGTTCCAGCTTTTGGCTGCTGTGAATAGTGTGGCCGTGAACACTGGTGAACACATGTCCAATCGAATCCCTGCTTTCAGTTCTCCTGGGTCTATACCTTTTCATACTGTTCATGGAGTTCTCAAGGCAAGAATACTGAAGTGGTTTGCCATTCTCTTCTCCAGCGGACCACGTTTTGTCAGAACTCTCCACTGTGACCCATCCGCCTTGGGTGGCCCTACCTTGGAGTGGAATTGCTGGGTCATAGGAGCGTCCCAGGTGGCTCAGCAGTAAAGAATCCTCCTGCCAATGCAGGAGATGCAGGTTCGATCCCTGGGTTGGAAAGATTCCCTGGAGAAGGAAGTGGTAACCCACTCCAGTATTCTTGTCTGGAGACTCTCATGGACAGAGAAGCCTGGCAAGTTACAGTCCATGGGGTCGCAAAGAGTCGGATGCGACTGAGTGTGCATGCATGATAATTCTACATTTAGCTTTTGGAGGAATGGTCCCTCTTTATCTGTTTTGTGTACTGGGGAGAGGAAAGGGGGGTGTATATTTGGAAAAAAATAGCTAACAAAAAACACCCTGAACTAGATGACTCCTGAGGCCTCTTTAATCGATCGAATACTACAATGTTGGAAGGGTCTAAGGTCAAAAATGTAGGTAAGTTTGATTGCAAGGGAGGCCACCTGGTTGGGTGCGGGTCCTCAACTCACATGGCCCGTTAAGGGAAGCAGGGTAGGGGACAGCGTGGTGTGCCCCCTCACCACGGCACGTGGTCCCTGCAGGGCAGGGCAGTGCTGGGTGGACAACAGAGTCTGTGGGTCCACAGGGCCACCGTCACAGGACCCTTGGGGGCCTCACACTGTATGCCGTCCATCTCAGCCGGGTCAGCACCAGGCAGACCCACCTCCAGCTTCTGGAGACAGAGGTGCCGTGGGTTGGTGAATGGCTTGAGGGGGTGGGAGTCTGATGAGACCATGCATGACCTTGAAGCGCAGCCAGTTTGGAGAAGGTCCTTCATCCTGAGAGGTCAACCCTGAGCCCTCAGGAGCCGCCTGTCGCCCGCTGGCACCTGCCACCCTGTCCGTCTGGCTGCCTGAGTCTGTCCTCAGCCCAGCTGGGCGGTGGGTGGTTGGGGTGGAGGGTGAGCTGTCCGTAGGGGAGGGTGGCAGGGCCCTAGGACCGGGCTGGGCAGGAGCTGGTATAAATAGCCCTGCCCAGCTGGGAAGGCCTGGCAGGGCCCTCCGCCCTCCCCCTCACCAGCTGCCGGTGCCAGGCGGGTCCCCACCTCTCTTGGGAGCCCAGCCATCGTCTCAAGTCCTAAATGGAGGAACTTCCTCAGCGGAACCGAGGAGTCTTGTCCTGTGTGTAGGTGGACCCTCCGGATGTTTGGAGGCCTGGGGAAAGGGGCTGAGGGGCTACAAAATGGCAGTAGGGGATCAGGCCCTTCGGGAAGGAGTTCTTTAATTCCTCCCCTGGAGAATCAGCGCGTGCTTGTCATGGGCCCGGCTGGTCCTTTCGTCAGCCAAGTGTGCTTGTGTTCATGTGTGCGTGATACGGTGGGAGTGTGAGGGGAGGCACAATCTCCGTCCTCAGGGAACTCATGCCAGCACAGCCATGGAATTGGAAACATCATTTCAGCCCCTTGAGACAAGGCCTGAGTAAGGTGAGAAAACACGGAGGGAGGAGAGGTTACTTTGGTCTGGGAGCCCACGACAGTCTTCAGAATGGAGGCAACCCAGGAATCGGAGGTTGAAGGCTGGGTGAGATGCTTGCCTGGGGCTTAGGCAGTGGAGGGGTGCTCCAGGAGGGTGGCTGCTTGACACTCCACTTAAGGCCACTTGCACTTGGGTATGAAGTGAGGCTCACAGTGTGACCTCCACCCGGGGAACATGCACTTCACTGTTGGGGACAAGGAGCTGTGAGTCAATGCAAGTTAATGCATCTGTGGTGGGTGGAATCTCAGACATGAGCGTGTGTGGGCAGGAAGCTCGGGCCAGGTGTCAAGGCGTGTTTAGGGGGAGGGCAGCCATCCTGTAGATCAGTCCCACGGCCACAGCCTCATTGGCCTCAGCACCAGCCCGTAGAGCTAAACCCCCATCCCCAGAGGCCCTGGCTCATTACTGGCAGGATGTCCATTTCTGAGCTGAAATCCCTGAATGGAGCATCCTGGAAAGATCCCTCTGCCCTTGCCCTCTGGGTTCTCTTTCACACTCGACCAGATCACAGATGTCTGTTCGGCCACCCTGGTGAGGACTGAGCTGCCCGGAGAGGGGCCAGATTTGCTCTGGCCCAAAGCATCCTTCCCAGTGATGGATGGGAAGGGGCTCGGGAAATTCTGGTGTGTTCTGTCAAGTCAGGGATGGGAGGGCTCAGGAATGAGGTTGATGACATACCAGGGGACAAAGTGCTGGGGACAGCCCTAAACACACAGTAACCACCACAGCCATCACGACTAGAGGGCTTCGTACATGCCTGGAGCTTTATGTCCTTCATCCCTCCCATCTCGTGTATCTTCTAGATGAAGAAAGTGAGGCACAAGGGGTTAATAAAACACTTGAGATTGGCAGCTTGGGAACAGCAGAGCTGGATTTGAATGCAGGCAGCCTGGATTCAATGGGTTGAATATCCAGATATTCAATGGGTTGGACATGGAAAGCAGCAAGGAGACAGGGTTTGGTGGGAGGAGAGGAAAGAACTCATATCTCCAAGCCTGGGTCTTGCTCTCTGAGGCCATCACTCCTAGAGTCAGACAAAATCTACAGTCGCCCAACTTCTCTGCCTCAGTTTCCTCATCTGTAAAACCAAGATGACAGCAGCCACGTCACAGAGCTGTTGCTGAGGATTAAGCAACATAGTATCTGTGAAGTGCCTGGCATAGAAGTGCTAAATAAGTGATGGTCCCTGATCTCCAGTGCTGCACATGACTGCAGGGGAAACAGGAAGTCTGCTTGCTGGAGGGGAAACGCAGCTGTCTGGGAGGAAGAATTCACAAGCAAGGGCGAGTGCCCCCAGGGGAGCACAGGGCACCACACCATGGCATCCCCTCCTGGGAAATGTCTGGGGGGCAGCTCTGGCCTTTGTGGCCAGCCAAGCCCTGCCAGGGCGTGGAACTCAGGCATGCTCCTGGGCTGGGCAGGCCTGCTGGGGACCCAGTGGGGTGGGGGAGATAGGTGCAATCAGGGAGCAGGGAGCCCCTCAGAATGCTGGGATGAGGAGCAGCCTCACTGAGTGGAAATGAGGAGCCAGCAGGGCTTCCCCACACCCCGGCGCCCTTCCCTGCAGTGCAGCCAGCCTCACCTGGCTTCGTGGGTCCAGCTTTGCCTTGGACAAGCCACTTCTTTCTGTGGACCTCTGTTTTCTCATCTGTATAATAGGCTTTGTGCTCTCTAAAGGCACCTCTTATAGGTTCTTATTTTGATCCAGCTTAGCTTTAGGGTGTGCTGGCCTGTGGCGCCAACAGGTGTGGGAAGAGGATGAGAAAGGAGGCAAGGAATGGGGGGTGGAAGAGGGGTGAAGGAAGGGTCCTTGAGTGCCCCTCGGGCCCTCCCTTCATTCCTCTGGGTAAAGGGAGTCTGGAGCCTTGGGGCCCTGGTGTGAGAAGACCAGTAAATGTTGGCGGGGGAGCGATATGGGACAGAGCTCCTTGGTGCCAGAGGTGGTCGTGACACAGGCCTGCCCAGGTTGCAGGTTGCAGTGGGGCCAGGAGGCCAGGTTGAAGGACAGCATAAAGTCTGCAAGGCCAGTCCACCCTTCCAGGGACAGGCATGGATGGAGGCTCCTGCAGTGGGAGACTGGGGAAGGCTCTGGCCAAAGGAAGGGACATGGAGTTTGGGCAGTGGGGGCCAGGTGTCTCTCCCCATGATGCTCTGGGACAGTTAGAGGCCAGACTAGGGTATGAGGAGGGAGCAAAGAATCGCCGTATTCCTTTAGAGGGTCTGTCGTCGCCTGCTAATGCAGCATATGCACGTTTGATCCCTGGGTCGGGAAGATCCCCTGGAGGAGGAAATGGCTACCTGCTACAGTATTCTTGGCTGGGAAGTCCATGGACAGAGGAGCCTGACGGGCTGCAATCCATGGGGTTGCAAAAAGTCGGACATGATTGAACACACAATATATGTTGATTATCATTATTGTCACAATAACCAGTTTATAACTGTAAATGGCAGAGGCAGGGAGGGCAACCCAGCAGATGCTGTGTGCGTCCTGGTGCCCATCGTGGGGCTCTGGGCCGACCCACCCTATCACCTGGGTTCAGTCTAGAGGCCCAGGGTGCAGACGGGCCAGGCCTGCAGCCACTCCTACCCTGCAGGGCCCAGGCAGGCACTGCCCAGAGGAGGGTGGTACGTGCCCCACGTGCTCTGGAATCAGGTGAACAGGTTCCAGTAAGCCATCCCTTGGGTAGCTCTGTGGTCTGGGTTGGTTACTCCACCTGTCTGGCTAAGTCATGGGAAACGAGCTGCTGTAACAACCCTCCTAGGTCCTGGAGTTGTTACAAGGACTAAATGAGGCAGATCCGAGGAAGAGGCTTGGCCTGTGAGGGGCACAGAAGAATTCTCTAATTAGCTAATCTCAGGGGGAAGTCAGGCCTGCAGCATATCCCTCCTTCTCCTTGAAAGTGTTTGGCATTCAAGGTCTGGAAATTTCTCATAAATATTACCATCCAGACTCCCATCCCACCCCAATGGAAAAATGAGGGCCCGCCTGTGTCTCTGATAATGGAGCCCAGAGCCAGCTCCAGGTGGAGGGCACCACGCCCCTCCACGGTGCCTGTCACGAGCGCGTGATAAGAGCTGTTAAGTGGCAGACATTTGGTTCATCCCTGTGTCTAGTCCAGAAAACTCTTGTGTGCTTTTCCCTGACCTGCTTCTCGGGTCTTCTGCACCTTCCTCCTAAGGCTTCGTCTTCATTTCGTCCCGGGGACTTGATGGAGGCCACTGCCAGCCCAGAGCCTTGGTCAGTGCTGTATACAGGCAGAGAGGAGGTGGGTCCTGATGCCTACCCTGTTCCAGCTCATGCTGGCCCTGATCACAGACAGGGCTGATTGAAATTGGCCTTGAAGTCTACTGAGACCCACTGAGTCTACTGAGATCGTTTTCTCAGCTTCTCTCACAAAATGTCATTCCTCCTGTTCTGTGCTGGGGAGGAGAGTGGAGGAGGAGCACCTTGGTTTTCCAGTATTTTAATCTCTTGTTCCTCCTCCTCCTCCAGCTCCCACAAGACCTTTCCCCCTATTCACTCTTTTCTTCTTATTTTATTTTTTGTCTTTCTTTCCTTCCCTTTTTTTCCTTTCCTCCTGTTCACTCTTTATAAAACCCAAGAGGTTGACAGGCTATTGGTTGAATAGTGGGATGGTAGAGGGACATGATTTGATGGAGGTTATTTGTGTCGGATCAGGGGCTATGATCTGAGGTCTTCTCCCTCCTCACCCTGAGCTAAACTTTCATGAAACAAAGCCAAGCTTCAGTCTCTGGTCAGAGAAGAGATGGAGCTCTGGAAACTTCTAGGGAGCTGCAAAGATGGTCACGGAGGTCCTGGTGGACCAAGGACAGAGGACCTGGGGAGAGATGCTGGGAGGCTCTGGGCTAGGTGGGCATCACCCTCAGAAGAGGCTGAGGAGCATGGCCGTGGGTGGCACGTGTGCATGTGTACATGTACGTGTATGTATGCATGTGTGTATGTGTATGTGTGTGTGTGTGTGTGTGTGTGTGTGTTTGTGTGTGCACAAGCTCCCTGCTGGGACTGACACTTTTCTACTTTTTGCTTTCTCTGAAATGTGATGGGGGTCAAGCCAGCTCCTGCCATCTTGCTTTCTGTAGATTTTGTTTCCTTCCCATGGATCACTGGTAATCTCCCATGTGGCCCTAGAAACCAAAACTCCCAGCCTGACCCCTCCCTATCAGGGAAATTGGCCCAGAGCTTGGGAGGGACTTGACCTGGGCCCCTAATACCATCTTTCCATCCAGGGTCCTTTTTATAGCATTGCACTGCCTGCTGGTGCCCCTGAAAGCTGGAAACGCCCACAGCAGAGGGCTGACTGCCTTAGATCAGTGCTCTGCACTTCAAGGGCCAGTGCACAGCTAAGGTCAAAGGCAGTGCATTCGTTCATTCATTTATTTGTATTTGGCTGTGCTGGGTCTTGGTTGTGGCGCACGGGCTCCAGCGTGTGTGGACTGTGTAGTTCGCCGCATGTGGGTTCTCTAGTTGAGGCACGTGGGCTCAGTAGTTGCAGTGAGTGGGCTTAGTTGCTCCTCGACACGTGGGATCTTAGTTCCCTGACCAGGGATTGAACCCACGTGCGCTGCACTGGAAGGCAGATTCTTAACCACTGACCCACCAGGAAAGTTCCAAAGGCAGCACATTCAGACACCAAGTTCCTCAGGACTAGGGGTTCAGGCTCACGGGCCTTCAGCGGCTCCGCCTCCCCTGAGTGCTCACAAGAAGAAACGATGCCCACGCGGGACCATGTGCTTGGTGCCTACAGTGCCGCTACCCTCTGTCTGCCTGCAGGTCCCTGGCACTGGGCCAGCAGTACACATCCCTGGGCTCACAGCCCCTACTCTGCGGCTCCATCCCAGGCCTGGTCCCCAAGCAGCTGCGCTTCTGCCGCAATTACATCGAAATCATGCCCAGCGTGGCAGAGGGCGTGAAGCTGGGCATCCAGGAGTGCCAGCACCAGTTTCGGGGCCGCCGCTGGAACTGCACCACCATCGACGACAGCCTGGCCATCTTCGGGCCCGTCCTCGACAAAGGTACTGTCTCTGGGCAGGATAGGAGGTTGGGGTGTGTGTGGTTCAGGATACAGGCGTTCTTCCACATCAGGGTGCCTCAGCTCTGAACCCAGGGTCCCCAGGGGAGGACAGAAAAGCTGGTCACCTCCACACAAAGTGGGCCAGGTCCCTGGCCTGACCCAGGCTGTCACTGTGGCTGCCACACCTTCTCAGGTGCTTCTGGGGGTGCTGAGCAGCCTAGAGATCCTGAGATCCTAGGGTGGGCTAGGACGCTGTGGGTGTTCTTCCCTCCTGGCTGGCACAGCGGATGGCCCCAGGCTTTGATGTGGACTTCTGTGACATTTTCCGAGTGCTGTGTTAAGTGCTATGCAAATCTAGCTTTAGGGTGAGATGAAAGCACTGCCAGCCTGAGGTCTCTCCCACATAGAATATTCTGGAGCCGGGGAGGCTGCCTGGTGCTGGTGGTATTGCATGACATCCTGTGAGTAGTTTCTGCCGGTCGCTGTGCCCCCAGCAGGCTGGCTGTGCCTGAGGACTATGGTGGGACTTGAAAACCTGCTGGCCTCTGGGTAACTTTCCAGCCATCATGGAGATTCACAGGTTGTGTCTCAAATGAATGGGATTCACATAACTTTGAACATGAAGGCACTGGGAGAAAGGGATAAGGTGGGCGACTGGTCCCAAGAAGGAGACTTTGGGGCTGATGAGGTCTGGGCTGAAGATGGGCAGCTCTTTGAGCAATTGCAGTGTCTAGGAATGCAGTGACCCTTGCTGCCCTCCTGGGAGCTATCATTTCTTTTCTGCAACAACTTGAAGCCTCTCAGCCACCACCAGGGCTTTGGCACCCAAACCGGTGAACCTGGCCTTCCCTCCGTTTAGAAGAGCTGCATTTACTGCTAGAAAGAAAAGGGACCCGAGAACCAGCTGGACCTGGGGAAGGGTTGGTGGGGGGAATGGCAGGGAATGCGTGAGGGAAGCCGACCCCCCATTTAGGAGTGCAGTCCCCGTTTACCTGCGCCTCTGGTGCGCCTTGTAAGTCCGACCTACCGGCTATTGTCAAGGGACAGCAGGGCAATTAGCGAATCAATGGATGATGATTCTGTTTACGCTTCTATTACCAAAGCTAATTATTCCATGTTTACATAAAAGGTTTGGCCTCTAATTGGGGCCAAGTGGCGGCGGTTTGCATTTCAAACTTGATCTTGCCGGCGTGTCAGTCTCACCGCCTTCCGGGGCCCCACCTCGGGCCAGGTAGCGCTTAATAAAACAGCCTGGCGTCTAGACGCGCTCCCCAAAGCAAGGCTCACCTTCTGATTGCTCTTCTCCGCGCGGGATGTGAAAACCTGAGAAAACCAGGTCTCTGAGCTTATTATCCCTTCAAGTCTGTGTATAACGTTTTAAATCCCCGTTGTAGGTTCTAGGACTTGCCCACATCCCGAAATTGCAGGACAGTTTTGTGATGCGGAGGCGTGGGTAGGATGTCAGAGAAAGGAACGTGAGCGAGCTCAGGTTCCCAAGTCAGAGAAAGGGGAACTCAGCGGTCTGCGGGAGGAGGCCCCCCCACCCCGCGCCCGCACGCGCTCCCCAGTGCCCGAAGCCTGGCGTGAACGGGTTCGAACCCCGCTATGGGCTCCACGCTCGCGCCCCGCCTCTGGCGAGCCCCCTACCCGCGCCGGGCGGGCTGCCAGGGTAGACCTCTGCCCCCGGATTTGAGACCCAGGGTGGCAGGGAGGCGGTCTGGGCCGGGGCTCGCGCATCTTCCGCGGCCGCCGGGGACCGACTCCCCGGGGCCGGCGCGCCCAGAGCGGCGGCAGGGGGCGCCGGGGTCGGCGGCCGGAAGGCGCGAGGCGGCGAAGGCGGGGTGCGGGCGGCCGGGGATCGCGGTCCCCGGGCGGGGCGGGGCGGGGGCGGGCGGCCCGGAGGGGCTTAGGCGGCTTGAAAGGGGCCCGAGCGGCGCCCCCCACCGCGCGGCCCGGCCCCGCGCCCGCTGCGGCCGCCGCGCCATTCACACGCCCTCTGGCCATTTGGCGCGGCGCGGGGGCGGGGGGCGCCGCTTCAATGGGGATTTCGCGGGCCGGCGCCGGGGCTGGGGGCGCGGCCCGGCCGCGGGAGCCGCCCGTTGCTACGCGGTGGCGGCCGGCCCGGCGGCCCGGACCCGGCGGCCGCATTATGCGGGTAATGCGGTGTGACACCGCGCGAACAAAGGCGGATTGAGCGGCCCAGCGGGCCCCGCCGGACGGGGACCGGCACAGCGGGGCTGTCAGCGCCGCTCCCAGGCTAATCCCCGCCCCGCCCCCGCGGCCCCCGCGGCCCCGGGGCTGGGAACCGAGCGCGGCCCGGGGCCCGGGCGCCGCCGCCGCGCCGAGAGGCCGCGGGCCGGCCGGAAGCGAGGCGCTCGCCCTCAGCGCCCCCGGCCTCCGGGGCGCTGAGGGGTGGGCAGCCCCGGGCCGGGGTCGGAGCCGGGGCGCCGCGCGTCAGGCCTCGCCCGCCCCGTCGCAATCGGCCGGGGCTGAGCGGGTCCAGTGCCCGGGCGGGCCGCTCTCACTCAAAGGGGGCGCGTCCTCCTTTGCCGGTGGTCCACGAGGGCCCCGGGGCCTCTACAGAGGCGGCAGTGGCCACGGGGGGCGGGGAGGGGTTCCGGTCTCCCTGGTCCGCCGAGACCAGAGCCACAGCCCAGGAAAGGAGACATCATGCAGGCCAGCAGCCCGGTGTTCGGCAGCCTGCCTGGCCTTGGGCAGGTCGCCGCCCGGTTCCCGGGTTCTTCCCCAGTAAGGAGAAATTGTTGGACAGCAGGTCTTCCAGGCCTTTGCCTCCCTAGTCGTCAATGTCTGTATCTGCAAAATGGGCCTATAAGAAGGCTTTCTGCCTCATAGGGTAAGAGGATTAAATGGGATAAAGCACATGAAGGGTAGAATCTGGTGAATACCCACCACTCAAGGTGGTTATCATTATAACAAAGTTGGGGCAGCACCCTGAGAATCTTCTCTTTCCCTTTGCTGGATCCTGGGACAGAGGCAGGGCATGTGCCCTGTGTCCCTCCATCCTCCTGAGAGGCGCTTGACCTTCTTAGTCTAAAACCTTGGCTTTGTCCGGGTAGAGGAAAGGAAATGGAAGGGGGAGGCTGAGATGCCAACCACTGTTTTCTTGGTCAGGAACAATTGTACCCATTTTACAAAAAGGGTAACTGAGGCTCAGAAAAGGAAAGGGTCAGGGCTTCCCTGGTGGTCCAGTGGTTTAGACTTCATATTCGCAGCACATGGGGCAGGGGCTCCATCCCTGGTAGGGACACTGGGATCCCACATGCCATATGGCGCTGGCAAAAAAAAAAAAAAAAGGAGGAAAGCATCTGCCCAGGTGTGTCCAGGTAGGGAACGAGGGGACTTGGGCAGGTTTAGGCTGTTGGTTCCCAGGCCTCACTCCCCACAGACCTCAGGCTCTCAGGAATGGGAGGGCCCAGGCCTATGCTGGATCTCCACTTTGGATAGGCAGAGGGTAGGGGGACCTGGGACCCGGACAGATCAAGGGCACCTTATCTCTTCAGCAACCTGCCAGAGCTGTCTTCCCACCCGTTTCTAACAGGCTCCACTCTGCCAGTTAGTGATTCTGGGCCTCAGTTTGCTCATCTGTAAAGTGGGGATACCCACTAGGGGCTGGGCCAACCAAAGAGGGAATGGCATCTGGGTTCCTTCCTTTCCAGGGGGCTCCCTTTGGTAGCTGGGGAAGTCAGGGGTCGGGGGTGGGGGCGGCTTGTCTCAGGACCCAGTCTGAGCAATGCCTCCCCGTGGCCTCCCTGCAGCCACCCGAGAATCGGCCTTCGTGCACGCCATTGCCTCAGCCGGCGTGGCCTTTGCAGTCACGCGCTCCTGTGCGGAGGGCACCTCCACCATCTGTGGCTGCGACTCACATCACAAGGGGCCGCCTGGCGAGGGCTGGAAATGGGGCGGCTGCAGCGAGGATGCTGACTTCGGGGTGCTTGTGTCCCGAGAGTTCGCAGATGCACGTGAGAACAGGCCAGACGCGCGCTCAGCCATGAACAAGCACAACAACGAGGCTGGCCGCACGGTGAGCCCCGGCCACCCTCCCCACAGCCCTGCCCAAGACCCCTTCCGGGACCTGTCCCTGCCCCTCCCTGTGGCCCATGTGCATGCGGGGCTCCCTGCTCTCCTTTCTCCTTGGACTGTTCCCCAGCCCCCAGCTTACTCCTGCCCTGAGGATGTTGTCAGCCCACAAGTGTGGCAGCCCCAGGGAGTGGGTACCAAACAGCCCATCCTGGGTACTTTAGTTGCCTGTGTAGCTTTGAGACCCCTGGGCCTGGCTTTGAATTCAGCCTCCATCCTTTCCTAGGTTACTTGACTTAAGGCGAGTCACTTAAGTTCCCAGCCTCCGTTTCCCTATCTGTTAAACGGGGGTCACAATCCTTATTTCCCAGGGCTTTGAGAAATGAATGCGAATTCTGCCAATGCCGAGGTGTGAAGGGGAGGGAAGCAGGGAAGCAGCGGTCACCATTCTTAGGTCTGACTCTCAGTCCCCAGTCCATTCTCATCCTGGCATAGGGGAGGAATAGAGGAGGTTTCAGCGATGGGGGTGGGAGGGCCTGGTGGGGTCCGTCTGGGGACCAGCTGCGGCTCCTCTTCCCAGACCATCCTGGACCACATGCATCTCAAGTGCAAGTGCCATGGGCTGTCGGGCAGCTGTGAGGTCAAGACCTGCTGGTGGGCCCAGCCCGACTTCCGCGCCATCGGCGACTTCCTCAAGGACAAGTACGACAGCGCCTCGGAGATGGTGGTGGAGAAGCATCGGGAGTCCCGCGGCTGGGTGGAGACCCTCCGCGCCAAGTACGCGCTCTTCAAGCCGCCCACCGAGAGGGACCTGGTCTACTACGAGAACTCGCCCAACTTTTGCGAGCCCAACCCCGAGACGGGCTCCTTCGGTACCAGGGACCGGACTTGCAATGTCACCTCCCACGGCATCGACGGCTGCGACCTGCTCTGCTGCGGCCGCGGCCACAACACGAGGACGGAGAAGCGGAAGGAGAAATGTCACTGCATCTTCCACTGGTGTTGCTATGTGAGCTGCCAGGAGTGTGTCCGCATCTATGACGTGCACACCTGCAAGTAGGGAGCCAGGTAGGGTGGCTGGGTGGGGAGGCTGGGGGGCGGGGCCTTGGTGAGGGCCCTGGGTGTGCCTGTCTTCTCTTCCTGACGACCCCGTTCTACTTCCGAGTGACCCAGGAGATGTATGTTTCCACGGCCACAGTAGGCAAGATCTCCCAGGCTTCAGTGGGAATGGTCCTTGGGCAGTGTCTTGGTGGATTACACAAAGCACAGATAATAACCAAGCTTGTGCAAATGAGGCTCCAAGCAGTTGATTCAGTGCACGTACAAGTTAATAAATTATGAGCCAGGCCAGTTCACACAGCCGCTAGCTGTCATGATTGAGCATCCATGGAGCCAGAGTTGGGGGTATTGTGGCATTGGAAGCTGGGCCCCCTGACTTCTGGTCTTGACTTGGCTCCTGACTTCCTGTTCTTTTCACTCCTCTGGGCCTCAGGTTCCTTACTGTAAAGTGAGGGGGTTAAAATACTTGGAATAGGAGGCCCCAAAGTCTCTTGTACCCCAGGGGCAGAGTCATTTTGCATCCACCTTGAACTTAGAAGGCAGGATTTTGCACAAGCATAACTCCTACCACCCTCAGGAGGTGGGTGGGGGGAAGCGGTGTGTAAGCCCGTATCCCGGCACATCTGAGGCTTGGGTGGAGCGGGGCGCACTCTCACGGCGTTTATGGCCAGTGATGGGGAGGAGGAAGGAGTCAAGTTCAGAGTGATGGTGGTGAGTAATCGAGGGATCAAAGACAGCTAGAGTATGTTCCCAGGCTTCCCAGAGGTGGCCTGCGTGGGAGACACTGTTGCCCAGCCCTGGGGTCCATAGGTCCCCAGAACAGGTTAAGGTTGGCATGTGGTGGTCCTGTTCTTGGAGGCTTTCTCAGGCCCCTGTGCCCTCTCTCCTATTTCTCTGGCCTGAGAAAGGGCCTGGTCCATAGGGATCTGAGGCACAGTCCGGCTGCCACCACTTGGCAACTGTGTGACCCCAGCAAGACTGTCCCTTCCTCTGTCGTCCTCCCCAGAGCTGCGGTGAGGAAGTGTGAAGGGCAGTGGGAACAGTGCTCTGTTCACTGAGGAGGACTCAGCTGCCTGGGTCATCGCTGCCCGGGGCCATGTTGGCAAGGGCACCCCACTGGGCAATGTGGTTGGCAGGGGTCAGGCTTCTCTGCAACAGGGAGGGACTGCACGAGCAGGGGAGAGCTCTGATTGAGGGGTGACTGACTCAGCCATCTGGGGAGCCCCTCTGTGTAGCTCAGGTTCCATTCTGGCAGGGACGGAGTCCAGAGAGACAGCAGGAGGCACCACTTCTCTGGGTGCCTGAATAAAAGCAGTGTGGGCAGTGGAGAGAGTGCCCAGGTGGGTCCAGCCCCACTGCTTCCCAGCTGCAGCCCAGCTCCCTCACTTGCACGGAGTGGTGATGATGGGAGCCTGGCAAGAATGTTATGAGGGTTGAGCAAGCTGGCAGATGTGAATGCTGGTCTGAATGCAGTAATAACAGAAAGTGATAAATGCCGTCAGAGCGCTGACACGAGGGCAGTCATCCTGCGAGAAGCGGTGTCATCACTTGGGCAGTTACATTTAACTGCTTTTCAGAATGATGGAAGAAAAATCAGGGCATAGGCGAGAACTCTCAGGCTCACTCTGCATGTCAGGAAAGACTGAAAGCTGCAGTGCCTCCTTGCCCTGACATCTCCTCTGCCAAGCAGGACACAGCTCTGGCAATTATGAGAAGGCTACGGGGGAACCAGGCTTCAGGACACTAGCTCTGGAGTGGGCACAGGGAGGCTGTTTGTGTAGCCTGCCCATTGTGGCCCTGGGCCCTGCCTCCAGAAAGCCCCAGTCTGTGGGTCCTGCAGAGGCCACTCTGGCAGCAGCCCAGGCCCCGGCAGTGGCTCCAGGATGTCACAGCTCCGTTCCAGCTCCTCTCCTCCCTTCCCCTCTGAGGGCAGCTGAGTGAAGCCAAGCCATCTGCTGAGTGGGCAGGAGGTGTGCTGGGTGGGCCCTCGGTGTCCAGAAAAATCCCCCACCTGTGATCTGATACAGATCCCAAGAGCCAATACTCCCCATTTCTGAAACGGAATGGCATTTCCCCCTATGGAACATACTACATGGATGTGGTAGATGGTGGCCCCTGGGCCTCTCACATACGGAGCCCTTGCTCTGGGACATGTGGATTCTTGTCTCCCCACGTGGTGTCCTTTTCACGAACAGTTTTTGTTGAGTGATTTGGGGCAAGGGGTTTTGCCTCTCTGAGCCCCCGTTTCCTCATCTGTGAACTGGGGGATAAGAACCGTGATCCTTGCAGGCTTGTGTGGATGAGAGCCCTGTGTACATGAAAAGCCCTGATACAAGGTCCAAGGAGGAGGGAACACCCCAAAGCCTGGCCTCCAGGAGCAGCTTCCCCGGGGCCTGCTGCTGTTTCAGGGCCACAGGCTGAGACCATTACCCTCCTGTCCTTTCATCTACCTGACACTCTGCAGGCAGGATGGGAACTTCCGAGACAGGCTGGCGCAGGTGGAAGAGGGCAGGGTACCCCCAAGCAGGACGCATGCCCTCCACACGCTCGAGGAGGAGCTCAAGCCTTTCCCTTATATAAGGGCCTTCCTTACGGAGAAAACCTCTCCACTGCTCGTCGACTGTGTCCAGTGTCTCAGGCGAACCACTGATTTCCCACCTCACGAGGCCCAGTTTTGTGCCTTTGTTATCCTGATGCTGTGAGTGCAGCAAGCTAGAAAGGGCTCTGCACAAGAGACAGGTGGCCTGGCAAACCCCAAGTCCTGGCTCTGTCACTGAGTTGTTTCAAGACTTTGGACATGTCTTTGGAATCTCACTGAGTCTGTTTCTCCTCTTGTAAAAGTCTCCTACTGACCAAGGAGTTCAGGCTTGATGGGGAATGCCCATCAGAGCCCTTTGGGCTTCAAATCTTTTGTGACATGTAAATACGTATCTGAGCACACACACACATATCTTGAAATACACACACAAATGAAGAGAAGGCACACACTGGTGCTCTCATGAGGAGGAATTTTTCATAATACAATAGGCTTTCTTCTGCGTGGACAGCTTGATACAGAAACAGTGGACAAGAGTCTACAAAGTTGGGAACTGGGCCCTAGATCTGCAGGGTTTCTCCCAGTCTCTATGCAAGGCAGGTTCCTCTATCAGGCGAGTTACCTAGACTGGCTTTCTGTTGCCCCAGTCCCAGCTAGAAGGTGGTTGTTGTTCAGTTGTGTCTGACTCTGCGAGCCCATGGACTGCAGCATGCCAGGCTTCCCTGTCCATCACCATCTCCTGGAGTCTGCTCAAACTCATGTCCGTTGAGTCGGTGATGCCATATAACCATCTCACCCTCCGTCGTCCCCTTCTCCTGCCTTTCATCTTTCCTAGCATCAGGGTCTTTTCCGATGAGTCGGCTCTTTGCATCAGGTGGCCAGAGTATTGGAGTTTCAGCTTCAGCATCTGTCCTTCCAATGAATATTCGGGGTTGATTTCCTTTAGGACTGACTGGTTTGATCTTTTTGCTGTTCAAGGGACTCTCAAAAGAGTCTTCGAAAAGCAGTTTGAAAGCATCAATTCTTTGGTGCTCAGCATTTTTTATTGTCCGGCTAGAAGGTGGGAAAGCAGGATTTGGATCCCAGCGTGTAGATGCTCAAGCCCTGCTGCAGCTCACACGCCCTTCCTCAGCGGTTTACCCCAGGGAGAGTAAGGAGCACGGGACAGCCACTCAAGTGCCCCCCACCATTACCTCCCAGTTCAAGAGAAACGCTGAGTGAGACATGGAACCAACAGCCTCTGAGCTTTGCATCCTGTGGGTGGTCCCTCTGGGAAAACAACCACGTTCCTAATTCTTCCTCTTTGCTTCCCAAAGGGCACTGGGAACGGGTGAAGTGTGTGGCTGGGCAGATTCACCGAAGCCCTACGGGAAGCAGGACCCAGAGCTGGGCTCGGCCCTCAGCATCAGACAGCATGGAATCAGGACTCTTGCCAGACGCACGTGTGGTAAATGACCTGGACCCAACCCGCCGCTGCCTGGGGGGCCTCCCTCCCTCTCTCTCATCTCAAGTTTCTCCCCCTACTCTGGACGGTGTGTGGTTTTTAAAGAAGGGGCTTTCTTTTTTAGTTCTCCAGGGTCTGATAGGGACAGACCCGAGGCTTATCTTTGCACATGTTAAAGAAAATAAAAATGGAAAAAGAAAACAAAAACCCACTTCTACTCCAACAGAACAGGCTGGGCTCAGGTGAGCTGCTCTGCCTGGTGGTAAAGACATCGACGTGGGCAACATTCTGTTTCCCGATGGCTTCTCCCGGTGACATTCCAAGATGCCTATGAGGTGGGAGTTAGGAAGTAGGACAAAGCCCCGCAGTCTCTTTTGCTCTGTCTGCTCCCATTCGAATCTGATAGACTTTCACATTCTGATAAAAGCCATAAGTTTAGCTGGGATCAAGTGGTAGGGAGGCCACGGCCATCGTTAGAGTCAGGTTTCGAGTTTGAAGAACCGGGAGTTCCGGGCGTTTGAAGAGCAGCTGTATGTTCTTCTCAGTCCCCTTTTCTCTGTAACCCTGTTCTGCACAAGAGGCTCTTGTGAACTGCAGTCAGATCTCAAAAATCTTTTTCTACCATTCTGCAGTTTCCACCATTAACGCAGTACTTTTTTTTTTTTCCCTTTCTGTAGTGAACGTTGTAAATAGGTTATGTGTAGGGGGCAAGACTTCTCCAGCTTAGATGGCTTCCTGAAGAAAGTGGTGTCTTTAAAGGGGCCATGCTGCCCCTCCCAGCCCTGCTCACCTGCAGATTCTCCATACAAACTCCAGGTTGAACAGCTGGACTGTAGGTCACCTGAGTATAAACGAGACAGAGGGTCAGAGGGAGAGCAGCCGTCTGTTCCTCCAGTTCCGACTCTGTGGCCAGTAGATGGGGAGGATACAAATGCTTCCTTCCTTTGCTCTCCTCTGAGGACACACTGTCCTACATCCTCTTCTCCCTTTGGTCTGTGTGAGGAACCAGAAACGCAGAGTTCCTTCACACAGGTCTTCAGGCCTCACCTGTGCGCCGATAGCATCAGTCCATGCAGTCTCCGAGGATCAGGATTAGGTGTCAAAGTGGGGCGCCGTCACTTGCTCCCTGGGGTAGAGCATCTCACAGCTGAGTTCTCCTTGATGCACGTGGGTCCTCTGGAGGGTCTTAGGGGAAGTGAGCACAGTGGCGGCAAATGGCTCTGCCTTAAGGAGAATCAGAAAGAAGAGATGCAATAGGGGCCTAGGCTAGAACGAAGTGACTCCTTCCTTTCCCCCTTCTCTCTCTGGTCTGCCTAACACTGACCTAAGATACCGGGTTAAGCCATCTTCCTACGTGCTCAGGCAGGTTCGCCCAGGACGATCGTCTAGAAGCCGTGCCTGCACACCCGAATCTGCTGGCATCGAGCCCTGCTCAAGATCCTCATGCCACCCCCTCTAGAGAGTCTGAAATGCCCCTCCCCATCTCATCTCTTAAGACTGAAAAAGTTTTAAATCATGTCAACCAGATAATGCTTGCTTCATGTGAGAATTCTTTTGGCAGAATGGATACCAATTTTCACAACAGTCTTTTCCTATCTATGTATTCTATATTAAAAGTGATAAAGTCATGTTTCTGGGGCGTATTCAAGTAGCTGACAAGTAATTATTTAATAATAGTACATTGAGTGCACTGTAATTATTCTTGCCGTAGTCAGGTCATAGTATCCAACAGAAATTTCCTACCAACCTGCTGTATCCAAAGTTTTGTAAAAAGTTGTAGAAGTTGTTGATCTTTTTGATTTTATATTCAAAAAGTCTCTTTTTATAAATATTATTTATTATACAATGTATATACCTTTGAGTTAACTAAGATTATATATTATATAAATATATATATATTTGGAGAAAATATATTTCATCATGCAGTTTTTTTCTGTTAAGTCATTAAAGAGAAGGTAAACAAACTGAAAACGGATACATTGTACAGTGTGTGGAGTTTCCAGAGTCATGCTCAGGAGGTCCAGAATATCAGGTGCTAAATGTGGGAGCCTCCACTTTCACTCTGAAATGAGGGGCCCAACTTAAGGTCATCTCTGTTTTCTCAGCAAGATCACCTGAGATGTCATGGACAATAGGTCTCATCTACTCAAGGGCTTTCTCACAGGCTTACTTTGTTCTAAGTCAGCTTCTAAAAGAATTTCCACTTTTATACCTGAGTGACTTGGGCAATAATTCATCTCATAGACTCCAGCACTTCCAATGCACAAATTAATGTCACAGACACTCAAGAGATATGGCTCAAGGCTAATGGACCATGGCGTTGGCCACCAACTTAATCCCTTTCAAACCTGTGTTTTCAACTCTATTTATTGGGGAAATAGAATTTGCCCTCCTGAAAATTAAACTTTGAGTGGAAATGGCTCTCCCCTGCTAGCTCCACTCCAAGCTTTGGAAGGCGTAGCTTGGTGGGAAGGAAGAAATGGTGTGCCTTGGCCTCTAGAATGGGCGTCACTGGAAGGATTAGACTTATTCGGGCAGAACAGACCCACCAGTGGGCATGCTCTAGGGAGGGCATGCTCTCCTTGGACCGCGGCTTCAAAAGGACTCACCCAAAGCTTTCAGGTAACGCCTTTTCAACAACCAGATGCTGTAACTCAGTTTTATGACCACAGACAATCCTTTGGTCTTCAGGCCTGCCCATAAAATGTCACCTTCAGTTTATCTGGCACAGCAAAAAGGTTTTCTCTCCCTTTATTTACCTGTATTAGGAATTAAGTAAATTCATCTCACTTCACAGAAGAAACAACAGGAAAACAGAAGAATCTGCCTTCTGTGGTGGAGGCGGGCTGCCTGGGCTCTAACCTCAGATGAGGGAGGGCTCCTAGAAGTTCATGAATTTTCTTGTGCCCATGACGTGTCTTTATTTAGTACCTGAAAAGCTGAACCCACAAAAATGGTTCATTTGTGCAATGAATGAATGGGACGTGGAAAGGATACAGATCTCCCTGTCTCATGGGGCTGCTTGTCTTCGTGTTTCACTTTTACATAAAGCTAATAATACTCATTGACCCCAGTATTTTGGGTACTTGTTTTTTAACCTATAAAACTGCTAAATGTTCAAATGGTCCCTAGTCACACTCACCAAGCCCATTTGTAATCCTATGATTAATTATGTTCTATGATTAAAGAGAACACAGTTTATAGCAGTGCTTGAACATTTAGTTTCTCCAGAAGCATAAATACTATTAAACATCTAAAAACACGAGGAAGATCCAAAAAAAAAAAGTCCCAAAGAGAAAAAGAAGATAATCTAATGAGTTTAGCATTATTATTTTTCAAAGCAGTGTTAGTTTATGAAGGAAGAAGGGAAGTCTGTGAGACAGTTCAAGGTTGAGATACAAATAAAGGCAGGAGGAAGCAGCAGAGAGTGGGGAAGGATGATGGTGGCATTATTCTAGGTGCGTTCGAGGATAGCGCGCTAAATGTGCGAGGATGATCTATACACACACACATACAGACACACACACACATGCCAGTAAAGTTGTTGATATTTCAGCAAAATTATGGTTGCTACAGTGTCATCATTTCTCCTAGCTCAACAGAGAACTTGCTAGGAGGCAAAACATTATCTCTGCATTCATCTTATACTCCCGAAAATAGAATGAGAGAGTCAGCTGTGTGACGAGTGTATGTTGGGAAAATGTCAAACCCAAGTCCTCCTTGCAAACTGTCTCCACTCCTTGGGATTCCTGCCGATCGCAGGCGCCACCTCCTGCATCTTAACGCCACGGTATGCACACAGCACACACCCTCCATGGGCCTGGCTCCAGTCTTGGTACCGCTTGCCAAGCTGAAGAGAAACTTCGGGTCATTTTGCAATAACTTCTGAAATTTACATGCTTTTCTGAACTCTCACACACACCTTTCCCAGTCACTTCTCTGAAGAGGCTGATGGATCAAGTTGTCAGGCAAGGAAAATGAAATCTTTACCTTCTGTGTTTGGGCTGGGTTGGTTGTTTATAGCTGACTCAGTGCTTCGGCAAGTCTGTTTACCAGGATTTGATTATTAGACACACTTGAATCTACTTTAAGACTTGTTGCTGAAACTCAGGCTGTTCACTGTAATTTTTAGGATATGAAAGTGAAAGCTGTTCAGCTGTGTCCTACTCTTTGCAACCCCATGGCCTACAATAGTCCATGGAGTTCTCTAGGCCAGAATACTGGAGTGGGTAGCCTTTCCCTTCTCCAGGGGATCTTCCCAACCCTGAGACTGAACTCGGGTCTCCCACATTGCAGGCGGATTCTTTACCAGCTTAGCCACAAGGGAAACCCTTAGGATATGAAAAGGCAGCCTTAAAACATATTTCAGGTTTAACTACCATGATCCAGTTTTTCTGTGTTATATTTAAAAAAAAAAAAGTGTTTCAGTAAAATTGTAAAACTTTAGGAAGGAAAAAATAACCCCCTTTTTTGAGGTTTCAATTACATCTTCTGACAAAAAGTAGCCTGTTAACAGTTCACCTGCAGAAATTAAGGCAGCGGCCAGCGGAGTCTCCCTCGCTTCATCACCAGGTTGTGCTACATACTTGCTCTGCCTAGCATCAGCTCTGAAGAGCCCTGGAAAGGCTGAAGCCCTCTAATCCCAAGGTTACACAGGGACCAGGAAGATCCTCAGAGGCCTCCTCGCAGGAGGGTGTGGAGCTGTGGACAGCTCCCAGGGGGCTGACCCTGCAGTCAGAGAAGCTGTAAGGCCGACCTCTCCCCACAAGTCTTGCTGGTTTTCTGGGTGGCCGTTAGTCCTACCCTGAGCCACGTCTAAGCATCAGGGTTTAGGCTAAAAGATGTGAGAGCTCAGAAACATGCCACATGGATGAAGAATACCAAAAGGAACCATGTGAAGAAATCTCACCGAGGGTGTTCGCATCTTTTGGTTTGTTATGTGTCACAGGAAGGACTAATTCTACTTGGGAAACAATTTTCCTTTCTGGTTTATTGCTAACCCGCTTATGCCTTTGGTGTACTTCAGTTTTTTAATAAGAGGAAGTAAGTAAAGGGGGTATAAAGAGTCCTCTTGTGTGCCAACTTTATATAAAACTGGCTACCAAACTATATTTGTCAAATTAACTATATTTTCTAAATAATTAAAGTCAGATTTTAAAATAAAAATCATCTCCTTACACTAGTTAAAACAAGGAGGGGCTTTTCTGAGCCCTTTCTTCATCTACTCTGGTCAGTTATGCACGTTGTCTTGTACAAAATATTGGTCTGTTACAGGATGTTTTCAAGTATACGTACTCTTTATTGCATTCCTTCATTTGCATTAAACAATATAATATTTGTATTTCTTCAATATAGTTCTGGACAAAACACAAAGACATTAATCTTATTTAACAACAGACATAAGTTAATACAATGTATGCTGCTTTCAACGGGGAGAGAAAAAAGAGGCAAGATCTAAAACAGATAAGGGGACCCAGGATACTGGCCACCAGGAACCACAGAATTTTTACAATACAATCCACTTTTTTTAAGCCACACAATAAGCTAGAGATGAAAACCCAAAAGGAAGCAGATGCAACATATAAATCCACCAAAAATATACAGACAGCAAGATCTGGAGATAATTTATCTTCTATCACAGGGACAGATGAGAGAGCTGCACCACGGACCGCTGTGGTGACACCCAAGTCCACCTGGTGCCAAGCCCCATGTTAAGTACCTTCAGGTGGCTCCTGTCCTTGAAGCTGAAGCTGCAGCAGCAGCAGGGGAGGGGCGCGTGTTCCCCAAGTCTTCTCACCGAACGTGACGACCTGATCACATTTCTTCCAACTCAGCTTAAACTACTGTTCTCCTTCCCTTTGGAGGAAGCGTGCAGAGGGGGAAGGAGACGTCTTCAGCACATTGGAATGGATGTTAAAGGACTGAGGAGAGTGCTAGAAAGTGGTTTCTTTTTTCTGGAAAATAGTGTTTTATTTAGATGCTAGGGAGTCCAGATAATTTAAAATAAAGGAAGGATGCATTCTAAGTCATTAAGCTAAGGTCGAAAGAAAAGTGGACCCAGTTAGACCTGGGCACTGATGAGTGCTGAGAGGGTTGTAAGTTACTTGAGTTGACACCTTTCTGTTTCGGGGTGTATGCTTTTACCATACACATCTCTCACAGGTTCTTAACAACATCTACCAAGTAGTAATGACCAGCGTTATCTCTTACCACTGAGCACATCACTTACATTAAAGGGATGGCACAGCCAACACGGTAATAATCTGACTTCCTATTAAGAAAGGTCTCTTGATTGCAACCTAGAAACATCTCTGAAAATGATCGAGAACAGCATCTTAGAAACTCATAGCCCTGTTTCTTCAGGCAAAGATAACCAGCCTTCTGGGAGAAACTTGAACCAAATACCCAATGACCTGTAGTGTTAGCACAGGGAAGTTATGAGAGAATGCCTTTGAACCCAGTGCCTCTAGTCACGGCTCCTAGCTCACAGGTGGAAAGTCTTCCTTCTACTAGGCCAACCGCTGTTTTGCAACATCAGTATGTTTATTGAGAGTTTTCGGGTGGTGGTAGGGAGCTTAGAACGTGTAGTGTTCATAAGTACAGTATGTTTCCCACGTTTAAGATTGAGCAAGAAGGAATCAGCTTACACGGAGAGGTGAGCACAGCATTCTAAAGCGAATTTACACCTTCCACAAGAGGGAGTATCTCAGTAAGCACGAGGAAGGGAGTTTCATTGCACTCATCATGCAGTGTGAGCACGTGTCGAAGGCAGGGGACGTTTCACTGTGTTCAGTATCTCGAGGTCGAGTGACGATCCCAGGCCATCTTCTCCTTGGTCACTTTGCGTTTGAAAATAGTTCATGGTCATAGTCGAGGGGGCTACTGAAAAAGAAATAACCAAAACACAATGAAAAACAGATGAAGGGTCTGCAAAAAGCCCTGCACCACAAAACCACACTGAAAGCTTCTTAGTGGCTTATCTACATTTTTCACTATGCATTTGCCATTAGAAGAGCATTTCACACAAGAAAATGTTTACACTCCATGCATTTAAAAGCAGGTTCCAATAAATATGTACCATCGTGCTTTTTCCTGCCTTGTGACAAGGAAGTTTTGCGAAGCAGGACAGGGAGAGCAAACCAACAGTACAACCCACTTCCTTGCTGGGTCTCCTAGACCTACAACACAGCGGAGAATTCTAATAAATGGAAACAAAGTTGTGCAAGAGAGGTTGAGAATTCAAATTCACAGGCACTGTATAGCAACTCTTAGAACAGGCACACGGGTTTACAAGACCGAGGAGTCTGGCTGGAGGTCTCAAGTGCCGTATGTACTTACGCTCCTTCTTCTCTTAAGAGGGCCAAGAATTTTCTCACACGGTATTCGGGATCCATCTAAATACATCAGAAGGAATAAAGACGACGGGTTAGTGGTACCTTCTAAAAATGATGCACTTACCTCATGCCAAGAAAATGATTGGTTTTATACTTTCTCAGGGCTTTGGTGAGCCACGGAAATATGTTACCTGCTCCTTAACCAGTAGTCTGCTACACAGCAAAGTGGACCGTGTCACTTAAGGGAAGTGAGGAGGGATTTTGGAGCACAGAGAATCGCTATGCGTGAGGTCATCCACAGGCACCTCAGCCCAGCGACCCCTTAGCTGGTGCTGGGTGAGGAGGTGGCCCTGAGAAGCACGTTGTGAGAGCAGGGCAGGCCATTCACGGGGGTGCAAATGGCATCCAATTCATAGGGCTCATCCAAGGCATGAAAGCAGGACCAAAATGGAAGAAGCCAACTGATGCTGATTAAACAGTGAAAAAATAGCCTATTAACTCTGTGTGAGTGATTCTTTAGCTTTTCTTAATCTTGGTGTGCCTGGCACAGGTTTTTCTTCATAATTAACGATAACGGTTGTGCTGAAACTAAAAAAGAAAATCAGTGGGGGTGATTCCTCTGACATGCTCTCTGGATAATCCAGGTCTCCTGGGACTGAGAACAGCGTTGTGAGTCTAAGAAAAGATGGGGGACTCAGTTCTCACTCAGGTTGTAGGGCCTGGGTTGCTATTATTAATTATCCCTATTCATTTTCATTTCATATTTCTTTAAAAAAATTTTCACCATATATCTTTTCTCTTTCTTTTTAATTTTATTTATTTGTTTAGGCTGCATCAGGTCTTAGGTGTGGCATGTGGGATCTAGTTCCCTGACCAGGGATCGAATCTGGGCCCCGTGCTTTGGGAGTATGGAGTCCTATCCACTGGACCACAAGGGAAGTTCCTCATATTCAAATTTCTATGAATTTGCTTAATTTTGTTTTATTCTCATTGGTCTACCAGAGATGTGAAGTTGTAAAAAAAAAAAATAATTAAAAACAGCTTTAATTCCTGAAGATGAATTTTTATTGCAAGAAACACACCTAACTTTGAAAAAATGTTCCAGGGCAAAAGCCTGTTCCCCAAGAGGGAACTCCCTGCCCTCCAGGAATAGCTTTCAAATGCTCGGCGCAGCTGTGGGTAAATGTGCAATTGGATTCCCCCCTCCAACCACTTTTTTTTTTTTTTAAAGATTTCTTCTCTTCTATCCCCCGAAAAATCCAAGTTTTGAATGTATCAAAGTTAAGAGGTCAGACTACAAAGGACTAAGAAAAAGTGTGAATAGTTAACAAGAGAAACATTTTTCCTCTTTGGGAATAGAATTACATATGAATCAATTGTCAAGTTCTTTTTCAAAAAAAAAAAGGAACTGGCTGGAGCTCTGCTGTAGTCAGTACTTGCAGGTCTTTGCCCATTAAACATATTTAATATGTGTGAGCAACGACTTACTGACTTGCCTGTAGCTATGGAATTAAAAGTCAAGGGAAAGGGAGGAAAAAAGTAATCTAGATAAATGACTTTATTCCCTCAGGTGACATCCAGTCAGAGCAGATCCTCGGCACTGTGCAAGTTTTAACAGAATTGTGTATGGTGAACAGAGAGGTAACATGACTTATATTCGGCTAAACTACATGCCTCTTCACTTAGACTCGGTCTCTCTAAGGCAGATCTAAAGAGAATTCACTCAGCTGCACGAAATCCATTTGACGTGAAGGGGTTCAAACTCAGAGGCCTATGAAGTGTCAGTCGCTGAAGATTAGGTCTGAGTGCCCTGCTCTCACTTTCCACCCCACAAACAGAGGAGGCATTAACTTGATCACTGACCTGCGGGCATCAAAGGAAGAGAGGAAGGGGTAGGGATTGGGGAGAAAAACCCACATAGTTTCTTCTATGCAATTATTGAAAAAAAAAAATTGTGCTGAAACTTAAAGAAATGAAGCATAGAGAGCTGACTGTCTGACAGATTTATCTCTTCCAAGGAAAGAGCCAACACAAATGTATGTGCACCTTTACCAAGAATAATCCTCAGCAAAGTGATTAGTCTGGAACTTTAATTTAGTACTCATAAGGAAAAATAGAAATAAACTGGCTTAAAAATAGTCCAGCTGAAGGTTTCTGAAAGCCACAATTTTAAAATAAATCGACCAGCAAAGATTAAAAAAGCGTTCACTTCGTGATTGCAATTTGTTATTGGTCTAAGAGGCTATTTCAGCAGTAAATGAAATAAATTTCACCTCTGCCACCCACAGCTCACACTGTTGGAACAACAGGACTGAGTGTTAATGCATGAAGCTCAGAATGCAGCCAGTCTGTCCACCGAGGACCCAGGAGAGATTCATTCAACAGAAATTGGCTGAGGGCCTGACTATGCGTCCGTCCAGCTCTGTTCCAGGAGCTGTGGACTTACTAGTGAGTGAGAGCCAAGATCCCTGAACTCATACAGCTTCGAAGCGACACAGTTAGTATCTAACTAGTATGTCAGATAAGGACAAGAAGACACAGGATAGGCACAGAGAGGGGCAGAGTTACAAAAAGAAGAGAGGTAAGCTGCCAGTAGACGTGAGAAGGTCTCAAACAAGTTTCATCTGTTTTTGCCCAGGCGGTGGCCTGGGGCTTAGTTTTCTATGTGATCCTGGATGCTTCAACCCTACAGTAGTGTGCGTGAAATTTCTAGGAGCCCTGCCAGGGGAGAATATATACAGCCTCTGTCTAATCTCTACACTCAATCACCTTGTCCCTTGAAACAGTCTCCCAGGCCCCCTCTGGCATCTGTGCATTGCTTCCTGACTTCTGATGGACAATGCCAGGTTCCCCACCTCCACCCCGTTAGATCACTAGCTGCGACCTTGGTTAACTCACTGACAACTGGTGGGACGCTCAGGATCCTCACCTCTACAATGAAGGGGCAGCAGAAATTGTTCTTTCAAGTCTTTTCTAACTGTAAAACCTAGTGACTCTGTAAATTAAAATTTAATTTTATCATCTTTTCTTCTATTTTTGAATTTTAGGAAGTAGGAAAGAAAGTACCAATAAGTTGTTGTTTGATCTCCGAAGCAGGTTACTAACACCAACTTGACTCTGGAAATAATACAGGAGACTTTCAACTTAAAATCTTGGTGAGAGGGAATGATAACACCTGTTGGGATAATATTGTGAACCTTCTGTGTCTGAACCATATAGAGAAGGAAGCATCTTACCTGTAGGGACATCTCAATCAACATTAGTAACTTCTTGATTCCTATCCAGACCTTCTTCCCTTTGACTTGCTGTGTAATTGTGGTGCGTTCTTCATCCTTGAAATTGCCCAATAGCTACGAAAACAATAACAGTAAGGAAAGCATTATATAAGGACATCAACAACATTAATTTCCACATTTACCCTTGAAAGAATAGTGATAAGAACTACCTGACTGGTTCAAGCTGATAGAATTCTCTCATATTTTAAAATCCAACTTGACTTTTCTGAATCCATTAAGTGCAATTATGAAAATGAAAACTGGAATCTTAAATCCTATTTTCTTATGGACCTTCAGTATAATTTAGAGATATGTTTGCTGGGGGAAAAATAGCTCCAATCCATAATAAATATCAGTTAAAATTTTTAACATTCCATTCTAAGAATAATCTATATATGTCAAAGCAGACTAAATTTAATTCTCTCACTCAACCTCGGCACAAAAACTGCTCAAACAGGTAAGCTGGAAACATTATCATATAGCTTTTATTTTGTTGGGAGTATGCCCAACTGTACAGGTCTTGATTTTAAGAAGCCTTCCTGACTCTATTGCTGCTGAACAAGTAACTAAATAATCTTTCTTAACACTTCATCAAGTCATTTGTGAACACCAATATTAGTCAAAAGTTTAATAAAGGATATATATTTTTAAAAAAATTAAAGACTATATCATCCTCAAAAAAGAAAACATTTCCATATTATGAGCTTGTTAATAAAAGATTCCTTTAAGGCTTTAATTATTGCTCAAATTGGTTAACTGCAAGTAAATGGACTGAATGCTAGTATGAAGAACTGAGTTTTCTATATGTTATTCTACTTCCCTCCCCCCACCAAAGCTTCTGGCCCATGTAATGTATCTGCATTAGTCGTGCTGGGCACAGAGTAATTCATTCCTGGCAGTTTGCATGCTGCTTCCACTGAGGAATGAAGAATTATTTCACTCTCACTTGTATTTCTCTCTTTTTCCTCTAATTCCTGAAAGTGACTGGAGGTGTATCCTGGGTTCCGTGTTCTGTGTTAACACAGAAACTAAACACCAGGTGTGATGCCTGGGGCACCCGTAGCTCCTTTCTTTGGGCAGTGTGCACTCTCCTCCCTCATCCTCACCTCCAGAGCCTCCAGCAGCTGCTCCCCTGTGGCGATGTTGGGCACGTGGATGGTGGTGCTGAAGGCGTTAAGCATTTCCATTTCCTGAAGGACATCTTTGCGGCTCGTGGTCCCAATGATAAGAAGCTTGCGACCCTGATCATAGGGAAAAAAGGTATTAAAACACAAAGGAAAGAACTCATTAGGAAACTAGACTAAGCCTGAACAACACCCATTTATTTAATTGCAGAAATGCAAATGCTTAGGCAAAATAGAAGGAAAAAATTCAGAACTATCTTCTTGAAAATCTTCTTTTCGGCCACATCACACGGCATGTGGGATCTTAAATTTCCTGTCCTGCAGTGGAAGTGGGGAATCTTAACCGCTGGACTGCTAGGGAAGTCTCTTGAAAAATCATTGGTCATCATGGGTCAGTAAATTAGGAAGATACACAAACCAAATAGAAAGATACTTTAATATATGTCTGTAATTCATCTCCACAGCCAATATATACATATTTCAACATATGTATGGTTGGAAAAAAAAAAAGAGTGAAAGTCCTTGCCACCCACTTAGCAAGACTTCATAAATGCTTTTTAGGAGAGGTCCTCAGGTAATAATATTTGTTTACATTTATGCAGCAGTGAAAGGCATGGTGCTATATGTTTCACATAATTGTCTTATTTAATATTTTTAACTTCATTTTAATTTTTAGCCCCGTAAGTAACAAGGAATGTTTAAAAACTACACCAGGCTTAGGCCACCATTCCTGATTCCCACATTCCAGAAGCAGCCATTTTCTACTCTCTGGGTTTTTCTTCTTGTATTTACTTCCTTATCTTTAAATAACAATAGCAGTTTATTATTTTTAGATCTTTCTTTTTGGCTTTAAATATTATTTCCTGAATTCCTATTATGGAAGATGGAGACTTAATACTAATTTTGCACTAACCCCCGCACCTCCAATATGTCCCTTTTCTCATCCTTCCAATATAATGATTTCACAGTCTCTGGTTAAATCTATACTATTTATTATGATCATATAAATATGATTTATGGCTAAGCCATGTAGTATCATTTCTTGGGCAACATTTTGTTCTTGTTAAGAATTAATAATTGCCATTTCCCTCCTTTGCTTAGTTTATCAGGTACTTATCACAAGTTCATCCTGAAACAAATATAGCCACAAATATCATGCCAACATGTCCTAACATGTTCGGTTCAGTTCAGTTCAGTTGCTCAGTTGTGTCCGACTCTTTGCGACCCCATGAATCGCGGCACACCAGGCCTCCCTGTCCATCACCAACTCCGGAGTTCACTCAGACTCACATCCATCGAGTCTGTGATGCCATCCAGCCATCTCATCCTCGGTCATCCCCTTCTTCTCCTGCCCCCAATCCCTCCCAGCATCAGTCTTTTCCAATGAGTCAACTCTTCCCATGAGGTGGCCAAAGTACTGGAGTTTCAGCTTCAGCATCATTCCCTCCAAAGAAATCCCAGGACTGATCTCCTTTAGAATGGACTTGTTAGACCTCCTTGCAGTCCAAGGGATTCTCAAGAGTCTTCTCCAACACCACAGTTCAAAAGCATCAATTCTTCGGCGTTCAGCTTACTTCACAGTCCAACTCTCACATCCATACATGACCACAGGAAAAACCATAGCCTTGACTAGACGGACCTTAGTCGGCAAAGTAATATCTCTGCTTTTGAATATGCTATCTAGGTTGGTCATAACTTTCCTTCCAAGGAGTAAGCGTCTTTTAATTTCATGGCTGTAATCACCATCTGCAGTGATTTTGGAGACCCTAAAAAATAAAGTCTGACACTGTTTCCACTGTTTCCCCATCTATTTGTGGGGATGGAACCAGATGCCATGATCTTCATTTTCTGAATGTTGAGCTTTAAGCCAACTTTTTCACTCTCCACTTTCACTTTCATCAAGAGGCTTTTTAGTTCCTCTTCACTTTCTGCCATAAGGGTGGTGTCATCTGTGTATCTGAGGTTATTGATATTTCTCCCTGCAATCTTGATTCCAGCTTGTGCTTCTTCCAGTCCAGCATTTCTCATGATGTACTCTGCATATAAGTTAAATAAGCAGGAATTTTAAAGTTTTGGGTGTATTTTTTTTTAATTTATTCATTTTTGGCTGAGCTGGGTCTTCACTGCTCCATGAGGGCTTTTCTCCAGTTGCAGGGAGCAGGGGCGACTCTCTTGTTGTGGTGCGGGGGCTTCACACCGCAGTAGCTTCTCTTGTTTCAGAGCACAGGCTCTACAGCACAAGCTTGACAGCCGTGGTGCACAGGCCTAGCTGCCCTGTGGCATGTAGGATGTTCCTGGATCAGGGATTGAACCGGTGTCTACTGTACTGGCAGGCGGATTCTTTACCACCGAGCCATCAGAGAAATAGCTTGGGTGTTTTTTCTTGAGGGCATTTCCCTTGTGGCGTCCTCTGTTCTCAGAGCTCAATCTGAACTGACAGTTCTCTATCTTCCTCTCTCCTCTCTGAGACTCCCTGTCTCCTAGCCCTCCTTCGTCTCCTAGCCCTCCTTCTTCTCCGCCGCCCCCTGTTTATTCCCTCTTTTCCATGGTGCACAGATTTCAAAAGCTTCCTGAGAAAAAGCGTACAGGAGGTAAAAACTTAAGACCTGGAAATGCGTTTATTCCATCCTCAATATTGTACACCTCATACTTGATAGTTTGGCTAGGTATAGAGAATAAGGCTAGAAACAATTTTCCCCTCAGAATTATCAAGTCATTGTTCTATTGTCTTTTAATTTTCAGTGCTGCTGACTAGCAGACTGATGCCATTTTGATTTTCTGACTCATTGCTACTAACTTTTAAAAAATATATGTTAAAAAAAAATCTTTTCTTTATCTCTATGTCCTATAAGTTACAAACCTTCAGATAAGTCACTCTTTATTTCCTGAATGTATCTTTTTTTAAAAAAATCACATACTGTTATATTTCATGGATAGTACCTTATTTTAGGGCTCTGTGAATATCACATATTTTAAAAAATTTTTTTATTTTCTCTGCTTTGTCTTTGTTTCCTCTGAGTTCCTTTTTTCTCCCCCTTATTTGTTCATTGGTGGTTTTCTGCAAGTGCCTGGTGACTGTTGGATGACTACTCATATTTAAGAGTTAAACTAATAACTGGAAGCTCTGAAATCTGAGGGTTTCATGATAGGATGGTAAGACTTGGCTGATTGCTGGGGGTCCCTCAAAGGTCAAGATGTGTACATTTTCCCCAGAGAATCTTTCAGTCTCCTTCCTGAGGGCTAAGGGGTCTGGGTACCTCACCACTCAACATGAAGACATCCATTTACTCCTATTTGCAACATGGTGCCTTTTTAGATTCATCTCTCATTCAGTGTCCATTATGCTCCCAAGAATTAAGTATCATTATTATCTCCACTTTACTGTGGGAGCTATTAAGTCTTATAGATTTGACTAATTTGTCCAAGGTCTAATAACTAATAAATAAGACAGCCAAGAATGGAAACCAAATCCAGAATCCAAAACTGTACACTGCCTTTTTTTCATGAAGAAAAACACATTTTAAAAATGTTTACTTGGAAAATGGAAGCAGAATGGACTTTAAACTATGTCACTAGATTTATGATACACACTCATTCCACAGATAAGCCTTTAATTCAATCATTAAACCTATTCTCAGATCTTAGAAACTCAGGGCATTAAGTGAGGAAAAGCCCAAACAATTACACTTTGGGTTTTGTAAATATTAAACCACTATTGCTGATAAGGCATGCTAGCTTTTCTCAGTCTTAATTGATTGTTTTTGTCCATCTGCTGTGACAAGAATAGATATTGTAAGACCATAAACAACGGCCCACCAAAGAAACGAAGTTGAGACTTTCTGGTATAAGCAGTAACTGGCATATCAAGTGCCTGTGCAAAGACTATAAGAGAGAAGTATACCTATGACGTACAGAGATTAAAGGGTAATCACTGTTATTATTCAAGAAATCAACTCGCTAAAAATCAAACACACTGCCAACAGACCCTTACCAAGCTACTGGATGAATACGGACTAGACCTGACACATAGAGAGACAGACACAAAGGAGATCACTACAGTGCAATATGGAGAGGTGGAGGTGAAGGCACAGGATGGGATGGAAGAGGGAAGAAACGTGTGGCAGAGCAACATCTCCTTTTCCTCTGGAGGAGACAACATCTGAACTGTCTTAACGAGTGAGTGGGCTGACTTGGAGATGAAGGGGAAGGACATTCCAAGTCTGAAGGAGCAGAAACAGATAAATCCAAAGGCAAAATAACAAAAACTGAGATGTCGGGGGGTAATTAAAAACACATAAAGACACAGAAGGGCTTCCCTGGTGGCTCAGATGGTAAAGAATCTGCCTGCAATGCAGGTGACACAGGTTCGACCCCTGGGTCAGGAGGATCCCCTAGAGAAGGGAATGGCTACCCACTCCAGTGTCCTTGCCTGGAGAATCCCATTGACAGAGGAGCCTGGTGGGCTACAGTCTATGGGGTCACAAAGAGTCAGACACGACTGAGTGACTAACACTAACTAAAGACATATAAACTTCTATTATGTAACAGTAAAGTGGTGCTTTTTACATGCAAGCTATTTTTCAACATTGAATTCTGAAAACTTGGGAACTTATCTCAAAACCACATAGGCTGGTACATCTTCATTATAATTAAAGGTACCTGTTGGGACTTCCCTGGTGGTCCAGTGGCTAGCATTCCATACTCCCAATGCAGAGGGCTCAGGTCTGATCCCTGGTCAGGGAACTAGATCCCACACGCTGCGACTAAGACCTGGCGCAGCCAAATAAATATTTTTTAAAAAGGACAAACTTAAAAAAAGAAAAGTTAACTGTTACTTTGCTTTTTTTCCTTTAGGTTTCCAATGTTCCTAAGTCCATAATTCAAGCTCCCTCATTTTGCTCCTCTCTTATAAAGGACAACACTGGCCCTCGAAGAATGGCTTGCTAACCATTCTAAAAGCTGGAATGGCCATTTTCCTAGTGAAACCCTGTCTTACGTTACCAGTGACTATGCGCTTCAGTGTTGAAAGACTGGGAAATGTGGAGCAACTTATAATGGAGACGCTAATTTATGTTTTGCTTTTCTTCTTGTTTAACAAGACTGCAAACACTGCAGAGAGGTCATGACCCAGGCAAGTTCAGGCCTTGACTTGTAAGCATCATCTTCAAGAAAACACCGAAAAACATTACCAAATAATTAAACTGTGCTGGGTCATTTTGTATATTAATTAGTGGTAGTACTCATGAGGCAGCTTTATCATGAAAAACTAGCTCTGAATATATTTAATATCCTAAATCATTCTGGAGAAAAAGTTGCCAGCAGCATGAGGTGGGAAGGCCAGCTTTAAAAACAGAAGTAGAGCTCAACCCAGAAAGAGAAATCCAACTTGTTAATGTGTGGCTACCAGTCTGAATCTATAGTGCCAAACAAAACATGCCCCTTGATGGGAAGAAAAGAGGCAGAGAGATAACTTACTTGGGAAAAAAATGTTCCCAGAATACTCTGAGATTTTCCAGTTCTGATGCAATAAAGAAAAGGCCTAAATAAAATGACTATCTGCCAATCGGATTATGATAAACATTGTTCCAAGGTTAAATAAGTATTAGTTAACTAATTCTTACTACTATAAGAAGCAACTCAGGTGAAAACATTACCATGAAAAAGGCAGGGCTCAGTCAGGTGTTGATCCTTCAAAAAAACACTTCTTTACATGATGAAGAATGAGCCAAGTACTAAGCAGTATCTAAGCCTTTTGCCACACAAAGGACTAACCAGATAATCCACACCCTTTCATAGGTCCTGCCCATTGATTGGCCCCAATAAACTGATTTGTAACAAAAGTTCATGTGGAAGAAAGCTTTTTTTTTTCCCCTTAAATAAAAATGCCACCAATATAATACTGCAGTGAAATGGAAGGGCTGATTTTAACCTGCTAACAAAAGTAAAGTCAGTTATGCAGTAAAGAAAGGCCAATTCTTTCCCTATCATTCAGTGCTGAGCAAGGGCAATACACCCTGGGTAAGAAGAATGAACTGGGAACAATTGGAAACCCTGAAATGGATTAAGAAGTGAGTGTGTCGGGGGCCTTAAACTTTATTTTCTCGTTGTTAGAATTTGAAGCTTTTGTAAATAAAAGTGAAGCTTCTCTGAATTTGGAATTTGTAAGCCTGGGAAGTAAAAGATAAAATAGATTAGCTGATCAGATCATGAACACGAATTGACTCTGTTCAAGTGTGCACGGAATTATGAGATTTGGTTTGTGTCTCCAAAGTGAGTACGATCCAGCTGGGGAGAGTGAGTAAATATTCAGAGACCAAGGAACACACCAGCAAACACGAATGAGTAACGGCTGCGGGGATACAGCACAGAGGCACAGCTTCACTGGCAGAGGGTCTTCTGGGAAGATTCCTGTAGTATCGCAGAGACACTGGTGAAGAGGAGGCCCTGGAGGAGAAGGAATGAGTCTCCTAATTCCCCCATGGGTGGTGGAGGCAGCTGAGCTAGAGCACCAAGGGCTGAAAACAGAGTCTTCTTAGAGCAGAGGGGAGTAGGTAGCCTAAAAAAAAAAAGAAGACTCTGAACGCTAAACTAAGGAAGGAAGTTTAGTATAAAAAGCAACAAGAAACTAAAGAAGGTGCTGGAGGAGGAAGAACTGTGATGGAGAGAAAGATGATCCCAGTAGTTTCATGCCGGGCGGTCCAGTGGCCTGTGAGGAGGCTGCTATGAGAAAGGCATCTCTGAAATAAGGTCTCAGAGCATGTGCGCCCAGGGAGGATCTGTACCTTTTCATCAGTGATGCACACACATGCCTCCCTTTTAAATGCAAGCCCGGGGTGGGGAGAAAGCAAGGGAGGAGAGGCAAGGTCCCTGACAGATAGCAGCTTGGTGCCGTGGAACAAGTACAGGCGCCGTCATTCACAGCTGGGAGATGTGGGTTGGATTACTGAACTTCTCAGCATCTGTCTCCTCCTCAACCATAAAAATGGGATTAAAAATCCTACTTCTACCTGTCAGAGTAGAGCAGGAGGTGAAGGATACTTGGGAAAGGGGGACCTCTGCCATCACTGTTAGGGGAGGCAGGAAGGAAAGGAAGTGAGATGGTCTTGAGAGGAACCTGAAAAGCCATCCTCTGCCTGGCACTGGGACGCCAGGAATCTGCGACCTCAGGTCAGGTGGTCAAGCACTGGGCACCTGAGAATTCCCTTTCTAACAAGGCAGGCAGGGCACTGGCCGCAAAAGATTCCGAGAGCACTCTCCCAGAGGGCCAAGATGCACTCTGTTCAGGGGAGATGAGTGCTCCAGTCTTCAGCTTAACTAGGGTGACAGCAAGGCCCAGACGAGGCCTGAAGCTAAAGATCAAATACCCCCCAGAAGTATCTGTGGCAGCGGGCAAGAGTCAGGTGCCCTCATGAGAGTCAATGACTCCGAGGAGAAATCAGCTCAGGGGAGAGGCTGCGAAGCTTTCCTGGTAAGAGGTGCTTCAGTTCATCCCATATACTGGTTTCCTTCTTGAAATGCGAGTAACAACTCATACTTTAATTTAGTTCAATGCAGATTAAAAGAAAAAAATTCTACCTACCATAGAGCTTGTACAACTTTACCACTACATTTATCTGCAAGCCTGAATCTTGTTTCTAGCCTATTGACTCCCTGGGGGCAGGGCCATGCTTGATTCATCTCCGTCCTTGCGGTTCTGAGCACAGCACGACTGGTGCATGGAAGACACTCCCATGTTCCCTCTGCGTCGAATGCTCTTCCCTGGTACAGCCACGTGGTTCTCTGCCTCAGAGTCAGAGCTCTGCTTGAGTGTCACCTTTCCCATAAGGCCCACCTTTCCCAAAAGACCCTCTTTCATCGCCCTTTATCAGGCTCTATCCACCTTCCCCAACAGTAGGGATCTCATTTATTCTACCTATTGCTGCTCTTCCCTTGTGAGGACAGGACTTGTGTCTGTCTGGTTTTATTGATGGGTCCAGGGCTAGCATTGTGCCTTGAACATGGTGACCCTTCAAATACATTTGTGTTGAATGAATGAATGGTGATCTCAGTGTAGGTGTCAAGGGCCACAGATCACTCCCCCACTTTTTTGTTACATTTTCTCTTCTGGTTGTGAAATAACACACAATATATGGAAGGTTCAACAGGAAAATAAGTATCTATAGTTACAGTGTCTATGTCTCTGAGTCCCAAGTGTTAAATACTTTGTCAACAAGTTTTAAAGAAAAGAATCTAGAATGAATGGCATGTATGCTTCATATTGTAATATAAGTAGATGCAAAGGATGTCAGACCACTTTCTTTTAGCTAATCAATTGATTGTCAAAAGTTAAGCTGTAACTGTTCATAATACAGATTACTCTCACGGAGAAAAGATTCATTACAAGCCATTACTTTAAGCTGGCAAGATAAGTATTGTTACACATCTCCTATTGGTTTCTCCAAATCCAGGGAAAAATCTGACTGCTATTAAAAACCACCAAGAGTCTGGGCAGTGAAATGAGAGGAATGGGGCTTCTTGGCATATCCTGCATGTATTTGATTTCCTGATGCTCAAACGTCTGTAACTTCTTTTTCTGGTAGTTAAATGTTTCAGTTGAATACCAAAGGAAGGATGTTTCAAATAAATCAAGCTACAATGAGGCAGACAACTACACTTAAACTCTCCATTAGATTTTTACCCCGAAGCAAATTCTTAGTCTGCTGGTTTTGTAACCATCCTCCTGGTGCTGCCAGTAGGAAAGAGGACAACAGGGAGGGGAATTCACGATGCACACTGACTGTGAAATATGCAACTTCACCCCAAATAATTTAAATAATTACGAAAGACAAGAGCAGACCACTTTGACATATTAAAGAATATTTTAGTACCAGTTTGTGAAAAAGACATGGAATCATCAGACTATCCTCAGAGCAGCTCTGAAAGCTTACCTAAGTTCTCTCCTTCTCTCTCTCCTCTCCTGGCTATTTTATAGGTGAGAAACCTGGGGTAACCTTTTACATCCAGGGAGGGAGCTGAAACTAGAGTTCAGGCCTCACGGATATTCCCACTATGCTTTGCCATCCATTTTTATCTGTGCAATATTAAAATTCTATCAGCAGTGGCTGATTTCTTAATGATGAGTTAGATAGGTATACCACCTAGAAATTATGAATTATGACCTCTGAGGAGAAAAGGTTAAATAAATTTAAGAAAATAAAGATGTATGACCATGCCACAGTATTCTCAGTGCCAAAAGGAACAGTTTTGTGGGTGCTTTCATCAGAAACTTAACTAAAATGATGACTGATTCATCAGCGAATCCAGACTCCTCCACCTGGCACCTACAGACTTTCCCTCCCTCCCTCTGCTTTTAGCTTAAGATGCCCTAAAACACCCCCTGTGCTCTACGCAGGTCACTTTTCCTCTTCCTTCTCGTTTAATTTCTACCTCTGTGGTTTTTTTTCGGCTGTGCTGGTCTTTATTGCTGCCGGGGCTTTTCTCCAGCTGCAGAGAGTGGAGGTTACTCTCTAGCTGTGGTGTGTGGACTTTCCGCTGCTGGAGCTTCTCTTGTTGCAATGCACGAGCTCTAGAGCTCAGGCTCAATGGCCGCGGCACACAGGCTCAGCTGCTCCTCAGCATGCAGGATCCTCCGGAGTCAGGAACTGAACCCACGCCTCCGTCACTGTCAGCTCGATCCTTTGCCACTGAGCCACCAGGGAAGCCCTGTGATTTTTTTTTTTTTTTGCTTGTTTCAGAATTCACTAGTAATTATTATACTTTTTAAAGCTTTACCAATAATTAATACTAAAAGAATGTCAAGTCAAAGAAAAGGATGGACATAAAGGGAAAAACTGATTTAATAAATGTTGTAAGGCTTTACTATCTATAGAGATGACACTTGCCAGTAGAACTTATGCATCAGGAGAAAATTTAATTTTAAAATGTCATTTGACTTTTTTAACTTCTTATTTTGTATTGGGGTATAGCCAGTTAATAAAAAATGTTACAATAGTTTCCGGTGAACAGGGAAGACACTTAGCCATACGTATCACTTCACTTGCTCAGCCGTGTCTGACTCTGTTACTGTTAGCCAAGCAGCAAATCAGCTGCAAAGGATTGGAACCTTGGTAGTTATACTGTTGAGTCAAAAGTGAATACAACTGTATGCACGTTAAGTTTTTCTTTTTCCTGATTATAGAGTAATAAATGCTTACTGTAGAAAATGTATAAAATATAAGAAATAATAAAGCAGAAAAACCCACCCATAATCCACCATCTAAGATAAGAGCAGTTATCTTTAAGACAAAGAAATAGAACTTCCTTTTTACTTTTTTCATTTCACTCTTTAAAAAAAATTCTTCTGTGCATTTTAAAATGAACATCAATTAAAGAATAATAAATGCATTAAAATATTGGGAGGCTGAGCGCAAACCTTTCTTTCAAAAAGTTTGGTGGCCATAAAGACAATCAAAGAAAACAATTCTGGCATATTCCCTCCAGGCCTTTTTTCTTTATAGCTGAAATCGCACCTAGAGAATAACTGAGGATTAAGTGGAAGGTGATCTGATCGTTAGGCAGGCAGTTTCTGACACTGGCCCAGTTTATACAGTTACTGCACCAGCAGACAGCCACCCAGCTTCTCATCTCCCTGCTCTGGCTGGTGTTTCTTCCTGTCCTCCCTCCCCATGATTACTCTTTTCTCAGGGAACCGGCACCCTCTTCCACTTGCTCCAGGGCTGGCCCTGGCAGGGTCTGTGGGAGCGTGATGGCTGGCAGGTAGAGGCCAAGGAAGGTGTTGTTCCTGCTGACGTGTCTATAGGTCTGGCTTCTGGCTATCTGGAGCCTAGCTCCTTTGATATGGATTAGTTACTCTGTTGGTTTTATCTATTTTTGTGTATGAGGAAAGACAAGAGAGTTTTCTTTAAAGTGAATACTAAACTGAGTTGTGATTTGTAGTTTACAAAGAATTATAACCAACATTTATATTATTTAATTCTTAAGACTTACATATTAAATATTACCACTGTTCCCGATTTACAGTGAGAAAATTGAGGCTCAGAAAGTGACTGGATTCACACTCAAGCTTTCTAACTCCTGAGCTCTTATTTACACTGCCAACGCCAGTTCTATTAATATGTGTAGTTAAGACCCTTCAGCTTCAAGATGTCCATTCAACAAATAGTATTATCTATATGGCCTAAATAAGTCTGGAAAGACAGAGAAGAGAGGAAGGGAAGGAGAGCGGGAGGAAGGGAAAGCAGAAGGGTGGGTCCATACAGGTAGTCTGGAGCTTTCCCTGTGAAAAGCACTCTTGCCATTCCCCAATGTGAGAGGTAGGCAGGACTGTCAAGATGAAAAATGGTTACAGACCAAGTTGTGACTTAAAAAGATCAAGGCCTTGTTCCACCTATATTCTAATAGCTATCAGGAATATTGATAGACCTTTGTAAGGCCCTCCTTAGTGGTTCTTCTCACTCAATAGCTGTTATGCCATAAAAGTATAAACCCCAAGGAATTTCCAAAGGCCTGTGTATTTGCTTTGGGGACAGGAACGTAGGAGAGAAGCTGTGAAGCGCTATTCTGTTTCACTTGGATTAGAAGGCAAAAAGGGGACCTTTGGTCACAAGCAGCTGTAGGGGAAAAGGCAGTAGGGGGGCAGTCCCTGGAGGCCAAGGTCTAGTGTAATGGGCAGTGTCCTCAGGGCCCCACAGTCCACCAGAAGCCCAGACCCTCTCTCTACTCCTCATGCTGCTGAACTCCGAAATTCCTGTTTCTACTTCATTCTCCCTTTTATAATAGGGATCTCCAATCCCCAGACCAAAGTATTTGTCTTAGGACTCAGGAAGCTTCTGAATTTCAGCGAATGGGAGATGGGGAAGTAGAGTGTCTCTATTTCTTTTGCCAGTATTGCTAGTGAAGGAATTTGAGCCTGGGCATTCCAACTTGGAACGCTGAATTCACTTTCCGTGGAAATGTGCCATATACAGCAGTTACATTCTCTATTTTTCCTAACTTACATGCTAAAAAGGTGCTGTGGACTATCTAAAGGCACCTCTTTTCTTAAAACAACAACTGGGAGATGTATTTCCAGTTCTAAACAATGGCCTTAATAAAATACTAAACCTCCAAGAACTTTAAAACAGGAAGAAAACAGGAAGAAACAGAATCTTAGATGTCAACCCTCGGCTCCAAGCAATGGGAACATTCAAATCACTCAAGAGAAAACACTGATCCTTTTTCAAGGATAAGATTCTTTACAAATGACATTCTCTGTGGACAACACTATACTCCGACTTCTCAGTAACTCTGTGCTTTTCACAATAAGGCATTAATACCTTACGTCTGTGTAGCCCACAGGTTTACACAGAACTTACACGATGTTCACTGGCCGTCCATGGCGGGGGTAGGGAGGAATCATCGCCATTTTACAGATGAAGAAATAGACACAAAGATGTTAAGGGGCTAGTTGAAGACTATAAGGCCAGGTGTCCGTGCTAAGTCTCAAACTCAGCTTTTCTGACTCCAAGTCCAATACAGTGAGTGAGCTGTGCAGAGAGTACACTCATAACTAGATTCATGGCCTCATGGAACACTAGGATGGTAGAATCAACACTTCTCTAATGCTGATGTCATGTCACAGTAATACATCAATATTTAAGGCAATGAGAAAATATTTTGTCTCAACAACATTAGCACTTCTCTATGATTAAAATTTAGAGATTGAATTTTGAGTTACATATAAATGGTGTGTGTGTATGTATATATCTAGCTTATAATTTTTGTATTAATTAATTTGTATTGTAGATGTGCTCTACTGAAAAACAAAACAAAAACTCCATTTAGAAAACATGGTTTTACTGCAGCTGATTCATGTCAATGTATGGCAAAAACCACCACAATATTGTAAAGTAATCAGCCTCCAATTAAAATAAATAATTAAAAAAAAATACAAAAAAAGCAAAAAAAAATATGGTTTTATTTAGCAGATATTTATAGCAATATTTTATAAAAGGACTCAAACTTCTTTCACTGATTTTGATGAACTTAAAACTGTTCTATACACGTGTGTGTGTGTGTGTATATATATATATTCAACTTACACACAACTCTGAGATAATCTACTAAGCGAAGTATACTTTTAGAGAATTTATTTATAAACTATGGTAGCCATCTAATATCACTGACTTAACAAATGGGAAAACTGGGCTACTGAACTGTCAATCATCACCCAGATTTTCTTCAATAAAGAAGTCTAATGCAAAAGTCACCACATCAGTGATTACAATTAATGTGTCTGGCAAAATGACTAAACCTCTTTCCTAAAGTGGTTATATATCTTATTGAGTCATATTATAGTCATTAGCCCAAGTTAATTTTGAACAGATAGACAGAGAGATATTCATGTTTAGGCCTGCATGATTTGGAGTCTCTTCCATTATTTGCTTATTTCGCTAAAGCAACCCAAAGCCTGAGGAGTTGCTTAATATCACCAAGACTTCCTAATAACATATCTGAAGTTAAGATTGCACTGAGATATCATATAAGGATTACAGGAAAAGCAATTTTGTCTAGAGATCAGTGACCTTAAATGAAACCCATGGAGAAACAAACATGTCCTACTTCAGTAATATTGCTACTAATTTGGAGCGGTCTTCTTTTGTAAAAGTGCAGTTTCCAAAGATTTTGCCAGCTGGAATGCTGTGAATAAATTATGAGTGTTCTATGGTATCAATACTATTCAGCTCTTGGGAAGGCGGTTAGCACCTGTTGGGGATGTACCTCTGGCCAGCTGTGACTGACCTCATCCACTTACCCAACTATATCATCAGATGTTATTATTTTCTATATGCCGGGATATGAGGCTGGGAAGCACTGAAGTGAAAAAGCAGTGCTTCTCTGTAAGTTACAAGGTTACTCTGGTACGTATGGATCAGGTCTTCCAAACTGATTTGCAAAAACTGTCAGGTAAACATTAAGGCAGTCGGGTTAATGGGCTTAACTGCTCTCACACTTGTTGAGGAAACTAGGAAGTTATGTCATTTCACAGCTGAGGAGTTCCTTTTCAGGCACTTGGTCTCCCGGAAGGAAAAAAAAAAGGAGGTGCCAGAAGAGATCTAGGAGGAAAATAACAAAGCCATTCGTGTTACAGTTTGCAAGAAGGCTTACCTGGCCTTACTGCCTTACTACTGCCTCTTTCTTGACAGGAAGAGACTAAAGCTTTCATCCTCCTGATCCTGAAAAGCACATTCCCCTCGACTTCCATAAATCTGCAAAACTTGAAAAGAGCCCTAGTGTCATCAAGCAAAAGAGCCAGCTTTAGGAATCTCACTGGAAGGAGGGGTGTCTTCGAGCCTCTCACTGCTAAGCCGGACATTTCCTAACACTGGACAAATTGTACGTCCAGCTCAGGGAGGGTGAACTGCAGTGGTCTTTTACCCTCCAAGCCAATTGTTAGCTTTTCACAGGAATCAGCAGGGAAGCACATGTGAAACCTCTGTGGTGACGGTGAGCACCCCCATGCCTTGTGTGACTCTGCATGTAGATGAAGCAGGCTGGGAGCTTTCTTAGCTACTGCTGCTGAGTTCTCAGAGCAGCCCTTTTCTCCGGCATGGCTCCCTGCTGGGACAGCCCTTTTCAATTTTTCTATCCCCCCTCGATCTCTTCTCCTGCAGAACACAGGGAAACTTGATTGAAATAAAGACCTCGGGAACATGTTTTATTTTCTCCTGTTCAATCCATTTTAGAAAAGCTTTTAATTGGTTTTAAAAAGATGCTAAACAAAATGTGATGATGTTTTTCAGTCTTCATGAACTACAGATACCACTTTTTATACTTTCAAAGGGCTAATAAATCAATCATGAAATTAACTCTCCAGCTAAACTGAAAGCAAATCCACTGAATACCGGGTTCATTAAAAATCTATGCATTTACTTACAAAAATTTAAAATTCAAAGAAAATTATCCTAGTAACTGAAATCTGACTTGAATTTTTAGTCCTACACTGAAAATCCAAGACCAAAGCAATCACAAAAGGAAAAAAGGAGGGCTTGTGAACCAGTTTTAATAAGCCAATTTACAATGAGGGAGGGGAGATGGGGGATGGGGAGAAGTAGAAAAGAGAATATCTTGATCCATAACAACACAGTGCCCTTGAAGGGATCCTTTTATTTCAGCATGTGCACACATGCACACACAATTTTTCTATGTGAAAGCTGAATTACAACAAATGCAAAATTAAAGATTCTGTGACTGATAATGGTTACCGTATTGTTTGCGTGTACAGTTCCTCTTTTTAAAGAAAAATGCCTACAACTTTTCTGTTTCCTTGACAGTGATAAAACAATAGCTTTCTACCAATAGTCCACGCATCCCTACAACATAGGGATTCATATACTTTTCATATTTAACTGCAAACAGCTGAAAAGCCTACATATAATGCTTTGGCAAAGTGAAGGCTTCTACTTCAGAACGACAAATAGTCTTGACACTGGATCACCTTGAGAAATTCTCCCTTATTTTCTTCAGAGGATACAAACTAATTTAAAAAGTAAGATGGTACAGAGAAACCACATTTTTATTTTGTTAAATATATGCCGACTAGAAATATCTTAAGCATTCGTTTCTTCTGCCACTGACTCGCTTACACAGCAGGTCATCTAGCAGTCCAGCTCAGAGCCACACAGTTCTGATTAAGGACAGGCTGGTAAATTAGAATCCCCGCCACTTCCGATCACTAAGGCAACCAGATCTGCCTTTTACTTCTTACATGTTCCTATATTCTTCCTTTCCAATCCTTAGAGAAATTTGTTCCACATCCCTTTCTAATGATCCAACTCCTGTTTCTAAGATTTCTCCCAAGTTGGGCCATGTACGCTTACTCCTTACATTCAGCTCTTCACAGAATCCTCCTTTCTTCATTTAAGCTTCTGAAACTATCTGTCGTAACCATTTTATTAAGATGTAACCCCTATTAACACAAAGTTCACTGACTTAAACTGTACAGTTCAACGGTTTTTAGTAGATTGCACAGATACATGCAACTACCACTGGACTTAGTTTTAGAACATATCTGTCAGGCCCCAAAGAACCCACGGTCCACCAGCAGTCACCTCTCATTCTGCTCACCCCCCACTCCTCCCATCTTGGGCAAACACTGATCTGTTTTCTGTCTCTACAGACTTGCTAATTCTAGGTATTTCACATAAACGGAATCACACAATATGTAGTCTTTTGTGACTGGCTTCTTTTGCTTATCATGTTTTCAAGGTTCATTCATGTTATAGCTAGTACTCAGCATTTTTGTAAAAGGCTGAATACTTCTCCATTGTATGTATATACCACATTAATTTTATTTGATGAACATTTGGGTTGTTTCCACTTTTTGGCTATTGTGAATAATGTTTCCATGAACACTCATTAAAAGTTCTTGTGTGGATATGTATTTTCATTTCTGTGTTGGTATATACCTAGAAATAGAATTGCCAGGGCATGTAGTAACCCTATCTTTAAGCTTTTGAGTGCTAGACTGTTTCCCAAAGGTTGCACAGTTTACCACCAGCACTGTATAAGGATCCAATTTCTCCATCTGCATGCCAACACTTGTTATTGACTCTTTTCCCCTTGGCCATGCCACATGGCTTGTGGGATTTTTTTTTTTTTTTTAGTTTCCTAACCAAGGGTCGAATGGTGCAGTGAGAGACTAGAGTCCTAACCACTGTACATCCAGGGAATTCCCCTGACTTTTTAATTATTGTAATAATGTTCCTTTCTTCAAAGGTCTTACAATTATTTTTATAAAAAAGAAACAGTTATTCCTAAGTCTTTATTCAAGATTTTGGGATTCATTTGTTAATCTGAACACTCACTTCTCTATTTTCAGCTTTAATATAGCTTAAAACTTCAACTATTGGGAGTAACAGTTTACAGAAAAATGATGTAAAAAATCCTTCACAGTGCAAATATGCAGTAAGTTTTCAAGACTGTTGTAGGTTATATTTCTTTTCACTAATCTAAGAAAAAAAAAATAAACCCTAGAAAATCAAGACAAGTCTTCTACCTTTAGATCTAACACATACACACATACAATTTTAACTGTTAACTTAAATATCAGATTCACCAGCTTAACATTAAATATTTTCCATACAACTTACTTTATGTCTCTAACTTCAAATATGGAATTCCCATACAGTTTTTTAAGTTAGTACTTCACCCCTTTGTATCTGCCTTTGATTGGCATTTCTTCAAGATTACAACATGCAGAATCAACCAAGAGAATTCATAGCCAAACATGCTCTGGCAGCCTCTCTGTAATTAACATATTTAACCAACCCTCATAGGTCAGTTTAAATGTGTTAAGCTATCAAAATCACCAGTCTCCAACAGCCAGATCAGTAAAAATGGAAACATGGGAACCAAGATCCTGGCTATAAACTCACCCTTCAAAAGTGCCACGTGACATGAGAAAAATGCAAACTCATCTGTAAAAACTAAAAACAAAACAAAACTCCCTGCAGGACATAAATTTCCCCAAATACAAATTCTTAGAAAAATCTATGAAAGATGGAACAAATGGGAACATGTATTTAATCACTTCTACATTAATATCATGTATTAATATCGCTCATGAGATAAGGGGTGGGAAGGGATGTGTAATATGGTGGTGAACTTATAAAGGAACAAAACAGAATACTAACTGAAACTGGAATTTTGAGATTTTCAGAAAAAAATGGAAAACTTCTCTGCTTCAGAGTAGTGATTAAGAAAATTATTTACCTTAAGACAGAGGGCCAGACTGGATGACCTTGCAAAATCCCTTCGACAAGAGAATTTTACAAGTTTTTGATAATTCTGCTTATTTAGAGATTGCACCATTGTATAATTTACTGGAACAACTCTGTGAAAATGTTCCTTATATTATTTTTACCTGCGGAGGCGCCTTTTTCAGTAACACAAGAAGAGCCTGTAGTACCAGATTAGAAAATCGAGGGCCAATAGGGACATAATCTGAAAGAGAAACATTGCTGTGTTCAGGGATTCGATATACATATGCACATATTCCAAACAGATTTTTCTGCATCAAAAGTAAAAACAGTCCTAAATAAAAGTCGTGTAACTAATGATAACAAGAAAAAAGCTTCTAAATATCCATTTTGTGCTTGTGTAGACATCTTTGATATTCAGAGACAGTTTTTTTTAAAGGGGAAAAAAAATCCCCAGGTCTATTGACTAAACATTTCCAAGAAGCTACTGCAAACCTTGGCAATACAGATGACTACACAAGGCAACAAAACAAGATACTAGAAAATGGATAGAAGGGGAAGTAACAAGCAGTAATAAAGGAAGTAAGGTACTTTGACACAACTGAAATGATGGTAAAGCCATGAAGACTGGCCCACAGACGGTGAAGAACAGTGAATTTTTCAAAGAACTTTCTGTCAAGCTCCTACTCATCCTTCAAGACTTGGCACAAATGTTACCCCCTCTGCTTTCTCTGCATACCACATGTGCACCCTTGCCCGATGCTTAGAGCTGCCTTCCAGCAACAGCCCTCTGAAGTCAAAAGTGATCTTCCCTTTTCTGAAAACCCAGAACACATGGCACGTTCTACTTTATATTAATTTTTGCTGATGTATGTCATAATGACAGCATCTTACTATTTTTCTGAAGCCCTAATGATTCTAGCCCAGTGGTAAGGGCTCAGCAAATGCTTACCAAATAAATGAACCCACATGAACGGATAATAACTATTCATACAAGTGAAAATATACTCGGAGGGCAAACATTCCTGACATAGTACTGTTGCTATGACCACACATCTCAATTGTGTTTAGGTAAAGGAATTTATGCAGAGCTATGAGTATGTGCCCAAAAGCTTTTAAAGAAATAATCCCAGAAACTGAAATGAAATGTATCAAAAAATAGCAGATCCAAAACCCAGGTCACCAGATAAAACTATCTATTTAAGAAGATCTCTTACGTATACCTACTTTGTTTTATAACAAACACTGCCTTAGGAAACAGGAAAACAGATCATAGAGGACATAAAATAAGTCTCAAAATCATGAGGGAACTGCAGTAAGAACAGTTAATATGAAGTCATTACTACACCATTACAGACCCCTTAGGGAAGAAGGGGTTTGTTAGCCAGGCATTGGTAGTATCTTCAGATATTTATTAAGTTACCAGATGGGATCAATTTCAATCAACTTTGTTACAGCATCCTGAGCCATTGTTATAATGAATTTATCCCAGATTTATCTACTTTGTGTGCAGAATAAGAGTAACAACACTGTTTTGGCATTTATTTGTGGAATACGCAATGGCACCCCACTCCAGTACTCTTGCCTGGAAAATCCCATGGACAGAGGAGCCTGGTAGGCCACAGTCCATGGGGTCGCGAAGAGTCGGACACGACTGAGCGACTTCACTTTCACTTTTCCCTTTCATGTATTGGAGAAGGAAATGGCAACCCACTCCAGTGTTCTTGCCTGGAGAATCTCAGGGACGGGGGAGCCTGGTGGGCTGCCATCTATGGGGTCGCACAGAGTCGGACACGACTGAAGTGGCTTAGCAGCACACCTTATGAGCTGAGTACAGGGAATGTTTTATTTATCTTTGTATTCTATAGCAGTGCATTTAAACATAGGAAATGTTTAATAGGTATTTTGAAAAATTACTGTAGGGCACTTGTAACTTTCGGAATGTTTTTAACTTTCACAACATTATCTCATTTCTGTCTTTACATTTACTCTGTGGGATAACTAAGGATGAGAATACAGTCTCTGCTTCACCTGAATGGAAACTGAGACAGAGAGCTGACAACTTCTGCCCCAAGTGTTACTGCTAACTTGTACATTTCACTCCAACCCTAAGCTCTTCTTTCCTTAGTTAAATGGAACTAAGTTAGCAAATGGAACCTCTGAGCTACAGGCAGCTCTGAGATAGAATATAGCTCTGAGATAGAATATATCCATCAATGAAAATTACTAATCATTTATTATGGTCAGGGAACTTTGTGGAAGATACAAAATATGAGACATGGACCCTTATAGTTATGGTCATAAGGCATATTTACCACTGATACCACTGCTGACTTCAGATATAAGAGAAGTTATATTTCCTTATTAGATAAAGCTATTTCTATTGCCCTATGGATTATAAATGCCTGTATTTTCTCCTGTAATTTGTGAGGCACTAGCTGTAATGTGGCAAGGATAGTACAATAGCAGAAGTGATGACTCACCAAGCAGTCTCTCAATGTCATCCACAACCACACAACTGAGCTGGGATTTGTATGCATCATCAAAGATCTAGAAGAAAAGCAAAACCATGGATTATCTCACTGCCTTCAGAAATTACAAGAATTTCCAAGAAGATAAAATTTAGCTAATTCTTGACCAATGCCCCCCGCCCGCCCCTGTCCCAAAACACAGTAAAACACCCAATATTTCTATTCTTTTTAAAAAGTTTTATTTATTTACGGCTGTGCTGGGTCTTTGTTGCTTTGTGGGGGCTTTCTCTAGCTGCAGCGAGAGGGGATGGGTGGTGGACAGGCTTCAGCAGTTGCAGCATGCAGGCTCAGTTGTTGTGGCGAAGGGGCTTACCTGCTCCGTGGCACGTGGGATCTTCCCAGACCAGGGCACTGAACCCATGTCTCCTGCACTGGCGGGTGGATTCTTAACCACTGTGCCACCAGGGAAGTCCCACCCAATATTTCTGACTACACAAAACCAGACTAGTAGATAACAGAACTTTAGAAATTCAAGAGTTCTTACAAATTTACAAGTGAGGAAATGGAGACCCGAAGCAGTTAAATGACTTGCCCAGGACATCACAGCTGGATCACAGCTGACCATGGGGGAGGCTTTCAGCTCCAAGGGCTGGATGCAGCACACTGGGGCATGCTCGGAAAAACTGGAATTAATCAACTGGCAAATCCATCAAGTTTATCACAATGGTCTCTCCTCTCTCTGTCAGGGGCATGACTTCAGTGCCGTGACTCAAGGGCTAAGTGGAGCCACAGCAATGTGCAGGGTAAAACTGAACGTCATTTTCTTAGTGGTAGGAACTGTGGCCCTGTCAGACAGGAGTAACACTGAAAGCAGAGCGTTCTGTCAGCTCAAATCAGACTGTAACAGCCAAAGTGTCTACAAAAGAATTAAAGCTAGGTATAGAATATCAGATAGAGGCATCATCAGAACTAGACAAAAGATGACAGTGAATTAAGATAGCCAAATTAATGGAAATTAAGCAAGCAGTGAAGGAGGCTGTTATATCCTGGCAAGGAAGTAGCAATTTCAAGCCAGATAGAAGAATATATTCTTTTTTAAGTTGAATGTAAGTGCTCAAAGCCTTGAGACCAGCATTTTTGTAAATGTTGTCAGTTTCTATTCCAGCGCTCAGTGTAGCCCACTGGTGTCATCGCTAAGAATTAATCCCTGCATTCCAGTCCAATCCGACTGATGAGTAACCTCAATGCACCAAGATGGTAACCACCACTCTTCTGATTTTGCTTGGTAGTAGCATGACATTCCTACTGGGTACCTTTTAACTATAGAAGATTAAGAATGGGATGGTGGGGGGGAGGAGGGAGGGGGGTCCAGGATGGGAAACACGTGTATACCTGTGGCAGATTCATGTTGATGTATGGCAAAACCAATACAATATTGTAAAGTAATTAACCTCCAATTTAAATAAATAAATTTATATTTTAAAAATAAATAAATTAATTAAAAAAAAAGAATTAGGTACAGGAACAAAGTAAATTAAACCTATAATACTAATCTTTTTCATATTATGTTTAAAGACAACCTGTGAATACGTGGTCTTTAAAGCATTTGTGACAATTAAGAAAATTTACTACGTTAGATTAATAGATTAGCCTTGCTAGTTCAATTTAAAACATGCAGTTGGCTAATTAATTTTGATAAACTTTATGCTGGAAGGTGAAGTATAACTTTAATAGCCTTGCAAATAGTAATCTGATATTCATCATAATTATATTATTGTGTGTGTGTGTGTGCTCAGTCATGTCTGACTCTCTGCAACCCCATGGACTGTAGCCCGCCAAGCTCTTCTGTCCATGGAATTTTCCAGGCAAGAATATTGGAGCAGGTTGCCATTTCCTACTTCAGGGGATCTTCCCAACCCAGATATTGAACCAATGTCTCTAGCTTCTCCTGTACCTGTAGGCAGATTCTTTACCACTATGCCACCATATTGTTAATTTTATTAAATAAATGTAATTATAGATTTACTTTGAAACTTAGAATGTTTTGTTTGTTAAACAACTGAAGTACTTCAAAGAGAAAATAAAACATTTTAAATGTCTAAATACAGTTTAAAATATTTGAAGAAACTGAAGTTGTGAAAATCTCTTTTTGAGCTACCTTTTACTTATAAATAGAATAAAATAAGAGGATTCTTTTAAAGTTTAAGTTTACTTTTGTGTTGAAAAAATAGATTCTAAATTATATAATTTTAATATGTTGAATGTTAATTTTTTAGACCTCTGACTAGCTACACATGGTCTTTTCTATGCTCAAAAGTCACTCTCAAAGATGCAAAATTAAATAAAGAAATAACCCCCAAAAAACTCATCAACAAAAATAAACCCAAAAGCAAAATTTCAACTCATCTGACAATCTACATGGTAAGTTTCTCCCTAACACACTGTATATTCTTTAAGGTAGGAACTGTCTTCTTCAGCATCATGTGTTCAGGGTCTGATGCTTCACTGGTGCCTAATAAACATCTGCTGCGTACACGTGGGAGAGAAAGCCTCTGCTGCTTTCCTTTGCACCATCCCCTGTGCCCGTCAGTCATCTACCCTTTCCTCCTTAGCCATCTGTCTCCTCACTGGATTGTGAGGTGGATAAAACCTTTATTCATGTTACCCCCCTGTACCCAGCACGGAAGAGTATTCAGTAATCTTATCTGCTCAATGGATTCAATGGTTGAAACAACACAAAGTTCTAATTTCATCTTGTCCTAAGTTACTTGCCTCTCTTCTCCTTCAGTATAGCATTCTGTATTGTGTATATATTACGGATTCATAGTATTCTTCCCTGTATTACACCAGATTGCTAGCTCTTTGAAGGCAAGTACTGTTGTACGATGCCTTATCAGAAAGTGATCAATAGATACTTACTGAAGGAATACACTGAAACTTATGCATTAAAGTCAAGTAGACATATCAGGGCAGTAGTTGGAGACACATGACTGAAGTCAGAGTATGGACATCTCATGATGCTGAAACCACGAGAGGGAAGAAGTCTTCACGGAGAGATGGTAGATGCAGAACAAAGGGCCGAGGACTGAATCTTGGAGCGCTGTTCTGCTAACTCATTTAACAAATATTTTTAAACTCATATCATGTGTCAAGCACTAATGAAGGCAATGGAGAGAGTAATAACTAAGGTCACGGGTAACTACGATGAAGCACAGCGTGATGGTGTTAGCAGAGGTACAAGAGGATGAGGTGGCCCAGCACAGCAGCTGTGGGGGCCAGGGTGACACCATGCACATCCTACTCGTTCTGGCACGTGGTCAGACTGCACTTTCTCAACCCCTCTCGAGTCAGGGATGATTATGGGGTTTGCCTTGGGACTGAAATGGGAGTAGACTATTTCACTTTCTGAAAGGAGCTTCAAGAGCCAGGGCTTGGCTCACTCTCCTGCCTTGGCTATCACAGAATCACACGTGCGATGGAGCCACTATTACCTATTAGCTTGAGTCTCTGAGAAGCTGCAGCAGAGCTTCCTCTCTGAGTTATGGTGGACATGCAGTGTGAGCAAGAAATAAACTCTGTAGTGTTAAGCCCCTGAGATTCTGGGGGCCTATTCATTATCACAGCATAATTTAGCCTATTGTGACTGATGTAAGAGCTTATGAAGTCGATGATGGTCTCCTAAATTCAGGAAGTGACATTTAAGCTGAGAACTGAAGGATGAACAATTCACTAGGAAAGAGGGAAGCAAGTGTTCTAAGCAGAGCATATCAATTATAAGGAAGGCAGACGCTTTCACCACCCTGAGCCTGAGCTTTTACCCTGGTCTGAGCCACCAGGGAAGTCAGGCACAGAGAAAATCTAGGAACAGTACAGGAACTAACACAGTCTGTAAGAATTAAAAGGAAGAGGGGTCAGCATTGGCGCCGTGTGTATGCGGAGTGGCGGGTGAGGGATGAAACAGAGGAGAAATGGAAGAGACAATGGAAAAGTTTAGAAGCTGTTCTACTGCGGTTCTTTGCTCTTTTTTGAAGACTGGACTAACAGCAGCCCATGAGGCAAACTCAGGTGATTTCTAGAAGTCATTAAAAATAATGCTTGGCTCTTTTAAAACATTTGCTCAGAATTCTATTGATATGAAGGGCTTTGATGCAAGCATATCATTCTGCCTGACAGACTGTCATGTCATGGATTTGAGTCACAGGGGCCCAGGACATTGTGGATGTACTGCAGTAGTCCTGCACTTTCTCTGAATCAGCCCCTCTTCCTCCTCAAAGCTTATAGAGCTTATCAACATCACTTAGGACATTGCTGGGGTCTGAACTAATGATAAATTTTCACCAATTTATCTCAGATACTGTGATTCACAAAGCATTTCAACTCATTCCACAGCTGACTGCATGGGCTACCTCTAACATTTCAGAAGAAAATACCTACAGCCTTTAATGTAGTTTGTTTTGTTTTTGTTTTTTTTTTTTTACAGACAGTTCTTAATGTACTAATTACTACCATGGGGAGAGGAGTACTCGCAGCTAACTCTCTTAACAACATACTAACCCTGACAAAGGCTATGCCATTCCAGTTGTAACTTGACCAGTTTCAGTTGACTCTGCTTTTATTTAAATACACACACATCTTTCACTTCTCTCACACACATTCTTTCCCATAGGTAGTCACACGTGTACGATAAGGTCACCACTATTCGCCTGAATCCATGTTTCTGCCTAGTCGCCTCAGCCTCTTCCATTTTTGGCTTCCTGGCCCCATGCTAAATAAGGAGATATCAGGATTCCATTGGCAAGTATATGCAATTAGCTGCCAGACTAAAATCTGAGATATTTACATACTGAGTGGGGAAGTTCTACCATAACTGCAGACAGATAAACCCCAAAAGGAGGAGAGATGCAGAAAAAGTAAAACTGTACAGACTGCCCCAGCTCAGACACAACAACTCAAGTGCTGAACCTGCCATCAGTAATAGCACCTGGTGAATACACAGTGCCTTCTCCAGACCAAAAGCCAAAACAACATTTAGCCAGGTGGGCTGAAGCTGGGGATACTGCTGGTATCTTACAGACTCTTTAAAAAATTAACTTAAATTCTGATCCTTTCATGGAGTAAGATGAAAGTATGATGCTCAAGTTTTTCCTGCTGGAGAGGTTATCAGTAGGGGATCACAGAAGATATCATGCAAAGTAGGATACTTGAAAGAGGGGAGCCGCTAGAAAAACAGATAAAAACCATGACTGCACACAGCAAACTGGAGGATACGGTTTTCCCAGCTCTATCAGGGAAGTTTCCTAGAGCATGTAGACTTCTCAGAATGTATGTATTCTGAGAGTCAGGTGAGAAGCCTGAAAGAGAAGGCTGAAGAAAAGAATGGGGAGAATGGAAAAAAGAAAAAAAGTGTGGCAAAGAGTGACAACAGTCAACAGGGCAAAAACGAGAGGTCTACTCTAGAAGATGAAGACTCTCTCTAGAAATCACAAAACCCCACAGTCTACTTAGCTGTGGACATAAGGGGACTGTCATCATGAACCTCTTTGGTGCCTCCTCTCTTGTGTGCAAAGGCGGGCTGTGGGTCATGAGAGATGACCTAAAACGTGGGGAGCCTGGGCCTGTGGCAGGAGCATGCTGGATGCACTGTGAAAGGAGGTATGGAGCTCCTGTTGCCGAGGGCTTGGGAGCACGTCTGGTCACGGACCTTGATGGTGCCGAGAGCTCTCAAGGCACCGAGCCCACTCCTGGAATCTCCACATGAGCTGGGAACCACCTGTGTATAGGGGAGGGGCAGCAGCTGCAGCCTCTGGAGTCTACATGAATGCAAATGGGAACATGCCAGCAAGCTCCTCGTTAATCCCAGCCTTTTAGAATCACAAACCCCAGCAAAGTGTACTTCAAACAGAGTCTGTCCTCCATTTTCTAGAACCTCTTTAGGGCTCTGAGGTAAGTGAAGCCAAATTCTCTGGCTCTTTTGGGGCTGAAAGAGTTCACCTCAATTCAGAAGTGGTTGGCATGAAGTACTGAGTTAGTAGGAATCTGTTGACAGTAGGAATTTGATGACTTAGAAAATCCCCAATGTAGTAAATCTGTCAGCAATTAGTTGAAAGCATACTCTAATCATATTTGGTAGCACATAAAAATGTAAGTGAGCAAATTCAAATCGAAGCTATCAGTAATAATCTCTCGTTTCTAAAAATAACTTGGGAGTAGACCAAGCAAACATTAGCTGTCTTCTAATGAAACTGACTCAGGAAGTGGACCTCAACTTTTGGCAAAGCACTCAAGCTTCCTGGAAATGACCTCAAATTCCCTTATTTGTTCTCCCTGCTTTTCAGGAAAAATTCTTACAGTTTCACAAAATATGACAGACAGACTGGGATATCTTTAATAACATAAGAACTCACAAGGTCTGAAAGTTAAGTTCTACTGAAGAGCTGCACAATCCTCTTTTGCATGCCAGACAGATACAATCGTCAGAAGACAAAGTATATTAAATAAAAAGAACAAGTGCTTGCTGCCTCCCGATCCCCAGGTCCTTACAGGGACCTGTGGTCACTTACAGGGTGTCCACTTGTCAGTTACTGCAAGCACAATCTTCAACAAATCAGCTACATGATATATTAGGATGTTAACCAAAAACATCCAAATTCTGTTGCTTAGTAACTGCTGTCAAAAGATCCAATTTCCAGTTCCGCTCTTTGTATGGACTAAACCATGAAAAGAGGAGGATTAGGCACCATGATTCTGTTCTGTGCAGACTACAATTTGCAGTGGGATTTATAGGAGGATATTCAAAGAAGATTATTTCTTTCTTGCAAAGCTAGTGGAAAGGAAAATGTCTTCCATTAATTTTCAGTCCTTTTAAAAACAAGACTATATGACCTTACTAACGGGTATAGTTTTAGAAATGGCAAATTTTTTACTCGACTTTGTTCAAATAATGTACTCACATCAGACTGTCCTATTTCATCTCTGTACTGACTAGTTAAAATCAAGATCTACTGCATTGTTATTTTTTTCATTTAATGCCATTAACAGAACTAGCAAATAGTTTTTTTTAAAAGTATAGATGCAAAAATGGATAAAGAGATTAAAATTTTAAAACAGAATAATGTTGGGGAAACATAAACAAAATACAGGAAAAGAGAAAGATCTGTAAATACTTCAACTATCTTAAGGGAACATATAATATCTCCTTCCCAACAGAATGTGAGAATACCTCATACAGAGTTTGCTAGTATTGAGAAGTTTACCTACACAGAGAAAGGATTTATTAAGCAAATTAAGAAGTAGAATTGAATCGAGCATAAACTACTTTCATATATTTTAGCACCAGAATCTGATGTGAATAAGAAGTAACAGCTTAATTGTAATTAAAGGCCTGAAAGCTAAGTATCTTAATCTTAGATACTCATTAAAGCGAGCCTAATGGCTCTGTCCACTAACAAAAACTCTTGGTTTTATGTAGCAAAACCAAGCAGTAAAATGATATATAAAGATATTATGGGCAACAGTCCAAGGAAACTGATATATGATGCAGTTACAAGTATAAATTGGCACAACTTTCTTAAGAAGTAGGTTTTATAAACATTAATATTTTTACATAACTTTTAATAGCAATATTTATCATAAATTTACACCCATTAACATTTTTACCTTAGCAATCTCAGCTCTGAGAATTCATCCTAAGGAAATAACCAGAAATGTATGTGCAATAATGATGATAAGTAAGAATAACCACTATACTTTATTGAGCACATATTATATCCTGAGGCACTGTATGATACAGCACAAAAATCACCATCTCATTTAATTCTCATAACAATCCTATGAGGCACCTATTAATATTATCCTCATTTTGTAGATGAGAAAATAGAGGTTTACAGGTTAAGTGACTTAGAGCTGGTAAGTGCAGTGGACCTGGGATTCAAATTCAGGTCTATTAGAAACCTAAGTCCAAATTCTCAGCCAGTAAATTTTGATGCTACTCTCAGAAAAATGTAATAAGAAAATGGGGGCAGTCACTGGAAGTTCTAGAGAAGGAAATGGCAACCCACTCCAGTATTCTTGCCTGGAAAATCCCATGGACAGAGGAGCCTGGTTGGCTACAGAACATGGGGCTGCAAAGGAGGCGGACACGACTGAGTGACTAAACAGCCTCAAATGAGAGTCCTACAGAATACTGTTTATAATTGTGAAAAAACTTGGAAACAATCTAAATGTTCAACAAAAAAGGAATATTTAAATGGACATTACACAGCTACTAATTTAACATAATATTCAGATAAATTTTAATGACAATGAAAAAATTTTATAGGAAGTGGACAAAAACCAATATGTCCAATGTGATCACCAACACATAATACGCTGTGTGTATGTGTATCTGAGAAGAAGATAGAAGAACAAATACGGACTTTATTTTCTTCTGTGTTCTTTTCTGCATTTTCTAAATTATTTTTGAAATTGGGAAAAGCTACAGTTTGGGCGTGGGAAGGATGTACCTAAAAGGAAAGAACCGTCTTCTCCAAAATGATTAAAAAAATTAAAAATTATTCGTGCTTTGGGGAAAAAAGAAAGACACCAGCTTTCCATTTTCACACTAAATTAAAAAAAAAAAATGAAGGGAAGAGAACAATGGTCGGAGGTAGACTAGAACGTCTAAAGAATGGCATTTATATTTCATTTTCAAAAGCAAACTGGAAGACCGAGCACCTTAAATGGGTCTGAGCCCTCAGGCTTTTGTCAAGCTATCATTAGGCAACAATGCGAAAACTATTTGTAGGGAAAGATTCTGCAGTATTTCTAACAAATTTCTAAGACACCTCTGCTTCATTCTTTTCTCCATTCTGTTCTTTAGTCACAGAAAATAATATTTTTCTCCAAGGAAAACCCAAAAAGTCTCAATATGAATTTACTATACTGCTGAAACAGAAATAGTTTTTGTAACTTTAAGAGTATACAGCTGATCCAGACAGTGAATCATGAATCCAAACGATTTTAAGTAAGTTGGTATAGACACATTTTTATACTCCTTAGCCTTCCACTCATCTGAAACCTTACCTTGAAAGGCTGCAACAATTTAAAGATTAAATCATAAGTTATTAAGTCATTAATTTAACCATTTAAGCCTCTAAAATCAGCACATATTACCTTCCCCCCTCAAGTCAATTTGCAAGAGATTGAAATAATAAAAATGATAATATCTCACACTTACAAAGCTGCTTTGATGTGCAGGAGCCTAAAATACTTAAAAAAAACTTTATAGAAAAGACTAGGACCATCCACCCACATCTCAGAGTACATCTGAGGTAGAATCTGGCAGCTGGTGAAAAGCAATGGAGTAAATTACCATCTGCACAGAAGACTACTTTTAGTAGTGAAGTCGCTCAGTTGTGTCAGACTCTTTGTGACCCCATGGACTGTAGTCTACCAGGCTCCTCTGTCCATGGGGTTTTCCAGGCAATAGTCCTGGAGTGGGTTGCCATTTCCTTCTCCAGGGGATCTTCCCAACCCAGGGCTCGAACCCAGGTCTCCCGCATTGTAGACAGACGCTTTACCATAAGAGAGAGATGGAGTTAGGAAAATACAAACAGAATCAGCTGTTCAATTAAATGGGAGGTTCAGTGGCTATGGAGTCCAAGGGCTGTTTAAATTGTTCACCAAAAGAAATGGTTTAAGGGTTCCCTTTAGAGGGAAACATTATAAAAAATACAAAAAACAAAAAGAACAGCAACCCCATCTACATGAGGGAGGTTACTGGTCCTAGAGATTCTGTCCAGGTCTTCCCAGAAACGATAGATACTACTGGTTTCATCTCAGACACCAGTAGTGTGTCTTATGATATTTAAGTTCTTTTCGTGTCAGGCAACAACATTTCCCTCACTTTCACACTCAGTTTTAACGACCCTATGCAGAATATTTATCTCGACGATTCAGTGTGCAGGGCTGGAATCCTGCTCCAAGCTCTGCCTCCCCCATCCATTTCAAGCAGTTGACACAAATGATTTTCTGCTGCTGGCCAAACATGAGACTAACTTCTCAAACTTACATTTTTGGGGAGTTTGCTTTTGAAAAGATGTATTTTCCTCTTCAATCTCTTCCCTAAAGAAACAGGTAATTCTATCCTACGTCTGTATAAAGTGAGGGCCTAGGAACAAGGTAAAAGCACACCTGAGCTGTCTTTACTGGGTAGCAGTCCCATTCTCAAGATTCTCTTCCCTTACTCTGGCAGGCAGATTCTTTACCAGCTGAGCTACCAGGGAAGGCCCTGGCTTTCTCACATCTCTTTAACTTTTAACTTATAGTCAGTTCTTATCTATAAAAAATTCAAGCATGGAAAAAAAGAGTTTAAGTAAAAGAAATACTTCAATTAGGTATATAAATACTAACCTTTCTTCAGTCTGGGAGTATGCAAAATCAGAATATCAGTGAAAACCAAGTGAGGTGAAACAGCAGTAAAAGTGTTCAGCACTGATTTTAGTTGTTTTCGTTTTTAATGAGCAACCACCTACTATCCTAGATGCCTTACATGGTACTTGCTTGAATGTAAAAGCAATGAACCAGATGATCTGAGAGGTCTTTCAGCGCTAGGATCCTATTCTATGTTGTTGTAATTTTCACCGGTGGTTCAAAGCGGCCATGCTAAGAAGGTGACAAATGGTACTTGGAGAAATGCAGAGACGAGGACCACTAGCCTGAGGTCTGCCGAGCGGACGCTGATTATTATCTAAGACATCACCATCTTTCTGTAGGGGTTTTGAGAATATCTTTCCAATGATATAACTTTGTTCTTTCCCAAACAATATAGTCAGCTTAACTGACCCCAGTCTGATTTTGCAGATTGACGAGAGAACTTAAAAAAAAATCCTAAATGAATTTGCTCCATTCTACTCAAACACACTTAACTCAGACCTTTCAGTTGATACAAACTTAAGAAATGAAAAATAATCCTAATACATACTAAGTAAAGCGTAATCTGGAAGATAAAGGTACTTTAATAAAAATACATTACGAAGTTAAATACTATATCTAAAAGTCACCGTTTCCCTCCCCCTAAATTCTGCTGATAATTTCACTTGAGAAGAACATAACTGTTATGGCTTATATATATACACGTGTGTGTGTGTCTACATATACACATGTGCAAAGATAAATATATATATATATGTACATGTGTATGTATACACCCCCCCCCTCCCCGTACATCTGAAAGGTAGGAAGTCAAAATGAAAGTAAAAATCTCGATACCTTCTTCATGGCCTGACACTTGGCTGTCTCAGAAAAGCCAATCATCTTATCAGGAGAACAGATCTTGATGAAGGGGAAGTTGGATTCCTCTGCAATCCTAGCAGCTAAAGCTGTCTTCCCACTGTGAGGAGGGCCTGCATAACGACAGGAGCAAGTCAGGGGCAAAAAGCCAACCTAAGCAAAGGAGAACCAAACAAGTTTCAACTTTCATCCACAAAGTACTGAGGCCTCAACCAGCTGCTCATTAACATTTCCCGACACAATTTCATGGCAGACATGTTTTCCCTTATTAGCAACTAAACAAACTGATTAGCATTTCTCAAAAGTATGATGAAATATATTCCTTCTTTGTCACATAACCTTAATCTTTCAAGCTTCTGGCTAAATATACAAAATGCAAGGGTTTTGCTTCTTTTAAAAAAAAGAGAGAGAGAGAATGCATTCAAATGCATATCAGTACTTATTAGTTCTATCAAATCATTTGTCTAACCAAAAAAAAAAAAAAAAAAAAATCTTCTTAGGAGATGATATTAGGGGCAGGGAAAATTGCCCCTGCTCAGTTGCTTCAGGCGTGTCCAACTCTGCGATCCTATGAACTGAAGCCTGCCAAGCTCCTCTGTCCATGGGATTCTCTAGGCAAGAATAATGGAGTGGGTTGTCATGCCCTTCTCCAAGGGCTCTTCCCCACCCAGGGATCAAACCCAGTCTTCTGCACTGCAGGCAGATTCTTTATTGCTGAGCCATCAGGCTAGAAAACTAAAGACTCAGGTCTTCCCCTGAAGGCAACCAAATCTATAAACTCACCTGTATTTAGACAACTCCTCCTTCCCTTCTGTGTAATAAAAGATGTGCCCCTCTCCCACCCATAAACTGGTCAATTATTCTTTCCCGTCTTCTCAGAAATCTGACATTATCAATTGTACCCTCTCGCCCTTAGTTTCACCTCCCCCTCTTCCCTGGTGCCTTTCCAACAGCATTTAAACATGCTCTAGGCTACTGACAGTTTAATAAAAAAGACTCTCTGACTTCACTACTTTCAACACTACTCTGCCTGGTCCCTTCAAAACGGAACCTCCCTAAACAATCACCTACTCCAGCTGCCTTCACTCACCTTCCAAACAGCCTCAAACCAACCTCCCTCATGGCTTCCATTCCCACTTCACGGCACAGGCTCCCATCAGGGCCACCGATGACCTCGATCTCACCAAATCCAGCCTTGTAATCCGTTGGTCTCTTAGGAGTATTTGATACAATTGACAGCTCTCTCCTTTCTTTAAATACCTTTCTTGGCTTCTGTGACAGCATGTTCTCTTTTCCTTCTCTTAACTCTCTGGTTATTCTTGTTCAATCTCCTTTGTCAACTCTTCCTGCTTTACTTAGTCCTTCAACATTGACACCCTCAGAGATCAGTCCCAGACCCCTCTTCCTTCTCAACCTTCCCTTTCTCTAAGTGACTTCATCCACTCCCATGGATTGAACAATAGTCTACACACTGACAACTCATGAATGTATACTGCTAGCTAAACTTGTCTTCTGAGCATAGACCTACATATCCAATGGGCTACTCAACATTTTCCATTCAATTATCCCATAGAATAGAACTGGTTCAGTGACTCAGGGTGTTTAAGGAAGATACTTGTTGTTTAGTTGCTAAGTCATTTTCAACTCTCGCGACCCCACGGGCTGCAGCCTGCCAGGCTCCTCTGTCTATGGGATTTCCCAGGCAAAAATACTGGAGTTGGTTGCCACTTCCTTCTCCAGGGGATCTTCCCGACAAAGGGATTGAGTCCACGTCTCCTGCACTGCAGATGGAACTGCTGAGCCACCAGAGAAGCTCCATCATCCTATAGGAACCTTGAACTTATGTGTCTAGAAATGAACTCGTGATCTTTGTTTCTGAAATGAACTTCTCTCCTAGAGCTCCCACTCTTAGTAAACAACACCATTCACCAGCCCTGAATAACACAAACCTGGGGATCATGTTTGACACCTCTCTCCATATTCAATCTAGCTACTATTTCTAAGCTTCAACTTCCTCATCTACAAAATACAGATACAGCAGCATCTACCCTTGAAGGACTGAAGTGGGTTTAAATGAGAAGGTATGTGTAAAGTGCTAGGAGAGTGACTGGCAAACAGTTAAAGAGTTCAAAGAATGCTAGCTTCATTATGCTTAATACTTGATCAATAATTATTATAAAGTCTCTTTTATTCTACCTCCTAAATAGTCCTCAAAATAGTCTACATGACTCCATTTCTTCTACTACTATGTAGCTTCAAACCATGATCAGCTCTCATTAAGACCACTGCAACTGCTTCTTACCACTGGTCTTTCCCGCATATTAATATTTTCACCACTCCAATCCACTCTCTATCACAAAGTGGTCATGATGTTTTGAAAATACAAATCTGATCATGTCACTTTAGTGCTAAAAACTCTACAAATGGCTCCCATTGCCCCTCAGGTAAGAGTCTAAATCATTAACGTGGTCTACTAGGCTTTGCACGACTGGCTCCTATCTACTTCTTCAGTCTCATGTTTTAGCCAGTCTCCCTCTCTGTCTCAGTCTCCTTCCAACCCTGGGCTTTTTCATACACTGGTCCCTCTGCTTGGAACACTGTCCCCAGTTACTCTGCCCAGCCAGCCTCTCCTCATCCTCCAGGTCTTGGCTTAATGTGTTTCTCCGGGAGCCCTCACCCTCAGACCTTTGGAAAGAACTAGATCTGGTGTCATGTGGACTCCCTGAACTTTTCTGTTGCTCTACTAATAACTATAAAAAATAACTGGAGAATAGAATGCCCTTCCTTTTTTGTCTACTTGGTAAAATCCTCACTGATCCATCAAAGTCTACACTGAACAGTTTCTTTGACCACTTCCGGGCAAGATGACTTGGATTCATATACCCTTACACACAAACATGGTAGTTAGGCCTTTTTCATGACCAAACTGATCCCTGTGAATGTCTTTGTGTCTCCCACAACCAATTCAATGCCTAAAGCATAGTAAGTACTCAGTGAATATTTATTTAACTGTTTTGAGTACTGTGTTGAATCATAAGAGTCTACCTAAGTAACATGGAAACTTAGATACAGTCCTATAAGAAAATGAGTTGCTATCAATCATCAGTAACATTCTACTGCAAGAAATTTAAATTTGTGCACAATATTGGAACACAGAATGGATTGCGATTTTCAGATCATGAACAAGTTTAGAACTGAAAATTCAGTTTTCTGGAATGTGCTAAATGGTTTTGCGTAAGTGCTTTTAAAAAAAAAACAACAAAAAACTTTTGATGCCATCTCATCACTTTTTCTCACCTTCCAAGAGGACGCTGACCAATGGTGTGCGGTCACTGTTTTTAGTCTGTTGAACCAGAAGTTCCCCGTCTTCTAGAACTCGAGTAACTGGATCACCCCATTTGATGATACCATTCATAATGTAACTTGCATAATCCTCTTGGTTTGTGCCAAATGCCTATGAAGGAAAAGGACAGTTTAATGCATTTTCAGCATTAGTATTAAGACTTAAATATTTAAAGGTATGAAGGATGAGTAATAATCCTACATGCTAGTGCTGTAACAATATCCCATATTAATATAAAAACCCTGAAAAGCAAAAAAAAAAAAACAAAAAAAAACCCCAAAACTGTTTTATAATTTCTCACTTAACTTTTTACCCAATTAGGGGGAAAAAATTGCTTTTACATGAGTTAATGGAATAAAAAATAGATTCTAGGCTCAGATTCTATGAGAGCCCAAGCCCTATCAATCTCTGAGATAGGATATGTTCCAATGTGCTTGGTTTTGTAGGGAGGACATGGGCTGTTTCTGTTAAGAACACAGGGAAAAAGGGAGAATATGGATTTAGAAAATGAAAATGGTTGACTCAGCACACAGAGATACTACCCTAACACTGACTGTAGGTGTCAGGAATTAAAATGGAAATATGAAATTGTATTGGGGCTCTGTGATGACCGAGATGGGTGGGATGGAGGGGGTGGGTGTGAGGGAAGTCCAAGAGGGAGGGGATTTAAGTATATATATAGCTGACTCTGGTCTAACTTGATGAAACTATGACCGATGCTGCGTAGGGCCATCCAAGACAGACGGGTCATGGTGGAGAGTGCTGACAAAATGTGGTCCACTGAAGATGGGAATGGCAAACCGTTTCAGTGTTCTTTCCTTGAGAATCCCATGAACAGTATGAAAAGGCAAAAAGATGGGACACTGAAAGATGAACTCCTCAAGTCGCTAGATGCCCAATATGCTACTGGAGATCAGTGGAGACATAACTCCAGAAAGACTGAAGAGACGGAGCCAAAGCAAAAACGACACCCAGTTGTGGATGTGACTAGTGACAGAAGCAAGGTCCAATGCTGTAAAGAGCAATATTGCATAGGAACCTGGACTGTTAGGTCCATGAATCAAGGCAAATTAGAAGTGGTCAAACAGGAGATGGCAAGAGTGAATGTCAGCATTTTAGGAATCAGTGAACTAAAATGGACTGGAATGGGTGAACTTAATTCATATGACCATTATATCTACTACTGTGGGCAAGAATCCCTTAGAAGAAATGGAGTAGCATCACAGTCCACAAGAGTCCAAAATGCAGTACTTGGATGCAATCTCAAAAAAGACTGAATGATCTCTGTTCATTTCCAAGGCAAACCATTCAGTATCACAGTAATCCAAGTCTATGCCCCGACCAGTAACGCTGAAGAAGCTGAAGCTGAACAGTTCTATGAAGACCTACAAGACCTTCTAGAACTAACACCCAAAAAGATGTCCTTTTCATTACAGGGGACTGGAACGCAAAAGCAGGAAGTCAAGAAATACATGGAATAACAGGCAAATTTGGCCTTGGAGTACAGAACGAAGCAGGGCAAAGACTAATAGAGTTTTGCCAACAGAATGCACTGGTCACAGCAAACACCTTTTTCCAACAACACAAGAGTCTATACATGGACATCACCAGATGGTCAACAGAGAAATCAGATTGATTATATTCTTTGCAGCCAAAGATGGAGAAGCTTGATACAGTCAGCAAAAACAAGACTGGGAGCTGACTGTGGCTCAGATCATGAACTCCTTATTGCCAAATTCAGACTGAAATTGAAGAAAGTGGGGAAAACCACTAGACCATTCAAGTATGACCTAAATCAAATCCCTTACGATTATACAGTGGAAGTGTCAAATAGATTCAAGGGATTAGATCTGACAGACAGAGTACCTGAAGAACTATGGAGGTTCATGACATTGTACAGGAGATAGGGATCAAGACCATCCCCCAAAAAAAGAAATGCAAAAGGCAAAATGGTTGTCTAAGAAGGTCTTACAAACAGCTGTGAAAAGAAGGGAAGTGAAAGGCAAAGGAAAAAAGGAAAGATATACCCATTTTGAAGAGTTCCAAAGAATAGCAAGGAGAGATAAGAAAGCCTTCCTTAGTGATCAGTGCAAAGAAACAGAGGAAAACAATAGAATGGGAAAGACTAGAGATCTCTTCAAGAAACTCAGAGATACCAAGCAAACATTTCATGCAAAGATGGACTCGATAAAGGACAGAAATGGTCTGGATCTAACAGAAGCAGAAGATATTAAGAAGAGGTGCCAAGAATACACAGAAGAACTGTACAAAAACAGAGCTTCATGACCCAGATAATCACAGTGGTGTGATCACTCACCTAGAACCAGACATCCTGGAATGTGAAGTCAAGCGGGCCTTAGAAAGCATCACTACGAACAAAGCTAGTGGAGGTGATGGAATTCCAGTTGAGCTATTTCAAATCCTAAAAGATGATGCTGTGAAAGTGTGGCACTCAATATGCCAGCAAATTTGGAAAACTCAGCAGTGGCCACAGGACTGGAAGAGGTCAGTTTCATTCCAATCCCAAAGAAAGGCAATGCCAAAGAATGCTCAAACTACCACACAAATTGCACTCATCTCACACGCTAGTAAAGTAACGCTCAAAATTCTCCAAGCCAGGCTTCAACAGTATGTGAACTGTGAATTTCCAAGTGTTCAAGCTGGATTTAGAAAACACAGAGAAACCAGAGATCAAATTGCCAACATCCGCTGGATCATTGATAAAGCAAGAGAGTTCCAGAAAAACATCTCTTTCTGCTTTATTGACTACACCAAAGCCTTTAACTGTGTGGATCACAATAAACTGTGGAAAATTCTTAAAGAGTTGGGAATACCAGACCACCTGACCTGCCTCTTGAGACATCTGTATGCAGGTCAGGAAGCAACAGTTAGAACTGGACATGGAACAACAGACTGGTTCCAAATAGGAAAAGGAGTACATCAAGGCTGTACATTGTCACCCTGCTTATTTAACTTATATGCAGAGTACATCATGAGAAACACTGGGCTGGAAGAAACACAAGCTGGAATCAAGACTGCCAGGAGGAAAAAAAAAAAGATTGTCAGGAGAAGTATCAATAACCTCAGATATGTGGATGACACCACACTTAAGGCACAGAGCAAAGAAGAACTACAGAGCCTCTTGATGAAAGTGAAAGAGGAGAGTGAAAAAGTTGGCTTAAAGCTCAATATTCAGAAAACTAAAATCATGGTATCTGGTCCTATCACTTCATGAGAAATAGATGAGGAAACAGTGGAAACAGTGACAGAATTTATTTTGTGGGGCTCCAAAATCACTGCAGATGGTGACTGCAGGCATGAAATTAAAAGATGCTTGCTCCTTGGAAGAAAAGTTATGACCAACCTAGATAGCATATTCAAAAGCAGAGACATTACTTTGCCAAAAATGGTCCGTCTAGTCAAGGCTATGGTTTTTCCAATGGTCATGTATGGATGTGAGAGTTGGACTGTGAAGAAAGCTGAGCGCCAGAGAATTGATGCTTTTGAACTGTGGTGTTGGAGAAGACTCTTGAGAGTCCCTTGGACTGCAAGGAGATCCAACCAGTCCATTCTAAAGGAGATCAGTCCTGGGTGTTCTTTGGAAGGAATGATGCTAAAGCTGAAACTCCAGTACTTTGGCCACCTCGTGCGAAGAGTTGACTCACTGGAAAAGACTCTGTTGCTGGGAAGGATTGGGGGCAGGAGGAAAAGGGGACGAACGAGGATGAGATGGTTGGATGGCATCACAGACTCGACGGACATGAGTTTAAGTGAACTTCGGGAGTTGGTGATGGACAGGGAGGCCTGGCGTGCTGTGATTCATGGGGTCGCAGAGTTAGACACGACTGAGTGACTGAACTGAACTGAACCCCAGATATATACTTCCAAGCTTCATGGCAGTGTTAAGATACCTGAACCAGAAAACAGTGACCCTCTTAAACTATTACATAAGATATACAGTCATCCTTACTTATCCTGTCATTCATTTTTCATTTTATCCCCCAGACTCCTGGAATACATAAAAGTAAGTTACTGCTTACTTAATTAAGTTGTCATAATTGCCTCTTCCTTATAGCCAAATTACTTGCTTTAAAAAATTTTAAGATAGTTTGGTTATGCAGGGCTCTAATATTTTTGGTAACTATTATAAACAACAATAGCAAAATATTAAACCATTTCCACTGCTGAAAGTATTTTATATTTAAAAGTCACAACAGTCATAAAAAAAAAAGCAGACAGGGCTAAAACAAGTTAATTTCTGTCTTTAAAGGAGATAAGTGCAACAAATAATCATTGTCAAGAATGTATGAAGAATTTATACAAATCAAATAAAAACAAACAACAGAAAAATAGGCAAAAGACATGAACGGCCTATCAGAAGATTCTCATATGTCTGACAAACATATGAAGAAATAATTAATTCATAGGTAATCAGTGAAATGCAAATTAAGACAAAAATGAGATCCCATTTTTATATCTAGAAAGAATAGTGAAAGTGGAAGTAAAGTTGCTCAGTTGTGTCCAACTCTGCGATCCCATGGAATGTAGCTCTCCAGCCACGGGATTTTCCAGGCAAGAGTACTGCAGTGGGTTGCCATTTCCTTCTCCAATTTTTATATCGAACTGAATGGCAAAAATTCAGTCTGACAATACCAACTGCTGTACAGGATGCAGAGAACAGGATATCTTTTACATTACTGCGGGCTTCCCTTGTGGCTCAGCTGGTAAAGAACTGGCATGCAATGCAGGAGACCTGAGTTTGATCCTTGGGTTGGGAAGATCCCCTGGAGAAGGGAATGGCTCCCCACTCTAGTATTCTTGCCTGGAGAATTCCATGGACTGTATAGTTCATGGGGTTGCAAAGAATCAGACACGACTGAGCAACTTTCATTTTTCTTTACATTACTGGAGGAAGTGTTTATTGGTTTGTCCACTGGGAAAACATTTTGAAATTCCTAGTTCAAGGTTGGACATTCATATTCCCAAAAACCCAGCAATTTTATTCCTAAATATAGATCTAGGAGAAACTCACTCAAGGATGCCTTAGCAGCACCTGTTTGAAATAACAAAAAACTGGTAATATTCCAACTGTCCATTGACAGGAAAATAGACAAACTATGGCAGTCGCACAGTGGAATGTTATTCAGCAATGAAAATAAATGAAATATAGCACAGAGAATCACACAGATGACTCCTGATACTAAAATGTAACAAAACAGAACGCCTCAGAAGATTAATATATACTACATTTTATTTTATACATTGTAGACTAATGACTGTATGTCATCAATTAAAGATTAAGATGAATCTAATTCCGTGCACCCAAGGTCCATTTAAGAAAGAAAAAGGCATACACACCTTTTTAAGAGGCCTTTCTACAATTTATTTTTGTACTAATAGTCACTCAAATATGAGTGGTTGTTTTACAGGAAACAGGTTAATGTAGCTTATAATATATGCTCCAACTATAACTCCAACTATGACTGTTGAGTTTTAAGTACATTTTAAGAAAATTGACCTTTTTTAAAAAGAGCACTGAGCATAATTAAAAGTTTCAGAAACGAGAGTAGTGAGAGGAACTAGAGATATTGAGCAAGAGAAAGGAATGCCCTAGAAGAAGTTGGGGAAAGTTATGAAAGAGATGAGGGTTAATTTTAAATGTCAGTAACTATATATGAAGGATGGATGAATCAGGATGAATTTAGGTTTCTATAGCTTCAGACATATAAAGAACTAATGAAAAACTAGTTCAAAGCAATTTAAGAACTAACTGTTAGAAAGTCTCAAAATTGAATGGCCTGACTTATAGGATGGTGAGCTCCCTATCATGAGAAATATTTCAGTAAGTCTTGGCTTCCCTGGTGGCTCAGACGGTAAAGAATCCGCCTGCAATGTGGCAGACCTGGGTTCGATCTCTGGGTTGGGAAGGTCCCCTGGAGGAGGGCATGGCAACCCACTCCAGTATTCTTGTCTGGAGAATCCCCAGGGACAGAGGAGCCTGGCAGGCTACAATCCATGGGTCCAAGGGGTTGCAAAGAGTCAGACATGACTGAGCAACAGAGCCCAGCACAGAGTTACTGAACAGATGTTTCTTATACTGGACAGTTACACTATTGAGACTTTACGTTTTTCAAAAAAACTACACATGATATAATCTTCCAAAATACAGGGTAAAACAGCACTTATTCTTCTCCTGATTTGTTATTTTTTGACTTACGCATCACTTGATATTTGTACTCACTGGTTTGATATCATTTTCCAAAGAAGCAAGGAAGTCCCCTCTTGTCACCTGCAGGCTCTCTGCTTTCTCCATGTCCACTTCCACTTTAGTACTGGCCTAATGAGAAATGAAAACAAAGTGTAAAGGACTTCCAAGATTAAAGAATATTTTCAGCCTAAGAATATATCACCTGAGGATTTAAAAGGCCTATTTCCACAGAATAAAAAACATAAAAAACAAATTCACAAACACATATATGTCCTTCGCCTGAACGATTCCACTTCTAGGTGTTTATCCCATGAATATACTCACAAATGTGCACAAAGTTGTATGCACCAGGAGATCTACTATAGCAATCTCTAACAGCAGAAGACAGGAAGTACATTAAAGTCCATGGAGAGGGTACCAGTTAAGCGGATTATGACACATCTATACTGAAGAGCATCAGATAGCCATTTTTTCCCCCAAAATGAGGCACGAGGAGAAGAAAATATAAAGAGGGGGTCTCTAAGAAGGTGGTTCTCATTCTTGGCTGCCTATCAGAATGATATTCACACACACACACACACACACACACACACAGGTGCCCAGTTCAAACCTGTAGGATTTTGACCTAACAGGTCCAGAAGAGGGTACAGGAATTCATATTTTTATAAAATGCACAGGTGGTTCTGATGCTCAACCAGGTTTGTGAACCATTATCTTAGGAGACCAAGGACCTACGACTTTGGTTTTTACTCATACTTTGTGCTCATGACTCTGTGTGCCAGTTCCAAATACTCTGCTCACTGCACCTGGAGCTCCTACATAGAACAGACATCTGGAGAAGCGTCAAGGCCTTTATCAGCACTTGGAGCTGCCTGCACCTGATGAGTGAATGAGATACCAACACACTTTTTAATGTGACTGGGCTCACTCCCAATAGCACAAGGCAAGTGAGTCTAATTTTTAAAATGGTACTATGGGTTTTTTTTTTTTTAAACCTATCTTCAAAAAATCTGACTATAAAACCAAACTATGTTAAGCAATATCAACCTTCTAAAGATTATTATAAAATATGAGTCACGTGCTTTAGAAACTGACTGCTGAGACAAACAAAACGACAGACATTTTATAAAATCTCAGCCTTATGGGATAGAAAGAACTGTCAGAAAACTGGAACAAAACAGCAAACAAAATACACTTCTTTATCTCCCTTCCTGCCCCCAACCCCATGAAATCACAGAAAGTGAGAGAGAAAGGTTCAAAAGCAGGGAACATGAATCTGGCAGTTTTAACTTCCTAATCTAAGACAAGTCTCAGAGGAAGGAGCGGAGAGAAAGAATAGAGAGAAAAAAAAAAAAAACAGTAAAAGAAGAAAAAAATGTCCCCAGCTGAAGAAAGGTGTATCTTTGCAGTTTAAAGGTTTCAATGAGTAATCAGGGTAAACAAGAAGAAACTTACACCTGTCTAGACACACTACTGTAAGCTATCAGAGCATCAAAGGTGAAGAGAAATTTCTAGAACCTTTCTGAGAGACAAAAACAGTTCACTTGTAAAAGGAACAGAAATAAACACTAGAAACTAGGAGACAATGTAACCACATCTTCAAAAATCTACCTGGTTATCATTACCCCAGAAAATGATTCTCGTGTGTACATAGGGAGACATGGGCAAGTGTTTTCATAACGGTGTTATGAAATACTATTATGATTTCCTCTTAGAGTGAACCTGCATTAAAATGACAGAAACATAGCAATATGCAAGGAAAATCTTGTCTATTTTTTGGCATTTGCTGAAAAATAAGAGATTCTAGGACTGCAACAAGTGTAAAACTCATATTTTTACTATTAAGAAAGGACTCACTCAGTGAACGAAGGTGAATTAAGATGGTTGAGGGACAGTTATTTTAGAACAGGTTGTTTTCAGGCCTCCATGAATTTTACAAGTTACCTAATTGTAAGTAAGCAATATTACAGTTATAAAGTTTTTCTACCTATTCATTAAAATAAGTTTCTTAAGGACTTCTCTCGGTTAACTTTTACTATTTTTTCAAAAATTTAAAAAATTTTAAAAATCTACAATTCTGAATTTTTATTCATTCAGAAAAACTTTTCTCACTTGTCTGAATTAGATCAATCTTTTCTGCATTTTATTTATAACAGCTAATCAATATAGAAGAGGCACCATCTTTCAGCTTATTCCTGCAGAAACTAATAAACTTGTATTTCAACACTAGCAAATATCCAGTGGTCACCCTTAAATTTAATAACCTTTTAAATCTGACCTTTCAAAGTTCTTATCATTCCTCTTAAATTAAGGGTAGAATGACCTTAATCAATCAAAATTCTACAGAAAATAAAAAATAATTTTATTGAAATTCTGTAAACATAAATCACTTTTGATTCCTTTATAAAGTGCACATGTGTCCTGAATTTATTTCCTTATAACAGATTAGCACAGAAGAAATTTGGGTTATGAATCTTCTCTACCTGAAGCAGAAATTCCTTTCAGCTAAAAACAACCAAATGTCACATGAATTTTAGGTGACCACAAACATGGATCTAAGTATAAATGACATGAACATCAGGCGTTTGTGACTGGATTTTCCACTTGTTTCAGAAAACATGAAAAAAACAGGTTAACAGGGAAGACTCGTTTAGTTTATTCCATCTGACTTTGTCAAGTCTAATTCTTTTGAAAAGGAAGCAATATAACACTAGTGATGGCTTTATTTATTTATTCATTTGGCCACGCCATGCAGTTAACAGGATCTTAGTTCCCCAACTAGGGACTGAACCCAGGCCCTGGCAGTGAAGGCACTGAGTCGTAACCAACCGGATAGCCAGGAAATTCTCAATGGCTTTTTATAATACAAAGGAAAAACGTCATAATAAACAGATGAATGTCGTGTGTAAGTTCTACACCAACTGTAAGTCATTAAGTTTCAAATTAAATACTTATTCATCAATTACTACTAATAAAGCTCTGAATATATACAGCAATGAAAATACTAAAACCGTGTGCTTTTTGTTCAACTAAGAAGAGTCCTGCTGGGAAAACAACATTTAAAGACCTGGGCAGTGCAGTTTTTTTTAAATGCAGAAAAGAGAGCAAATAGTACTCTTTCTTTTCTGAGGTTAGTGTCTTACACATCTCTCCCTTTCCTGAAGTACCTATGAAGTCCTTTGCATTGGATATTCCACAGATACTGAAAATAATCAAACGCTGTTTGGTACAAAAAGTGTTGGTCACAAGGCTATATGCGTCACCTAAGTTTAAAGATAATTTAACCACATGGAAAAAGTGAGGGAAATAATGTCCACTATCTGTACTACTTCTTACTTGCAAATCTAAAGGATAATATGTTCTGTACAGTGGTGGTTAAACATTTTAGCTTTAAATTAGAAATATTATAACTACAAATAGTTAACCAAAATTTTTAAAAACTCAGATATGGAAAAGGATATATATTATATATTCTCAAATATATACATATTCTCAAAGTAGCCATAAAAACAAAATGGAAACGACAACAAACATTTATATAATCTGTAAGGCACTTTCACAAACAGTATTTGATTTTATTTTCACAACAACTTGATGAAATAGGTAGTTATTTCCTCTTGGCAAATCAGAAACAAAACAGCAGAAAGAACTGTAACACATAACCACACCTTCTAACTACAAAACCTGTCACCATCCCACCATTCCTCATTGCCTTGTGTGTAAATAAATCCAATACACATTGGAAGAAAGCACGTTTCTTAAGAGCGGCTTTAGAGACATTTGGGGATAAGGTTATCGTGATAAAAATGACAAATGACTAAATAAGATAAAAATCCAGTAGCTAATGCATATGAAAAATCTGGTAACTAATAAACTCGTAATTGTGGATTATAGCATCAAGAAGCACTGATGGTGGACTGAGGTGAAAGATCAGTATAGCGGGGAGCAGTTTCCACAACATGTATATAATTTCTCTTGAAGTCACCGTCACTTTAGCACTTCTCCTAAGATTTCTTACAGCAAGGAGGACGAATGGATGAATGAAATGAGTAGATCCACCTATAAAGGCTCCAGCACTTATTTCCCACACTATCCAGTCCTTTGGCATTCTTGGGGTCTTTTGTTTTGTTTTTTAAAGCAGTAGTACTACTATCCTCCTTGCCACAGGGTCTCCAGGATTTTAAAGACGTTTAACACCTTGTCTAAAGTGGCCTCTTCCATTACGGCAGTCGTCCCCAACCTTTCTGGCACCAGGGACTGCTTTTGTAGAGGACAATTTTTCCACCAATGGGGGAGGGTTCAGGCGGTCCTGTGAGCGACAGGGAATGACAGATGGAGCTCTGCTCCCTTGAGCACCTCCTGCTCTGTGGCCCAGTTCCTAATGGACCATGAGCTGGTACCAGCCCCTGGCCCAGGGCGTGGGGGACCCTTGCATTATGGCATCCTTGAGTGAGAATAAAGTCAATTATGTTATGCAAGGGAATTAATTATGATTTATGGATAGAGTTTGATTCAGAATACATATTTACTAATATAAAAAATATTTACTAAGCAGCTACCATATTCTCAGTATCAAGACCTAGATACTGTGAGAGATTCAGAAATGAATAAGATAAGGACTTCAAGCCTAGAACAAGGGTTGACAAACTTTTTCCACGAAGGGCTAGACAGTAAATATTTTAGGCTTTGTGGGCCATGTAGTTTCTGTTGCAGATACTTAATTCTGCCATTGCAGCATGAAAGCAGCTACAGAAAACACATAAATGAACAGGTGGGTCTGTGTTCCCAAAAACTTTATTTCTAAAAACTGACAGTTGGCCGGATATGGCCCATGGACCACAGTTTACTGACCCTTGGTTTAAAACCATTGCTAGGGTATATCCAAACAAAACATACTCAACCTGTTAGGCTTTTATTATTTCTTGCGTGAATTGTTACACAAGTTCCCCTCTCTTGTCTCATGTCGCCAACTTTACTCCCCTAACACTCCACTCAACCCAGCTGCCACAGTGAGCTTATGTTTTAACACTATGCCACTGCTATTCTTAAAACTCTTCAGTGACTTATAGCACTACTCACAGAAAAGGCGTCCATACTTCTGAGCACAATATAAAAGGCTCTTTGTGCTCCATCCCCTGCATTAGCCTCCTGACTTATCCCCCACCATGTCTCTACCTCCCCTTCCCCACCTTTTATGCTGGAGCAATACTGAATTATCCTTAACACACCATGCTGTTGTGTCTTTGATCCTCTGCGTATGTTGTTCTTTCTGCCTAAAATGCCTGGCCCCACCAGGAAACACGTTCACCCAGAAATTCCTCTGTGAAAGCTCCTCTCACTTGATAAGCTGACCACACCTGACACCTTTTCACTTTCTTACCTTGCATGTACTTTCTATTACTGTATGTGGAGGATTAGACTGTGAGCTGCTCAAGGGGAGGAAATGGGTGCAATAACCCTTAGCACAGTGTCTGGCATAGAGTAGGCTAAATAAATCCATTGACTGAAGGTCAACAGATGGTATCATAAATGATACATTACTATTAATATTAAAAAAAAAAAAAAGCCCCATGGCCGTGTCATGGGGCTTACTGAATCTCAGCTCTCCAACCAGGGACTGAACCTGGGCCATGGCCCTGGACCACCAGGGAATTCCTGGTACATTACTAGTTCAAGAAGGAAGAGAACACATCATCCTTGAAAGGGAGAATCAGAAAATTTTTTGAAGAAAGTGGTGGTACATGAGTCAGGTATCAAAAAGGTAAGTAGGGACTTCCCTGGCAGTCCAGTGGTTAGGACTCTGTGCTTCCAATGCAGGGGGTGTGGGTTCGATTTCTGGTCAGGGAACTAAGATTCCATATGCTTTGTGGCACAGCCAAAAATGAAAGAAAAGATAAGCAACATAGAGGGTAAAGATTCTCAGTAAAGCATAAAAAAAAAAAGCAACATCAGAGAAGTAGTAAAATACATTAATATCTGATGACTGGTAAATATTTCAGCTTGGCTGAAGTATATGAAGAATAACTGAGAACACACCAAGAAGGGCCAATTTAAGGTCATGTCTAAAAGGGCCTTAAAGACCAGGCTAAGACATCTGTTCTTTGTTCTGTAGATCATGGTTAGTCGCTGAAAGGTTCTGAAGAGTAGAATGCTATGAAACAGGAAGATTAATCAAACAGAAGATCAGTGGTACAATGAGATCTGAAAGATACTGTCAAGGTAGAACAGACAAAATCTGGCAAATAACTTGAGGTAGGGCACAGCAGAGTGGCAGAAATCAAAGATAATCTTGGAATTCTAAGCCTAGGAAATTGGGATAAATAGGGAAGTAGGAGCAGGAAGGAAAGTAGTAAAAAAAAAAAAAGTGAATTTGGTTTTGGAATATTAAATCCGAGACCTGATAAAACATCCAGGTATAAAACTGAAAGTGGGAGAAATATACTTTTAAAAGATGAGACATAAATCTGGGAGTCATCAAACTACAGGTGATAAGTAAAACCTGAGAAGGGATGACAAAGGATCAAATGCACTTTATCAAGCTTTGTTTACCAAAATAAAAGTATCCTTTGTATGTATTTCTCCTAAAGCATCAATAACATTATTGTATTAATTTGCAAACACATCCATTTCCCTGTCTATTCTTTGTGGGAAGAGGTTGTGCTTCATTACCTTTGTGTCTTAATACTTTGAAAACAGCTTAATACTTTGAAAACAGCAAGTAGGTATTTAATATGTTGACTTAATGAAGCAGCCCCCATAATTCCAGCATGTAGGACATCCAACTTCCTATGACATGTTACAAGTCAACATAGCACAAGTTTTTAAACAATTCTTCAAAATCACCATCTTCACATATGTGCATCAAATGGGGGCAACCTAAGTTAAATGGGTCAGTAGTTTCCACGGGGCAGGTGCTACCATTATCTTTTTTTCCAACTACTCTGAAGACGTAGCAGTTGACAATTAACTAATACCTTTCATCATGTCTGTTCTCCATCGAAAGTCAGTCAGCATTAGTTTAGCCCTTGGAAGGCTTGAAAGAAAAGAGGAAGAATACTAGCGCAGGACGTACAGGGCTGTAGACTCCTATCTGGCAGTGGATTTTACTGACCTTTATGTGTCTGTTCATAGCAGTGGACTGAGCTGCTCGCACCAGACCCTCCAGCTCAGCGCCGCTGAAGTTCTTGGTCTCTGCAGCCAGTTCTTTAATGTCTACGTCAGCAGAGAGTAACTGATGCCCTCTCATCCTTGCTGTGTGGATGTGAAGGATCTGTAATCGGCCCTTCTCATCTGGTAAGCCTGATAACATCGGAAATAAAATAGATAATTATAATCCTAATGCTTTTCTTATAGCCACTCAAGTATATAAATATCTGCTTTTCATGATATACAACTTCTCTAAAAAATATTGAGGTATATGACTTCGCTCCTGCTAATGAACTCTAATTACAGCCCCCTACCCCAATCGGTGACAGAGCTATTTACCTATCTCCATTTTAACTTCCAGTCTTCCAGGTCGAAGGAGAGCCTCATCGATCAGATCTGGTCTGTTGGTCATTCCTGAGCACAGGTGTTAAAACAATACACAAATGATCAGAATTCAAAAATAAGATAAAATACCCTTTTAGCATATGCAAGAATAGTTGCAAGAATTTCCCTGACAAGCTAAGAGGACAATTTTATAAAAGTCAAATAGAAAAGCAATGATTTTCAAAAATATTATTTGTTCTTAACCTAAGAAAAATATCTGGGGACTTTGCCCTAGTATTTCACTACTGTACACACCAGTGGAATATAAATGTAGTGAAAGCATCAAATATTTAAAAAGAAAACATTAGGTTCAAATGGGGTAGGTAAGCTGTCAAAGTGAGAGAGGGGCAATGCGAACATCTATCTCACTTCAAGATCCCTTCCCTTTTTTGTAGGCAAAAGGTTTTCAATCTTCATAAATAGCATAATTTGTGTTTTGTTTTCAAAGTCATCTTAAGAAGAACTTCAGTATATAGGGCAGTTAAAAATAAGTTATAATAGGGATGCATGATCTGCCCTGGCCTGCACAGAACCTGAAGAACCTCTGAGGACCCTTGGAGGCCTACAGAAACCAACGTGAAAGCCACCACTCACACAGCGCTGCCTTTTTCATCTGGTAACTACAAGTTTAAAGCCATGAGTCACTAGAACTCATCTTTCATTTGTCTTCTTGGGACTCGTTATTGTTCAGTCGCTAAGCTGCGTCCGGCTCTCTATGACCCCATGTGCTGCATCACGCCAGGCTTCTCTGTCCCTCACTATCTCCCAGAGTTTGCCCAAGTTTGCCTAGAGTTTACCCAGAGTTTGTTTATTGTGGCTAGACATTAAAACAATGAAATTCTTCAATATCACTTGATTCTAAGTGATTTTTGGCAACACTGGCCAAAATGTTTGTATAAAATTGCATATACATTTTATATGTAATTACATATAAAAATTACACTCAAAAATTACATATAAAATTAAAAGCTACACAAATCTGAATTTGAACCTGCGTATCTAATATTTTTGAAAGCACAGTACTTTATTTTTTAATCAAGCAAACATACCAATGACTAAGATGTTGTTCAGTTGCTCTACGCCATCAATTTTGGACAGCAGCTGGTTGACAACAGTGTCATGAACCCCTGTGCTACCAGCCATGCTCCCTCTCTGCTTGCAGATGGCATCAATTTCATCAAAGATGATGATGTGCAAACCACTGTTAGCACCAAGCTAGGAAGGGAAGAAATTACATTAAAGGTCATAATTTGAATATATTATCAAACAAGGTAATCAAGAAAGCAAAACAAAGCTTTCACTCCATTTGACTAATAAATATAGCAAGTATAATCATGGCTGCTGCCCTCTCAAAGGTGGAACTGCAGTCTAAGAATTCTGCAAAATAAAAGGCATTCCAGATCTCATATTTAACAAATAAAATGAAAACATACACTATATACTGATATAAATGAATATCCATCATAACTAACTATTTATTCACACACATTTCTTACCTCATTCTTTGAAAGAACTCTCAAACATTTCTTAATTCCATGAATTTCAACTCCTTCCCATTTTCCCTGAGTTTTGGTGAGAGGATAGCCCCCAAAGCAGTAGGTTTAATGTTTATCATAGTATATAGCTAAAGAGGAATTCCACTCAGAGGTGGACTGGAAACTGGACAAATGGGAGAAGGTACTGAACTTGATTCATACTCAGTTATATCACATGAAAAGAGACTGCTTCTTCTGAACAATAAAGTGAGAAAAGTGAAAGTGGAGTCGCTCAGTCGTGTCCGACTCTTTGCAACCCCATGGACTGTAGCCTACCAGGCTCCTCCCTCCGTGGGATTCTCTAGGCAAGAGTACTGGAGTGGGATGCCATTTCCTTCTCCAGGAGATCTTCCTGACCCAGGGATCGAACCCTGGTCTCCTAAATTCCAGGCAGACACTTTAACCTCTGAGCCACCCAATTTATCAAAAGAACACAGTCAAGCAGGTGCTGTTTCCTCTACATCGTGATTTCTGTTTTATTTTGTTGGATATAAAGTCATAATGAAAAAGAAATCGGTTTATATATTTTGAACTTCTAATAGATGCAGATACTTTTAAATGCCAACACTGATTAGGTTACATTATCATGAACCTTCTAGCAATTTATATTTAAGTAATTAACTCTCTTGTCAGGAACCAAAGGCAGAAGTGCACTGTACAGACTTTCTTTAAAAAAGAAAAACCATTAGGGATTAGTAAAACAGACAGGTGAAAATAAACATAACCTAAATACAACAACTCATGGACAAAATCAATGATGGCCACAACGAGATTCAAGATTAGATATGACTGGTATTCACTAAACCTCTGGTAAGGATATCATTTTTTTTAATGGACAAAATTTTGATTATGAAAGTATTAGATGTTAACTGAGAAAAAGTTATAAAACAAGTAGAAATAAGTTAAAAATAAATTATCAACATATCACTTAAAGATAAATGCTATTAACATTCTTCAGATTTGTTTTAAATTTACCTTAATTAAAAAACTGGAAACTCATTACATCTTTCATTTGCTTGAACATTAACTGTTTCTTTTTTAAAAATCTAAATTCATTATTTTTGGTTCTACTTGCAAAATACATGATCACTATAAAAAACTGGAACAATACCAAAAAATGTAAAGAAATCACCATCATCCAAAATCAACTAGCAAGAAATAACTGATATTAATTTGGTACTACGTAAAAGTTTGCATTCCTTTTTTCAGTTCAGATATCAGTATTTTAAGCTCTTTCCCATGCCTATAAGTATACATTGTAATTTTTATATTACAATGTATACAGCTATACATTACAATTTTTAATGCCCCATAATATTTCATCGTTATGATTGGTTTTATAATTTAATTCCTCTATTCCACATTAATTCTTTACTGTCAAAGACTTAGTAATTTCTAAGTTTTTAGCATTATAAAAGCTGTTGCAATGAACATTTTTATATTGAAATCTTTGACAATACTTCATGAAGGCAAATTGTTAAAAGGTGTGTTGAGTATTTTAATGCTCTTGAAATAGGCTTGCAAATCTTTTCCAGAGAGGTTTTATCATTTTATAATAATCCTACCACAGTATATAACACTGCTATATCTCCACAAGTAAAAAGTAGTTCCCAAATTGACAGATGAATAATGGCATTTCTCAATCATTTTTAATTGGCACTTGTCTAATTATTGATGAGGTTGGTACTTTTTAAAATCATTTATAGGATGAAACTGGAGCCGATTATACAGAGTGAAGTAAGCCAGAAAGAAAAACACCAATACAGTATACTAACACATATATATGGAATTTAGAAAGATGGCAATGACGACCCTGTATGCAAGACAGGAAAAAAGACACAGATGTGTATAACAGACTTTTGGACTCAGAGGGAGAGGGAGAGGGTGGGATGATTTGGGAGAATGGCATTCTAACATGTATACTATCATGTAAGAATAGAATAGCCAGTCTATGTCTGACGCAGAATACAGCATGCTTGGGGCTGGTGCATGGGGATGACCCAGAGAGATGTTATGGGGAGGGAGGTGGGAGGGGGGTTCATGTTTGGGAACGCATGTAAGAATTAAAGATTTTAAAATTTAAAAAGTAAAAAATAAAAATAAAATAAAAATAAAATCATTTATATATATTTTTACCATTGTCAACTTTTCTCTTATTACTCGTTCATGTCCTCTGTACATTTTTCTCTTGAGACTTAATAATTTTTATCAATTTATTAAAATTCTTTATACATTAAGGGTATTATTATATTTGTTATACATATTTTGTCCCAATTTGCCATTTGGCTTTTAATTTTACTTATGGTATATTTTGGCTTCCCTGATAGCTCAGTTGGTAAAGAATCCACCTGCAATGCAGGAGACTCTGGTTTGATTCCTGGATCAGGAAGATCCCCTGGAGAAGGGAAAGACCACCCACTCCAGTATTCTGGCCTAGAGAATTCCATGGACTGTATAGTCCATGGGGTAGCAAAGACTTGGACATAACTGAACAACTTTCACTCATGGTATATATTTGGTAAATGGAAGGGTTTTCAAAAATGTATTTTTACTATTTAAGCAGCCAACATTATCAATTTTTATTTTTATGATGTTTTCTGTTACTTTTATCTTTAAAATCTTCCCTTATTACAGACACTGGTAATCACCTACATTTTATTCTCTTGTAAATTTTTACTTTACATATAATTCTTTAATCTATCTGAAGTTTAATTTTTATATATAATACAAACCAGGTGGTTCAGTGGTAAAGAATCTGCCTGCCAATGCAAGAGATGCAGGTTTGATCCCTGGGTTGGGAAGCTTCCCTGGAGAAGGACATGACAACCCACTCCAATATTCTCGCTTGGAAAATCCCATGGACAGCAGAGCCTGGCGGGCTACAGTCCATGGAGTCACAAGAGTCGCACATGACTTAGTGACTGAGCACACACACACACAGAATCCAAGTAATTCTTCAAATATTAGGCTGATCCAAAATTGTTGACTCAATAATCTTTTCTTCATCAAGACAGTATTTCTATCAGGTTTTATATTTTTACAGATGATAGGTATTTTCAGCCTATACTATGGACAGTAGCACCTGGGGCAAGCTCTTTCTCTCCATACCCTTTTCTCCTTTATTATAACTGTCTTGGTTACTTTCAACCATGTTTCCTGCCCCATGATTATCAGAATCCTTCTACTAGAGTGAAAATACGTTCTCCAATTAAAAACAAACAAAAAGCCAAGTTTTGACTGAAATTGGATTTAATCTCTAAATTAGTTTAGGAGGTACTGACATGTTTATTCAGTTCTAAATATCTCTCTCCAACTATTTAAGGCTTTTATGTCTCCCAATAAAGTTTTGTACTTTTTATCATATAAATTTCTTCTTAAAGATTCCTATTTATGGTTTTTGGCAATCATGAATGGGATTTTCACATTACATTTCATATATATACAGTATATATGTAGAAATGATAATAATTTTTTGTATTTATTTTATATCTGACTACTTTACTCTCTTATTTATGCTTTTTTTAGTTGATTTTTTTGAATGTTCTATGTAGACGATCATATTATCTACAAGCACAACTGTGTGCCCTCTTACATAACAGGTATTCTTGTTGTAGGGTATGAGAAATTATTCCTGAACAAAGGCAAATAGAGGAGAAAGAGAGGAACTAACAGACAAGAATTCAGACGCATGCAGGGCCACTTGAGCACAAGGCTAAGGGGGAAATGCAGGCCCTATAAACGGGATAATAAAATTTACCCAACATGAGAAACAATAGTTACAGTACTATCACAATAGGGATAAAATCCTGAAACAGGCCTTTCTAATGAAAGAGAAGATCAAACACACACCCACACACGCACACACACAACTGCAAAAGCAGAATGCTCTGTATACAAGATGATTTTAATCCTGACTTTAGGACGGAAAAGGAGAAATACGCAGTTGGAAGGTCAGCGAGCAACACTGGAACGTAACGAGGTGAACAGACTCTTTAAGAGGCTTTTGGTGACAGGAGTAGTGATGACTGAAAAACGAAAGCCTTAGGTTTGCTTACTGCCTGCAAGTGGAAAGGGGGAGCAACAGCAAACGTAATAAATTACCTGTGATCATGATAAGAAAGCTTCAGAAGGGAGAAAATTCTTTTTTAAGTTTCTACCATGAGAAGACTGAACTGTTAACAGGACATCTAGTTAGAAACATCCTCCAGACAACAAGATATAAACTGAACAAAAGAGGACAGAAAGATAGATGTGAAAGTCATCTACAAACGGCAGAGTATAGAAGCAAATGAGATTCTGTAAGGAGATGAATCATGTAATTAAGCTGGAGGAATATAAAAGCCAGACAGATTCTGGGCTACAGTACCAGAAGATGATTCCAATAAAGTCAACCCAAAGAAAACAGGATCAGGAAAACATGACAAAGATGAAAGATGAAGTGCTGTGTCAGAAGTAGGAAGAAAAATGGTTCTGAAAATGACCTGAAGGAAATTGGAAAGGATCTAAAACACACCTGAATATATACTTAAAAAAAATAAAAACCAGATAAAACATAGTATGATCAAGCAGTTCCACTCCTGGGTCTACAGTAGGTCTGCTCGTAACTGCCCCAAACTAGAATCAACCCAAATGCTCTCTAGCGGGTGAGTGGATAAACAAACTATGGTATATCCACAGGATGGAATATTACTCAAGAGTACAAAAGGATGTTTGATACACGTGACGACTAAGATGAAAGCTCAGAGGCAACATGCTGAGTGGAAGAAGCCATTCTCAGGTTACATACTATGGTCCCATTTATATGACACTCGAAAAGACAAAAGTATAGGGATAGACAACGGATCAGTAGTTACCAAGAGTTATTGGCAAAGGGACAGCACAGGCGAGTTCTGAGAGGTGATGTAAATGTTCTGCATCTAGATTTTGTGACTGTTACATGAAACTATACACATGTCAAAATTCGTAAAAGGGTACACATTGAAATTCAGAAAAGTTAGTTTTACTTCATAATAATAAATAAAAAATATAACATCTTATCACACATTCTATTATTCATTATTTGGAATACTCTTCATTCTTTAATGCATTCTTATGCAAGATGACAGTCATGTGTTCATCAAGGTTTTCAAAATTTAACTAAGGTTCATTATATTTTTTTCCAGAATATAACTTACAAATTGTTCTCCTTCCACAATGTTTTAAAACTAAAGTCTGAAAAAATAACTTAATGTCTCAGTTATTGCCATATTTATTAACAGATATCTAAAGATAAATGATAGCTTGTTGCTTAAAAAAACTTCAACACCAAAACCTATTCACCTTTCTATCTGTAGAGAAGATAGAGAATGAAGAATTGAAACTACAATCTTAGCTTTGCCAAAAAATTCTAGACAGTACAGTATTAATTCTTGCTGTCTTCAATAAAAAACAAGGACACTCCTGTCTGTGACTGAAAAGCTGTGAGATTTTATGCTATTTTTTTTAAAGACAGCTTTATTCAAGGTTGTCTGTCAATACAGCATAAAACAAAAAGCTGTTATAACGTATGAATTTTGCTGTCAATGTGCCTTATGTTACCACTGGAATCATGACTTCCTTCTCAGTCCAACCTCAAAAATCATCTGTATGGAAGGGAAGCCAGAAACAATAAGAACACTGTGCTTGATTTAATGATCACAGGAGCAATCTTCCCTAAACATAATTCAGTACAATTCTGACCTTTTCAGAACCTTGCTAATCTTGAGACTTGTCATCAGGTCCCTTCCCCCAACCTAGGGAGTACAATAACATCAATTTCTACAGGTGCGTTATTTAAATAAAGGCAAGTTCTTATTGTAGTAAATTAGGAATTGGGTAAGGAAGATGTCAAGATTAATGTTCACAGATTAATATAGCTGAATCATCAATAAACCCTTTACCAAAAAGTTTAAAGTTCCATAATCCAATCCTCTTCAATTCACTGACTTTTAGCTCTGTTCTTATGTGCAAAGTCTTCCCCCACAGAAACAGCTGATGCCACTGAGCCCCTGGCAACAGCCTTGGAAAATGGCTGTTCTATATTTAGCTAGTTTGACCTATATGCAAGTGTTCTTCTTTGTCAGCCTGGACTGTCCAGAATCACAGAGGTGATGCTTTTCTTTATTATGTAACACATATATACTCTCCATGGGGCCATTAGCTGAATACACCAAGCCATTTCTGGGTGTAAGAATTGAGAAAAGTATATCAGAAAAACCTAGCTATGATTAATACCTACCTAGAAATTCTTTGCCAACTCAGTTTTATTATTAAGTGTCATATTTAAACTGTCTGCAAGTTTCAAATCAGCAACAAAGATACCTATGCAGCCATGTAGAAACTATCACAACAGATCTTATAAAATGCTTCTCACCTGCACCTGATGTTTAATCCTCAGTATACCATTAGGGTCCATTAGAAACACAATTTTGGTTTTTAATTTTCTTTGTTAAGCAGTATTAATATTTATAAAAATTGGTATCGCATGATGTTTTTTCCCTAGAAGTCTGCTACAGGAACAAAAAGGGGGGAATTTTTTTTTTTTTTTTTTCCTATGCCCCATGGCATGTAGAATCTTAGTTCTCCAATCAGTTATTGAATCTGTACCCCATGCTCTGGAAGTGCAGAGTCTTAACCAGTGGACCACCAGAGAAGTTTCAGAAATTATTATTTTTTTTTAATAGAAAAGAACTCATTCTGGGAACTCCCTGGTGGTCCGGCGGTTGGGACACTGCACTCACCGGGCCCAGGTGAGATCCCTGGATAGGCGAACTAGGATCCCACAAGCTATGCAGCATGGTCAAAATAAAATAAAATTCATTCTATCTTGCAATTACTGTATGGGTCCATTGGATCTTTTTATAAATCTAAGATATATTATGCTATTTCAACATTCTAGAAATTATGTCATCATTACTCGTCAATTAGTCCTATAAAAAAATGAAAGAATGATGGTATTTCTCTGAAGGATGATGCAATAGTAAAATAAATATCGGATGACATCAACTTTCAGCATTTTTACTGTGTTGCCCAAAGTATAATATCTGCTTTCAAAAAGGTATAAAAGAAGTCTAGACACCATCCACTATCTTTGTTGCATGATTTTAGCTTTAACTGAACACAGTTCAGATTTTTTTATTTTATGGCTGTAATGGCAAAGAAAAGAAAATCAACAGAGGAAAACATTCTGCAATTATTGGATGAATCTAAAGATGAATACAAAGAGTGAGATAGCAGCACCGGAGATGCTACTGAAGATGATGAAATGGATCACTCTGAGTAAAATCTGACTATGTGCCTTTAGATGACGGTATGCTAACAGACTGTCTCAAACTCAAGGATAAGTAAGACAACAGATGCTGAAGGCAGGTATTACAAAATAATAAGAAGAAATAGATGATGTAGACATTAAAAAATTAGACTGGCCGTTAAAGAGCTGTATACAAACCTAAAAATAAAAATATTTTGCAGTTATAGAGTGTCTGATGGCCATCCTCTTTTCAACAAAATTATAAGCCAAATTTAAAAAAGAATTCTTCAAGTATTGTCTTGGTGACACTTGACAAGTAGAAGAACCAGAAATAATGATAAACTATAATCTATGAGAGATGTCATTTGAAATTTACAATCAGTGTACAAGTTCATGCATGACAACTGATGAACAGTTACATTTAGAGGGTCCTGCCCATTTTGGATATACATTAGTATCTATTGATCAGTCAACAGATGTCTTCAAAATCAAGAAAACATGGGATAAAAATTTGGTTTTCTATATTTAAGCTCTTATTAAATAGTTTAACAGTCTCTGCTTCCCTTTATTTTTATGTTTTTAAATGATCTGTAAATCAACTTATAAGAAATTTTTAAAAAGGAGTTCTTTCAATCCAGATAGTAAATGGTAATTAGACTATTTTTCGTGGTATTCTGAGCTGTACAAAGATATTTGAAGCAAAAAATATTGTAGTATTAGGGATGAAATCCCTCGTGGCTCAGACGGTAAAGAATCTGAATGCAATGTGGGAGACCTGGGTTCGATCCCTGGGTAAGGAAGATCCCCTGGAGAAGGGCATGGTAACCCACTCAAGTATTCTTGTCTGGAGAATTCCATGGACAGAGGAGCCTGGTGGGCTATGGTCCATGGGGTCGCAAAGAGTCGGACCTGACTGAGCAACTGACACAAGGACACAAGGGATGAATGTAACACTGAATTGGCTCCGGGACTGTCCGAAGAGTTGAGATCAGTCATTAGACTTGCAGTAATATACTAGGACCCAACGCAGCTGAGACAGCTAGAGACCTGAACATGAACAAGAAGTTATTGGAATGCAGGGGAGAAAACCACCTTGGGTAAAACTGAAATGATTAAACACCCAACAAGCAGATTTGAAGCAGTAGAAGGGCTGTTATAAAGGCAATGTTTAAAACATTTTTACCACCAACAAAAATTAGAAAAAGTAGAAAATGACAGGGTTTAATAGCACTAGATTAAAAAAAAAACTGATGTTATGTTTCTGGTGTTATTCATATTGGTCCACGTACATCTGCTATTTATTTTAACGTCTAAGATGATATTCTATTTCCTACTGGGAAGAATCAAGACGTCTCTACTTTTCCCCCAACTGCATACAGTACAACCAACATTCTGATACCTGTCATTTTGTGCATAAGTGCAAGAGTATTTCTCTAGGGTAGCTGTCTTGAAGTAGAGCACTCATGGGTCATGGGGTTTGTGCATTTTCACTGTTATAAGATGCTGTCAAATTAATCTACAAGCTATTACCCACTGTATATCTAATTTATACTATGACTAGTAATGTATATGAAGTCCTGTTTCTCTACAACCTCATCAACTTTCGGCATTATTAGCCTTTGTAAATTTTATCAGGTTGTTAATAAGGTGGTTTTTCTTTAATTATGCTTTTTCCTGAGCATTGTTTCATTTGCTTATCTTCAGTCGGGTTCTTCCTCTGAGAAATTGCTGTTTCATATCCTCTGCCAGTTTTTTAAACTGTGGTGTTTGTCTTTTTCTTACCTCTTCAGTTCAGTTCAGTCGCTCAGTCGTGACCGACTCTTTGCGACCCCATGAATCACAGCATGTCAGGCCTCCCTGTCCATCACCAACTCCCGGAGTTCAGTCAAACCCATGTCCAACGAGTCAGTGATGCCATCCAGCCATCTCATCCTCTGTTGTCCCCTTCTCCTCCCACCCCCAATCCCTCCCAGCATCAGTCTTTTCCACTGAGTCAACTCTTCACATGAGGTGGCCAAAGTACTGGAGTTTCAGCTTCAGCATCAGTCCTTCCAACGAACACCCAGGACTGATCTCCTTTAGGATGGACTGGTTGGATCTCCTTGCAGTCCAAGGGACTCTCAAGAATCTTCTCCAACACCACAGTTCCAAAGCATCAATTCTCTGGCACTCAGCCTTCTTCACAGTCCAACTCTCTCATCCATATATGACCACTGGAAAAACCAATCTGTTGTTCCATGTCCAGTTCTAACTGTTGCTTCCTAACCTGCATACAGATTTTTCAAGAGGCAGGTCAGGTGGTCTGGTATGCCCATCTCTTTCAGAATTTTCCAGTTTATTGTGATCCACACAGTTAAAGGCTTTGGCATGGTCAATAAAGCAGAAAGAGATGTTTTTCTGGAACTCTCTTGCTTTTTCGATGATCCAGCGGATGTTGGCAATTTGATCTCTGCTTCCTCTGCCTTTTCTCAAACCAGCTTGAACATCTGGAAGTTCATGGTTCACGTACTGCTGAAGGCTGGCTTGGAGAATTTTGAGCATTACTTTACTAGCATGTGAGATGAGTGTAATTGTGCGGTAGTTTGAGCATTCTTTGGCATTGCCTTTCTTTGGAATTAGAATGAAAACTGACCTCTTCCAGTCCTATGGCCACTGCTGAGTCTTCCAAATTTGCTGGCATACTGAGTGCAGCACTTTCACAGCATCATCTTTCAGGATTTGAAACAGCTCCACTGGAATTCCATCACCTCCACTAGCTTTGTTCATAGTGATGCTTTCTAAGACCCACTTGACTTCGCACTCCAGGATGTCTCGCTCTAGGTCAGTGATCACACCATTGAGATTATCTGGGTCATGAAGCTCTTTTTTGTACAGTTCTTCTGTGTATTCTTGGCACCTCTTCTTAATATCTTCTGCTTCTGTTAGGTCCATACCATTTCTGTCCTTTATTGTGCCCGTCTTTGCATGAAATGTTCCCTTGGTATCTCTTAATTTTCTTGAAGAGATCTCTAGTCTTTCCCATTCTGTTGTTTTCCTCTATTTCTTTGCATCGATCTCTGAGGAAGGCTTTCTTATCTCTCCTTGCTATTCTTCGGAACTCTGTATTCAGATGCTTATATCTTTGCTTTTCACTTCTCTTCTTTTCACAGCTATTTGTATGGCCTCCTCAGACAGCCATGTTGCTTTTTTGCATTTCTTTTCCATGGGGATGGTCTTGATCCCTGTCTACTATACGTCAGGAACCTCCGTCCATAGTTCATCAGGCACTCTATCTATCAGATCTAGACCCTTAAATCTATTTCTCACTTCCACTGTATAATCATAAGGGATTTGATTTAGGTTATACCTGAATGGTCTAGTGGTTTTCCCCACTTTCTTCAATTTCAGTCTGAATCTGGCAATAAGGAGTTCATGATCTGAGCCACAGTCAGCTCCCGGTCTTGTTTTTGCTGACTGTATAGAGCCTCTTGCTTCTTATATAGGAGTTATTACAGAGAATTCACTATAGAAGATGCCAATTGTTTGTGGATTATATGGACTTTAAATATCTTCTCTAGTTTGAGATATTTGTATTTAGTGTAATTTGACAAAGAATTTTCTTTATATTAATGTAACCAAATTAACATTTTTCCCATATCTTTGATTTCTCTGTATTAAAGAAATTCATTCCTAGCCTCAATTCTTAAAGCTTTTCCCTATTCTTCTTCTAAAACTTTTCTTTTATAACTTTTAATTTTGTTTTTTGCAAATCCACTTTGTAATTTTGTATGAAGTGAGATAAGGACTATACTTTATCTTTCTCCAGAAAGACAATGATCTCCATCCCATTTACGGAACAGTATATTATATCCCCTCTGATCTGTATAGCCACTTTTCACATAATAAGTTCCTTCTATGTTCCTCAGTTTCTTTGGTCTGTTTTTACATGCATATATAAAACTGTTTCAATTACTGGGCTTTCCTGGTGGCTCAGTGGGAAAGAATCCACCTGTCAATGCAGGATACACAGTTCAATCTCTGGTCCAGGAAGACCCCACATGCTGTGGAGGAACTAAACCTGTGCATCACAACTGCTGAGCCCGTGCTCTAGGGCCCAGGAATCGCAGCTACTGAAGCCTATATGCCTAGAGCCCATGCTCCACAACCAGAGAAGCCACTGCGATGGAAAGCCCACGCACTGCAACCCGAGTAGCCCCACATCACTGCAACTCGAGAAAAGCCTGTGAAGCAACAAAGACCCAGCATAGCCCTCCCCCAAAAGAAAAATGTAGGAAAAAAGAACTTGTTTCAATTACTACAGCCTTCCAGTAAGTTTTGATACCGGAATAAGTAAGTTTTCACTATTCTCCAAAATTTCCATGACACTTTAAGCATCCAAATAAAAAAGTTGTTAAATTCCAAAAAATTCATGTTACACTTGATTGGAAAAGCACTTACAGATTAATATGGGCAGAACTGTCATTTTTATGATAATGTTAGGATTCCCATATGAACACGTTCTATCTTACCATTTATTAGCTCTTGAAAATTCAAAACTGCTTATAATTTTCTCCTTTATTTTTCCTGTTAAAACAGCTTTAATCCTAGTTACCTTACCATTCTGACTGCTGTTGGAAGTTAAATCTTTTTTTAAAGTTACATTTTCAGTGTCTTCACACTTTGAGTCATGTTATTCCCTTCCTGCTTGTAAAGTATTTGAGTTTTATTTATTCCTTCCTCAGCTCCCCCTCATGCCTTGAAGAGCTTGAGAACTATATACAATTTTCATATAAACATATGACTTAAGCTTTATGTTAATTAACATTAGCATCTTCTTCCCAAATAATACAAGGATCTTATATGAATTCAACCCACTTACCAAATGGTTTGTTCTGTATTTTAGTTCTACCCTGAAATAATGGTATGACACTGATCATCATTATCATTTTGTACATTGAAAGCTTATTAAATTTACCTCTTTTAAACCTTTTTATTGTGAAATATGGCATACCCAGAGGGAAAGTTCCCCAAATGTGTATGTATGTCTGAAGGAATTGTCACAAAGTGAGCATCCATGTAAACTTAACAGGAACTAGAATAGTGCCAGCATCCTGGCAGTGTCTCCTTACCACCATTCCCCAACACCCCTCACCCACCATGCCTCAAAGGCACCACAATCTGATTTTTATGGTAACTATTTCTCTCCTTTATAGTTTTACCAACTAAGGAACATGTATCATTAAACACCATACTTTAGTGGAGCTTTATATAAATGAAATCATACAGCACAGATGATCCTTTCTTGTCTGATTTCTTTTGCTCAACATTCATTTGTGATATCTACAAATATGAATAGCTATGTGTACAGCCAGGCTTCCCTGGTAGCTCAGCTGGTAAAGAATCCGCCTGCAACACAGGAGACCCTGGTTCGATTCCTGGGTTGGGAAGATCCACTGGAGAAGGGACAGGCTACCCGCTCCAGCATTTTTGGGTCTCCCTGGTTGGCTCAGCTGGTAAAAAATCTGCAATGTGGGAGACCTGGGTTCGATCCCTGGATTGAGAAGATACCTGGAGAAGGGAATGGCTATACTCACTCCAGTATTCTGGCCTGGAGAATTCCATGGACTATATAGTCCATAGGTTGCCATAGTCTGTTTACTTTTATTATAATACAGTAATTTACTGTATATTTATATGACTGTGAATTCTAGGTTGACAAGTTACTCTCTTAAAAAAAGGCATTTAACTGATTTCTGATTTTCATCGTTTTTGCTGAGAAGAATAAGTGTGAAAGTGAAACTCACTCAGTCATGTCCGACTCTTTGCAATCCCATGGACTATACAGTCCATGGAATTCTCCAGGCCAGAAGACTGCAGTGGTAGCCATTCTCCAGGGGATTGTCCCAACCCAGGAATCGAACCCAGGTCACCTGCGCTGCAGGCAGGTTCTTTACTAGCTAAGTCACTGGGAAGACAAATGGCAGCTATTTGTGCTTATTGAAAAATAATTCACTTTTTTCCTCTAGTTGTTTTTAAAATTTCTCTCTCTGTTTTTTTTTTTTTGTTTTCAGCTGTTTAATAATGGTTATCTATACATGCAGAGTCGGACATGACTGAGCAACTTCACTTTCACTTTTCACTTTCGGGCATTGGAGAAGGAAGTGGCAACCCACTCCTGTGTTCTTGCCTGGAGAATCCCAGGGACAGGGGAGCCTGGTGGGCTGCCGTCTATGGGGCTGCACAGAGTCGGACACGACTGAAGTGACTTAGCAGCAGCAGCATACATGCAGAATTCTTTGGTATTTCTCTTGCTTGAGGTTTATATTACTTCTGGAATCCATGGACTGATGTTCTTCATCAGTTTTAGAAAATTCTAAACCTCTTTTTCTTCAAATACTGCTTTTGCTCTGTTCTCTTTCTCCTGACTTTTTGGAAATTTAAATATGTGCACTAGACCTTGTCTTGGTTTTATCTCTATTGCCTTTCATCCTTTGTTTCTGGTTATTTTTGTTTAATATCTTTTGGTTCACTAATTTTCTCTTTGGATGTGTCTAATCTGTTGCTTCAATGTGAGTTAATTTACTTTCTCATTCTCAGAATTTCCACTTAATTTTTTTTTTAACATTTTCCAATGCTTTGCCAAAATTTTCAATCTTTTTTCTCTTTGAGCATGATAAGTATACTTATTTTAAAATACTATATCTGAGAATTCCAATATCTGGAGGCCCAATTTCTATCATCTTTTGTTTCTCTTTGTGTGTGTTTATGTCTTTGCGTATCTGATTCCTTTTGATTATAAGCCGGGCACTGTATTTGCAAACTACAGAAGCAGTTTATGACCTTGCATGACACTACCTTCCTCCAGGAAGGATGTACAATTCTGCCAAATGCCGGGGTCACTAGTCGTTTAGGAACCCTCAGCCTAGTTTTAGAGAATGACACAATTCAAAGCTTATCTGTAGCCTCTGTAAGAACATGTCTACTTCTGGTTAACATTTGCTTCTATGGTGTAGCCTTTCATGGTCCCAACTCAAAAGTGAGCAGGTTCAGCAAGAGTCCCCTCTTTGTGGGCCATGGGCTCTAATCTCTTTCCCCCTTACATTCACTCACTAGCCAGTCAAAAGGGTTACAGAGCTGTTTAGCAACTTTCTCCAGAATTGGCTAATTTCTCCAGGGGAACAGTGACCCCATACACTGGGACCTTTTCCCCCTGGGCCTCCATTCTCCCCATAGATCTTGTATGCTCTTGTTGCCTCCAAGCAAAAAAATAAGTAAATAAAACTTTCCGTTGAGCCTTTCTGGTAGTCTTCAGTGGCAGGCACAATTTAAATTACCTACTCTGCAACTACCAGAAGTTAAAGTTCCAAATTTTATCTACATTTTCACCAATTCATTGCTCACCATTGTTTCTAGTACCCAATCCACTCCTTCTGGGTTCAGTATTTTTCAGTCTCAAGTATATCCTGCTTCACATTCTTCCAACAAGCTTCTGTGACTTGTTGGAAGCTTCTGATAGTTAATTCTATTAGACTTTATCTGAAAAAATACGTGCATTCTATCTTACTCCTGAATGAGAATTAAACTGGGTATAAAATTTTAAGTTGACAGTTATTTTCACTTAGCTCTGTGAAGATATCTTTCCACTGTTTTCTGATCTCTCTTGCTATTGTTAAAAACTTTACTGTCAACATGATGGATATCTCTTTGGATGCCATCATCATTTCTTCATTGCTAATACTAAGACGTTTCTCTTTTTTCTTTGGCATTCTCCCGTTTCACTACAATGCATCTACATATGAGTTAATTTTTACTTATCCCATTTGAACTCATGGTGCTACATGAATTTAAGTATTTCTAAATCTAAGTTTTTAAAAATCAATTCTAGAATGTTTTCAGCCATTCTATTTTTGAATATTGCCTCTATACTATTCTATTTGGGTTTCTTATTTTAATTCTGTTATCTTAATTTCTCTTTCATACTTTCCATCTCTGTATCTCTCTGTGCCACATTCTGGGTGATTTCTTTAGATTTATTCTTCTGTTTATCACTTCTCTCTTCAGCTGAAGCTACTGCTTATGCTGAACCTAGTTGCTGAGTTTTAAATTTTGATGATGATGTTTCTATTTATTGGAGATATTTTAACTTTCTCTGTGAGAAGCTCCTGTGGCCTGGGCTTGGTGGAGGACCCTTTGGGGTATTCTTTTATCTAACAACTCTATGTGGGATCATTAATCCAGGATTCATTTTAAAATTAACTTCCCAATTTGGGGACCTCAAAGTATACTGGTGGTGTGCATATGTATGTCTTTCCCCCGCCACCTCCTAAGCATGAGCCAAAGACCCATGGTTTAGAACTGCCATGTGAGATTCCTTAGCTTCCACTCTAGAACGCAGGCAAACAGTTGAACAATTCTGTCATTTCTCTGCGTTGGTAGGGAAGTAATTTCTAGTCATTTCTCTTCACTGATGATATAGTCACTTTGGAGGTTCCAGTTCCTAGTCCACATCTTAAGCAAGTTCAAGGGCTCATTTTATGCCCCCTTGTTGTTGTTCAGTCGCCCAGTCATGTCTAACTCTGCAACCCATGAACTGCAGCATGCCAGGCCTCGCTGTCCTTCACCATCTCCCAAAGTTTGCCCAAGTTCATGTCCAATGCACCAGTGATGCCATCTAACCATTTCATCCCCTGATGCCCTCATCTTCTGCCTTCAATATTTTTCAGTGTCAGGGACTTTGCCAGTGAGTCAGCTAGTGGATGTTAAAACTCAAAGGCACACATTACCAGAACCAAAAAAGGAAGCTCATTATCTTTAGCACTTTAATTTCCAGTTTTCTTTTACTTTCTGAAGACATTTCTTTCTCGAGAGCTCAATTGTTCTTCTGAAAATATTTTAATTATATTTTACCCAGCATTTGAAGATTTTTGTATGTTTTCATGCTTCCTAGTCTACTGTATTTCCAGAACCAGAAATCTCATGACACTGTTTTTCAACTTTTCTTTAATGAAACAAATATGTTAATACTAGTATATTAGTCAAGGTTTTCCAGAGAAACAGAATCAATAGATCTATAGATGTGTTCTATCTGTTCTACTGGTACTTAAAAAAATATATTTATTCTAGACCTAGATTTGTATCTTTTTACCTATCTAGAGATTAATTATAAGGAACTTGTTAACAGAAGTATGGGAACTGACAAGTCTTACTATCTGTACTGGGTGAGCTGGAGACATAAGAGAGCCTGGTGTGGCTCTCTCATCCAAAGGCCTGCAAGCTTGAGAGCCAGGAAGAGTGGGTGTTTCAGTTTGAGTCTGAAGGCAGAAAAAAACTGATGTCTCAGCTCAGGGTAGTCAGGCAGAAGGAAATTCCCTCTTACTCAAGTGAGGGTAAGCCTTTTTCTTCTTTTCAGGTCTTCAACTGATGGCATATTAGCAAGGACAACTGCGTTACTCAGTCTACAGATTCGAATGGTAAACACAACTCAACCAAAACAACGTTTAACTGATGTCTGGGCACCCTAGGGCCCAGAAAACTAACATAAAATTAGCCATCCCAATTAGTAAACTCTGGTTTGATTTTTAGTTAATTTTTTTTTTTCTAAGACCCAAATCAAATTTTCCTTTGTGACCTAACAGCTTATACCTGTCACTCTACAGCTGAGTTGGGTCAGTGGTAAGTAAACTAGCTTTCTGCACAAGAACTTTACACATACATAATTCTATAAGTCTCTTTATGGATTTAACTTTTCTCTTTTATGATAAATGAGTTCAAGACTCTAGAAGTAATGTGGAAGAAAAGTGTCACTTAAAAAGATATTCATGATATGTTTTTGCAAAACTTTTGGTTTATATCACCATCCATCTTTGTATTCTGAACATGTGGATACTGACATCTGCTCACAACATGTAAATCTCCCGTAATCCCAGTTCAGTGACATAACTCGGTTCTAAATAAATTTTACTTGCAATTTCTTCGAACTGTAAATTATGGCAACACGTTTTCCACCAGAACTTTGGGTTTCAATCGTCATATAAATGACAACAAACTTTTACTAAATTATATTAGCATTACCCTCCTTTGCTCCTCTTCAGCATCAGCAAAGAGTTTACGAATGTTAGCCTCTGACTCTCCCACATATTTGTTGAGAATTTCCGGCCCATTGACCACTTTAGGCTCTCTTGCATTCAACATCTTGCCAATCTGTCGAGCCAATAGAGTCTTACCACAACCTGGAGGCCCGTATAACAGGATGCCTTTAACATGTTTGCAGCCTAAAAGGAAAAGAGAACAGTCTTACATCAACTAAGACATCAAAATTTCCTTTCTTCATATGCATGTTAGGAAAAATACAGCAATTGCATTAACATACATTAATATCCAGGTGCTATAAACAGAACAAGAATGAACTGAAGCTCTCTTTAAAACAGAATATTCCACAAACAATTCCTACACCAGTACCAATAGTTGAGGGGGAAAGCTGCCAATTAAAGGTCTTGGAAAAGTGTATCTGAATTATGATTTAGTTTAGAACAAACACTTTTAACTGTGAAAATGTCTGTTTGACTTAAATACCTAATCAGGAACTATTACTTCTTTTTCATTCTCCTTTACTTTAAAGCTAGCAGGGGAAAAGAAAGATCTGTTTTCAGGCAAATTTAACTCAACACAAATCTATTATGATACAATAGCTATGGAAACTATATCTTAGTCATAGAAATTACAGGTCTACCTGTCAATACAAGTACTTGAAGAAAGGGCAGACATGTCTGAGTTGGGTGGGGACTGAGCGATCCACAGGATTCAGATGGATGTCACAGACTCTGTGGATAAAGCTGAATGCCCTATTTCACAGGACTATGCCAAGTGAGAAACCTGCTTTCTCAGAGCCACCAAGAAGAAAATGAAGCTTCCAAAGAACTTGGACGCTTCATTCAATTCTTTTCGAGGCAACCATTGCTAAATGCATTAAAGATATAATTAACAACAAAAAACAGCAAGACTCAATGACTTAAGACTCCCTAGAATTTCTTGGGCTCACTCTATGCAAGCATTTACTCCATTTCTGAAGATTAAGAGGACCTTTGGTTTCTGTTTAACTCACTCTAGGATTCTCACCTATCTTGTAGTTTCACACTTAAGATGCTTGACTCTTTTCTTATGAGTTTCTTTATACTCTTGCCTGGAAAATTCCACGGACAGAGGAGCCTTGTGGCTACAGTCCATGGGGTCGCAAGGAGTCGGACACGACTGAGCGACTTCACTTCACTTCACTTTTTTCTTTATACTACACCAAAAAAGCACTCTGTGAAATAATAAATTCTTAGATTTCAAGTGTTACACTCAAAACTACAGGTGAACAGGAAATTTTCTGGAAATGGAATATAGTAAGTTTTTATGGATAATGTCCTCATTTGGAATGAAACCTTAAAAAACTATATCTTTAAGAAAATTATGACAGTATATTTAATGACTCACATAAAGAAAACCACAAGATTCAACCAACTCTAACTAGAAATTTGAGATTCTAAGGAGGAAGATACTTGGTGTTGCCTGTATGGCCATTGCTTCTATCTTTGTTTCAAAAAGGGACTCCCTTTTAAATTCTTGAAAGTGATGAGATCTATGTTTATGGTTAGACTTTTAGAGACAAGGGGAACTTGGTAGAAACATATGAAGGCTTAGATTCTTGACCTTCTCATCAAGAGTAAGTTCATGTTTCAAGAACTGTAGCCTATAAAATGTCTTTGCCCTTGTCTCACCCTTGGGGCATAAGGGGTAATGAGATAAGGGGATAAGCCTTGAGCTTCTGCTAGAGGCCAACACCACCAGGCACCCTCAGGATCCAATCTACTGGGACACATCTGAAGTGAACTCTGGAAGTTCAGTTCAGTTGCTCAGTCATGTCTAACTCTTTGCGACCCCATGGACCGCAGCACGACAGGCCTCCCTGTCCATCACCAACTCCCAGAATTTACTCAAACTCACGTCCACTGAGTCGGTGATACCACCCAAACATCTCATCCTCTGTCGTCCCCTTCTTCCACCTTCAATCTTTCCCAGCATCAGGGACTTTTCAAATGAGTCAGTTCTTCGCATCAGGTGGCCAAAGTATTGGAGTTTCAGCTTCAGCATCAGTCCTTCCAATGAATATTCAGGACTGATTTCCTTTAGGATGGACTGGTTGGATCTCCTTGCAGTCCAAGGGACTCTCAAGAGTCTTCTCCAACACCACAGTTCAAAAGCATCAATTCTTCAGTTTTTTTTTTTTCCTCAGGTTCTCAGCTATCTTTACAGTCCAACTCTCACAGCCACACATGACTACTGGAAAAAACACAGCCTTGACTAGACTGACCTTTGTTGGCAAAGTAATGTCTCTAGCATTTAATAACCTGTCTAGGTTGGTCATAACTTTTCTTCCAAGGAGCAAGCGTCTTTTAATTTCACGACTGTAGCCACCACCTGCAGTGATTTTGGAGCCCCCAAAAATAAAGTCTATTACTGTTTCCACTGTTTTCCCATCTATTTGCCATGAAATGATGGGACCAGATGCCATGATCTTCGTTTTCTGAATGTTGAGCTTTAAGCCGACTTTTTCACTCTCCTCATTCACTTTCATCAAGAGGCTCTTTAGTTCTTCTTCACTTTCTGTCATAAGGGTGGTGTCATCTGCATATCTGAGGTTATTGATATTTCTCCCGGCAATCTTGATTCCAGCTTGTGCTTCATCCAGCCCAGCATTTCTCATGATATACTCTGCATATAAGTTAAATAAGCAGGGTGACAATATACAGCCTTGACGTACTCCTTTCCCTATTTAGAACTAGTATTTTGTTCCATGTCCAGTTCTAACTGCTGCTTCCTGACCTGCATACAGATTTCTCAGGAGGCGGGTCAGGTGGTCTGGTATTTCCCTCTCTTTCAGAATTTTCCACAGTTTGTGGTGATCCACACAGGCAAAGGCTTTGGCATAGTCAATAAAGCAGAAGTAGATGTTTTTCTGGATCTCTCGTTTTTTTGATAATCCAATAGATGTTGGCAATCTGATCTCTGGGTCCTCTGCCTTTTCTAAAACCAGCTTGAACATCTGGAAGTTCACAGTTTGCGTATTGCTGAAGCCTGGCTTGGAGAATTTTGAGCATTACTTTACTAGCGTGTGAGATGAGTGCAATTGTGCAGTAGTTTGAGCATTCTCTGGCACTGCCTTTCTTTGGGAACTCTGGAAACTGGCTCATAATCTTCCACTCCAAGCCAACCGCTACTGTTTGACTTAAAACTATTTGTAAAAAACCATAGCAGAGGAAAGTGGAGGTGGTAGGAATGAAACAGGCACAAGGGGAGAAGATCCAGAAAGGAGAAAACAAAGACATGCTTAACACCTACAAAGTACCAAAGCTTAGCCCCATCTCCAGTCTCTTAACCTTCTCCAAGTTTCTCAACTTCCTCCTAACCACACTTCCTTCCAGTTAAGGCATACTTTCTTTCAAGGACTCTTGCTTCTTCGGCATTCTTATATTTCTGTTATACCTACCTTGGGAGCCCTGAACACAATATGACTTTGCTGCACCTAAACATTGGCCACAGAGCAAGACCAGAGAAAATTACACCACTGTGCTGACTGATATCCTAGGCGCTTCATGCTATCTGATTTCAGCTCTGTTCTCACTGCTTCCTCAGTATTGCATGCCACCCCTCACTCATTTCTGTTAATCTCCCATTCTCCTTAGTAATTATCCAGATCATCACTGTTCTCTTCTCAAGTGCTACCCATGTCATTAATTCTTAGAGATGATTTAGACTTCTACTTTGCACATTAAAAAAAAAAACAACCTATCAAGTATGAATTCTGTTTAGCTCCCTGCTTCCTCTTTTTTTTTTTTTTAACACTGCAAATTTATTATCTAACAGTTCTTTAAGTCATAAGTTTGTGTGGGTTTGGGTAGCTCAGATCCATTTTTCATAAGACTGAAATCAAGGTGTGAGTCAGTGGGGTTTTGGGTAGAATCAGTTTCCAAGTATATGCAGGTTGTTGATAGAATCCATTTTCTTGTGACTGTAAGACTGCAATTCCTATTTCTTTGCTGGCTGTCAGCTGGGGGTTCATCTTTTCTCCCAGAGGCTGCCTATTTTCTTTTGATACTTTCCATGTGGTCTCCCTCCAGTAAGTGACTGAGTTTCTCTTACGCTTCAGATCTCTTGAGCTTCTTTTTCTGACACATCTCTCTCTTCTGCCTTCCTCTTCTGCTTTAAGCTACCTTCTGTGATTATGTTAGGCCCACCCAGATAATTCAAGTTAATCTCCCTATCTTTTGACAAGGTTATTAGTAACCTTAATTACATATCCAGACTCTCTCTGCATCCCTGCTTCTTTATCTACAGATTTATCTGCAGACATCTCCATTCTCAACTTCAGCAACTGTTCTCAGAGGAGGAGTTTCCTTCCTCTTCTCCAAGGTTTAAATCACAATTATTTGTCTTTATACTTTCTTCTCTACTAGACTGTGAACTATTCAAGGCAGGTGCTCTCTCATCAATTCTGAATTGCAAACACTCAGCATTAATATCTAGCACATAATATATACTCAATAAACAGGTGAATAAGTAAATTGTTGACATCTTTCTTATAAACCTCAGAGAAAGTGGGGGGCAAGAAGATGATTTAAAAAAAATATTTGAAGCACTTATTTGAAAGTATTTATTTTGTATTTGAAGCTCTCCACAAAAGTATTTACTTTCATGGCTAAGATAATTTAAATACCTAAAAAAAAAATGTCTTTGGAAACACTGGGACTTTACAAATTTGGCCAAACTACATAATATCTAAGAAGAGATTTTTAACTCTGTAACTCTGTTTTTGTATGTGGGAAATGCTCAATTTAATATGCTCTGAATTAAATTAACTCAGATGTTATAAAATGAATAATCCACAAAATATTACCATGAAATCTGAAAGAAAAGAGGTAAAATGCACATCCATGGAACTTATATATAATCTATAATACAGATCTGTGAAATTACAGAATCTGTTCAATATAACATCAATAGGAATGTCATAAAACCTCTAATCTGCATTAAAACCATCATTCTACCATCTTTTTTAAGATGCCAGGAAAACACATCAAAAAATATACACTTACATGTGAAGATTTTTAAAAATCCACTTCCACAAAGGAAGCAGTTACTTGAATAAGCAGTGGAAATGGGACTTTTGTTATTACTATTATTATCATAGCCTTTTCAACTTATTAAATAAGCATCGGTCTCTAATTTTAAATGAGTCATAAAAACTCTTCATAAGTAATTCCATTCAACAAAAGTGTATTAAGCTCCTGTTTGGACTAGGCACGAAACGAGGTGTTTGGGATGCAAACATGAAAAAGGCAGTCCATACCTGCAGGGCATTTCTGATTTAGTAGGAAAGACAGAAATAAAAATAAGTTATCCCCAATATAATATGACATTATCAGAGACGTGCATGAAATGTTTCTGGAACCTAGCCAAGAGAGACTGATCTTGCCAGGGTGATGGCAGAAGATTAGGGATGGACACCAGGGAAGAGATAACACAGAGTCTGGACCTTGGAGGATGGCTTGAGGTTCCTAGTCGGGCAAAGGAAGGGAAATGGCAGCCTAAAGACAGAGATCAGCATTAGATTAGGCACGGTGGCATGGACCTCGAAGTTGTCCTCTCAAGACAGCCAGTCATCCCTTCTGTGGCTGGGAGCCTGAGTACAAGGTTGACAGGTTCCCAACTAAGACAGGCCTCAACACCATGCCAGGAGTTTTTAATCTGTTCTGTAAAAACCCAGAAGTTTCTAATCAGGGAGGCTACATAATGAGATGTGTGTTTAAAAGCTAACTCTGGTGGCAGAGTAAAGGACGGACTGGAGAAGAAAGATCAGAGGGCGGGAGTCTAGCTGGAGGAATGTTCTTAACCTTTTTCTGGGGACACTGCCTCACTGTCTGGCTTTGGGTTTTTTGCCAATTAAGCTTCCCTATCCCTCCAAGTCCTTTGGAAGCACATGAACAATTGGGTCGAGAGGCCTCAGAAGGCTGCCTCCCTACTGATGCCCCAGCTTTCCCCTGAGCTTCTCCAGAACATGAAGGCCTAGCACTGATGCTGGGAGCCTCTGATCTCTGACCGCTAGACTGTCTGACTGCCAAGCTGTACTGATTGCTGTTACTTTTTTTTCCCTTTATGTCTTACATGCCCCTCACTACTCAGAGATCAGTTCCCTGAGTTAGGGAACTACATAGCAAAGGGCAGGCACAGAGCAAGGAGAAATCAGTGGAACTGACTTGTTTAAAATGTCATGTTCTCTCATTCTATCCCTTACTTTTTTTCCCATGGAATAGTCTAGAGGACCTCCCTAGAAAAATGCCCATGTACAAAAATTTGTATGCAGTTTTGAGAAGATTCTTATATCCTCTGAGGTCCAGGCATTAAATTCAAATTAAAAATCCTGAGTACTACTGAAGTAATCTAGACAAGAGACCAGAAATGGAAAGAGGCAACAATTGTAAGAAACAGTAGTAGGAAAAGAACAGAAGATAGGGGAGGTATTCATCAGAAATCAAGAGACCAACTGAAAATAAAAGAAAGAGGAGTCAAGGATGACCTGAAGGCATCTAGCCTGGGAACATAAGAAAAATGATCGTCATCTCAGAAAGCAACCAAGAAGTTAGCAATAGCAAATCATAACTTAGTTTTGGGCTATAAGGCATTTGAGATTCAGGCGGTAATGCCCATTAAAAAAAGACTTGTTGAAAGCTTAGAAAAAATATCAGAACTCCTGGTTCAATATTTTTGAATGTTTGCTCTGGGTACATGAAAAGCCTCCAAAAGCTTTGAGCAGAGGAATGTGACAAGAGGGACAGACGCTCTGGAGACAGAGGATGAGGCCTGGAAAGAGAACATGTGATGTAAAAATCAGGAGGTTCATGCTGATCTAGGTCAGATCATTTGGGGCTGAGGTAGGAGAAGGAAGCCAAGTGGTGTAGGCAGGAACAGACAAGAGATAACACTTTCCGGAACTCTGGCAACCTAGAGGCGGGATTTAAGGAGAGGTGCAAGGAAACTTCTGAGACTACTGAAGTAAAGAGAAGAGGAAGCGAGCTGAGGTTATGCCTGCTGGGCTTTGTTTATCACCTGGAGCAGGGGCTGAGGTCATCTAAAGAACACAGGATGAGGAGATGGCACTGGTAGACATGTAAGCAGTTTGGGAAGAACCTGAGGAACTGGGGAAATGTGTGGGAAGGTGGGCTTGAGCAGACAGATGCCACTGGGTAAGTGAACTCAGCACAGGAAAGTCAGGTCACTGAGGAACTCTCCTCTTTGCTGTAATTATATAAGCAACTTACAGTGTGAGGTAAGGTGTAGGTTCTTACTCAATTCTGTAAATATAAGTTTTATTAAAGCTGGCATAAGAATCTTGACTTTTGGGGTTTTAACCACTGTTTTTTCCAAAACTGAATCTTAAACTTTAGCATTGCAGGGTAAATAAAATTACCACACAAAAAAAAACAACAACAAACAAAACTACCCCAAACTCCAAAACTACCACATGGCCTGTTCTCACCATTCTCCCTCTAATTTCCACAAAGTTTGAAGCTTTAATTTTCATTTCTAAATCATTTGCATCTTTTCTCCTTCCTCCATAATTTATGGACTAATAGTATAATCAAAAATAGTGCCAAAGCATTTCTTCTCTTCATTTCCTGAGTTGTTAATTAACTGCTTATTTTAATAACTGCTTCTGTTAATCTCTTCCTAAAAACACCTAATCTTTATCTGGATGAGGCACAAACATAACACTCCTGGTTATAGTATCATAAAGGAAGGTGGTAGTGATAACCATAATTCAAAATGGCCAAAACTGGCTTTATATATTTGGTTTTGGAATTCAAGTTGCTAATTATATTTGAATATAGGAGTAAATGAAGTTTTGGGATTGTGTTCTTTGACTCATTCAACAAGTGTTACATTAAGATGAGTTTGTTCTCTTCTGATTATTTCTCTTTCCTCAGTGAAATTAAAGATTTCAAATTATCAGCTGCTGGTGAGGATGGAATGAGGCAAGAGGTAATGTTGGATGTTTGAGGAGAATGGAGACGAACTAGTCCTCTCAGAGAGGCAGGAAGGAAATTGACAAGACTAAGGAAATACATCCCTTCTAGGCCTCTTGGCTAAGATAGGTGTAGACTAAGGGGATATAGAAGGAATGCTAGGAAACACTGATTCCAAGATATACTGATGCTTGGTTAATATTTGGTTCTTAAATTTAAAGTGAGGTCAAACATCATGGTTTTGTGTTTTTCTGAAGCCACATGCAAGTCTGGGGACTGGTACCGAGTAAGCAGGTAGCTGAGAAACAGCTGACACACACAACATGAGGAGCAAGGCTGTTAAGGGTGTACCATAGGAGGGTAAAGGCCTTCTGCAATGGCTCAGCAGGTAAAGAATCCACCTGCAAATGCAGGAGACTCAGGAGATGTGGGTTCAATCCCTGGGTCAGGAAGATCCCCTGGTGAAAGAAATGGCAACCCATCCAGTATTGTTGCCTGGAAAATCCCACACTCAGAGGAACCTGGCGGGCTACAGTCCATAGGATGGCAAATAGTCGGACGCAAAGGAGCACACACAGAGGAGGGTAAAGGTGGTAGACCATGGAATCTAAGCTGGGTAGAGATGACAAAACAGCTGGGAAGTGACATAGAGTAAATTAACTGGAAGATCCCATAGGACTGAACTTGCTGCAGTAGGGATGAGACGTAGGCTAAAAGAAAGCAAGGAGAAAACAGGAGGTGGCTAGAGAGCAAGAGGCTTAAAACTGAGATACCCAAAGTTGTGGTTATTAGTCATGGTGCAGTCTTGGGTATGACCAAAGTGAGTGTCTGAGATGGAGTCAAAGAAAAGTTAAATGGAAATGAGGACTCTGAAGAACTGTGAAGACAGACTGTTAGACAAATCACCAACAAGGATACTAAAGTCACCAGTGACACACAGAAAAATAAAACAATCAAGATTACAGTTAGAGGAGCAAGTAAGCCAGACAACTTCTTTATCTGGCCCCCCTGTTCATTCTTCTCTAGCAGGGCTATTCCTGTTCTCTTCCATTTTGTTCTCCATGTGTTAGGGACAATGAAAAGTATTAATATCTATTATTGTAAAAGTAATGTCTATTATTGTCTATTATTTTACATCATTATGTAAAAGCTATTAATAAAGGTACAAATAATGTTAAATGCCAGTGACATAAATACAGCAAATGGTAATGCCATTGTTTACTAAGGATTTAAGCAAATATGACACTGGAAACTCACTGTTAAGACTATATTCTATAAATAATTTAGTGTAAGGATTGTTTGTATCTCATTCTAGAGCTGTTGTCATAAGGAATTTTTAATGATTTGCTAGAATATGAACCACAAAGCTGAATTTCAATTACATTTCACAATGGATATCTGTCAAATGGATGAAAGTACAGCTTGTGGTCAGGCACCAGATAGGTGAAGAATGACTGGTTTAAGTGCATTAGGAAATAAATCATGTGAAAAATCTCTACAGAACATTAAAAATTACTAACCCAGAGTCCCATTTTTCTGACCATTGATTCTCAGACTTAGATTTCTAAAGCTATTATAGCTAAACAACTTCTTTAAAAACAACAACAACTGGAGATTAGTGTTGTCATTGGGTTGCTTAGCTTTTATTTTGCAAGGTAAAGATTTCTTTTTTTAAAATATAAATTTATTTATTTTAATTGGAGGTTAATTACTTTACAATATTGCATTGGTTTTGCCATACATCAACATGAATCTGCCACAGGTATACATGTGTTCCCCATCCTGAACCCCCCTCCCTCCTGCCTCCCCAACAAAAATATCAAACCTGACATCTTCTATCACCACCATTTAATCTAAGAAAATATACTGTACTATCAAAAGGTAGCATGGACATATAATCTCAGAATGAAGAAGAGTTTTTTGTATTAGACTCAAGAGTGAGTGCTCTGGAGTCAGCTTGTCTGGGTTCAAGTCCTGGTTCTTCCACTTATAATTGGAAATAATAATAGCAACTACATCAGAATATTATGATGATGATTAAGGCACTTAGAAAGAGCTCATGCTGCTGCTGCTAAGTTGCTTCAGTCATGTCCGACTCTGTGAGACCCCATAGACGGCAGCCCAGCAGGCTCCTCCGTCCCTGGGATTCTTCAGGCAAGAACACTGAAGTGGGTTGCCATTTCCTTCTCCAAGAAAGAGCTCATAAATAGGCTTAATTAATATTAGCTTATTTTTTTTTAATCACCTTGCTGTGCATGAGTTATGAGATGCAACCAGCCTGCCAACTGGTAGGTGAGAATTAAATCACTGTTCGGTGACTGTAAAGCCTGAAAATAAATGAAGATCTTGCTTGTGAAATTCTTTCTGAGACTGACTACTGTGACCATCTGGCCCCTTAAACATTTTACCTAAAATACCATTGTCACTGGGACACTGCAAATTACCAGGACTCACTCCACTGATGAACGTCAAAATCCAAATTAACACTGTAGTAAATGAGTTGTAACAGTAGTTTCACAAAGATTTTGCTAGTGTTCAGTAGGGCAGGATTCTCTGTAGCTTTAGCCTCTTTCCAGGTGGATTACTATCAGAGTCAATCCTCCCTGCTCCTCTTATGCCTTAAGCAAGATTCAATTCATACCAACTTCTCAAGCCTTCCAACCTCATTAAGGGTCAGTGTGTAGCTCCACCCATAAAAACCAAGCTACCGTGACTATCACTTTCACATATATACACCTTTCTAAAATCTCTCTCCCCAGCCTGTTCTATTATAATAAGCATGTTTCTTCTTCAAAGTTCCCCTTATCATCCCAACTGTACCGATTCTCTTAACTATCAGATATTAGAAAGCTGCCACTCCTCGTTCTTAGGGTGGCACACACCTCACTCTGTGGCACTCACCTGGAATGATCTGGTTCTATTAAGATGAACTGGGGCTAATTCTGGGTATTTCACCCAAAAGGACATTTGCAATGCTAGATAACCACTGCCCATCCTTTGTCTCTTAGTTTGAGGTAGCTTAGTATGATATACACTTCCAATTCTAACTTTCACTCTCTTAAATTAGCAGTTCTCCAACCATGTACAAATGTGTAACACTGTTTGAGCCCCATGTATTGTTACTCAGTGATTATAATCACACAAACTTTGGTGGGGAGAACTTTAAGAGGCTTTAAGGTGTGTGCTATGATTAGTGTGGATGACTTCTGATCTAAAAGTCTAAACAGAGTAAGACCTTATCCATTATAATAAAGCTTATGTAGCCCCTCTGATGAAAATAATACATGAAAATATGTGTAAGACATCTAATGTACTAACTATAATCTCTTTTCTTAAGATAGTTCAATGAAAAAAAATAGCCTGTTTCTACAATGTAATTAATAAACAGTAATGTTTGCTGTTTATAATCTTTGAAATATTACCCATAAAAGTAAAAAATCTGCATTTGTTAATCTCTTCAATTTTAAAAAGCAGTGAATTTTCTTTGTTTTCCTGAGATTGTATCAGAGGCAAGCCACACTGAGGAAAAATTGTCAGTCAACTTTTAGGTAACCAAAAGAGGAAAAAAAATTAGGGCAAACACTAATTTTACGTAAGAGTAAGCAGAATAAGAATAAATTAGGACTGATCTCTGTCAAATTAGCATTAGGATAAAGAGAGAGAGAAGTGTGAAGTCGGTTTGGTGATGTTTAAAGGGGAATCCCACATAACTTCCAGTTCAAATGCAGACAGATTTGCCATGTTTGCCAAAACAGGGAGGCTATCAACAGAATAGCGGCAAGTCAGGACATATTCACAAGTCTTGCAAGCCGCTCTCTGCAGTTGTGCAAACCAGATTTGAATACTTATTTTTAAATCATGCATGCACTTGCAGAAAACACAATCACAAATTAATGCTAATATTTAGTCTTTTAAAGTTTGCACAATTCCAACTTCTCCTAGAATTATGAGTATTTTCTTAGTTCTGTTCAACTTATCCTCTCAGTAGTACAATATGATTATTTATATTAAGAAACAGTTTTCAATTTTCCATCCACACAAGGAGGACTTGGAGCATAACTCCCATCAATTCATAATATAGGAGGGGTTTCTGTTTGTTTCAAAGATTGTCAATCAGCCTCTAAAACAAGTCATCTATATTTGCTTGGCTGGGCACTTCTCAAATCTTTAAGAAAAAGAAATAGTTAAGAATGGAAACAAAACTTGGACCCCATTTAAGCAGTCAGGTCTTTGATCATCCATTCTCTGGGTATCATTTCGTCTAGTAGAGACGCACTCTTGCCCCCAACGATTTTAAAATGCTGAGAGCACTTTGAGTTCCGTTATGATTAAGTGAAACGGGCCTGTGCCCTGAGCACCAAACAGTGCAGGATGCCTGACTGGTCTATATCCAAATTAGTCACCTGAGATTCAATACAGATCTTCTCACTAGATAGCCCACAACTAAAGACGGGGTGTGTGTAGCAACGCTCCAAACTAATCTCTGCTGACACCTCCACCTTTTATACTCCCTCAGAGGGAGTGGCCTGGTATTTCACAAATTCTTGATGACAAAGATCATGCTTCTACTACATAGCAGGTCCTGCCTTGCTACCATCTGGCAGCATCATCTTTATTAGTTTCAGAATTTTACAGCTTCTCCTGTCTTCTTTTTTCCCCCCTCTGTCCCTCTGTTTTAAATCCACTCTATCTGCTGTTCTGTAAGGCCTCTGCTTCTGACTATCAAATACCTTGTTTTCTCTAGCCAACAACTTATTCTTTCCTCACTTATACCTGGACCTTCTACTGTATCAGTTCATGTTCTTCTGTTTCTCAGAAGTCACCTCCTTAATGCATGCCACCTGACTGATCACATAAGTCTGCTAACACTACTGAGCTCTGACCACATCTTTGGGCTCTGCCTCTGCTCTCTACTCGACTCTTTAACTTACAACGGCAGCAGCTGTCAAACTTTAACATGGGCCAACCTCCTATGCATCTAAAAACTCAGATTTCCAAGCACTAATCCTAGAAATCTGAATTCCTTGTCAGGAGTGGAGCTGGGGAAGTTATAAAACAAGCACTCTCTAGGTGATTTTAATGTGGGTCACAGGACACTTTGAGAAACATCATTCATAGTTATAACTGACACTACATTAAGCTGCTTTTTAAGAGCTCTTAGGTTTTTATTTAGTGTAAATGTTTTATAGCTTCAATTAAATCATAAGCTAATAAGAATACTTTTTTTTTTTTAACTCCTTGACAAGTTGCAGCTATAGACGAGCGAAGAGTTACTCTAACAAGATAAAAGTTATCAAGAAAAAATGTAAGGGACTTCCCTGGTGGTCCATTGGTTAAGACTCCATGTTCCCACTGCAGCAGGCCTGGGTTCAGTTCTTAGTCAGGGAACTAAGATCCCAAATGCAATGTGTCTTGGCCAAAAATTAAAAATAAAAAAGAATAAATGTTAAGATTTCTATACTTGAGTACAGCTAGGGGAGATATACGCTTATGGGAGATGACACAGTGGGAGGGATTTACTTAAAAGTAAATTCACCCGTGGCGGATTCATGTCGATGTACGGCAAAACCGATACAATATTATAAAGTAATTAGCCTCCAATTAAAATAAATAAATTTATACTAAAAAAAAAGAAAAGCTCATCTAGCCATAAATAAATAATAACTTAAAAAAAAAAGTAAATTCGGTATTAATCAAGATAGAATGTGGATGTCAAAAATGTTACCTCAATTTCAGCCTGCATTAAAAGAAGACTGATGCTTTGAACAAAGGACGAACAGTTCTCGTCTACTAACAGGGACCACACCTGTAGTACTCCAAGTATTCCACTGATTTCTGAGTTTCACAACTTAAGGCAAATGTAAACAGATATTAAAGTTCACAGAAATGAGAATAGAATGGTAGAGGGCTAAACATCAGGCTATAAAGGGATTTTCTAGAAGAACGAATCAAGCTGGGAGTTTTAGCTTAGGGAAAACATAAATGTGAGGACAGTTTATGTCTGGACAGAACAGCTTTCTTCACACACCTAAAGGGCTTTCAGGGGGAATCAGGGAACCCTTTTCTGTATAGTCTTAGGGGGCGAACTAGAGCTGGCAGCAGAAGCTACGAGAACCTATGTTTCACCTTAAGTTAAGGAAGACTCAATCAATGGTTGTCCAAAAAATGGAAGGCAGTGTTCAGAGAGAATGAGTTTCCTGTCACTGAAGGAATTCAAGCTTAGCCTAAGGAACTTGGCAGAAGTTACTCAGCAGAAATAGAAAATTTAAATAAAAGACAAGTATGTAAATTAAAAGAGTTTTAAGATCCCTTGCAATGCTGAGATTCTATAATTCCTTTGATAGTCTCTGGTAGAACCAGCTAGTTTTGCAAAGACAATAATATTTGAAATAAATGTTCCAGGATGGGAACAAAGGAGGAGATGGAAGGCTAGGAAGATGATAAAGAGGCTACTGCTGTAATTCATGTGTAATTTACTGAAAGTATGAAAAAGAAGAGGAATGATCCACTCCCCTCACCTCAAAAAAAAAAAGCAGAAACAAAATTAAGAGTAGTCAATAATGGATTTGAGAAAATGCATGCACACATGTATACAGCCAACTGATCTCTGACAAAAATCAAAAGCAATACAGTGGAGCAGAAACAGTCTTTTCAAAAAATGGTGCCAGAACACCTGGACATCAACATGCAAAAACAACAACAACAACAAACCTGATCTAGACATAGACTTTACACCCTTCACAAAAATTAATGAAAAATCAATTATAGACCTAAATGTAAAATGCAAAACTGTAAAACTCCTAGAAGATAACACAGGAAGAAACCTACATGACCTTGGGTATGGCAGTTACTTTTTAGATATAATACCAAAGGCGTGATCCATGAGAGAAAGAATTGATAAGCTGGACTTCATGAAAATTAAAAACTTCTGCTCTGTTAAAGACAACGTTAAGAGGATGAGAACAAAAGCTACAGAATGGGAGAAAATATTTGCAAATGACACATCTGATAAAGCATTATTATCCAAAATACAGAAAGAACTCTTAAACCTCAACAATAAGAAAACAGCCCAATTAAAAAATGGGCCACAGACCTTAACAGACATTTTACCAAATAAGATAAACAGATGGCAAATAAGCATATGAAAAGATGCTCTACATAATATGTCATCAGAGAAATGCAAATTAGAACAGTGAGATATCACTACGTAGCTATTAGAACGGCCAAAGCCCAGAGACAATGCCAAACACTGGAAAGGATGTGGAGCACTGGAATTCTCATTCATTGCTGGTGGGAATGCAAAATAAATCACGCACTTTGGAAAACAGTATGATGGCTTCTTACAAACCTACTCTTTCCATTTGATCCAGCAATCACACTCCTTGGTATTTACCCAAAGGTGTTACAAACTTATGTATAAACTAAAACATGCCCGTGGATGTTTATAGGAGCTTTATTCATAACTGCAAAACCTGGAACCAACCACGATGTCCTTCAGTAGGTGAATGCATAAATAAACTGTGGAACATCCAGACCATAGAATATCATTCAGGACTAAAAAGAAATGAGGTATATCAAGTGACAAAAAGACATGGAGAAAGCATAAATGCATATTACTAATCAGAAAAAGCTACTATATGACATTCTGAAAAAGACAAATCTATGCAGTCAGTAGGAAGATCAGTGGTTGCCAGGGAAGGGGGTGGCAGAGTATTTTCAGGGCAGTGAAAATACTCTGTATGATACCATAATGATGGATACACATCACTACATTAATACATTTGTTCACACTCAGAGAACACACAACACCAAGAGTAAAATGTAATGTAAACTCGGGACCTGTGTGATACTGGTGTCAAAGTAGGTTCAGTAACTGTAACAATGGTGCCACTCTGGTGGAGGATGGTGATAGTGGGGAAGGCTGTGCACTTGTGGGAACAGGTGGTATACAGGAAATCTCTGTACCTTCCCCTCAATTTTCCTAGGAGCTTAAAATCGCTCTAAAAAAATCAATTAAAAAATGCATGCAAAGTACAAATGATATGGCCAATAAGGAATTAATATCCAACATATATAGTCCCAGGTGGTGCTTGTGGTAAAGAACCCGTCTACCAATGCAGGAGACACAAGAGACCCAGGTTTGATCCTTTGGTCAGGAAGATCCCCTGGAGGAGCGCATGGCAACCCACTCTAGTATTTTTGCCTGGAGAATTCCATGGACAGAAGAGTCTGATGGGCTACAATCCATGGTGTCGCAAAGAGTCGGACACGACTGAGCGACTAAACACACACATCCAACATATACAAACAGCTTATACAACTCAACACCAAGAAAAACAATCAACTCTGTTGAAAAATGGGCAGAAGAACTGAATAGACACTTTTCCAAAGAGGAAATGCAGATGGCCAACAGGCACATGAAAAGATGCTCAACAATGCTAGTCATCAGAGAAATGCATATCAGACCCATAAACAGATATCACCTCACACCTGTCAGAACAACTATCATCAAAAAGAACACAAATAACATGTTGGTGAGGATGTGAAGAAAAGGGAACCCTTGAACACTGTTAACAATATGGTGGTTTCTCAAAAAAACTAAAAGTAGAACTACCATATGACCTGACAACAACTCCACTCCTGGGTATATATCTGAAAAAAAAAAAAAAGAAAACACTAATTTGAAAAGATACACATTCACAATGGAATGCTACTCAGCCATAAAAAAGAACAAAATCTTGCCATTTGCGGCAAGATGAATGGAAGGCATCATGCTAAGTGAAACCAGACTGAGAAAGACAAATACTGTATGACATCACTTACAGATGGAATCTAAAAAATACAACTAGTGAATGTAACAAAAAAGAAGCAGATTCATAAATATAGAGAACAAACTAGTTGTTACCAATAGGGAGGGAGGGATGGGAGATGTAGGAATGGGGGAGTGGGAGACACAAACTGCTGGGTATAAAACAGGCTCAGGGTGTATTCTACAACATGGGGAATGTAGTCAATATTCTGTAGTAACTGTACATGGAAAGTAACCTTTAAAAATTGTATTTAAAAAGTAGAAAAAATAAAAATAATAAAAAGTACTTGAGTACTTAAAAGAACTTTGGGTCAGCCAAAAAGTTCCTTAGGGTTTTCTGTACTATCTTATGGAAAAACTCACATGAACTTTTCAGCTAATCGATAAAAAAAATTAAAAACCATGCAAAGCAAAGGAAAAATGGAAGAAAACATGACCCTAAGGCCTAGAAAATAAAGGTAACTGGAAGAAAGAACCATTTGTGGGGTGGGGGAAAAATGTTTAATAATGTAAGAAAGTTTTGAACATTTCAAGAATTCATTTCAGCAAGAATTCTAATGAGAGATGGTGAAAGCATCTGGAGATACAGTCATATACTACATCCAGTAAAGGCGGTCTAGATGCTTTGATAGAAGGAAACCTGTCTCCAGAGAATAGTGAAGCTTATGCTAGCGAATGGGGAGTGTGGCTTCACATTCAAGTTGTGAAATAAAGAACAAAAAAACCCGATAATAAACCAACTTATTTAAAACTCTGAATCAAGAGGCCTACAGAGCACCAGCCTGGGAGCAGGCGCTACACATGCACCTGCCCTACAGGGGCGAGGCTACCTATATCCTCGCCCCTCCCGTGATTCCAGCTCAAATAAACTGTTTACCCTCCTGGGGCCCCAGTGTCCTCATCTAGCAAATGAGAATGACACAAGTTTTTAAATAAGCTTTTCTCAAACTTGTGTTCCTTGAAACATTAACAGTTATATCTTTATGTAAGTATGTTTGTTAAGTAAGTTTAAGTAAATTTGAGAAATGTCAGACTAGACAATTTCTATGGTTTCCTACTCTAACATTGTCTAATTCTGATTCAAAATATATATAGCTACCTTAACGTTTTAAAATCGAATATACCTACAGATATACTATCTTCTTTTAATTATCTCATAGAAGTATTAAACAATGCAAAATGGGTGACAATCCTTTCAAGAAAATTTCATACCTTGACAGTGGCAACTGAGAGCAGAAAGCAAAGGGTCTAAGAGAAAGAAGGGAAGAAACTGAGAAAGGACCGAATAATTAAAAGTAATGCATGTAAATAATGTCTTTGATTCTGTTTGTCTATCCTAAATGATCTTTTCCTTCAAATTCTTAGACAAGTTGCTAAAAACAAAATCACTCAAGCTCAAACAGTTTGATTTTTTTTTAATTCATTTTTAAACAAAATGGAGAAAAGAATCCAATCTTTTGACTGTGGCAATAAGTGATCATCTTTCTTCATGTTACAGTGTCTCACCTGGAGCCATTACTGCATGTAACATGAACATGAACTTTGAAGAGCTGAGTTCTATGTCATTTAGTATGACATATGGTCAGCGTTCCATAGCCAGATAAAGAAAGATCAGACTGCAGAGAATTTATAACATTATAAAGCGGTCTTCCTTTCTCCCTTCTTCTAAGCTCTTCACAGCCTCAGTTGGTTGCCTAAATGAACAGTTAGGAGAGGAAGTCAAAGTAACCAAGCAGCATACAGAAAAGCAAGAAGAAGCAATAAAGAGAAGTTTTGTAGAAAGACAAGTGCAGTAACACAAGAAAAGTGTCAGGCACAAAAGTAGTAGTTGTGGGTCACCATGGAAATGTCTTTGGAATGCATTAATAATCTGCAATTTGGGTAATTCTTCTACGTATATGTGAGATGTGACTGAATATATCTAATGTGTGTGGATTCGCATCATACTAATTACAGGTTTATCCTCTAGTAACCATTCATTATCAAAAGACTCGTAAGTCTTGCTAAGTTTTCTCCCTCATTACAGGATTCTAGGTAGATTTTCAAAAATCAAAGTACTTCTAAAAAACTGTATCATTGTGGATAAATCTGAGTAATATATGTATAAATAATTCAGACGTTTAAGCTACAGATGTGTGCACCTTTATATATCAGTTTTCAGTCACTCTGGAATAAGAACAGAACTCAAACTATTACTTGCTCAGAGAAAAGATACTGTATTAAGACCAGAGGTATTAGTGAAGTATTCAAAGTCACAAATAAGTCTCTGAGTAAAAGATTCATTAAATACAATGACTCGCAATGTCAAATTTTAACACTATTAGTAAAATGGTACGTGGAAGGGATTTACTGTTGTCTACGGTAATTTCTTTAAGAAACCTGAAAGAACACTATGTTAATTATTTAAAAGGTAAATGTAAAACCCTAGTTGCTGGCAGGGTTTTTTAAAAATTATGAACATAATATCAAAGGTAGATTACTCAAGATAACAAATCATATGGAACTCAGAGAAAGTCTTGTTTGAATCATGGTAGAAGTATCAAGGCTCTCCCTCTTCCTCTTCTAAACAGTGATGTGTTATGTTCTGGGCAGTGTTTTGCTAACATTATAGTTAATTCTTTCTTCCACTTCCCTTCTTACAACATCCTATTCTCTACAGTGTCTTTCAAGATGGTTGTTGTTTTTCTAAGTCAGTATACTACACATAAGAAGAAACTGACAAGATTTATAGAAGAAAGTGAGAAAGCATTTATCAGCTCTTTTCTGATGGAATGTGATAAAAAGTATAAAGAGATCAGCCAAAGTATGAGTTCATAAACAAAGAAAACATATTTCCAGGAGTCCCTTGACTACCTTATCAACAAACACTGTTCAAAATGTATAATTACAAAATATCAAGAGGATAATCTCAGGCGTAAACTGCTTAGAACAGCAACAAAAGTTTAAGACAAGGAGATAAACCTAAACATTTGATTAAAGGGAATAGATCGAAGATTTTTGTCTCTTATAACAGCACTTTTTGGCAATATAATCATACCAACCACCATTTATGTAGTGTTTCACAGTGAGCAAGGCACTATGCTAGGAAATTTTTACACACTAATGCTCTACTGACAATAAACTTACAAAGTAAGTAATTTTGCAGGTGAGGATACCAAAACTCAGAAAGTTCAGGGCCCAGGGCCCTGAAGTACTAAGATGCCATGGGGGATACAAGTGATAGGTGGTGATGTCAAAGCAAGCCCTGTTGGTGTGCCCAAAAGCCTTCTTACTGCTGAGGAAGAGATGCTAATTTACCAGTACAAGCTTATTGTGATACAATTTTGCTAGTATGATTTATATATTTTTTTAAGTCATTATATGTGTTCTTTCTTGGGAAAAAGCCCATGATACACTCTATTTTATTTTTATTTTTATTTTAATGAAAATACCCTTTATTTTAACTGTGGAAAATTCTGAAAGAGACAGAAATACCAGACCACCTGACCTGCCTCTTGAGAAATCTGTATGCAGGTCAGGAAGCAACAGTTAGAACTGGACATGGAACAACAGACTGGTTCCAAATAGCAAAAGGAGTACGTCAAGGCTGTATATTGTCACCCTGCTAACTTAACTTATATGCAGAGTACATCATGAAAAATGCTGGGCTGGATGAAGGACAAGCTGGAATCAAGACTGCCAGGAAAAACATCAATAACCTCAGATATGCAAATGACACCACCCTTATGGCAGAAAGAGAAGAACTAAAGAGCCTCTTGAAGAAAGTGAAAGAAGAGAGTGAAAAAGTTGGCTTAAAGCTCAACATTCAGACAACAAAGATCATGGCATCTGGTCCTATTACTTCATGGGAAATAGATGGGGAACAGTGGAAACAGTGGGAGACATTATTTTGGGGGCCTCCAAAATCACAGCAGACGGTGACTGCAGACATGAAATAAAAACACACTTACTCCTTGGAAGAAGAGTTATGACCAACCTAGACAGCATGTTAAAAAGCGGAGACATTACTTTGCCAACAAAGGTCTATCTAGTCACGGCTATGGTTTTTCCAGTGGTCATGTATGGATGTGAGAGTTGGACTACAAAGAAAGCTGAGCACCGAAGAATTGATGCTTTTGAACTGTGGTGTTGGAGAAGACTCTCGAGAGTTCCTTGGACTGCAAGGAGATCCAACCAGTCCATCCTAAAGGAAATCAGTCCTGAATATTCATTGGAAGGACTGATGCTGAAGCTGAAACTCCAATACTTTGGCCACCTGATGCGAAGAGCTGACTTATCTGAAACGACCCTGAAGCTGGGAAAGATTGAAGGCGAGAGGAGAAGGAGACAACAGAGGATAAGATGGTTGGATGGCATCACCGACTCAATGGACATGAATTTGAGTAAACTCTGAGAGTTGGCGATGGACAGGAAGGCCTGGCGTGCTGCAGTCCACGGGGTCGCAAAGAGTTGGACACGACTGAGCGACTAAAGTGAACCTTTTATTTTATTTTTTGGAGGATAACTCCTTTACAGTATTGTGGTGGATTTTGCCTTCCATTGACATGAATCAGCCACGGGTGCACATGTGTCCCCCCATTCTGAACTCCCCCTTCACCTTCCTCCCCACTCCATCCCTCTGGGCTGTCCCAGAGCATCAGTTTTGAGTGCCCTGCTTCATGCATCAAACTTGCATTGGTCATCTATTTTACATATGATAATATACATGTTTCAATTGCTATTCTTTCAAATCATCTCACCCTCGCCTTCTCCCACATAGTCCAGGAGTCTGTTCAATACACTCTTTAATAAAGAAAAATGTCACAGTACAACCAGTATGACACTGATCACAATGAGCAGTGTATGATTCTATTTAAACAGAAAAAGTCTATACATGAGTAGTGAAGTCACTCAGTCGTGTCCGACTCTTTGCGACCCCATGGACTATAGCCTATCAGGCTCCTCCATCCATGGGATTTTCCAGGCAAGAGTGCTGGAGTGGATTGCCATTTCCTTCTCCAGGGGATCTTCCCGATCCAGGAATCGAACCCAGGTCTCCCACATTGCAGGCAGACACTTTACCATCTGAGCCACCAGGGAAGCCCTGGAGCCAGTCAAAAATACATACGTGTATAAATACCTAAGTAAAATACCTTCCCCCTTCTTATTTCTGTAGTCCAGTTCCATTCAGGAACAATATAAGATAGATTAAGAAGGACTCGAAAAGGATCAACATAGATTTAGTAACATTTTAAAGACAAGGCTTAAGTCTGTATTCATCAGGGCATCTGCTGCTTCCTCATACTGCCTACTTTGCTAATTTGGTTCATAAGGTACCTTATACTTTACACAATACTGCTCTAGGTATGCTGTGTTAGTCCCACACACACCATAAGCATCTTGAGGGCAGGATTTGGATCTAACTAAGTGTTCTCCAACTGAGTTAATCAAGTTCTTGGTGTTTACTCACTTCCTAAAAACGTACACTGTAAGCCAGGCACCAGCACAGGAGCAGAACGTACACTAGTAACCAAATAAAGAAGGTCTCTTCCTTCCTGAATTTATCTTATGCTCATGGCGGGGCCTACCCGCCAGGCGGTAATAAGCAATTACGCTACAAGATAATAATGCATAGAAGAACATGGAATTACTAGAACACCTCAGAGGAGCACTAAAGTCAAAGCCATCTGTAAAAAGTGAGATCAAAGCTGAGGCCTGGAGGATGAACAGGAGGTTGGATTAAAAGATGGTGAAAAAGTACCCTTGGATATTGAGGTAAGAGACAGTAGCATGGCAAATTAGTGGAGCCTAAAATAGCACAAGTTGGCTGGAACCCAGAGCATGGGGGAGGGGGTGCAGGCTGAGAGAGGAGGTGGGAAAGTTTGGCAGGGGCCAGACCACATCAGGCTTGTAAGCCACGGAAGGAGTTAAGGAGAGCTACTAAAGAGTTTTAACCAGTGAAGTGACAGGATCAGACTTGCCTTTTTATAAAAATCGCTCCAGTTACAGTGTGGAGAATGGATTAGAGAAGGGCAAGGCTGAAGGCTTAGGGAGCAATTCAGGCAAGAGATAATGGTGGCCTGAAGGAAGACAGTGGCGGGAGATGGAGAGAAGTGGACAGATTTGAGGTTCGGAGGAGAAGGCAGTCCTGACAGGAAATGGGAGGGGAGGGAAAGAGCTAAGTTAAACAGGGTGCCTAGATTCTCCGCCAGAGCACCGCCTGTGCTATAAAACAAGTACGTTTACGGGAGGGGATGGAAGGGGCAGATGAAAGAGTTTGATTGTGCATTTACTGTATATCCATGAGACAGCCAAGAGGTTATGATGCTAGAAGTCCAGAGCTCTAATTGAATATGCGTATTGGAGAGGTAGTGGCATAAAGACTCTAACTGAACCTATGGAAATGGATGTGACCAATTTAGGGGAGAACAATTTCAGAGTGAGGAAAAGAGCTCTAAGACAGACTCCAGGGGAACTCTATTGCAAAGGAGACTGAGAAGGGACAGCCAAAGAGGGAAAAGGAAGATGAGAAATCCTTGGAGGGAGGGAAACCAAGTTAAGAGGTTATTTCAAAAAAGAGTGGTCCATAGTGTGTTTCTTAAATGTGCATAGAGTGACTGAAGCTCAACTTCAATGAATAAATACATCAGTAATTCTTTCCCTCTATCCTCAATCAACTGAAATTACATTCATTTAGTAAAAGTTTATGCAGGGCAATGCTTCTCAAACTATCTATGCTAAGACCTAGTTGTTTTTTTTTTTTCTTCTAAGTTTTCAATCCATTGCACCTGGCTTCCCAGGTGGCACTAGTGGTAAAGAACCTGCCTGCTAATGCAGGAGACATAAGAGACGCAGATTCGATCCCTAGAGAGAATCAACACAGGAAGATCTCCTGGAGGAGGGCATGGCAACCCACTCCAGTATTCTTGCCTGGAGAATTCCACGGACAGCAAGCTTGCCAGGCTACAGTCCACAGGGTCGCAAAGAATTGGACCCAACTGAAGCGACTTAGCACGCATGCATCCTCAATTCAGCTTCCAGGGGTTTTTTTCATGGTGATGAATATATGTGCAACGATCATTTTCCACTCCCCCGAGGTCCTCCTGATTTTCTTATTTCTAACATTTTCTCACAGAGACCTGAGCCTCACCTCTAGTTCTGTTACCACAGTAACTAATGACCAAATTCTGCCAATTTCATCTTTGTAATTGTTTTCAATCTTTTCTTCCCTTTCCGTTCCCACTGTTACCACCTTAACCCAGGTTTCTAGTGCCCCACAACTGGACAGTTATGGTCTACCGGTCTCTCACTCTCATCTTTCACCTCCTCTTGAGAGCAATGCTTTTCATGCAGCATAATCACATTAATTATCTAAGACACTAACTTTAATTGCTTTGTTCCCCTACTGAAAATTCCCCCAATGACTTCCCATTATGATTGTTTATTCAAAAATTACATTCATCTGGCAAATATTTATGTAGGGCAATGCTTTTCAAACTATGCTAAGACCTAGTTTATTTTTCCTTCTAAGTTTTCAATCCATTGCAGACCAATGTTTTCGTAAAAATACAATTTAAAAAAGTGATAATTTTTAAACTACTAAAAACAGTTTCTAAATTCTTATTATCAATTTTGACATTTTTCTCATGATGGACTGGTAACAACGGTTCACGGCTCAGCAATGGTCTGTCGATTGTATTCCAAATTGCCTGGGTGTTGCTAATACACAGATAAAAAGATATTACAGTTGCACCCTCAATGCAGGGTGATTGTGCCATTCAGGGGAGACATTTTTGATTGTCACACAGCAGGAAGGAGGGACTACTGGCACTGAGTGAATAGAGGCCAGAGATGCTATTAAACAACCTAAATGAATAGCATAGCCCCCGCCCCCAGACAAAGAATTATCCAGCCTAAAACGTCAAAAATGCCAAGGCTGAGAAACTCCGCTTTACAACTGTAATGCAAATGAATAATTAGAAGAAAGGCTAAGAACAGAGCTCTATTCTAAGCGTATATACAAGATGCAGGGGACACACAGCACCTGAGTCTGCCTGGAAGGTTAAATAAATGGACAGTACTTACCAAACAAAGTCCTCATCTCCTGACTCATAGCTTTCCAGAACCCAACCACGGCCTAACTTTCCAACAACAGTGTTGCTAGACTGGTCAAAGTTGTGAATTCTATACCTTGCTTACTGTCAACTTCCAAGGATACAAACAACCATCCCTTCCCCTCCCCCTACCCAAATCACTCACCATTTAAGGCCTCACTCAAGGGCTAACTTCTCCACGAAGTCTTCTGTGATCCTTTCTTTCAAAATTCCTAAAGATTTGCCATCTATACCACTCATTTAGCATTGTATCACATACTGGCTTTTGATACTATTGACATTTGTTAGGTTACATTGTTTAACTCCTAAATAATTACTTGATTTTTACATTCATGTGCCATCTCTAAGCTGACAGCTCACTAAGACAGAGCTTCTGACACAGCCCCAGCAACCACCCATTTCCTGCAGTATGCCACAAAGAGGGCCAAAAGCACCTGAGGCACGTGGGCTGGAGTTATTAGGTGGCAGACATTACCGTCCTATCACCAGTTCTTCACCTGTCTTGAGCTCACGACAATCTGAATATATCAGGTTACTACAAAAGCAATTTATCGACAAACTTTAGTATCTTAGAAAGTTTACTGATTCATAGACTTATACTTCTTATCCCAGGCCAAGGTAAGTCCTCAGGTTTTTGCCACATTCAAGTTCCAGAAAATCTACTAGAAATAAGAAAATTAAGGAATCCCAATGGAGACAGTTTCTCCACTCAAATTTTAAAACCCAAACAGATAGTTCTTTATGCTTTCAGTCAAGACACTCACTGCCCAGACAACAATCTGAGATTTTAGAAAATATCTCTACTCTTGAAAACAAAAATGGTTAGAAGAAGGTGGGAAGAAGGGAAAGAAGTAGAAGCGGGGAAAAAGAGGAGGAGGAGATGAAAAGGAGTATGAAGAGGAAGGAGGAAGTGGTAGTGTAACTCTTGAGCAGAGTAAGAGAGGGCAAAAAGCTAAAGGTCAGATTTCCATAATTAACCAGCTCTCTATATGCTCAATATGCAGAATTCTACCAAATCACTAAAGTACTGGGTAATGCCTGAATGTGGAGACGTCATTTATAAGTGTGTGCAGGAAATGGTAGTGGGTGAGGCCAGACCTAGAGACCTGCAGTGCTGAAATAATTCCTCCCTCCCTTTTCACCCCCAAATCTATTAGGTCTAAGCTCTTACAACCTTATATATATGGAAAGGTTTGTAAATGTCCTTGAGAATTAATTCAGGAAGAAAGGCAAACATGAAAGTTATGCACTCATCACAGGATATTATCTGACATAAAATTCAAGGCTTTATTGACTACTTGACTCTTAGTTTCATCTCCTCAATATCCGGAGAGGCAACTCGGAATACAAACTCTGAAGCCAGGCATCCTGATTCCCAGTCGCAACGCTGCCAGTTATTAGTTGTATGAACTCAGTGAGTCATTTCCTTTCCTCTCTTTCCCCCCTGGTTCCTGGACCAGAGATCCAAGTTCTAGTACTAGTTCCACCAATGACCTGTTAGTGACCTTGGGCCACAATTTCTGCACCTGTAAGGAGAAGGAGCCAGGGGATATACTAGATCAGTGGTTCTCAACCAAGGGTGACTTTGCCCCCAGGGGACATTTGACAATGTCTTGAGATATTTCCAGTTATCACCACTAGGTTTGAGAGGGACAGCGCTACTTGGCTTCTAGCCGGTAGAGGCCAGAGATGCTGCTGAAAATCTTACAATGCACAGGACAGCCAGCACTTCAGGACAAATAATTATCCAGCTCAAAATGTCAACGGTGCCACAACTGAAAAACCTATGGCTTCAGCTCCCTTGAAGGTCACCTCAGAGGTCCCCTAGAAGTGAGGCTGAGAAGCCCATTTTAATGGTTTTATATTATGGGCTTTCACGAGAAAAGAACAACATAAGAGTTAATGACATGCACTCTCAGGCCAGATTCAGTCATTTCAGTTCAGTCGCTCAGTCATGTCCGACTCTTTGTAACCCCATGGACTGAATGAAGCATGCCAGGCTTCCCTGTCCATCACCAACTCCCAGAGCTTGCTCAAAGTCATGTCCATTGAGTCAGTGATGCCATCCAACCATCTCATCCTCTGCTGTCCCCTTCTCCTCCTGCGTTCAATCTTTCCCAGCTTCAGGGTCTTTCCCAATGAGTCAGTTCTTCACATTAGATGGCCAAAGTATTGGAGTTTGAGCTTTAGCATCAGTCCTTCCAATGAATACTCAGGACTGATTTCCTTTAGGATGGACTGGCTGGATCTCCTTGCAGTCCAAGGGACTCTCAAGAGTCTTCTCCAACACCACAGTTCAAAAGCATCAATCCTTTCGGTGCTCAGCTTTCTTTGTAGTCCAACTCTCACATTCATACATGAATACTGGAAAAACCATAGCCTTGACTAGATAGACCTTTGTTGGCAAAGTAATGTCTCTGCTTTTTAACATGCTGTCTAGGTTGGTCAAGCTTTTCCTCCAAGGAGCAAACATCTTTTAATTTCATGGCTGCAGTCACCATCTGCAGTGATTTTGGAGCCCAAAACATAAAGTCTCTGTTTCCATTGTTTCCCCATCTATTTGCCATGAAGTGATGCGACCGAATACCATGATCTTAGTTTTCTGAATGTTGAGCTTTAAGACAACTTTTACAGTCTTTCACTTTCTTCAAGAGGCTCTTTAGTTCTTCTCTTTCTGCCATAAGGGTGGTGTCATCTGCATATCTGAGGTTATTGATATTTCTCCCGGCAATCCTGATTCCAGCTTGTGCTTCCTCCAGCCCAGCGTTTCTCATGATGTGCTCTGCATATAAGTTAAATAAGCAGGGTGACAATATACAGCCTTGATGTACTCCTTTCCCTATCTGGAACCAGTCTGCTGTTACATGTCTAGTTCTAACTGTTGCTTCCTGACCTGCATATAGGTTTCTCAGGAGACGGGTCAGGTAGTCTGGTATTCCCATCTCTTTCAGAATTTTCCACAGTTTGTTGTGATCCACAGTCAAAGGCTTTGGTGTGGTCAATAAGGTAGAAATAGATGTTTTTCTGGAACTCTCTTGCTTTTTCCATGATCCAGTGGATGTTGGCAATTTGATCTCTGGTTCCTCTGCCTTTTCTAAAACCAGCTTGAACATGTGGGATTTCATGGTTCACGTATTGTTGAAGCCTGGCTTGGAGAATTTTGAGCATTACTTTGCTAGTGTGAGAGATGAGTGCAATTGTGCAGTAGCTTGAACATTCTTTGGCATTGCCTTTCTTTGGGACTGGAATGAAAACTGACCTCTTCCAGTCCTGTGGCCACTGCTGAGTTTTCCAAATTTGCTGGCATATTGAGTGCAGCACTTTCACAGCATCATCTTTTAGGATTTGAAACAGCTCAACTGGAATTCCATCACCTCCACTAGTTTTGTTCATAGTGATGCTTTCTAAGACCCACTTGACTTCGCACTCCAGGATGTCTGGTTCTAGGTGAGTGATCACACCATTGTGGTTATCTGGGTCATGAAGATCTTTTCTGTATAGTTTTGTGTATTCTTGCCACCTCTTCTTAATATCTTCTGCTTTTGTTAGGTCCATACCATTTCTCTCCTTTATTGTGCCCATCTTTGCATGAAATGTTCCCTTAGTATCTCTAATTTTCTTGAAGAGATCTGTAGTCTTTTCCATTCTTTTGTTTTCCTCTATTTCTTTGCATTGATCACTGAGGAAGGCCAGACTGTCTGAGTTCAAATCCACCACTTACTAGCTATATGTCTTGGACCAGTTACTCAACCTTTAGAGAGTCAGTTACCTTTTCCATTAAATGAGAACAATACAGTATCTACACCATAACGTTGTTGTGAGGGTTAAATAAGTTAATAGATGTAAAGCATTTAGAACAGTGCCTGGCCCTATATAGTTATCAGCTAACGTCACCATTACCACCTGAATACAGAAGGAAAATTGGAAAAAAAAAAAAACAGCAACCATTTTGCTTTAGGAGTCACATGAATTAGGTTCCTGAGTGGAAAGGTTTTTAAGAGCAAACAGACTCAAGCACGGCTCCTCACGTGGCAGACACTCTGCTCTCCCCCAATCCCTTCTCCCACTCCTTCCTCTCTAATGCTTCCACAGCTGCTCAAAGTCTCTGACATCTCGGGTGCAACTGTTCTCATGGTTGGGAGGGAATACAAGCTACTTGCATCCCATTCTATAATACAGAAAGTATATCCATTCTATAATACAAAAAGTATATCCATTCTATAATGCAAAAATTAACTGGAGGAAGTGGCCTGTTACACATCAAGAAACTGTTTTTGTCTTTTAGGAGAAAAGGACAGGTGTGTCTGCCTATGCTCAGTAAGGGGCTGCCATCGTCGCTCTTGGGGTCCAGGCCTGTCTCTGAGTGCTCCTTCTCCGCAGAAACTTCACCAGGGAGTGGGACATCCCTGTCCCCCTGCTCCCTCGATGTGCCGTCAGGGGAGCTGCCATGAGACAGACAGAGCCTGCGTGGTTATCTTTTCGTTTTTTAATTACACAAGCAGAAATACCATAGTTAAACATTCAGAGAAGAGGTACACAGAGTGAAAGAACAAACATCTCTCTTTATGTCCCATCCTCACTTCCCTTCCATGGAAGCAAGCAAATTTTTTTTTTTTCAATTTAATGTGAGTGCATATTGACTTTTCTAACAGCATGTACTTTATTATGTTTAATTATTAAAACATATCTGTACATTTACAGCTATATCCTTTTAAGATTTGTTTCACTGTGTGCCACAGTAGGTTGGGAAGGATGCAGCCTAATTTATTTAATCATTTCCTCACTGGCGGACATTTAGGTAAAAACGTCAGACTTCAACTTCATAGTGACTGTTGATTTGTAAGTAACTCAATTGTAGTTTCCAGCAAATAAAATCCACTGGTGATTCTATAAATAGTTCTGCCTCCCTCAAAGAAAGAAATCATTCTAAAAGTCTGTTTATAAATTAAAAATGCCAACTGAATTTACATATAATTTGACTCTGAGATAAAAGCATAACTATAACATTTATATTCAAACATAAATAAGTTTAACTTAAAAAATTAAAACCAATGAAAATTTCACTTTAGGTTAAAAGTTTCAGCATATAAAAAAGCACCCATAAGATTTTCTTAGGGCGTCTGTTTTATCTTTATATCGGGCGCTACAGTTTCTGAAAATCACACGGTCATAAGGCCATTTTCTTCTTCTAATTAAAAAAATAAAAGATAAATTCCCCAACCTGAAGTTAGAATTAGTAAATTATCACATTCTTCATATTCAAGTATCATCTGTAAGTACTCCGTGGAAAAGCAGAAGGGGTGAGTTTTGCATCTCTAACTAGTGAGCAATTGCTTTCTTTTCCTTTCCTAATAAATTACAGGCAGACTTGAACAGATGTCAGGTTGGCATTCAAAACCTAAAATATAGCTGAAAAGCAAGTTATGACTAATACAAGGAAAAGATGAATGTCAGAAAGCTTCATTTTTTTTTTTTTTTTTCAAATTTCAGATAAGCTCTTTAGCCTTAGGGTTCCTTTTACAGAGCCCTAGAGTTCGGCAAGATGTCTTAACCCCCATTTAAATTGCAATCTCTCCTCATGTGTGGGGGTGTGAAAATGCATTTTAAGAGTGTCAGTGTTTATGTTAATCTCAGCAAAAACTCCCTCTCTCCCAAATATGGCACGGACAAAACCTCAGCACCCTTTCTTCCACTGTATTTTATTTGCACTGTTTTTAGCATGTGAAAGATGTCTGCATGTGACTGAAAGGCTCCTTATCTTCTCGGCAACTGACTTGGTAGAGTAACTGCAGTTTCACTGGTGATATCAGAAACGAGTTGCTTTCCTCTAGAATTTCAAGAGACCTTAAAAATACAGACTGAAAATGGGTTTAGAGATGGAGGTAGAGAAAGGGGGACAAGAAAGAACACAGTGTCAGTTTCAAAGAAAGGGGGTACAGGATGCTAACTACTGGCTTTACTCCCCACAGGGTGGTCTGCATTTCCATCACTATAGTGCTGGTTCTCAGCTGTGTCCAACTCTGTGAGCACATGCACCGTAGTCCACCAGGCTCCTCTGTCCATGGGATCTTCCAGGCAAGAATAGTGGAGTGGGTTGCCATTTTCTATTCCAGGGGCTCTTCCCGACCCAGGGATCCACCCTGTGTCTCCACGGTCTCCTGCATTGGCAGGCGGATTTCTTTTACCACTGAGCCACTTGGGAAGCCCAATTACAAGGTATAGGTCCACCCAAGGACAGGATGAGGCTTGAGGCCTTTAAGTCACTACACTCTTTTCCTTCCAGCTCTGAAACAGATAACTTCTGCCAAAGCTACTTTGCTTGATGCATGTGAACTTAGGCCTAAAATTATAGTAAGAGACAGTAATTCTTTAACAATTATTTCACTGCTCTTTGAATAAAAAGCTGTTTTTGCTCTGACATTTATGGCATAGAGGTAACTGTCAGGGATGCCAAAAAAGGAAGTTTCTTGGTACAAACTATCTTTTCCAACCAAAGAGCTATTATGAGAATGGAGGTGATCCTTTGTCCAAAGCACTCTTCACACAACTGCACACCAGGCAATAAGCGTGGTGAAGGGCTGAACAGGAGCACGAGGGCATTCCCCTGACACCTCACTGTATGCAAGGGCTACGGCGTTTATTCACCCTCACTTAATGAGGCTGGTTTCTGATGCCGAGGTTTCTATCCTGGGACCCAAAAGGTACTTCTATTATCCCACAGAGTAAGGATTTAAGGTCTTTCCTAACTAAACGGCTATCACTGTAGGTGCTGGAGGACATTCTAAGAGGCTGTTGGGTACCCGCTAAGTGCAAACTTTAGGTCTGGTTTTCCTTGCTAATGCTTTCATATGCTTCAAGGAAGAACAGCCCCATGTGGGTTTTGGGGTGAGTCCAACTGCTCCAGACAAGAAAAAAGTAAACAGTTACAATGATTTAGAAAAGAACAACAGAAGTCAAAGTACATTCCCCCAAAGGAACCCCTTTTCCTAAGTCTACATAAGACCTTTCTTCCATTCTCTGCGGGGCTGGTTGTATGTGACCTCTTTTCCCCCTAAAGACCTTCCTTGACTTTAATTCTATATATTAAAAAAAAATTTTAACAGGGGCTTCCCTGGTGGTTCACCAGTAAAGAATCCACCTGCAAATGCAGGAGACGTGAACTGGATCCCTGATCTGGGAAGATCCCACACGCCCTGAAACAACTAAGCCCATGCGCCACAGCTATGAAGCCTGCACGCTAGAGCCCAGGAGCTGCAACCAGTGAAGCCCACACACCCTAGAGCCCGTGCTCAGCAACGGGAGAAGCCACTGCAACGAGAAGCCCACGCACCGCCCGAGAGTAGCCCCCACTCACTGCAGGAGAAAAGCCCACGAAGACTCAGCAGAGCCAAAAATGAATGGATAAAAATTTTAAAGGATTCTCTCTTAAAATACTATAACAAAAACAGGAAGGTGTACACTACATACTTGAAAGTATTTCAAGAGAAAAGCTAACGTATGGGAAACTCTGGGACCCTTATTTCATGTCTATTACATTATCTGATCCCTATTTTTTTCTGCATAATTGTCTGCCTCTGGTTAATTCTTTAGTCTCTCTGTATCTCATCAGCAAAATTCTGTATGCATCTAAACTATATATGCAATTTTGAAAAGCGACACAAAGTTTTACAGGCAAGAGGAAAGAACTATATTGCCTAGAAGCATCATTATCAGTCTTATAAACACAATGACAGAGGAGAATTCTAAATTTATCACTTTGTGAACTTGAAACCTTGATATATAGGCAAGAAGATCCATTTAGTTAAGATTCCTGCTTACAAAGTAGATATAACTCTAGATTCCATGGAAAAGACAATGATTTGGTCTCAAGCCAAAATAAAAATGTTCCCTGTTTAAATAAAATAGTCACATAACCTATATTAATTATTCTTTTCTAATCCCTATTTTTTTTCTTCATTTGAATTGATTTAACCAATCATATCCATGTCCAGTGAGATCCCATCCAGGTTGACTATTTAGTTAACAAAGAATGAAGGAAAAAAAAAACCCAGCCAATTCTGTTCCCACTTGGCAGGGTAAAAGAACACAGGATATATACATAAAAAAGATGCATGTAATGTTAAATTAAATGCAGCAATTTGTACTTTTTATATGCCTTTATCAAAGCCTAATGAGAACTTTCTAACCACATTGTACTCAGAAGGCAATGAAATTTTTCTACTATGTAATTCCTCCAAAATTAAAATGAGAAAAGAAGTCTCTATAGGAAAATAAGGAATGATACATCCACAGCAAGAGAATTCTTTCTCAGCCATTTTCTCATTAAAAAAGTAGCATAAGGACACCGAGAGTCTTCATTCAGAAAAAAGAAAAAAAAAATGCCTTTCAGTTCAGCTCAAAAACCAAGGTACCTTAAGACTTACTGCCTTACCCCCACCCTGTTTTTAAATTTATTTTAAAAATGAAACATAATTGTTTTACAATGTTGTTAGTTTCTGCTATATAACAGTGCAAATCAGCTATATATATATACATATATTCCCTCCCTCTTCAGCCTCCCTCCCACCCCAGTTTATTCTTTTAAGTCAAATTGACAACACATGCTTCTTGATAACAAAAAGCCATAAAGAAGTATTACTTTTTTAAAAGAACTCATTTATGCCTAAGTAAATCAGTAAAAATATTAGAAAAATAAACCCATTAAAAATGTAATGGGTAGTAGTACTAACAAACCTGAAATTCAAGGTCCTTGGTCAAAAAGCATACTGTACAGTTCAACTAGTTTCAATATGGACAGCAAAAACAGATTAAAGTCGCTCAGAAATTCCAAATCTGTTTTGATTTAATTTCAAACTCTTCAAGAGCTGACAGAGTCACAAACCAACAGAAATGGGTTTACTTCTTTATAGGTTGTTCTCTCAACCTCAGAGAGAGGCCCTAATGAGCAAGGTTTGGACAATGCACAAACAGGAAACTAGTATCTGAACCCTCGTAAGCTTTTAAACCATGAGAAAATACTTTAATATAGTTAAAAGATATAACTTATAGAAGCAGCTATTTTTCTACTTGTTGGCTGTAGAGGGGTAGCGGTTTACTCGCTAAGTCATATCTGACTCTTGTGACCCCATGTACGGTAGCCCTCCAGGCTCCTCTGTCCAAGGACTTTCCCAGGCATGAATACTGGAGCGGGTTGCCGTTCCTTTCTCCAGGGGATCTTCCCAACCCAGGAACCGAACCCACGTCTGCTGCATGGCAGGCAGAGTCTTCACCACCGAGCCACCAGGGGGAGTTCACATGTTCAAAGACACAATCATCATACTGTCTGTATGGGGCTTGGTAAATGAGTAAAAAGTAAAAATGAAAATGAGTAAAAAGATATTGCACAAGAATAACTTAGAACATTTGGAATCATCCTTTAATCTCTGCTTAGACCTCAAACATACTCAATATTTCCATGTCTTTATTTTAAAGTTTTATGGATTTATTGTGCCTCAAAATATACCTTACCAAGGTAGTGAACTATCACATTTTAAACTATTTTCCAAATTAAAATTCTAGTTTTTTATGGTCTTGGCCTTTGTGTCTTTCAGATAAAAAAAAGTATCTTATTGCCATTTCAAGGTGTATAAAACTCAGGTGATGAGGGTCTCTGTCATTTTCTCTTAATCCAATTTCAAACTCGACCTTTAGCCAGTGAACAGGTGTGTGCTGTGTGTAACTTATCAGAGTGAGCGACTAGGCCGAAAGGCTACCAACAATAGGAGGCTGATAGAACCAAGCACTTAGTGCCTAGAAAGTCGTTCTGAGCCCCACCATGATGAATATACTTTTATCTCCCAGTAGCAATTTAAAGATAAAGAATGATGGAGGTGAAGGGAGTAATATATTTGTATTCCTTCAGTTTTTTTGGATACAGTTTTTAACACGAATAGTCTGCCAGAAGCTGTTACGGTATAAATTCCTTCCTCAGATATTCTGTAGCTAACATTCCAATCCAACGTATGATATGCATATGAAAACACTCATGACAGCATTTCCACCAGGGCAAATAAAGCCATTTCACACACGGATAAATTAAATAGACCTTCAAGAAAAAAGTGATAAATGACTAGTGCATTTCTTCGTATGCAATGTGGAAATTCCTATGTATATTCTGCATTTGTCCTTTTGCATAAATTTAAAACAGGCCAAGTATCCATTTACCAGGTATGAAGATGCATTAACTGGGTAATACAATTTTTAAAAAGGCAACAGCTAATATTAGAACAGTATCCACAGTCTAACAGATAATGACTATTCGGCACGGTAAATCTGACCTTTACATTTCTAAATAGGCCCTGTTAAAAATTCATAAATATATAAATATAATGAAATTTCTAAATATGTCCTACAGAGAAACATACTTGGATAAATAACTTAAATCAAGCAACCACAATTATTTTTATGATTTTCCCATAAAATGAAAATGTAGTTTTAAAAATCCTAAAACTTTAAAAGTTTTTTTAAGCTTTTTTAAAAGAGGAAGAAAACAGAAACAGTTTGTCAGGCCTGAAAAATAATTTCAAAACATTACTGAAAACAGATTTTATCACATCCATTTTTTAAAAACAATACAAGATTTTATCTGATTTTTCTTTTTAAAACTCACCCATCTGTTCAACAATCTCTGGAGGAAATACTCTGGAAGCAAATGCTCGTCGAAAAATATCTGAAAACTCCTTGTCCAGACCTCCTATTCCCATTTTCTCAAAGTTCCAGTCAGGATTGATGATAGACTGGCGATTTTCCTTGGTTTTAGCTTTGCCTATTTCAAACAAAGATAATCAAATGTGAGAGAAGAACTTCATCACTAAGTGTAAAAAGACAGTCAGAACTCCCTGGGCATCCTCAGTGAATGAAGAAAAGCTATCAAACATGAAAACACCTTCTTAGCTGATTTTTTTAAGAAGGATGAGTTTTGTTATATTCGCTAGTTTGTCTGGTCCCCATTTAGGGCCAGCAAAACACTTTCAAAATGACTGGCTCAGCTCATGCTGCAGTCAATCCATGAAGCTTGGTCTTACTGACCTCTAACTCCTAACCAAGTTAGCTAACTTGGTTGATTAGAAGAAACACCATGTGCATATCTGATGAAGAAAACACTAGTTGCCAGACATGCAACTGAAATCTAGCAGTCCCTCAAGGCTCCTAAAGCAATATTTAAAAATACATATACTTATCTAAATTAAGTATATAATCAGGAATTTAACTCTTCAGCCTGAAAAGATGTATGAAATTTAATGTCTTGTTTGCTTTTTTATTTGCACAACAATCTAAAATTATCCTAAAGTCTTGGACAATTTCAAAATTCACGTTTTCAAATTCTTTCACAAAGAAGAAAATTATCTAACTTAAATGTCATAGTGCCCCCTAAAGTAACTCAAGAGAACCACATTAATTCTCTCAAACACAAAGAATAAAAGTGCCTTAGTACAGTCCACATAAACAAAAAAAAGAAAGTACTATACTTTTCTTTTAATTAGGGAATAACAGGCCACATTAGAAAAAGTTTACCCTAGATGCGAATTGTATGGTTAGTTTTGTGGACTTAACACTTTTTACGAAGTAACCAAAAATACTTTTCTTAAACTCTATTGCCCTCTTGTGGCCAAATTATACAATTTTACTTTCCAATGGCGGAGTGGTGGTGGGGGGACACTATTAACCACATAGAAATTACCTCCATTGTACAAAAGTCATGCAACTCTCTTGGGATAATATACCATACAATATACAAAGAAATCACTCCAGAAACATACTGGATCAACAACAGGAGATTATGATATATCCTAATTATGATCGAACTTGGTAGGTGGACTCTTTAGCCACCAGGGAAGCCATAAAACAATATACTAGTCATTAAGAACAATATTGTAGAAGTATATTTATTAAGATGCTTGACATATGTTAAGCAAAAAGAACAAACTATAAAACAGTATGAAGATATAATCAAATATTTTAAATTTCAGAGTGAGCTGTTTTTGAGCGCTTATTCGTATGTCATGAAATAAATATTTTACAGCTGAAAAACAATAGAAGAGGAATGATAATTTCTGGCTCTGGATAAAAGGACACACATTCAAATTTAAATGACTTTGGATATAATAGTGTGTAACCACTGAAAATCCTCTACCTTGTACTGGGATAGATATCAACATAGGTAAATGCAGCTAATGGCATAATATGCTGATGACTTACTGTTTTTAGAGCCCAGTCCGCATTATTCTAATATAATACAAGCGGGGTTAACGTACAAGAGTAGGAGTGAACTATGACTCTGCTGGAAAGACTTCCTTGACCTGTACATTGATCGTTTAACTCAGTCACTAATGGAAAAAATGCTAGTGTCACATTTAACACACAACCAGCTGGGGGACATTCTACAAAATCCATGACCAGCTCTCACGGTCATGACAAGACAATGAAAGTCTGAGAAACTGTCAGAGACTGGAGAAGACTATGGAGACTAAACCACTAAATGCAACGTGGAATTCCGAGTTAGGTCCTGGAACAGAAAAAGGACATAATGAAAAAACTGATGAAATACAAATCAAGTCTCTAGTTTAGTTAGCAGCAATGGAAACATGTTAATCTAGTTTTGGAAAAGTGTACTATGGTTACTTAAGAGGTACCATCACAGGAAGCTGGTTAAGGGTATACAGGAAATTTATGAAATATTTTTCATGAATCTTCTGTCAGCCTGCACATATTTATTAAAAATTAATTTTTATCTGTATCTTTTCCTTTATTTTTAGTGAGGTTACTAGTAAATTTAAAATGACATACATGTGTAAGAATTGAATCGCCAGTCCATGTCTGACGCAGGGTGCAGCATGCTTGGGGCTGGTGCATGGGGATGACCCAGAGAGATGTTGTGGGGAGGGAGGTGGGAGGGGGGTTCATGTTTGGGAACGCATGTAAGAATTAAAGATTTTAAAATTAAAAAAAAAATAAAAAAAATAAAAAAAAATAAAAAAAATAAAAATAAAATTTAAAAAATAAAATAAAGTCTCCCACTTAAAAAAATAAATAAATAAAAATAAATAAAATGACATACATGGCTCACATTATATTTCTATTGGACAAAACTGATCTAGTGAAGGTATTAAATTTTTTCTACATCAGTACATCTGAAAGATAGGAAACACTTCATGATTCTGTGACAAGCCTTTTCAAGGGAAGTGTCTCTATTCTCCCTCCCTGTTTAATCACTGTAGTTGAGTCACGTATTGTTAACAGATGTGCTGTGTTTAGTTGCTCGGTCGTGTCCGACTCTCTGCGACCCCATGGACTGTAGCCCACCAGGTTCCTCTCTCCATGGGGATTCTCCAGGCAAGGATACTAGAGTGGGTTGTCATGCCCTCCACCAGCGGATCTTCCCAACCCACAGATCGAATCCAGGTCTCCCACACTGCAGGTTCTTTACTGTCTGAGCCACCAGGGAAAGCCATTATTAACAGATGGTCCCACTTTACTCAGAATCTTCTAAAAACGGTAAATCTTACCAATAAGATTGAGTGATGAATTTTCTGCTTTTTCAAATGCAACCTGACTGTTTCCAACAACGAGCCCTATTTCAATCTATAAAGAAAGACAATAATTAGTAGTTAGTCTTATAGCAGATTTCTGGACTTCTCAAAGCAAGGTGAAAAACAAAAGAGAAATGAAGTCTCCATGAGCAATGCAAATTTTTCAAACTATCAGCTATTTCAAATTACTATTAGATCTTCACATAAGTCTGTTTTATACTGTATTTTAATAACTATGCTGGCTTTAAAGGCAATATTTCCCTACTACCTTAAAAGAGTACATAATATAAAAGAAATCACTGAGGGAGAGAATGGCTAGAAAATTTTATTAATTTGCACAATGCACATCAGACAGATTATCAGAAACAAAACATACCTTCTGTCTTTTACCAGTTGCAGGCTCTCCCTTGAGGATACTAGGATCCATGGCTTCAATGTCTTTGACCAGTAAGCCAAAAAGCTTTTCATTGAAGCTAAATACAAGCTATGTAGAAAAGACAGGGGGGAAAAAATCACTGTATGATATAATGGTTTGATTTTCACATTATAGCCCATGTTTTTCAAATGCAGGCAAGCAGCTTTCTCTTGTATATCACTCTTCTCCACAAGGCAAACTACCCATGTAACGAAGGAACTAACATTTATTGAGTATCTGCTGTGTGCCAAACAAACATTACAGGATGTTCTGTAAATAATACTGAGTAATTCTCCTGCGAAAAAATCAGTCCTATTTTACCAGTAAGGATGCTGAGATTCACAGAGGAGTTAAATGGGACCTAGAGTAACAGCAAATGACAGTGCCAGGATGCAAGCCTTGGTTGTGTGCCTCTAGCATCATGCTTTTCTACAATCAATACAAAGTGCCTTCCACTCAAGTGCAGAGACAGCTTTTGAATGCTCATTCACTCACCAAATATTTATTAAGTGCCTTCTACAACCTAGGCCCTCTTCAAGATACTGGGGTACAACAAAAATGCAATAAACAAGGCTGACTGTCAATTCTGCCACTACTAATTACAAGAATGGGAATAAATACTAAGAAGAATGATTTAAGATATTTATTTCTTCTCTGTATTATGGAGGATTTTCTTCCATGGGTTTGTAGATGTTTGCATGTTACTGGGTTTTAAATTATTACAAATACCAAAGCATTTTCTATTAAAATACAAAAGCTAAAGGAGATAGTAAAAACAATGAAGTTTTAGTTAGGCAATTTGAGCACAACTATCAGAAAGTGTAGGAATCCAGAAGGACTATGGTGAAGCCCAAAAAGCAATGGGCAGGTAAGTCAACAAATTATCAGCTACCTATCACCCTGGGGAGCCTCCTCAGTCCATTTAACTCCAAGTAGCAGCCCATCGGATCTCTAGTGCATCATCCCATTTGACTGACATTAACAGTATATGGCATTTCTTTCTTATTTTCTGTCTTTCCCAACTAGAAAGGAAGCTCTACAAAGGTAGGAACTGTGTCTGTTTTATTCACCAAAGATCTACAGGGCCTAAAACAGTATTTACTGAACTTGTACTAGGTGTTCAATAAGAATTTGTTAACGAATGGATCAACTGACTAGCAGGCGCTTGCCTCCGCTACACAGGGCAGCTCACAGGTCGTCTCTGGACCTAAATAAAATTCCTCATGTGCAAAATGAGGAGGTTAGACAAGATAACCTCTGAGGTTCATTCCAATTCCAGTACTCTTAAAAACAATAATATGTGTTCTGTGTCCTTTTCCTGTTTATCAGTAACTCAAGTTTTCAATTGTGAAAGTTTGATATTATGATATACGGGTTAACCAAATCCTTAAGAGTCTTGCCTTTCCAGATAATACACTTCACTCATTTCCACAGGTCCCTCCTTCTGCCATTTCTCCCATGTTACAGGCCTTCTGCCAGGAGAGACACAAGGACAGTCTATGTAACTCATAAGAGATCAGAACACTACAAAGCTGGAATTTTCAAATTTTTTGGCCACAGAATCCTTTTATATTCCTAAACCCCCAAATTTTGTTTATATGGATTGTAATCTGTTGATATTCACTGTGTTAGAAATTATAACAAGGAACTTTATTAATTAAAAAAAACCAATAATTAAGTACATTATATATTAACATAAATCACATAGTTATAATTTATTTTAAAATATTTCAATTTCCCAAGGTATAAAACATAAGTGGGAAGAGTGGCACTGTGGCATTTCTGCAAATCTCTAATTTCTTTTTTTTTCTATTTTTTTTTTTTTTTCTAATTTCTTGCTTAATGGAAGACCACTGGGCATTCACGTTTGCCTCAGCAGGCAGTGTAACTAGGCACAACTCCACTTGTGAGAGAATAAGATGAAATGGGCGCATAACATCCTTTTTAAAACATGTTTTGATATTAGATTTAACCTCACAAACCCCCTGAAAGAGCCTCAAGGCCATAGTTTGAGAACAGCTGCTATGGAGTTATGGGAGGAGGAAGGAGTTAATGATTCAGAAAAGTCACAGAAAAAGAGATAAATGGGATGGTAAGGTCAAAGAGCAGAGATTATTTATGTAGAGAAACAAATAATAATTTATGAACTCACACATTTTTTAGGTAAAATTGAAAAAAAAAAACCAAAACACAGAATTTCTTCTTGGGAGACCAAACAATGTACTAACTGAAGTCCAAAGAGGGGAACAATATAAACAGTATCATTTTTTTCTTTTATTCTAGTGGACTATAGTTGACTTACCCTGTTGCGTTAGCTTCAGGTGTACAGCCAAGTGATTCAATTATACACATATTCATTTTATTTTAGATTCTTTTCTCATATTGATTATTACAAAATATTGGGTAGAGTTCCCTGTGCTATACAGTAGGTCTGTGCTGGTTATCTATTTTAAATATAGTAGTGTGTGTGTGTGTGTGTGTGTGTGTGTGTGTGTTCGTGCGTGTGTGTGTTCACCCCAAGCTTCTGATTTATCCCTCCCTCAGTGTTTTCCTTTATCTATTTTAAATATAGGTGTGTGTGTGTGTGCGCGTGCGTGCGTGCGTGCGTGCGTGCGTGAGTTCACCCCAAGCTTCTGATTTATCCCTCCCTCAGTGTTTTCCTTTAGGTAATCGTAGGTTTGTTTTCAACAGCTGTAAGTCATTTCTGTTTTGTACATAAGTTCACTTCTTTTTTAAAATTAAATTCCATATATGAGTGACATCACAGGATATGTTTTTCTCTATCTGATTCACTTCACTCAGTCAGTATGATAATCTCCTGGTTCATCAATGTTGCTACAAATGGCATTGTTTCACTTTTTTATGGCTCAGTAATATTCCATTGTATATATGACTCTCATCTTCTTTATAAGCAATATTATTTTTAAGAAGAGAAAATCTGGGCTTCAAAAGCTCCATAAAAAACTGAATATATATTTACATGTAATTTTCTTAAGATTCTCAAAGAAGCTCATAACCAAAAAAGAATTACTTTTCTACAGAAATACATCAGGAAAACAGAAAGACATCCTCAGACAAATGTCCCATGACAAGAAAAGAAATTTGATATACATGTCTATCGTGTTCCCAAATTTACAGAAAGAAAAGCTGCTGTCCTTATATGTGACACTGTAACCTAATTTTATAATTTTTCTAAACAGTCTGCTAGAGGTTCAGCAAATATATTTCCCTCACTTTTTATCACTCAGCTTAGATATAGCTGTTCATATGCAAAGCTCCTTTTAGCTTTTAAAAAACAATTAATTTCGGACAAGTACAGAGATTAGAATGTCTCTAAATGAAAGAAAGTTTGAAACTACCTGTTGACCCACTGAGAATGCCTGGTTGTTGAACTGCTGAATAAATTCTGCGGCCATCTTGTCAGTATCATATGGGTTGGAGTCGATACTTTTTTTCTGCAGGAAATCAATCTCGATGGTCATTGTGCCAATACACTGCTTGGCTTTGTCAAAGGTATATAAGGACACTAGGGAGAGAAAGAAGGAGCATTTTTTTTAATCACAGAGATACCAAATCCTTGCTGTGCTTCAAATAACTAAAAGTTTCACATAAATGAATTAGAATGTGACCAAAGGGGGATTTTTCATGACGTTCATTGGAGGGATACATAATGCACAGATATTTTTAAAACATAATAATAACCACTAGAGATGTTCTTCCTCCTGACTTACTTGGAACATACTGAACAGCAACCTCCTGTACTTTTACCCCTCACCTGACTGTTCTGGGGAAATTACAGCTGTCCCCATATAGCCTTTCCATCTTCCTCCTTCTCATTAAGCAGAGGATGAAGTGACAGAATGGGAAGTCCTGGTGGAGACAGCATACCATGCTGTTTCCAAACAAGACTTTTGCTTGACACAAAAGAGAGCTAAGGTCAGAGGTGTGTGGACTCTTTTGCTTTAGCAAATTAAGAGTGTAGGACCAAAACAAAAAACAAAACAAAACCAAAAAAACCTTTGAGGAAAAAAATGTTTCCTAGAGGGGTTTCCTCCAGAGCAACTCAAGACTTTGACATTTCTTTTATTAATACTACAAAAATATTTACTGAGCACCTAAGATTTCAGGGAACCTCAGTAAGTTCTACATGCATAACAGGACAAAGACCAGACCTTCAGCTCATTTTTGTATTAACAGCACCTAATAGTGTCTGTGGGCTTCCCAGGTGACTCAGCGGTAACGAATCCGCCTGCCAATGCAGAAGATGCCAGAGATGCGGGTTCAGTCTCTGGTGGGGAAAATCCCACGGAGGAGAAGATGGCAACCCACTCCAGTATTTTTGCCTGGGAAATTTCAAGGACAGAGAAGCCTGGTGGGCTACAGTCCATGGGGTCGCAAAGAGTCAGACATGACTGAGCACAGCAAACAAACAACAGTGTCGGCAGGATGCTTAATATATTCATGAACTGTTTAAATTAAACAGCAGCAGCAAAACACCTATGCTTTCCACAGTAGTAACAGAAGAGGCAAAACAAAGGGACTCTGGAAACTGTGTTTCACTCTATTAGTAAACAGACGAATCTATAAATCACCTAACGTTCTGTGCCTTGATTTGTCACACCTGTAAGATAAGACTGGGCTACATAAATCTTTATGGTCCTTTCATGCCCAATTTCCGTTCTCAACTTATTTCTTACAGACTAGCTGAGTCTAGTCTTGAGTTACGTACAAGGATTTTTTGTAAATCCTTTGAATGAAATTGCTTGATTAATCATATTTTTGTATTTTGGTCTGCCATCATAAAGGGGACACACATATTTGATACATGTTTTCAAAGGCAAAATAGCAAAGAAAGCCAGGATGGAGGGTTGGAAAATTTGCTGAAGATCAAAGATAAGCTCAAATCTCAGCTGAGAGTTTCAGAATACTCTCTGGTCTCCACTTCTGCAGGTTGTGTTCTTTTTGTGTACTTCCTAGGAAGTACAGATTACATTCTGAGTGATTTTCGTAAGAGAGCTTAGTTGTTTCTCCATATAATGAAATATTTATAGGATGAATTATTAATGGAAAATAAATAAGTTGATTGACAATCTCATTTCCAGGGGTCTGTCCCCAGAAGACTCCTGAACATGTGTCTAAAAAGAAAGTTACAGCGAGGTTCATTGCAGCATTATTTCTAATAGTCAAACATTTTAAAAATGCTTATCAGTCAGGAAATGAGGAGTAAAATGTGGCATAGTCATAATGTAGAAGAATGTGTTAGCACTTAAAATTAAAATCTGATATATATTTAATAAAGATGAATGGTCCATTAAAACATAATACTGAGTGAAAAAAGTATAATTCAGAAAGGGCTGCACAGTATAACACAATTTCGTGCATTAAAGACTCCAAAGCAATTTCATAGCATCATCATGTGTGCGTATATGCATATGTATACATATATGCATGGATATATACAAGTGTGTGAACCATTCTTATACCAATAAATTTGAATACCGACTATAGTTTTCAAATGCATCTTAATTTAAGGTCAATGTTCCTAAATAGAAAAGACCAAGTTGTTACCATTTCAAATGCTACAGCAGTACCATGGACAGTTTCACAGGCAGCACCATGGTCAGCACCATCATCAGCCCCCAAAGGGACAGATGCCCTGAGGGTTTCAACAAGGAGCAAAGGGCCAAAAGGTTAAGAATGGTTCTTATTTTATGACCAATAGTAATTTAACATCAAAGATTAATTTATAAACAAAAAATTATAGCCAGTGCTTTTAACAGGCATTACAAAGACAGGTTCAAAAAAACATGTGTTAACTGAACATCAGTCTGCAATACTTAAAACATGGTACTTCCAGAGAGAAAACTAAATGATTCTTCTAGAAGATTCAGTTTGAGAACTAAAATCACTGACCTGACTAAAAAATTCTCCTTACAGACAGAACTCCTGTTTTAGAATCTTTGAATAAACACTCCCCTTCATACCAAACTTCCTATTCTCTCTTTGCTTACACCTCTACTTACACTCAGAGAAGGCAACGGCACCCCACTCCAGTACTCCTGCCTGGAAAATCCCATGGGTGGAGGAGCCTGGTGGGCTGCAGTCCATGGGGTCGCTAAGAGTTGGACACAGCTGAGCAACTTCACTTTCACTTTTCACTTTCATGCATTGGAGAAGGAAATGGCACCCCACTCCAGTGTTCTTGCCTGGAGAATCCCAGGGATGGAGGAGCCTGGTGGACTGCCATCTATGGGGTCGCACAGAGTCAGATATGACTGAAGCGACTTAGCAGCAGCAGCAGCTACTTACACTGAAAAAGCTTTGCACCTTTATGCTACATCATGACAACAATCAGGCCCCCAAACCCTTCCTTACCTCAAGCTTACTCCACCTTAGTCCCATCTGAACACTTAAGTTTTATAATTCTGCCAATTAGGTCTGTTTGATTTGCCTTTTTAAAGAATTGATTTTACATTCAAGGTAAGCATTTCTGGTAGCAGAATGCTTTAAACACAATTTAAGGCCACAAAACACATTTTTTTCATTTCATCTTGAATTTTCTTTTTCACAACAGAATTTATCTGCATTAAAAGTTAAGAACACTCATATTTAGAAAAATAAGTTTAAGGAAATTAGAAACTTAAGCCTCATACACATCGGTCTTCTCATTAGATTTAACAAGTGTTCATTTTTATCTCTGACAGTGTCTGCAAACAGGGAACCCTGGCTTCACGCACCGACCAACTTCCCTTTGGGGCCGACCTCCTCCACTGTCTCAGCTTCGCACTATACTTTCAGGTGAGGAGGTGACAGTTACGGGAATCACTTATGTCAATGTTCCCAAAAATGTGACTGATAACAACTACTTAAGGGTGATTGTTAAAAACACAGATTCATGAATTAGACTCCCCAAAGGAGGGGCCTGAGAATCTTTAAAAACAAAACAAAACAGAACTCCCCAGGTATTTCTGTGAGGCAAGTTGAGAAAGCACCAATTCTCCAACATTCACTACCAGTTATCTGTATCTAATTTCCTTTATTTTCACCCCCTGCTGCCTGCCAAGTTGCTTCAGTCGTGTCCGACTCTGTACGACCCCATAGATGAGGGCCCACTGTCTCTGGGATTCTCCAGGCAAGAACACTGGAGTGGGTTGCCATTTCCTTCTCCAGTGCATGAAAGTGAAAAGTGAAAGTGAAGTCGCTCAGTTGTACCCGACTCTTAGCGACCCCATGGACTGCAGCCTACCAGGCTCCTCCGTCCATGGGATTTTCCAGGCAAGAGTACTGGAGTGGGGTGCATTTTATCTTTAATCCTACTTCCACAAAGAAAAGACCAAATAAAGATAATCCCAATATTTATTTCTGATTCAGGAAAAAAAACCAAACAAACAATAAGTTGCCAAGTTCCTAAATGAGAAAGAGGATACTCTCTCCTTCCACTTTACCAACTTCTCTTTTCAGGCATCTTGACTACAGACTAGGCTCATAATGTGTTCCAGGCAACTGCTTTAAGTAACTGCTTTCTTTCAACCAGTTTAAAGTTAATATATCTTTGAATATCTCCGAAAGCTTGGATCCAGAGGATCTGAATGTGAATCTGAACATTCCCACACATCCTCCTAAAACTCTGTGGGAACACCAAGGAGAACAAATAATGCTATGCACAGTCCACACTGCCAGCATTACGAAGAGACAGAAAATACCACAAAACTCAAATTACTTGAAAATAGAGAAATATGTAACAAGATTAGACAGAGCTCCCATTGTGGAAAAAAAAAGAAAGGAAAGCAGTACATAGGGAAAATACAAACAAAAATCACCCCTCAAAAGAGAAAGTCTAATACCATCTTGTTAGTCCAAGATGCTAGGTACCCAGAAAGGACCTGAAAGTAAGTAGAACTGGAAGTAGTAACATCAAAGAATCACTGGAAAGAATCAGACAAACAGAGAAAGGGTGGTGCCCTTCAAGACATGGCAATAAAGGAAAGAAGACAGTAAGAGAGGAAAATTAGGGATCCCACAGAAACCAAGGAGAAATAAGCTATGCCAACCAACCTTTCTACCTACCCCACCTCACCATTATTAAAGAAACTGCCCTTCTCCACACTAACACAAAAGAATGTTCTTGCACTAATAATTTTGCCTACAAAATCATGTGAAACAAACAAAAAAATAATTCCACAAAGTTACTATAAATAAAACATAACAAACAACAAAATGTTGCAGCATTTCAGCTGTCTTCTCTAAAAAGATCAACTATGAAATAGAATATATATAGCATTTTAAACTAAATTAAGTATCCTCAAACAAGTACTTAGACTTATAACAAAACATCTAAAGTCAGAGGATTAAAAACTAAGAACAGAAATAGACAAATATTAGTATAAGAAATGCAATGAATTTATCAAACATAGGAAAGAAATCAAGGAAAAATAAAACTACTCAGAAGTAAATAATAAATTACAAAGTGTCCATGGAAGAATAGATTCAAGTTAATATTTAATAAGAGGCAGCGAATGAAGACAAAAAAACAACTAAGATAATAAAAATAAAGAATTTACAAAGAATAGAGAGAAAGCAGCTGAGATGTAAGACAGATAAGGCCTAAAATACATATATAATTAGAACCCTGGAGAAGAGAATCAAACAATTCAGTCAGAACTAATATTTAAAACCAAAACCTAAGAAAATCTTCTGGAAATAGACAAAATTTAAATCTGTACATTGAAATAAAGTATTGTATAGCTGAGTTGTTGACCCAGAATGGCCAATTCCAAGCAATATCCTAATAACGATATTAGAATTTAAAGACAGAAAATCCCTCAGGGCTCCCAGGCAAAAAAATCAAATTACTTATAAAGATAAGAAAATAAGACTGGCATCAGACTTCTCAACAGTTTAATACAAAATAAGGCAATGTGATACAGTATTTTCAAGAAATTCAAGGAAAGAAAAGCCAAGAATTTTATATCCAGCCAATCAGCCCTTAAAGGCATCAAAGACATAAAAGAAAAATGTTTGAATATCCAAGAACTTAGGAAACACTGTACACATATATACTTTCTGGAGGAATCTACTAGAGGATAGGTTTTATCCAACCAAGTCAGTTCATTCAGTCGCTCAGTCGTGTCCGACTCTTTGTGACCCCATGAATCGCAGTACACCAGAAGTCCGTTACCAACTCCCGGAGTTCACTCAGATTCACGTCCATCGAGTCAGTGATGCCATCCAGCCATCTCATCCTCTGTCGTCCCCTTCTCCTCCTGCCCCCAATCCCTCCCAGCATCAGGGTCTTTTCCAATAAGTCAGCTCTTCGCATGAGGTGGCCAAAATACTGGAGTTTCAGCTTTAGCATCATTCCTTCCAAAGAAATCCCAGGGTTGATCTCCTTCAGAATGGACTGGTTGGATCTCCTTGCAGTCCAAGGGACTCTCAAGAGTCTTCTCCAACACCACAGTTCAAAAGCATCAATTCTTCAGCACTCAGCCTTCTTCACAGTCCAACTCTCACATCCATTCATGACCACAGGGAAAACCATAGCCTTGACTAGACAGACCTTAGTCGGCAAAGTAATGTCTCTGCTTTTGAATATGCTGTCTAGGTTGGTCATAACTTTTCTTCCAAAGAGTAAGCGTCTTTAAAAGGGCTGATCATGATCGTTTACGAGATTTATTGTAGAGCTGAGACTAAAACAAATATGGGGTCATTTGTGGAAGAATAGCATGTAAATCCTGGAGGAGGGCATGGCAATCCACTCCAGTTTTCTTGCCTAGTGAATCCCCATGGACAGAGGAGCCTGGTGGGCTACATACAGTCCATGACGTCGCAAAGAGTTGAACATGACTGAAGCAACTAAGCACGGCACAGCACAGCATGTAAGTACCGTAGAAAGAAATGCACTAACACGCACAGCATGGTGACTGGAGTCAGCAATACTGTACCGCACACTTGAATGTTGCTAACAGAGTAGACCTTACAAGTAGTTATCACAATGAAAAAAAAGCTTCTGACAGATGTTAACTAGATTTATTGTGGTAAGCATTTCACGATGTATGTAAATATCAAATCATTATGTCAGGTGGTTCAGTTCAGTTCAGTCGTGTCCGACTCTTTGCAACCCCACGGACTGCAGCATGCCAGGCTTCCCTGTCCTTCACCAACTCCTAGAGCTTGCTCAAACTCATGTCCATCGAGTCGGTGATGCCATCCAATCACCTCATCCTCTGTCGTCCCCTTCTGCTGATTTCAATCTTTCCCAGCATCAGGGTGGTGCTAGTGGTAAAGAACCTGACTGCCAATGCAGGAGACACAAGAGATGAGGGTTTGATCCCTGGGTCTGGAAGATCCCCTAGAGGGGGGCAGGGCAACCCACTCCAGTATTCTTGCCTGGAGAATCCCCATGGACAGAGAAGCCTGGCAGGCTACAGTCCATAGGGTTGCATGGAGTCGGACATGACTGAAGTGACTTCGCATGCATGCATACTTGAAACTAATATAATGTAATATGTCAATTATATCTCAACTTTTGAAAAGTTGCTTCTTCCACTAAAAAAAAAAAACAGACTTAAAACTTGAAAAAAAAGGAAGCAATTAATTACAAAACGAGAGGAGAAAGAGGAAGGCAGAATATAAAGATTAACTACGGTATAGATGAGAGTCAAATGGTATCTTTTAGAAGATATCTCTGTATTGTTTTTGTAACCTTTCCATAATATGAATTTTTTTAGGTCTTAAAAGCGACTCACACTTCCTTTCCTCAACTTTGCCACAATGACTAAGAAACAATGCCAGTTTTCACTTAGCTCTTTGGTTTATAAACCACAAGCAGCTTAGTCTTGGTTTTTTTTTTCCGTTAAGTCATAAACTGCTTTCCATATCCTTCCCTAATGAACTATGATGACTTTATAACACATTTTAAAAAGTCCATAGTTTTCTTAAATACTGCCACCCTTTCTTCTCCTCACCCTAAACCTGGTTTATCTTTTTAAACAAAGACATTCGAAAATACATCTCAGTATACAGTAAAATGGAATCACCGTGTAATAATACCAATTATTCCTCTTTAACATAACTTCAACTTTAAAAAAATTTTTCCATAGCCATAATTTCAGAGTCCTGTCAGCTTAATTCCAGGCAAGTCAAATAACCTCCCAGCAATTGTCCTTCACTCCTGTATTCTTCCCACTCCTTGCTATACTCCACAATGACATTAGAACTCTTTTCTAAAGGTAGGATTTTGATGGGCTTATACAAGACTTCTAAGTGCATTTGCGTAAAATCCAAAAATTTCAGTATATATTTCCAGGCCGCCCACTAACTGCATGCTCCACCCTCATCACTTAATACAACCCATTCAGGCAAAACCTTTCAATCAAACGCACTTATGAGCGATGCCTATAATTTGCTTGCTCCCATCCCAGTGCCTTTCATTTGCTCTATTTCTCATCTGAAGAGCCTTTGTTCCTTATCATTAGCATGTCATGCTTTTATCCTACTTCATAATCATGCTCAAAACTCCAGTGCTGGAAAGATTTCTCTGGCTAATTATCCAGTCTCCACTCCTGTTCTATCTCAGCACTTTTACACAGAGCTCTTAAAGGTAATTTGTGCAAAAATTTACCTTCCACTTTTTCTGTGAGCTATGACTATGTGGATGTTCCTTTCCCAGGAATACTCAGACATATAACAAGTAGACAGAGGAAGTAACTACTTACCTTCCATTCTCATACACCTAACTGTAACATGGATGAAAAGAAAACTGCACAGATATCTATAACTATGAGAAAATCGTAAAGAAAATCTACCTCAGATAGCTAAAAAATATACCTACCTTCTATTTCTTGCCCAATAGAAAGTCCAGCCCATTTTCGCTGTAAAACAGAAGTGGGGAGGGGGGAAGACACTTAATACCACGTCAAAATTAGAGAAACAAAGAAAACAGGATTTCTGTGAATTTCATATACACATTCCAAGACTAAACATGGCTGTTAGTGTTGAACCGTGTCCCACAAAAAAAGATACATTAAAGCCTTAGCCCCCAGCTCCAATGAATGTGACAGCATTTGGAAACAGGGTCTCTGCAGATGATATCAAGGTAAGATGAGGTCACAATGAATTTAGAGAGACTCTAAGCCAATATGGCTTCCTTATGAGAAAAGAGAGACACAGTCAAATGGGGAAAAATTCATGTGACAGTGAAGGCAGGGACTGAAGTGATGCACCCACCAGTCAATGAACATCAAAGACTGTCTGCTACACCAGAAGCTAAGCACGGAACAGATTTTTCCCTAGTGCCTTCAGAGAGAACATGGCCCTGCTGACACCTTGATTTCAGACTTCTGCCTCCAGAACTGTGGGAGAATAAATTTCTGTTATTTTAAGCCACCTCGTTTGTGGTACTTTGTTACAGCCGCCCTAGCGAACATATGCTATAGTTTATTTATACCTGAATATCTGTCCTCAAAACGTAGAAAGTTTGCCTTTTTACAGTAAAGCCGGCACCACTGAGTAGGATGCTCCTTTGCATAATGTTTTAATGCTCCTGAAGGCCTTCGGAGTATCAGACATTTCAGATTCTAAATGTACTGTGGAGTTATACTATTTGATACAGTAGCACAAAAAGAAAGATGTTCAATTCATGAAAAATAAATCAGAACTCATCAGATAGGCTATAATAAAACCAAGCAGGGATTCATATCATTAGATGGTCATGACTACTCCTTGCGTACTAGCCAAAGAAGTGTCAGGCATTTGTGACAAGGCTTTTAGCTTCTCCCTAGATACCAATTGGTTACAACGGCAAGAATACACAGAGGCAGGACATACTGTGTTCAGGCAGGAATTCAGGACTGGCTTGATGTAGATTCAAAATGAGTACTTCCTGATAACACTTCAAAGAACAGTGAGAAAAATAATCTTTGGCTGAAAAACAAGTTTGTCTTCTCATCTGAACTTCGTGAACTTTGTGGTGGTGAGGGGTTAAGAAGATGCTGCGTTTTGAATACAGGCAACAAGTGCTCTCCCTCCCAGCTTTCTCACCTCCTCTCCACCCTTCACTTCTCTCTTCTGTCATACTCCATCCCACTTTTGGCCAACCGAAAATGCAGAGGCACACTGGTTAAGCCCAGACTTGGGGTCACAAAGCAGCCATATTTAGGTTCTACACCCAGAGATAGCCTCAAGGATGATGATAATAGCATCCATCATCTGGGGTTGTTGAGAGAATTCATGTGTTGAGGGAACACATGCAAGGCACTTAAGAGCAGCTCTTGGTCTGTAGTAAATGTTGGGGAAATTTTTTTTTTAAAGCAGAGAGACAAGGAAAAATGGTTAGAAATCCCATTTCTGGCCAGCTGAGTCCCAGATTTAGCTCTGAGAAAGCTGGTAAGCTCTAGAACATTCCAAACCTTTGATCTATATAAACAAATGCAAAAAAGCAGTCCTAATACAGCAGAGGCATCCAAAAGGGGGAAAGGGAATAGCAAATGAAGATTTCCCATAACATGTGAGGGATTCAAGAGATCTTTAGCAGTTCCTTAAGGAGTTAATTCTCCTTTTGATCCCCTTCCCTAAACCTCCAGGGGTGGGAGGGCAGCCATCAGCTGGCATAGTACAGGAGGTATGGGCTGCATTTGCACTGTTTAGGACTAAGGATCAGCAGCCTGAGTAAGACGACAAGGGAGGAAAGGATACAGACTAGTACTTGCGATGCGCCTATATTATATATTATGTGCCTGCAAGCTGCTGCTGCTAAGTTGCTTCAGTAGTGTCCGACTCTGTGCAACCCCATAGATGGCAGCCTACCAGGCTCCCCCGTCCCTGGGATTCTCCAGGCAAGAACACGGGAGTGGGTTGCCATTTCCTTCTCCAATGCGTGAAAGTGAAAAGTGAAAGTGAAGTCGCTCAGTTGTGTCCGACTCTTCGTGACCCCATGGACTGCAGCCTACCAGGCTCCTCCATCCATGGAATTTTCCAGGCAAGAGTACTGGAGTGGGGTGCCATTGCCTTAGTGTTAGGCAATTTCCCCTCCACAGAATCTACCAACAGCTATAAATCTAATCACAATCCTTTCACTTACTGTGGGAGCCCAGCAAGTTAGGCTGTAATTTGAAATAACAACTGTGCTTAGTCACTCAGGCATGTTTGACTCTTTGTGACTGTTTGGACTGTAGCCAGTCAGGCTCCTCTGTCCATGGGATTCTCCAGGCAAGAATACTGGCGTGGGTTCCCATTTCCTTCTCCAGGGGATCTTCCTGACTCAGGGATCGAACCCACATGCTCCTGTGTCTCCTGCACTGAAGGCACAGTCTTTATCACTGAGCCATCAGGGAAGCCCTACTCATATCATGTTCTTTAGTCTAACATCATTGTGTTTAAAAACGCTATTATTAGATGTCAATTTTAGATGTAAGTGCTATTTTTATATATTCTCCATTACCCTGAGAGCTAACATTAAAATAACTTGACACTGATAGCTAACTGATATCACTGCAGAATTAATTAGGGGCGAAAATCAAGGCAATAAAAGACAGATACAGTAAAAACTGGCAATTAAGAACGTATCTTTAAATTCCTTATATAACACCTAGATGGTTTTCGTCAATATGAATCAATGCCATTATAGGGTGATACAGCTTGCTTTAAATGAATTGATTCTTCTATGACTTTCAAGATTAGAGAAGAATAAATTCACATCCTAGTTACCTGCGGTAAGCTGAATGCAATGCTCCCTGGAACCACAGATGGGTGGGTCCTCAGTGTAAATGTGTACCTGTGGTTGGGGGAGGTCCTCACAATCACGTGCCTACAAGACAGAAACACAGTCAACACTCCATGTCAAAGGAAATAAAGAACATCAACTCTAACATGCTCATTTCCAACAGATGATGCTTGATGAGGACCAAGTGAAAATATGGCATTATACGAGTCCTGAAGAAATAGGACCACAAATTTCATTTCCACAAATTGTCAGCAATTCACAATGTTTTCTAGGCAGAAGGACCACCTTGGACCAAACAGACATCAAGCAGAATCAAGACCAAGTTCAAGACAGTATATGCCATCTGAAACATCAACCTCATTACATTTCCAGTTTACATAAAATTGAAGGCACTGATTTACTCGATGCTAAGTAAAAACTAGATGAATTTCCTCTCCTGAGAATTATTTCACATACTAACTAGACCAAAGAAAGAAGAACCAGAGATAGAAGAGCCATGGATATGGCAGTCCAAAAAAAGTTAGTTTTTAGGACTATTCCTTAAATCTCTTTCCAGATTTCCACAACAGGTTGAAATAATAACAGCCTATAAAATTTAAAAGGTAGTAAAAATGAAAATTTTTCATGATATATATCAGCTTTCATACAGATATCAATACTGTTTCAAAGTATTTTGTTGTAATTCACCCTGCTCAGAAGTAAACACAGCAAGTAAACAGATGAAATACAGTTATCTCATGATAAATCTCCTATACCAAGAAACTCAGAAGACTGTGTAGGAGACAGAAGCTTCAAACTCTTGTTACAGCAACACTATCTTTTTTAAAATTATCTTTTAGAATACTATAATTTTAAAAAATATTAATGGCTAACATTTCTATACATATCATTTTGTCAGTAGGACACAAGTTCCTTATATCCACTATATTTTAAGTAACCCCATCATGTGTACAGTGAACACTTGACATGTAAGAGAATTCCATCAGCAAATTCTCACACTGATTATATATAATATATATCCAGTTTATATGCAGAAAGTTTTGCGTCACAGAATTTTTAGGACTGCAAAGAATGGTAATACTATCATGTAATGTAGCCCTCTACTCTGAGGGCAAAAACCACAAACAGTTGGCAATTCTAACTCTGTGAGACTCATGTATTTCAAAGATAGGTTTAAAAACAGAAAAAGGCTCAGCTAAAATCCCACTTCCTTCCTCATTTCCCCAGCCTGCCTTCTGGTACTGCCCCTTCACGTCCTTACTTCTACCAACCTTAGCAGCACTATGGATGGCACCGAACTCGGTAGCATGGTATTCAGAAGTCTGGGCAGTGGGTGAGGTGAATGAACCGAAATAAATGACAGTGAATCATGTTGTATGACAGAAAATAACAAAAGTCTGTAAAGCAACTAACTTTCAATTAAAAACTGAATTAAAAAAAAAAAAAACGACCATGAAAAATTCTTGTTAAGATTCTACAGCTGTTCATCTTCCAATTTTCTTGTCTCTTGGGTTGTCAGAGTAACAATGATCAAACAGCTAATATTTGTTAAGGACCTAACTGTTCTAAGTGATTTATTTGTGTAACTCAATATTCACCAATACCCTGAGGAAGATGGTATCATCATCCCCATTTTACAGATCAACACACTGAGGCACAGTCAGGGTAAATAACTTACCCACAGTCACCTAGTTTGTAATAGGCAGAACCAGGATCAAAACGCAGACCATCTGACTCCAGAGCCAAAAACCTAATGACTACACTATATAATGAGTCATAGAACCAGTATGCTTAGCTCTGCTAAGAAAACCAATGGAAAAATAAAGTTACATATAAAAAACTATGCATGACTTAGAAAACACTATATTTACCAAAATTTGATGCAGTAAATACACAACTCTTTTTCATCTCAACTCTTTCTCATCTCTTCCATTTTCCAATTCAGCAAGAGGAATTTAAAAACTTACACTCCAAGGTTTCCAAAAAAAAAAAAAAACAACACTTGACAAGTTTCTAAAATACCACTTTGCAGGTAAGAAGAAAATGAAGTCAGATACTCACTGGCCAGACTGGAAATCCTTTTCATTCACAACTGCGCAGTTAGTTAAAGATAATTCGTCTGTAGGACATCTTGCAGCTTGCATACTCTATAAGAATGAATGATTAGGAAAAAAAAATTAAGTCACCTTTTATATCCTTAAAGAATATGCTATGCCTTCCTGGTCTCTATTTCCCATTACTCGTAATAAACACAATGCTTTTGACTCCGGGCACCCCTTCCTCTGTGGCAATAGCAAACCCTGCCTCTCAGAAGCTGTTCCTTTCCCATTCCACGCCCTCCTGCAGGCCTGCCAATCACAGCACACAGGCCATCATCAGAGTCCTAATCCATCCATGGGGTTTCACATAGACAGGAGCTAGAAGACAGGTGCTCTCCCTTGTGTCACCACCACATTAAGAAGGCCTTTCTGCGCTGGAAGAATAAAGCTATCACAGAGAAAGCAAAGGTGAGAAAGACCGACACCTTGAAACTCAGACCTGACAAAGAAGTTAAAGCCCTGGAGACCAGTTCTGAAAGTTGGCTGAGTCAATAAATCCCCTTTTCCTCAAGCTTACTTGGGTTGGGTTTTCCATTTCTTCAAAAAATAACAGATTCTGACTGATAAAAATGCAATGATATAAATTTGATAAAGTATATCATGAAAAAGCATTTCTTCATAAGAGATCCCATGTAGTATGAACCATATCTCCTGTAGACTAATAAAAGCTATCTTCCAAGTATCTCCCAACAAAAATAATTACAGGTATATTTAACATAAAATGGCAATTAACTGTCCTTTTGGCCAAAAGCTATGAGAAAAACATTCCTTCATACAACGTATGTAACCAATAATCCTTCCTCCATCCTCTAGGGCTTCCTAGTTAGTGAAATATGACATTCGTAGTCTGTTTATGACTAACATGCTCATTCTTCAAACATCAAGCCAAAGCTGATTCTCTGTAAATTTGTCTTCCAAATACAAATTTATAGAGGGAAATAAATTACTCTGCTTTGCTTTTGCTTGAAACTAAAAGGCTAGTTTCAACACAGCTATCCCAGCCGTTCAGAGCAATGGACTCTGAAGTGGGGCATGTGCACCTGAAGGCTTTGCAGGATAATCCTTTGGGGTATAATTTAGAACATGACACAAATAAGGTTTAGGTCACAAGTCTGCTTTCCGAATGAGACAGTACTTCTGCCCATAGTCACAGTCTGACCAGCCTCCTGATCAAAATGTGCAGACCTTGTTTCCCACTCACCCTAGGGTCTCTCTCACCTACAAAAGCTTCTTTCTCTTACATTCTCCTCTCTTCCCTAACTCTGAGCCCCTTGCCTAGTCAACTCCTACTCGTCCCAGTCTCTCAGCTCAGGAATTACATCTTTTAGAAGACGTTCCTAAACACCTTTCCCTCCTGAAAACACAAATGTCAAATGGAAGAATATTTTTTACTGTCTGTTTATACTGCATGAAAGACATAAGACTCTTAAGGACTGAGACTGTACCCTGTTCGTGTCTACGGTTCTCAAGGCTAAGACAGGGCTTAGATACAGTCAGTGCTCATCAGACATTTGTTGAACAGATGAACTTGGCATGTATGGATCAATACAATCTACCTCAAAACTGCAGAATAAACAATTCAAAGAACATGGATGCAAAGGACATTTCAAGGTTATTCAGGAAGTGATGCAATTTAATTAACACCGAATTGATACACCCCAAGTTATTTTAAAATTTACAAAATGCTAACTTAACCTTTCCCTTTGTGAACTTGCTTTCTTGCCAAAGATTTGGTGTCCTTTAAAAGAGTGAAAAACTCTGTAGAAGTCATCTGGCTGGGTAACTGAAACAGATGCTATGAGCAAAAGGCCTCCCTACTGGAATCTAGAAGCATCTGTGTTTTTATGGCAAGCCAAGCAGGATATCTCATTTTCTCATTAGAATATAAGTCCCTATAAATAGTCGCTGTTTACTTATCACAATAAAGGCAAAGGAAAATTCCACAGTTTTTCTAATACTGACCTTGCCTCTAGGAAACAATGACAAAAGCCCAGCCACAATGTCCACGTAACTACTATGAAATGAACATATTGAAACTGACAGGAAATTTTAGTTATAAGTTTAACTATTTGAGTTACTAGAACATTTAACTGTCTAAAGACTATAAAATGTTTTCCTTAATAACTTGAAATGTAAAAAATTATTAAGTCATCACTTCTCAAAAGTATGAAAATCTCAACAAACCTTTAAAGGAAACTTTAGCAGAAGTAATTATATCATTGAGCTTCCCTGGTAGCTCAGATGGTAAAGAATCTGCCTGCAATGCATGGGAGCCGGGTTCAATTCCTGGGTCAGGAAGATCCTCTAGAGAAGGGCATGGCAACTCACTCCAATACTCTTGCCTGGAGAATTCCATGGACAAAGGAGCCTGGAGAGCTACAGTCCATCGGGTTGCAAAGAGTCGGACACAACTGCGTGACTAACTAATTACATCATTACTTATGTGAGAGCCTTTAAAGTATAGAAAGAGAACTGGCTTCTTCTCATCAAAAAAAAAAAAAAAAAACGGGAGAGGGGTGTAACCAGGACTCCTCCAGACAACACTGCAGTTTTTCAAATTTAAATGACACACTTTTGTCCAAAGATTAGCTTTAAAAATTAGATTTCTAAGTATATGCTTTATTTTTTACTGAAGAATTAGTAGGGCAAAATTAAAAAGAAAAAAAAACAAAGCATGTAGTACCTGATTAAAAGACCTCATTACAAATAACTGCAACACTCATGAACCCACTGGTCTTCTCTGTGGTGCTTCAGGCCTAGGTTACATGTCTCCAGAGACACAAATTCCTTCACAGGAAAGGGAAGTAGGACAACCTATGTGAACCTGCTCCACAGCCAGCTCAACTAACAAGTCTCACTCAACTATGTGTTTCCTGAAAAATAATATTTTAGAAATGTACTGTGCAATAAAATAACCACTAGACACATTATTAAAATTAAAACTAGTTAAAATTTTAAAACTCAGTTCTTCAGGTGCACTAGTCCCATTTTGAGAGCCACACATGGCTATTAGGGATCACTGTAGACAGTTTCATTGGACGTTGCTAGTCTAAAGCAGTGTGAGAAAGGCCATCAGTAACACCTGTCTTCAGGCCTATGGAATCACTCTGCTATGACTCCTGAAATAATAATTTCTATTAAAATTCTGAAGTTCTGCGGGACTAGAAGTGATAGGTAGAAATAAGTCAAACTTGTATGTCCTATAGTAATCTTGTGGAGAGCCTGTAAGAATACCCTTCACACTATCCATCTCAGACTAGTAACTATTCACATAGATGAACCTCCTGACATCCTGTAAGGCCTTAAAATTCCTTTACAAAATTATATTGGAAAAAAAAAGAAAAGACTTCCCATTTTGGTATTCAAAAGCAGCACACACACATACACACACACACACACACACACACAAAGGAAAATGTAAAAGCTGACAGCACTAAATACTGGGAAAGACGTGATGCCGTTTCTTAAAAGGTCAATGTGCCCCAGTAGATCGATCTCTAGATTTTAAGTCAAGAGAAATGAAAATGATGACCTGTACACAAATGTCCACAGCAACTTTATTCATAAATCAAAAATGGAAACAACACAAAGATCTGCCAACAGTTGAATGGATAAACAAACTGTGGCACAGGCATACAATGGACCCTACCCAGCGATTAAAAAGAAACTACGTCCTGATATACGTAACAGCATGCGTAAACCTCAGACCATAACGCCGAGTAAAGCCAGATCCTTAAAAGAGGTCATCCTATGTTATTTAAGCCTCATCTTAGAATCAGATGAAATCTCAGAAGAGAAAAAATTAATCTAGAATAACCATACACACACAAAATCCGTGATTGACTGGGATGGGGGTGAAATGGACAGCAAAAAAGCAAGAAGTAATTTTTTGAGATAGTTCTATGTCTTGATCATATTTTATTGTGCAGAGGTTATACCTCAATGAAGTTGAGAAATGACGGTCTGTTTATTTTTTTAATGGTTGGGCAGTCTCCAATAATTCCCATTGCAAAGATGGTATAAATGTTCAAACTTACAAAATATAGTTTGGATACAAGGTACCTACACTCATGGAACAAAGACCTAATCAAGAGACCCAATCTCTTGCCTACTGAAAGAGAGATAGCTAGGTTTCCAGAAGAGACAGTTCTCTTTCCAACCAGGTCTCATCTCAACTGTAGGAATAACAAACTAGGAGAATGGCCAGATCTACCTCTAAAAGGCCGTCTAAGGTTACTGACCATACTGGCCTGCTAGTCCTGGGCACAGAATGTAAAAAGAGGAAGTATAAAACCTATACTCCTGTGTGTGTCTCATACTAACTAAGATTGGCAATTCTTCCTCCGGAGAAGAGTTAAGACTTTTTTTCCCCCCTCTGTAATAATTCTTCCTTAAGAGGCAAGGAATTTGATCTAAAGTTCTACTCTCCCCCTGGACAGGAACAGAAACATGAGGACATGGGAAAAAAATCCCACAAGAGGATTAAAGGAGATACTACGATTTACCTGGTACAGAGTAAATATTCAATAAATCTCAGCTATTATTATTATGACTATCATAGAGATATGCAATAATTGTTTGTAACAGAAAAAAAATTCACAACCTAAAGCTAAATAAATGCCATGAATAGCACCATAGTTAAAAGCATTACAAGTACGCAGCAATCTAAAAGGTCAAGGTACCTTTGCATGTACTGACAAGGGGAATATCCACAATATAGTGCAAAGTTTTAAAAAAGGTATAAAACTATTATAAAATAGTATGTAGAGTATGCTTTTTAATAAAAAAAAGACATAGTAAATTGTTAACAGTAGTTATCATTGAGGTGAAACAAGAAGGTATAAGTGAAACATCTTCACTTTTCAGAGTTCTGAATGGTTGGAACTATTTTACAATAAATAACCCTTATCTTAGGAAAATAATTTTAAATATAGAGAACTTTTATGTACAAAGTCGCCCTCTATGGCATTACTTTACAGTGATGAATTAGAAGCAAATTAAAAGTCCTATTTCAAAATGATAGCTATGTAAACTAAAACATGTCTACTTCATATATCCTCATAATATTCAAATCACAGAATAGTATAATATACGTGTGTGTATATATATACACACATGTATATAAATTTTACTTTACAGTATAGTATACATATATATATGTGTGTGTACAGTATGTGTGTGTATATTTCAAAATGATAGCTATGTAAACTAAAATGTGTCTACTTCCTATATCCTCATAATATTCAAACCACAGAATAGTATACATATACATGTGTATATATATATATACAGAATAGTATACATATACATGTGTGTGTATATGTATCAAACTGTAAAGTAAAATTTATATACATATATATATACACACATATATAAATTTTACTTTACAGTTTGATATTTTCAAGTACAGCAAAGCAATTAAATAAAAACACATCAAAATGTAAAAACAACTGTGACTGGAAAATTGGACTATGAGTGATTTAATTAATTTTCCTCTTTTCTGCATTTTCCAACTTAAAAATTACATAGGTGTTATTTTACTAGCCAAATTAAAAGTTTTGTATTAAAGCTAATTGATGGTATATTTCATTTCAGATCTTTGTTTCTGCACAGTGATGACACCACACATTAGGAAAATAACTGTCATTATTCATGAAAATATAAGACAACATCTCATAATTTGCTTATTGTGTTTTTTCTTCATAATTAAACCATGTTGGTTAAATCTAGTTTTCTTTGACTACAGTGTGACAAGGATTTTTGTCCATAAATTAAGAAAACATACTTTTTATTAATAAGCTCAGTAAGAAATTAAAAATATGCTCTGAAGCACAGAATCTTTTGATAAATACATAAAGAGTTAAAATTTTGTTTATACTGGGTGGATTAACCAATGATTCAGCATTAAAATGAATACCAAATCATAAACTAGTTAACTGAGTCCTTGGCTTTGTGAATAATTTCCTCTCCATGATTGCATTAATTTGGAAAAGTTCATTAATGCCTCAAAATACATTACTTAAAAATTTGGAGAAGTACCTGGAACAATATAACAGGCACTCAATAAATACCTGTGGAATTAAAAAAATTGTTTGAGAAATATATCTAGAAAGCTAATCAATATAAGATCCATATGAAGAAAACCAACAGAAGCACACACTGTAAGGATATCATCAACTCCAAATTAACCTATATATTTAATGTAATTATAAGAAAATCCCAATGGGACTTTAGCAAACTCAATCTAAACTGTAACTGGCAAAGTAAGTGTAGTAGGCAAAATGAGAGGGGAACGAAATTTTTTCTAATTTGTGAAAGCAGCCAGGCAAAATTTCAGAAAGAATGAGACTGGCCCTACTAGACATACCATCAGTTCAGTTCAGTTCAGTTGCTCAGTCGTGTCTGACTCTGCGACCCCATGAATCACAGCACGCCAGGCCTCCCTGTCCATCACCATCTCCCGGAGTTCACTCAGACTCACGTCCATCGAGTCCGTGATGCCATCCAGGCATCTCATCCTCTGTCGTCCCCTTCTCCTCCTGCCAGCATCAGAGTCTTTTCCAACGAGTCAGCTCTTCGCATGAGGTGGCCAAAGTACTGGAGTTTCAGCTTTAGCATCATTCCTTCCAAAGAAATCCCAGGGTTGATCTCCTTCAGAATGGACTGGTTGGATCTCCTTGCAGTCCAAGGGACTCTCAAGAGTCTTCTCCAACACCACAGTTCAAAAGCATCAATTCTTCAGTGCTCAGCTTTCTTTACAGTCCAACTCTCACATCCATACATGACCACAGGAAAAACCATAGCCTTGACTAGACGGACCTTAGTCGGCAAAGTAATGTTTCTGCTTTTGAATATGCTGTCTAGGTTGGTCATAACTTTTCTTCCAAGGAGTAAGCGTCTTTTAATTTCATGGCTGCAGTCACCATCTGCAGTGATTTTGGAGCCCCAAAAAAGAAAGTCAGCTACTGTTTCCCCATCTATTTCCCATGAAGTGATGGGACCAGATGCCATGATCTTCGTTTTCTGAATGTTGAGCTTTAAGCCAACTTTTTCACTCCTTTTTCACTTTCATCAAGAGGCTTTTTAGCTCCTCTTCACTTTCTGCCATAAGGGTGGTGTCATCTGCATATCTGAGGTTATTGATATTTCTCCCGGCAATCTTGATTCCATACACAGTAATTAAACCAATGTAGTGGAATTCCCTGGCAGTCCAGTGGTTAGGATTCTGTGCTTTCACTGAGAGCTTGGGTTCCCTCCCTGCTTAGGAAACTAAGATCCCACAAGCTGCCTGGTACAGTTTAAAAAAAAAAACACAAAAAAACCTACATAGTACTAGTATAGAAACAATTCAATGAAGTAGAAAAAGCAATCCAGAAACAGAACCAGGCAAGAACTTAACAGGTAAAATTTAGAAACAGTAGAGGAAAGCTGAGCTATTCAATAAAAGGCATTGAGACACTGATTATCCACTTGGCGGCTGGGGCGGGGGGCAGTGTCACTAATAATAGCTAATGTGTTTTGAGAGCTTATTTCACGCGAGGCACTGTTTTAAAAGCTTTACACACCTGCAAACACCCTAGCTCACAATTCTCTTTCCTACTGCCAAAATCTAATCAACACTATTTGCCTCACTCTAGCTAACATTTTTGTTTTCTCATAACACAAGAATATTATTTCTCTCTAAATGATTTTTTAAACATGACTCATTCTGAATTTTGTATACTTAGAAGAGGGAAAAAAAGTCTAATTTTTAGGTGAATAAACTAAAAGACTGTGTTTTAATCCCACAGTTACCTCTAATTTGACTCAAGTACATAATGGAGGTCCATTTGGTCCCATTCAAGGATCACAGCATCCTATTCTTAACCTTACAGAAGCATCTTAAGGCATACATCTCAAATGCATAAGGCGGCAGAAACCCCCACTTCACTGTTTCTTAGTACATAAGCTATGCCGTGTAATCATCACCACTCTCTAATTCCAGGACACTTCCAGCCCTCCAAAAAGAAACCCTGTACCCATTATCAGTTAGTCCCAGTGCTCGCCTCCCGCATCCCTTGGCAACCACTAATCTATTTTCTATCTCTACGGACGTGCCTATTCTGAACATTTCATATAAATAGAATCACACAATCTGTCATCTTTGTGACTGGCTTCTTTCACTCAGCATAATGTTCTCAAGATCATCGAGGCTGCTGCTCGCGACAGCACACCATTCCTTCCCAGGGCTGGATCGTGTTTCACCGTATGGGTAACCCGCATTTGTTTTATCTATATTAGCTGATGGATAATTCCCACTTTTTGGCTATTATGAATAACGCTGCTATGAACATTCATGTACAAGTTTATCTATGAACATACATTTTCAATCACTTGCTGGACTTGCTGGATCATTCTATGTGCAACTTTTTGAAGAACTGCCAAACTGTCTCCCACAATGGCGGCACCATTCCACATTCCCACCAGCAGTATATGAGGGTCCCAAATTCTCTACATCGTCACCTTTTTTAAACTATAGCCATCCCAGTGGGTGTGAGGTAGTATTTCACTGTGGTTTTGATTTTGATTTCTCTGATGACTATGCTGGTGAACACGTATCTTTCATGTGCTTGTTGGTTATTTTCACATATTTTTCGGAGAAATATCTATTCAAATCCTCTGCCCATTTAAAAATCAGGTTTCTTTTTACTACTGAATTGTAGTGGTTCTTTATACATTCTGGATGCTAGACTTTTATCAGACATATGATTATTAAATATTTTCTCACATTTTGTGGGCTCTCTCTTCATGTCTTGGTAGTGTCCCTTGATATATGAAAATTTTAAATTTTGATGAAGTTCAATTTATCTAAAAAAATCACTGTTTCTACCACCAGAGACAGAAATCAAACAGATGAGTTTAGCCTGCTGAAAATTTTATATAAATGGAATCACTTCAGTATTCGTGCCTGGAGTATCCCAAGGACAAAAGAGCCTGGTGGGCTACGGGTCCATAGTGTCACAGAGTTGGACACAACTGAAGCAACTTAGCATACCATGTATTATTCCATGTCTGACTTCTACCCTTCAATATTATGATTACAAGACTCATCCAAGTTTTGGCATGTAGCAATAGCTCATTTTCCTTGCTTTTTATAGTGTATAATTATATGAATATGTCACTACTATTTATCCGTGAGTTGTTTCCAGTTCTTAATCATGAATACTGTTGCTAAAATATGTTTATACATGTCTTTTTAATAACATGCCTATGTATTTCTATTGGATATCTATACTATTTATATATATATACACACACATGTGTATACACACATATATACATGTACACACACACTCCCCTACACCTACCCTCTCCCGTAGAATGGCTGGATCACAGGCATACATGCACTGGTTCAGCTTTATGGGAATTTTGCCTAAGGTATACGATGTGGTGTTCTGATTCAAGTATACCTTTGTAATGATTATGGTAACAAGCTAATTAATAGACCCATCACCTCACAGAGTTACCACTTTGTGTGTGTGGTAAGAACACTTAAGATTTACTGTCTTAGCAAATCTTAAGAATACAATGTTTTTAAAATTAACTGTAGTTACTATGCTATCTAGTATTTCAAGGTCCGTCAGGGGACCTGATTCTTGATATTGCAGGAAATAACCTGTGTTTTCTTAACACAGTGTTTTCTTAACCTGTGTTTGAAAATTGGATATAGGTGAAGGTATTAAAGGAAAGACAATTCAATAACCCTGAAATCTAGAAATAACAAGGTTGAGTATACATTTGGAAGGAAATCTGGGGGGGGGGGAATCATCAACAATTTGTAAGAAATTGAATCCAAGAGGTTACAATCCTAAATCAATGGTCCTCAATTTAGGCATTCACCAGAATCACCTACAGAACTCTTAAGGGATTGAAGGGGCCCCACCCCCAGAGTTTCTAATTTAATCAAGGTGGGGGACAGAATCTGTACTTCTAACAAGTTCTCAGGTGATGCTCATTATTAGCTGGTCTACAGATTCTACTTTGAGAATCAATGCACTAAGAGAAGAAAACTTAAAAAAAAGTTTCATTTCCTTCTACAATAGAAGAGAAGAAAATATAGGAAAGAAGGCTTCAATAATGCTTTTGGTCCATTTCATCCTTTACCTTAATAAAAGTTTATAATTAAGTTTATTTTGATGCTTGATAAGTAGTAAACTGATTCAAAGTCCATATAAACAAAAAACTTAGACTTCATAAATGAAGATCAAGAAAAAGGACTGTATTGGAGGCCAGCAGCTCTTTAAAATTAGATCTATGCTACATTACTAATGACTTGGATAACAAAATAAACAAGAGTATTCAGTAGCCTGGCAGAGAACATAACATTAAAATACACACCCTGTCCAAAATTATAATTTACTAGGTTAATCAGAAATAGTCATTCATCCATTCAACAATCATTCCATGCCAGGCTCTGTTCTAAACAGTGGGATCTAAGTTTGCTATCATCTCACAAAATTTTGTCAGTACTATTCTCCAGGAGAAAAGTCTAACTAGGCTAACTAAAATGTTTTAATCTCCCAAAAACTGGTATTTTTTGGAAGACCCAGAATTAGTGATAATTTCTAGTTTCATTGTTTGTCTAAGTAAGAAAATGTTTGTTCATATGCACATAAAACTAAAAAACACTTTACACTCAAAAAAAAAAATCCACCAGTGATGGGAATTCCCTGGCAGTCCAATGATAAGGACTCCCCACTTCCACTGCTCAGGGCACAGGTTCAATTCCTGGTGGGGGAACAAAGATATCACAAGTTGCTTGGCCAAAAAATAACAATAATAATTTTTAAATTAAAAAAAAGTGAATGCTGGATTTCAAAAATGACAACATATTTGTTAGTTTAATAATTTTCCCATTTTCTCTTGCCAAAGATCTACATGCTGCTGCTGCTGCTGCTAAGTCGCTTCAGTCGTGTCCGACTCTGTGAGACCCTATAGACGGCAGCCCACCAGGCTCCCCTGTCCCTGGGATTCTCCAGGCAAGAACACTGGAGTGGGCTGCCATTTTCTTCTTCAATGCATGAAAGTGAAAAGTGAAAGTGAAGACGCTCAGTCGTGTCCGACTCTTAGCGACCCCATGGTAGCTACTGCAAAATACATCAGAACTTAACACTTCATTCCGAATTTAGTAAAGGACCAAAACACTCTGCATTACTCATAAACAGCTGATGCTAATTCACTTGATTTCAAATCTATACAGCACAAAGTTGCAATAAATTATTAGCACTTTTTGGTTTCATGGTTTAAAAAAAGGAAGGAAAGAGGAAGAGAGGGAGGAAAGAAATGAGCTTATCAGCTTCTTGGAGTAATTCAGCTCAGTTTTACTGAAATGATCTTTATATCTGCCCCTGCTGAATATAAGGAAAAAATATAAGTCAAAATCAATGGCAATAAACTTAAACATAAAACAATTTAAAGGAGGAGAGACTGAGTTGCTCCTAAAATTCATATGGAAAAGGGCCAAGAAATGCCAAATGAAGAAAAATGAGCGGCTAACCCTACCAGATAGCAGGAATAATTTTTAAGCTATGGCAATTAAGACACTGATAGTGGTGCACATACAGACGAACAGAACAATGAAACAGAAAAGAGATTGGATGTAGAGTGGATATAAAACAGAAGTAGCATTACAGATCAGCAGGAGAAAGGATGGACTCAACACATGATATTGAGACAACTGGTTATATATACGGGAAAGATAAAATTAGCTTAATTCACACCAAACACAAAAATAAATTCCAGATGAATCAAACACCAAAATATGAAAAGCAAACCATTAAACCTTTTCAAAGAAAATCTTTCTGACTTCAAAGTGGGAAAAGATCCTAAAACATATAAGCACACTAATACACAGAGGTTAAAAATGGGTAGTTATAACTACAATAAAATTTAAATCTAAAACTCTACATACATGAAAAGATCATCACTAAACAGCTCAACAACAACAAAAATGGGCAAAGGATATGCAAAGGTAATTCACAGAAGAGGAAACTCCAATGATCAATATGAAAAATGCTCAGTCTCACTAGTAATTAGAGAAAATTGCAAATTTAAACAACAGTATTATTTTATACCTATCATATTATAAAAATTAAAATATCTCAATATTAAGTGCTGGAGAGGACATGAGGAACAGGTAATCATACACTGCTGGTAAGAACACAAACTCGTATAACTAGGTAAAGATAAAGGTAACTGATTACCCAGCAATTCTATGTAGCAATCCTACAGAGTATAGATCCATGTCTCTAGACATATCCTAAAGAAATTCAACATACATATGCAAGGAGATATAGCCAAAAAAGTATGTATTTCTGTATGTATGAGGATTTTCTTCTCTGCATACCAGAAGAAATAAAATTTGAAAACCACCTAAATTGTCCTCTAAGAAAACAGATAATTGTGGTATATTTACAAAATAGACTACTACACAATAAACAGAATTACCTAACTCTACATAATTCCAACATAACAATCTCAAATGAAAAAATTCAGGTTGCAGAAGAAGATGTACAATATAACACCATTATATACATTTTTAAAACACATAAAACAATATATTGTTTAGGGACACAAACCTACATGAACGTGAACAGAAAGATTTATATTAGCTTTAGGCTAGTGGTTATTTCTGGGGGATTAAAAGATATAAAGCAAATATCTCAATATGTAAATACTTTTACAATCTGGGCAGTGAGCACATGGATATAGGTATATATTATCTGCTGTACTTTTCAGCATACTTGAAATCTCTTAAGATATATATGACTTATTCTTGTTTAAAATGCACAGAACTAGAAATAGTTACAGTCATACAAGGACTATCTAGTTTGCATCATAAAAAAAATAAGTAGGAAATCATGAGTTTGAATCACTAGGAAATTGAAGGCAGTGTAAGGTGGGTCTCAGAGCCCATTCAAGGGCATTAACACTGAAGTATGATCAAGGACTTCATTACGAGATTTTTCCCTAATACACTATAACCAGAGTATGGACCCTTCAGAATAGCATTACAGCAAGCACCTAGTGCACTGCCAACACAGCTGTTTCCAAGAGTTCACTGTTCCACCAATGCAAGAATTTCCAACAGCAAAACAATATACTTTCACCTTACACCTTTGCACTCTGACTTAAATACTTATAAAGAATACCTTAATCATCAATTCCTCTGGGTTTCAGAAAGAAGCTATCTGATAGTGCTGTAAAGAGTTCAATTCTGTTTTCTAAAATGTACTGCCTTTGAAGATATTTAATAAAATCACAAGAGTGACACACAAAAACAGTAACTACTGCATACGAGATTGCAAAAAGATGATATGCTTTGGACTGCAAAGCTCTGACTTAGAAATGTAACTATGAGACATTTTTAATTATTTGTTTTGACTTGTGGTACTGCCCATGAACTGTCCCTAATTTACCACTGTGTTCCAATCTGAAGGTTGGTTTTTGGTAAGGATGTCATTCACCCATAAAAATGTTATCAATGGTTAGGTTTCTGGACTAGACTACAAGAGATTTTTCAATATGCTAGCCTGACCCAGACCATCAGCCAGATGAGGTAAATTTCACTTCTAACGTCTTTCTAAACCCTTTTCAACAGCTAAGAGTGTTCTCTCCCTTTGATTCCTATTTAACATCATCTTGCTCCTATTTCTTAAAACAAATTACCTCCACAAGTTATAAGGATTTATGAAGAAAACAATCCATTGGTTTTATTATCCTTAATGCATGTATATTTTCAGAAAGGGACTGCTAAATCTCCAATACGTGAGATGTCTAGTAATTTTAAAAGAGTACAGAGGACTTCCCTGGTGGTCCAGGGTCTAAGACTCGGCGCTCCCAAAGCAGGGGGCCTGAGTTCGATCCCTGGCCAGGGAACTAGATCCCACAAGTCGCAACAAAAAGCTCCTGCATGCCACAACTAAAACTCGGTTCAGCTAAATAAATAAATAAAATATTAAAAAAAAAAAAAAAGAGTACAAAAAAGTTCAGGCAATGTGGAAAGCCTATCTTCCTCCTTTTCCTTTTTCTTCAGGAGTGGTTTGAGTGGTAGCTTAAGGGACCTGGCATGCAACATCAGGGGAACTTCACTAAGGAGCCTCTCCCCACCTAGAGTCAGCTCTCCTTAGCTATAAAGGCTACATTTCAGATTCTTTTCTCTGCTTCTCATTCCATGATTCCAGAGCAGTTGCAGCATGAGAGTTCTGAAAATCGGTGTGGGGGCCGGAGGCAGTGGCAGCCATCTGTACATGGAGGTCATTTATAAATAAGAGTCTACAGTCAATGTCAGTACTAAGAATTACAACATTAGCATCTTGATTCATTAAGAGCAAAAATTTAAAAGAACTGAGAAAATCTATTACCTAATTGAATCTTTCAAAACGCCAAAAGGAACCAGATATGTTTAAAATGATCATATTATAAAATGTATCCAACTTGTCATTCCATATTTTTCTCATATAACAAATACACTAAAACAATAAAGACAAAAATTATTTTCTTTCAGGTTCTTTATTTTAAGATTAGGGGCTTCAAAGTAATTTAGGGATTAACCAAGTTCTGATGACCTTGGAGCTATATATTGAATAACATCACACAGTTTATTTTTCAGTTTCCCAGATGGACTAAATATGATGCTTTCTTTTTTGGACAGCAAAAGCAAAGGAAAAGAAATACAGATTACTAATGCTATCATCAGCAACAGTGATACAACAAATCTTCAGGAATAGAGCGAACATAAATACCGTTTACAAGATGATGTCAGAATGCCAAAATTAACTAAACCAACCCAAAGCAGCAATAACTCAAGATAGCTTTTCTCCCACAAAGAGGAAATACAGAACCCATTTTAAGAGAATTACAAGGCTCACCCTATTTGTTAAACATGGATGGGTAGTTGTTAGTTATGGCTACAGGAAGACAAGACAAGACAATCTGAGATGGGCCAAAGGGGTTTAGATTTTCCAAAAGGTAGAAGGTAGTTTTAAAAAATTAAACTTTGACAGAGGCTCTAAAATGTTTTAGGTAAGAAGCTAAATCTACCCTTTATACCCTGTCAATTAAATTGGGGAACTGACCTGAGTTCAAATCCTAACCTTGCTTCTTGCAGGCTGTGAACCTGCAAGTTACTAAGCCCCTCTCTCAGAGTAAACAAAGTTAATATTTACTTTGCAGGGAGTTTTGTCCAGATTCACGGAGAAGGCAATGGCACCCCATTCCAGTACTCTTGCCTGGAAAATCCCATGGATGGAGGAGCCTGGTAGGCTGCAGTCCCTGGGGTCGCGAAGAGTTGAACACAACTGAGTGACTTCACTTTCACTTTTCACTTTCACGCACTGGAGAAGGAAATGGCAACCCACTCCAGTGTTCTTGCCTGAAGAATCCCAGGGACGGGGGAGCCTGTTGGGCTGCCGTCTATGGGGCTGCACAGAGTCGGACACAACTGAAGCGACTTAGCAGCAGCAGCAGCAGTTTGTCCGGATTAAATGAGATATATTTGTAGTTAAGCAATGGTACCTGAAGTGTACTGATATTGCCAGCCTAGAAGAGGGTCTCTAGCAGCATGCTGAAGGCCTGCTTCTGACTCCATTGTATCCTACCTTTTATCAATGACTAGAATGGAGATACAGAAGGCAGCGTTATTAAACCTATGGCTCTTCAAATGAAAAAACACTGGAACAGAGCACCACTATGTTGCATAAAATGAAAGAATCAAAGAAACCTTCAATAGGTAGCAGAAACGGACCCCAAAAAAGTGAACTGCAAAGGGGATAAATGTAAGGTCTCACACTTAGGTTCAATAAAACAACTGCTCAATACCTAGAATGTAGGGGTATTGGGGGCCGGGGTGGGGTGGGGGGGAGGTGTGCTGATTTTAAAAGAACACTGGAGCTGTAACTGACTTTAAGTTCAGTATGGGTGGGCCAGGCTTCCCAGGTGGCTCAATGGTAAAGAATCTGCCTGCCAATACAGGAGATGTGGGTTCAATTCCTAGGTAGGGAAGATCCCCTGGAGGACAAAACAGCAATCCACTCCAGTATTCTTGCCTGAAAAATCCCATGGACAGATGAGCCTGGTGGGTTACAGTCCATAGAGTTGCAAAGAGTCAGACATGACTGAGCACTCAGTATGGGCCAAGGGTATGATTTACTGCAGAAAAAAGCGAATACAATTTTAGCCTGTATTAGTAACGGTACTGTCCAGCATCAGAGAATAATAGTTCAAGGAGATTCTTCACTGATCACCATATTAGACTCTTAAGCACATTTTATCAATAGAAGAAACACTGACAAAAGAGACCATTTCCAAAGGAAAGTCACCTAAATGAAGGATTTGGAATAGAGGATATTTGGGAAATTGGGGATGTTTAATTTGCAAAAGAGAAAAATCTGAGGGAATATGTAACCTGTTTTCAAACAGCGAGGGGGCTATCACATGAAAAAGGAATTGTTTAGTTCTACAGTTTCGAACAGCAGAAATAATACGTATAAAAATTACATGGAACCCCATACAAAAAAGACTTTTCTAATATGACACTAAAATGGGCTAGCTTTATGGCATAGCACCCTCTATCACTAACGTATTAAGACAGAGATTAGATTCACTTCCAACAAAAATGTATTGAGCACCTTTGTCCCAGGCAGATGCAAAGAACTGATGATGACAGTAAATACAAAACTAATACGGTCTTTGCTTTCGTGGAGAGTCAAGTCTAGCAGTGGAGGCAAATAAGCACGCTGCTGCTGCTGCTGCTGCTGCTGCTAAGCCGCTTCAGTCGTGTCTGACTCTGTGCGACCGCATAGACGGCAGCCCACCAGGCTCCCCGGTCCCTGGGATTCTCTAGGCAAGAACAATGGAGTGGGTTGCCATTTCCTTCTCCAGAGCGTGAAAGTGATGTCGCTCAGTGCTGTCCGACTCTTAGCGACCCCATGGACTGCAGCCCACCAGGCTCCTCCGTCCATGGGATTCTCCAGGCAAGAGTACTGGAGTGGGATGCCATTGCCTTCTCCGAATAATCACGCTAAAAAGTTTTAAATGACAGATAAATTTCCAAGGAAAGGAATACAGTTCTTCAAGAATATATGGAGAGTGGAGTTGGGGGGAGAATGCATACATGTATATGTATGGCTGAGTCCCTTTGCTGTTCACCTGAAACTATCACAACATTGTTAACAGGCTATACTCCAATATAAAATAAAAAGTTTAAAAAGAGACAGAAGAGCATATTAACACAGGCTCTGACTTGGTATGGGATCAGAACAGGCCTCCCTTGAGTAGCTGAGTGATCCGTGAGTAGGAGGTAAACGGTTGGGAGCAGAACACCATAAAGAAAGGAAACAGCACACGCAAAGCCCTTGTGATAAGAGGTTCAAGGATTGGAAAGGCTTATATAACGCAAGCACAGAGAGTAAGGCGGTGAGTGGAGATGCAGGAGCAGAACCACAAAGGGTCTTAAAGGCCCAGTTAAGGATTTGGTCTTCTCCCAAAAGTAATGGGATGCTACTAAAGGGGGGGATTAAGCAGCAATGTACATGGCAGAGAATAATCAATGTGGTGAACGGCATAAGGAGACCACTTGGGAGCTTCCTGCAGTAGTCCAGGCCAGAAATGACAGTGCTTTGGGAAAAGCAGGTGGAAATGAAGATGTAAAGAGGCGGACGGATAGATTGGAGAGATTTTTAGGATGTTAAAATGACAGAACCCATGTCATTAGCCCAGTGGGTGTTTGGATACGGTTTAAAACAGCAATGCCCAAGCCAGATTCTTTGGCTCTAACAATTCCCTTTTTTTTTTTGGTGGCCGGGGTAGGGTGGGGGGGATTGTGTGTTGGGGGGGGGATGGTGTGGGGCGGGGACAGAACTCAGTGATGAATTTTACTTGGGGACAGAGGATATGGTGATGGAGAATTATAAGGAATGACCCACTCCCCATCCGCCAGGCTTCTAACCTATATAGGTGGATGGGTTGTGATGGCATTCGCTGATATAGGAAACTGTAAAAATATTAGGTGGGATAAGACCATGGGTTTATTTGAACAAGATGAGTGTGAAGTGTCTTGGTTTTAAATAGTTTGGCATATTGATCCAGAATTCAAAGAACAGGTCTGGACTGGGAGTAAAATAGTGAGTATCACTGGCATATAGACAGTAGTTGAAACTGGGCTTAGAAGAGGCTGCCTAGGGAGAAAGCACAGACTGAGGACATAGCCCTGAAGAACATCTGCATTGAATAACAGAGTAGAGGCGGGTGAGTCTGCAAAAGAGTGGTCTGACTAAAAACTGGAGGGAGGCTGAAGCCAAGGGAAGAGCGTTTTCCATGAAGGAGGCAACAGTCAACAATGTCAAAGGCTGTTGAGACATCCAGCAAGACAAGGAATGAAAAACATCAATTAAGTTGAGAGGCATGTTTCACTGGCATGATGGGACCAGAAATCAGACCGCAGTGGGTTGAGGAATGAGGGGGAGGAAGGCAAATGGGAGACAAATACAGGAGACAATTCTTATCAAGATTCCTGGCTGTAGGGTGGGAAGAGAAAAGGTGACAGCTGTGGGGGTGGAGGGAGAGTTTGTTTCAAGATGGAAAAAGCCTGAGTTTGTTGTTAAAAGGGAGCAGGTGAATACACAGGAATGGGGTTCCTTAGAAGATGGGGAGAGAGACTCTGAAGCACAGGTGGAGGGAGTTGTTGCGGAGGAAGTAGCTGCAGATAAAAGATAAGGCTGTGGGGAAAAGAAGAGAAGGAGGCCTAATTAAATGACCTTTAAGGTCTCTTCTCACTCTAGAATCTCCTGACTTACAACTGTGTTCAGGGAGTCAATGTGCGTGTATGCATAACCTATGCAAACTTATTCAAATATTCCAGTAGAAATAAATCAGTCAAGCACATCCTTATCCCCTAATGACGCAGTTAACGTCCCCAGGTTTATGACCAGTAATCTCTAGGCAGGATCCATCCCTCAGAGAGGTTTTTGCTCAACGCACACTGCAGTACAGCACAGAACCAGTCCTATCGCCCCTAGCCAAACCCATACTACACCGCGATCTCAGAGGCTAAAGGAGGAAGTAAAATTTAAAGCCCTGAAACTATAACATACCCCGGTGCATGCAACACGACTGTCATTCATAAAAGCAAAGCGCGACACCTCAGATCCATCCCCACTCCAAGCTCGAGGCGTTTCTGCCTGAGCCGGCAGTGACACGTTCCCCGATGGCCGAGGGTTAACAGCCAAAGTCATTTGCACCCCCCTCCTCCTTTCCCGAGACCTCTGATTGTGAACAACCAGGAATGGGGTTCCTAATGGTCCCTGTCACAGCCCTTGACCCAGTGGAGCGGACAGATGCCCCGCAGTTGTTCCAGAGAAGGCACCTAACAAGCCCTCCTCGTAACAGGGTGCGGAGAAAACCCTCGAGCCCTCCGACCCGGGCTGGGACGGCCACGAGACTGCGGCTACCCTGAGAAGCTAGGGGGACAAGCCCCAAGGGATGGAATGGGAGAATTAAAGGAGACCCCAGGAGGCCTGGGTTGCGAGGGGGTCTCCTCCCCTCGAGGTTCCTAAGGAGGAGTTTCTGAGGAGGGCTAATCCCCTGCCACCACTCCCCACTTCCCCCCGTCTCTGGCCTGCCGCCCCCTCCAACACCCCATTTGCTCAGGCTCACTCCCCTCCCCTGAGGCCGTCTGGACCTCCCGTTGCCCGCGAGCCTGGCACCCCCGCCTCGAGCCGCGGCTCCCGGGCCGGCACTCACCCGGCCCGCCATCTTCACGGACACGTCCGGCTCCGCCGCTGCAGCTCGGCGCTAGGCTGAGCCCGCCCCCGCCGCGCGCGCCCGCTGCCCGCCCTCGCGCAGGCGCGCAGCCTCCTTGACGCCCGCGCGCGCCCGGCCGCGTCCCCGGCGCCCGCGCCCCCGCTCCGCCGGACGCGCGCGGGTTCGGCGGCTGTCAGGGGCGGGCGGGGCGCCATTTTGAACTCGAGCTGCCGGGGGCGGCGGGGGCCAGTGACTGTCCATCTAGCACGTGTCTGCTGGTGACTTTCTGCAGGGCTCCTTTTGCGAATCTCATCACAGCTGGCTGTTTGCCCTGGACTACGTAGCAAGGATTTGATACTTTTAACCATTGAGCTCCTGCTTATCTCTGCCCTTTAATGGCCTTTTAACTTTTTGCTCCCAGACCCACTTGGGTGAGCCCCCAGTGCGGGTACTGGCCTTCCCCATGGGAAGATCAGTGATGCGTAGCGGGTTCTGAGTTCAAGTTCTTTGTGAATTCAGGCTTTTCATTGTAGGCGGACTTGTTTCCTAGCACCTGGAAATGATCGACCTTGCTGTTTACATTTAGTTTGTTTTGCCTGGAAAGCTCAGATTTAAGATTTCATTCAAATGTATAAGTAAATTGTGATTGTTTCGATGTCTTTATATAATTTTATTATTAAGTATGTTTACGTATAAAGGTAAGTTTAGCTCTTAACAACCTTTTGTCATTTACCAGTGTTCATTTTAGACAGTATAAATATGGAATTTGAATGAATTGTGCCTTAAATTCGGTCTTTTTTTTGTTGTTGTTAATCTTGAACGTCTTCTGTCTATCACATTTCCTCAGAACAGGTAATAATAACAGCGCTCTGTAAGAAGAGAGGTTCTCCTAAATAGGGTCTCTGACGCTTTTATTGTCTCCACTATCTTATATTTCTCTTTATTTTACACAAGACAATAAGAAATGATGTCGTAACTTTTTCACAGTTAATTAGACCACTCTGCCCCGCTACCTTCCTTCATAGTTAATTAGAAGAAATAGTTTTTTCCAACTTGAGGAAAGGAAAGAATTATAGGAGCTGGCCATGCTTTAGCGACTTAAAACGGAGAAGCAATAAGTGACCTGAAGATTGGGGGGCGGGGGGCAGAAGAAAAAAATCAGGTAAGTGTCATAAACTTTTACACTGTACCTGAGAACCAGACTGTGCTCTTGGGCAAATCAGATGTTAACTAATCATTGGCAGATCAGAGAGTTCATCAAGAAACACAGGGAACTAGGTGAACTCTGATCTATTGACTTGGAAAAAACTATAAAGATAGAATAGACTGGGGAGTCAGAAGTCTTAGATTCTCGTCCTTTTCCTTGCTCTGCTACTCTCTCCCCATCTTTGAGCCCCATGTTCCTGGATTTACGAAGTGAGAGGTATAATTCAATGAGCTTAACAGGTTGTCTTGCATTTTTTGATACTTTGAATGTATAAATCAAAGACATTTTGCCAAAATGATTACCAGATCCAAAAGATGACATTCGCTGTCAGTACACTGATCTGATGTTATTTTCAAGGCCAGAGAATAAGCAACTGTATTTATATATATGCCACTGCTGTGTTGTCTTGTTTTTGCTGGGTCAGCTAGATTGCGAGTGAAAATGTCTTCAGTCTCTCCGACAAGGAGCAATGTTTCTCATCTAGGAAAGATAGTCTTGCTGGATGCTTGGAAAGGTTCCTCTGTGTCAGCTTACAAGCATATGTACCCATGATAGGGGTTTCTTTGTATTCTCTCACAAAGGGTATCAATTCACTGGACTCATGTGCTCAGCTCTCTGCAGGGTCCACCAAAGAAATAATTGGCAGACATGAGCTCCTGCCCTTGAGGTGCTTAGCCTCCAGCAGGGGAGTGAGGGTTCTGAGCTATCACTCCAGGTTGTCACATGTCTGTGCATCCCATCTGTGCCTTGCTCTAATATTCCAAGGTCATCCTAGAAACAGTGGGACTGTTGGTGATTCTGCATCACCTTCTGAGCAGTCCTTGCAGTCAGGATTGATAGGCAGCACACATTTTTTCTGCCCCAAATCCATTCCCCTTTTTTTCTGGTCACAGGTACCTGGGTTCACGTAGCCTCAGAAGCATTGTCAGACAAGGTACCTAGCACTCCCCTGGCCTGGGAAGGATCACAAAACCCAGACACAGTGTCAGATGCTCTCTCTCCCAAGCAACTACAATCTTGACCATCCTGAGGAAGAAAGACAGAAAAAAGCAAGAGCTGATTTACCCCAATGGTGATATCCTGAAAAGGCCATCTGCTTGATTATCTAGCCCCCTGGAATTTACCTGATTTCTTTTTTCTTTTTTCTTTTTTAATAAAGTACCAATCTCCATGCTAAGGGTCGGACATGACTGAGCAACTTCACTCACTTTTCACTTTCCTGCATTGGAGAAGGAAATGGCATCCCACTCCAGTGTTCTTGCCTGGAGAATCCCAGGGACGGGGGAGCCTGTTGGGCTGCTGTCTATGGGGTCGCACAGAGTCGGACACGACTGAAGTGACTTAGCAGCAGCAACCTCTTATTTTATGTTTTAATGTGTTTTTATTTGTGGCTGTGCTGGGTCTTTGTTGCTGCGAGCAGGCTTTCTCTAGTAGCAGCAAGTGGAGGCCACCCTTCATTGCAGTGTTCTGGCTTCTCATTGCTATGTCTTCTCTTGAGAATGGGCTCTAGGTGCTCGGGCTTCAGTAATTGCTCCGTGGCTTGTGGGATCTTCTCGGACCAGGGATTGAACACGTGTACCCTGTACTGGCAGGCAAATTCTTAATTATGTGACCACCAGTGACATCCCACCTGATTTCTGTCTTTGGCAGAATCTGTTTGTCTCTCTTTGTCTTGCTTTCTGTGACTTAATTAGTCTTTCCTTTTCTCCAAAACAAAAAACAAACAAAATCTCCCTCAGCTTGTCATTGATCCCTGAAAGTCTTTTCCTTTCAATGAGAAATTAGGAATGACAGCTTACAATGATTTAAATTTAACCTACAATGAAAATGACTAAGGTCAATTTCTAAGGTCTAGGGGGCTTTTTCAGGTGAGAGGAGGTGGGAGAGGGGACAAGGGGTACGCTCAGAGAGGAAAGGGGGACCAGGTACGTGAAGGGTGAGAAGAGAAGATGACATGCAGGTAGCAATACCCAAGGTAGAGAACAGTGAGGTAAGTGGGGAGAAGGTCAGCTCTTGCTGATCAGCTACTCTCTGACCCACCGTGATGGTTAATTTTACCTATTAACTTGGCTGGGCCATGGTGCCCAGATACTTGGTCAAACGTTATTCTAAATGTTTCCATGAGGGTATTTGGTGACGAGATCTACATTTAAATCAGTGGACTTTGAGTAAGATAGCTCTCCATACTGTGGATAAACCTCACCTAATCAACTGAAAGCCTGAATAGAACAAAAGGCTCATATCCACTTAAAGAGAATTCTCCAGTGGAATGCCTTTGGACTTGAATGGCAGCTCTTTCCTGAATCTCCAGCTTTCCAGTGTCTCCCATCAGATTTTTGGACTTGCCAAGCCTCCAGCATCACATGAGTCAATTTCTTAAAATAAATCTCCCTATATATACAAGCCTGTTGGTTCTGTTTCTCTGGGGAAGCCTGACTAATAAACAGTGTTTCCTGCTGGTAACGAGGAGGTGATTCCAAACTCTTACGCTGTAAACTTGGTATAACCCGCTGCTCCCCGATAGGTAACCAGCATTTAAAGGTGGAGGCCTGATTCAAAGTTTTGGAGACTCCATGAATATATATATATTTAATTTTCTGGATTTTGGGGGGCGGGGGACGCTGTGCTGGGTCTTCACTGTTGCGCCGGCTTTTCTCTAGCTGTGGGGATGGGGCGCTGCTCTCTAGTTGTGGTGTGAGGGCTTCTCGGGGGCTTCTATTGTTGCAGAGCATAGGCTCTAGGGTGCTCAGGCTTCAGTAGTTGCAGCACTCGGGCTCAACAGTTGAGGTCCCCAAGCTCTAGAGCACACGGGCATCATTGCTTCATGGCATGTGGGATCCTCCCGGACCAGCGACCGAACCTGTGTCTCCTGCATTGGCAGATGGCTTCTTTACCACTGAGCCACCAGGGAAGCCCCTCCATGGATATAATTCTATGTTCAAATTATGTCCAGTTAAACAGCACTTAATAATTGCTTCCTTAGAATGGGACTGAGTAACTTTCGGACATTCTGGTTGTAGCAGTGATGCTAACAACTTAACTAGGGGGAAATAAGCTTTTTCTGTGTTCGGAGGAATGAGAGCAATAGTGAGCTACATAAAGTGAACTGATGCTCTGTTATCCAGTTTATTTTAACAAAGAATATGATGTTTTGCTGATTTCCACATTAGTTAAGGGAAAACTAACTTTAGTCTGGAATCCTGGGGCTACACAAATGGCACTGGGGACAGAAAGGAGTTTTTAGTCACATCAAGGTGTGGGTTTCAGAGATCTTAGAACAGGACTGTATGCAGGTGTTTCGGGGAACAGCGCCGTGCGATGTGACTGTCAGAAGCTATCTTCAGGGTGTGTGTGTGTGACGGAAGGACCTACACTGCCCCCTTGCAAAAGAAAAAGATCTTGTGAAGCAGACAAAGGTCATCTTCATAAAACCTTTGATACCCTTCCGTCTACAGCGCCTCCTTTCTTTCCCAAGTACTATATGCAATTTAAGAGAATATCACCAGGAAAGCAATAAAGAAATCTCTAAGGGCAAAATTTCAGAGACTGTAACATCTTCATGTGGATAGCGATCCTTATTCTTGCCCCTCCGATCCTAGGCCAGCGGTCAGCCCCCCATGCCCTCAGTCCAGGCTTTCAGGAAGCCTTGTTGAAAACTTCCTATTATGGCCTCATCATAGCCAATTTTAGGAAGATGAAGTCGCCGTCTGTTTGTTTTTTGTCAGAGAAACCTATTTCTCAAAATGATGGATAAGGCTAGAGAACAGAACAGAATGGAGAAAGGATACAGAGTTTTCAGAGAAAGGAAGACCAGCTGATGCAATGCAGCATTTTAACTGCAGTCAGGTGTTTTTTATTGCTGGTTTCTTTCCTTCTTTTTTTTTTTTTTTTTTTTTTGATGAATAAGTCTTTTCTCTTTGGAGGATCAAGGACAAACACCTAGAGTCACAAAAAATCAATTCATTCTGGAAAGTCTGAGTGGGCAGGAGAGATGATAGGATCCTCCTTGGAAAGGGATGAACGTTGCTATGGAAACCAGCCATCCTTCATTGCAAGCCCCAGTGCACTTGCCAGGCTGCCTAACCCTGCATAATAACAACATGGGTCCAGAGAGGTGCCTGCATGTCTTGGAAAAGGAATCATTCAGATACTGGGGTCTGATGGGTTTTTATGCGTCTTGAAGAAAAGGAAGTTACAGTCTCCTGGGAGGAGCTGAGTTGCCTAGAACCTTAAGACGCCAGAGACCCAAGACCCACAAACCATATTGTTGTTGTTTACTACTCAGTGGTGTCCGACTCTTTTGTGACCCCATAGACTGTAGCCCTCCAGGCTCCTCTGTTTATCAGATTTTTCTAGGCAAGAATACTGGAGTGGATTGCCATTTCCTTCTCCAGGGATCTTCCTGACCCGGGGATCAAACCCAAATTTCCTGTATTGCAGGTGGGTTCTTTACCACTGAGCCACTGGGGAAACCCCACAAATTACATTGGGGATGACTGTATTTTCTCCAGAGGGCTCCTGAGAAAAACTGAAGGTGTGTCTGAAGATTTCATCTAAGGGAGAGTTTCTGGAGAGGTTTGTTTCCAGGGTAAGGAATATGTATAGCAGGGCTTTTCAAGGGAGGGAGAAGACATCTCTTGAGCAGGATCATGACCAGAACAGAGGGATAAGTTTAGTGATACTGGGGAAAGGTGGTCCGGGAATATTGTGTTACATTTAAACTCTCTAAACTGAAATTTTTTCATGTGAGAATTAAATGAGATAACTATCACATAGTACTCAAGCACCTGACCCAGCAGTTATACGGCAGATGCGAACTACCACTACCAAGAGTGCTGGAACTAATACTAATAACACTATTAACCAATTTTAAAGTCTAACGGGGGTGGCGTGGGGAGCTATCTCCAAATGAGATATTTCTCTGGGTGAAATTATCCCTCTGCTTCTCCCAAGAGCACTTTGTACTTTTCCATGCTGTACAAATAACATTGAAGAGAGAAGTGTATTCTATTAAGGAAAAAAAAACCCCTCCACCATTACTGTCATAAGCAATTTATGAAGTTGCCACAGTTTGTGCTTGTTAAATTTCCCTGAGCAGCAATCATGATTTCTATTATACTTTCTTCCTAATTGTCAAAATTTTGTATTTTTTTAAAAAGTAAGTTGAGTTTTGCATCATAAAGTTAGCACAGCATTTTCTCTCAATCACTTAAAATGTCACAACCTCAACTCGTGAATACAATCACTAGTAGGTTAGGTCTCTTTCCCTTCTAGCCTCTTCCCCTACATTTTCTCACAGGATTTCACTTCCCCACCCAGGGACTGAACCCAACCAGGCTGTGGCAGTGAAAGTGCTGAATCCTAACCACTAGACCACCAAGGGATTTGCCCCCTATGTATTCTTATTAAAAAAAAAAAAAAATATATATATATATATAGGTCTTCCTTGACTAACAATGGGGTTATATTCCAATAAATTCATCGTACATTAAAAATATCATAAGTTAAAAATGGATTTATTAATAATATGCCTTGCCTACCAAACATCATAGCTTAGCCTAGCATACTTTAAATTAAAAGATGCTTTTAATTTGAAAAGATGCTTTTAATGAAATCAAAAGACACTTGCTCCTTGGAAGAAAAGCTATGACAAACCTAGACAAGGTATTAAAAGGCAGATACATCACTTTGCTGACAAAAGTCTGTATAGTCAAAGCTATGGTTTTTCCAGCAGTCATGTACAGACGTGAGAATTGGACCATAAAGAAGGCTGAGCACCGAAGAATTGGTGTTTTCGAATTGTGCTGCTGGAGAAGACTCTTGAGAGTCCCTTGAGCAAGGAGATCAAACCAATCAATCCGGAAGGAAATCAACCCTGAATATTCACTGGAAGCACTGATGCTGATATCGAAGCTCCAATACTTCGGCCACCTGATACGAAATGCCGACTCACTGGAAAAGATCCTGATGCTGGGAAAGATTGAGGGCAGGAGGAGAAGCGGACGACAGAGGATGAGATGGTTGGATGGCATCACCAACTCAACGGACGTGAGTTTGAACAAACTCTGCGAGGTAGTGAAGGATAGGGAAGCCTGGCGTGCTGCAGTCCCTGAGATTGAAGAACTGGACATGACTGAGCAACTGAACAACAACAGCTTACTTTAAACATGCTCAGAATACTCACATTAGCCTGCTGCTGCTGCTAAGTCGCTTCAGTCGTGTCCGACTCTGTGCGACCCCATGGACGGCAGCCCACCAGGCTCCCCCATCCCTGGGATTCTCCAGGCAAGAACACTGGAGTGGGTTGCCATGTCCTTCTCCAATGCATGAAAGTGGAAAGTGAAAAATGAAAGTGAAGTCGCTCATTCGTGTCCGACTCGTAGCAACCCCATGGACTGCAGCCTACCAGGCTCCTCCGTCCATGGGATTTTCCAGGCAAGAGTACTGGAGTGGGGTGCCATTGCCTTCTCCATACATTAGCTTACATTTGGGCAAAAACATATAACACAAAACCTGTTTTGAAATAAGGTGTTGACTATCTCATGGAATTTATTGGCTACTGCAGTAGAAGTGAATTCTGTTGAATGGGTCCAGAATGGTTTCAGGTGTACAGTTGCTTACCCTCATGAATGTGAGGCTGACCCATAGAACTTGTGAGACCTGTGGGGCTTGATGTTAGATGATTTTGCCCAAATGGATAACATATCACTGGCCCAGGAAAAGATCAAAATCCAAAATTTTAGGTATGGTTCTTCTGAATGCATACTGATTCCCTACCATATAAAGTCAAAACATTGTCAGACCATTGTAAACTGGGGACTGCCTACTTACATATATGAAACATACAGGTATGTATGAAACATACATAAAGATATGTGTTTATATGTATCCATAAATTGTAATCCTTTAGCAATTGAGTGCCATACGGGCTAGGACACTGGATGCAGCTCTTGTGAAAATAATGCATCTTCTCCAGTTGTGAGCACTGGAGGCAAAAAGCTATCAGCCTAAACATTCCTTCCATAGGCACACACAGTAGGTAAAAAAAATCTAATCTTTGCTATTTCATCGTTTTTTTCAGCTTATGATGATTCCATTCAAATAAACAAACTGAATAGTTGATGGCAAAACCACTTTACATCTTTTCTTGCAAGTTATCAGGACACAAGTTGATCATTCTTAGTACAGGAAATAAAAATATTAGTAAACATTTGGGGGGAAATAAACCAAGTAATCAAAGAACTGAAAATTAAACCAACATATGACACTTCTTTTGGTTATCAAATTAGAAAAGAAAACAAAGACACTAATAACCCTCCTTTTAAAAAGAACTTACCAGATGATAATGCAAGTTCAGCTTTCACTTGGTTGATGGGAATGGAAATTTGTATAATCTATTCAGAATAGTTTGGCAAGTAATATATATCAAGATCCTTAAAAACCTTAATGTTTTGATGTAGTGATTTCACTGTTGGAATTTTTTTTTAAATTAGGAAAGAATGTAGAAAGGGGAAAAAATGATGTTTACTACAGCATAATTAATGAGAAAGGCTTTAAAAAATCTAAATATTGAACTATGATGAAATAAAAATTTGTAGTTCTAAGGCAAGTCAAAGGAAACTTAAGCATAGAAAATTATCTCTGCCCTTTGGCCTCCTCTCTCCCCTCTACTGTGGATTGTGTAGCTGCATTAAAATAAAGTGAAAGTGAAGTCGCTCAGTCGTGTCTGACTCTTTGCGACCCCATGGACTGTAGGCTCCTCAGTCCATGGGATTTTCCAGGCAAGAATACTGAAGTGGGTTGCCATTTCCTTCTCCAGGGGATCTTCCTGACCCAGGGATTGAACCCAGGTCTCCAGCATAGGCAGACGCTTTACCGTCTGAGCTAGCAGGGATTAGGCAAGCACCAAACCTCCTTATTAACAGAAATATCTTTTCAACCATAAATAGCAACAGTCTCCTAGCATCACCAAGACTATGCCTTAGAGATAACCTTTCTACTAATTTAGTAACGGGTGACGGTGACCCATGACCTGCTACTTCCTTTGTCCATGTAAACCTGGGTTGTGTAAACTTTTAATGTCATTTAATGTACAGCCCTCTGTCTCTGTCTCAAGTATCAGGGCTTCCCTGATAGCTCAGTTGGTAAAGAATCTGCCTGCAATGCAGAAGACCCCGGCTCAATTCCTGGGTCAGGAAAATCCCCTGGAGAAGGGATAGGCTACCCACTCCAGTATTCTTGGGGTTCCCTTGTGGCTCAGCTGGTAAAGAATCCGCCTGCAATGTCAGAGACCTGGGTTTGATCCCAGGGTTGGGAAGATCCCCTGGAGAAGGGAAAGGCCGGAACAGGAGTGGCGGCTGCATGGTTGAGAGGAGATACCCCATGTCCAAGGTTAGGAGCTGCGGCCGAGAGGAGTTACCCCACGTCTAAGGTAAGGAGCACTTTGCTGGAGCAGCCATAAAGAGATACCCCACTTCCAAGGTAAGAGAAACCCAAGTAAGATGGTAGGTGCTGAGAGAGGTCATCAGAAGGCAGACAGACTGAAACCACAATCACAGAAAACTAGCCAATCTGATCACATGGAACACAGTCTTGTCTAACTCAATGAAACTAAGCCATGCTGTGTGGGGCCACCCAAGACAGACGGGTCATAGTGGAGAGGTCTGACAGAATGTGGCCCACTGGAAAAGGGAATGGCAAACCACTTCAGTGTTCTTGCATTGAGAACCCCGTGAACAGCATGAAAGGCAAAAAGATAGGACACTGAAAGATGAACTCCCCAGGTCGGTAGGTGCCCAATATGCTACTGGAGATCAGTGGAGAGATTACTCCAGAAAGAATGAAGGGATGGAGCCAAAGCAAAAACAATACCCAGTTGTAGATGTGACTAGTGACAGAAGCAAGGTCCAATGCTGTAAAGAGCAATATTGCATAGGAACCTGGAATGTTAGGTCCATGAATCAAGGTAAATTGGAAGTGGTCAAACAGGAGATGGCAAGAATGAATGTCAACATGCTAGGAATCAGCGAACTAAAATGGACTGGAATGGATGAATTTAACTCAGATGACCATTATATCTATTACTGTGGGCAGGAATCCCTTAGAAGAAATGGAGTAGCCATCATGATCAACAAAAGAGTCTGAAATGCAGTACTTGGATGCAATTTCAAAAATGACAGAATGATCTCTGTTCGTTTCCAAGGCAAAGCATTTATTATCATGGTAATCCAAGTCTATGCCCCGACCAGTAATGCTGAGGAAGTTGAAGTTGAATGGTTCTATGAAGACCTACAAGACCTTTTAGAACTAACACCAAAAAAAGATGTCCTTTTCATTATAGGGGACTGGAATGCGAAAGTAGGAAGTCAAGAAACATCTGGAGTAACAGGAAAATTTGGCCTTGGAGTACAGAATGAAGCAGGGCAAAGGCTAATAGAGTTTTGCCAAGAGAACGGACTGGTCATAGCAAACACTCTCTTCCAACAACACAAGAGAACTCTACACATGGATGTCACTAGATGGCCAACACTGAAATCAGACTGATTATATTCTTTGCAGCCAAAGATGGAGAAGCTTGATACAGTCAGCAAAAACAAGACTGGGAGCTGACTGTGGCTCAGATCATGAACTCCTTATTGCCAAATTCAGACTGAAATTGAAGAAAGTAGGGAAAAACCACTAGACCATTCAGGTATGACCTAAATCAAATCCGTTATGATTATACAGTGGAAGTGAGAAATAGATTTAAGGGCCTAGATCTGATAGACAGAGTGCCTGATGAACTATGGACGGAGGTTCCTAACATTGTACAGGAGACAGGGATCAAGACAATCCCCCAAAAAAAGAAATGCAAAAAAGGAAAATGGCTGTCTGAGCAGGCCTTACAAACAGCTATGAAGAGAAGACAAGCCAAAAGCAAAGGAGAAAACGAAAGATATACCCGTTTAAATGCAGAGTTCCCAAGAATAGCAAGGAGAGATAAGAAAGCCTTCCTCAGTGATCAATGCAAAGAAATAGAGGAAAACAATAAAACGGGAAAGACTAGAGATCTCTTCAAGAAAATTAGAGATAGTGTGGGAACAATTTCATGCAAAGATGGGCTCAATATAGGACAGAAATGGTATGGACCTAGCAGAAGATATTAAGAAGAGGTGCCAAGAATACACAGAAGAACTGTACAAAAAAGATCTTTGCTCCTGAGATAATCACAATGGTGTGATCACTCACCCAGAGCCAGACATCCTGGAGTGTGAAGTCAAGTGGGCCTTAGAAAGCATTACTACGAACAAAGATAGTGGAGGTGATGGAATTCCAGATAAGCTATTTCAAATCTTAAAAGATGATGCTGTGAAAGTGCTGAACTTGATATGTCAACAAATTTGGAAAATTCAGCAGTGGCCACAGGACTGGAAAAGTTTTCATTCCAATCCCAAAGAAAGGCAATGCCAAAGAATGCTCAAACTACTGCACAATTGCACTTATGTCACATGCTAGTAAAGTAATGCTCAAAATTCTCCAAGTCAGGCTTCAGCAATACGTGAACCGTGAACTTCCAGATGTTCAAGCTGGTTTTAGAAAAGGCAGAGGAACCAGAGATCAAATTGCCAACATCTGCCGGATCATCGAAAAAAACACAAAAACATCTATTTCTGCTTTACTGACTATGCCAAAGCCTTTGACTGTGTGGATCACAATCAACTGTGGAAAATTCTGAAAGAGATGGGAATACCAGACCACCTGACCTGCCTCTTGAGAAACCTATATGCAGGTCAGGAAGTAATAGTTAGAACTGGACATGGAACAACAGACTGGTTCCAAATAGGAAAAGGAGTATGTCAAGGCTGTATATTGTCACCCTGCTTATTTAACTTATATGCAGAGTACATCATGAGAAACGCTGGGCTGGAAGAAGCACAGCTAGAATCAAGATTGCTGGGAGAAATATCAATAACCTCAGATACACAGATGACACTACCCTTATGGCAGAAAGTGAAAAAGAACTAAAGAGCCTCTTGATGAAAGTGAAAGAGGAGAGTGGAAAAGTTGGCATAAAGCTCAACATTCAGAAAACGAAGATCATGGCATCCAGTCCCATCACTTCATGGGAAACAGATGTGGAAACAGTGTCAGACTTTATTTTTTTTGGCTCCAAAATCACTGCAGATGGTGACTGCAGCCATGAAATTAAAAGATGCTTACTCCTTGGAAGAAAAGTTATGATCAACCTAGACAGCATATTAAAAAGCAGAGACATTACTTTGCCAACAAAGGTCCATCTAGTCAAGGCTATGGTTTTTCCAGTGGTCATGTATGGATGTGAGAGTTGGACTGTGAAGAAAGCTAAGCACCGAAGAATTGATGCTTTTGAACTGTGGTGTTGGAGAAGATTCTTGAGAGTCCCTTGGACTGCAAGGAGATCCAACCAGTCCATTCTGAAGGAGATCCGTCCTGGGTGTTCATAGGAAGAAATGATGCTAAAGCTGAAACTCCAATACTTTGGCTACCCATGTGAAGAGTTGACTCACTGGAAAAGACTCTGATGCTGGGAGGAATTGGGGGCAGGAGGAGAAGGGGACGACCGAGGATGAGATGGCTGGATGACATCACTGACTGGATGGACATGAGTCTGAGTGAACTCCGGGAGTTGGTGATGGACAGGGAAGCCTGGCGTCCTGCAATTCATGGGGTCACGAAAAGTTGGACACGACTGAGTGACTGAACTGAACTGAATACAGTCATTGGGCTTCCCTGGTGACTCAGGCCAGTAAAGTATCCCCCTGCAATGCAGGAGACCTGGGTTTGACCCCTGGGTTGGGAAGATCCCCTGGAGGAGGACGTGGCAACCTATTCCAGTATTCTTGCCTGGAAAATGCCCATGAACAGAGGAGCCTGGTTAGCTACAGTCCACAGGGTCCCAAAGAGTAGGTAGGACCAATTGAGCGACTAAGCACTGCACAATACAGCATACAGTCATTAGGGATTCCCAGGTGGCGCTAGTGGCAAAGAACCCACCTGCCAGTGCAAAAGACATATGAAACGTGGGTTCAATCCCTGGGTTGGGAAGACCCCTGGGGAAGATATGGCAACCCACTCAAGTATCTTTGCCTGGAGAATTCCATGGACAGAGGAGCCTAGCGGGCTGTCCATAGGGTCGCAGAGTCAGACACGACTGAACCGACTTAGCACACATGCATATACTTCATGACCAGGAAAGTACTAGGTTAAAAAGATTAAGATGTTATACAGACCTAGGCTTAAAACTCTGCCCAGCTCCTTTATAAAACAGAAACAATAGTAGACTCCAACTAACGCTGGGCGTTTGGTCACACATATCAAGCCCTTGATATATTTCCTGACAAATTTCACGTGTTCAGTAGATGTTAGTTTTCCAGATTATGTACCATTAGGTACAAATATTTACGGGCCTTAGTGAAACAAGATGGCATTGAGGGCTGAGTTACCGACTGCATTTCTCAGGAAGTGAGGACTCTGGTTCTGTGCGTCTGAAGGAAGGTGCAGGTGGCTAGTATTTTCCCCAACTGTTGAAAATATGTTCAAAATCAGGGCTTGTGTTTAGCTTCAGACTGAACAGGAAATCTTCCTTATGCCTAATTTCGGTGCGGATGACTGGACGTTTCCCACACAGAAAGCCGCCTAAAGCTAGTTTCTACTTTTAGCTCAACCCGGGCAAATTTCCTTAAATATCTCTCTGAGCGTGGTCCCGCCCACATGCCCCACCCAGTGGGTCTGAATGCTCCCGGGGTTAATTCAATCCGTGGAATTTTTTCGAGCTGATTGGTGGAGCAAATCGGAAATCTTCTTCCTTTTTTGATTGGTCTCACGCAGCCTTGGGGCGGGGTATATGGGCGTGCCTCGCGGGGACGCGGTGAGCTGTCATTGGAAGATGAAACCGGCATTTCGAGAGCTTCGTGCCGTCGCCTAGGTCGCAAGGGGCGGGCCTCCTCCCTCCCAGGCTTTTATTGTCCTTTACATTGGCCAGACTTGTTGTCACTCACGGAACCTGGAACTCATTGGTACAAAAGCTCCAAGAAGCGGTGGGTGATTGGTTGGCTACTGTTCCCGCCCCGATCCTGTCGCCATTTTACATAGGGGAACAGAAACCCTAAAGGGAGTGGTATTGGTACCGGTGGTCAGTTGGGCGGTTGGTGAGTCGTGGGCTGGGGCGTGAGGGCTGCGGCACTCAAGGGCTGACTGGGTTCTCGCAGCTTCAGAGAAAGGGAGACTGGAGAGCAGCGGGTGGCCTGCAGAAACGGGTGGGTCTCCCTGTCTCTTCGCACTCTGTAGGGCAAGGGCTGCGGGACTCTAGAGGCTTGGCTAGTCCGCTTCGGGGTTGTGAGGCGGGAGGGCGGGGGGGCGGCGCCTCCGCTTTCTCCAGGGCCCGCAGGTCGAGAGCAAGCGGCCTAGCAGCTGGGCAGAAAGGACACTCGGACGCGGTCCCCGGGGGGGAACACAGCGCGCGTGCCCGCCGGCTGCGCACGCCCACTTGGCCACCCGCTCTGGTTCGCGTCCTGGAGAGCTCCCCGCAGTTCTCCCTGATGGACAGTTGGTGCCTGTGTTAGAGGAAGGCGAGCGTGCCAGAGAGGCGTCGGGGTCGGCGGCGACTTCCAGAGGGTCTCTAGCAGCTCATCGGGCTTTGGGCGTCTGAAGCTAGGATGTGTACTGTGCTGTTGGGAAGAGGAATCGAGTGTTTGCTTCATAGGACATCTTAAATGTACCTCCCCTTCCGCGAAATGTTCCTCACGGTTTTTCTCATCCGTGAGATTTGTCTTTTTCTCTAAAACAAAGACAAGGAATCTTTAATTTTGTCGCCCACAGGATTTTGAGTGCTGCAATGCATTGGACTTCTGTATGCTTTCTGTATGGCCTCCTATGAATAACTAAAGCATTTATTATCATTCTTTGGTTATAGCAGTTTCCCTGTATCTAATTTTTGTTCAAGTTAAATGCTCTGCTCCTTTTCTCATGTCTTAGGATTAAATGTGGGCTTGGACATCATCCATGAAGTTTAGTCGTGAAGGACACGACTAAATTTCAGAGGTGGGGCCTCTGGAATGTGGTGACCTCACCTCTGAGGTCCCTTGGGTCCTGATGAATGGGAGATGGACTGTCCTTGTTCCCTCTCAGCCCTGCTCTGCCAAGGAGTAAAATTTTCCCATAATTAGCAGTTTAAAGGGAAACAAGGATTTTTTATTTTTCTTTGAAGAATCTTTGTAGACTTCAGTAACAAGGTTAGAGTTGTAGTCAGTACTCCTTTTTATTGGAGGATAATTGCTTTACAGTATTGGACAGTACTACTTTTAAGTCTTTAATTAGAGTATCAAGCGCACACTTCAGATAGGCTGATCTGTTGAAATTAAAGATGTAAATTTCTGCAAAGCTAATCTGAACAACAAATTTGTCTTGACTGTTGCCTTCCTTTATAGAGTGTCTCATGTATTCTACTGAAAAATAAAATATTGAACATTTGTGCAGTTATATGTCAATATGTTGTTGTTCAGTAGCTAAGTCATGTCTTGATTCTTTTTGAACCCATGGACTGCAGCACGCTAGGCTTCCCTGTCCTTCAGTGTCCCCCAGAGTTTGTTCAAACTCATGTCCACTGAGTCCATGATGCCATCCAACCATCTCATGCTCTGTTGCCCCCTTCTCCTCCTGCCCTCAATCTTTCCCAGCATCAGGGTGTTTTCCAACCAGTCAGCTCTTCGCATCAGGTGGCCAAAGTATTGGAACTTCAACTTCAGCATCAGTCCTTCCTTTGAATAATCAGGGTTGATTATTGCGGTTATCTTTGGAGGAGTGATAATTGGGAGGGTGCACAAGGAGATCTGGGTGGATGATAATCATCTTGTTTTGATTTGGTTCATGACATTTCACTGAACTGTATGTTAGCATGTATGTTTATATCTATGTACATTATGTTTCAAAAGCTAATAATTAACAGGTGATCCTGTTGGTGGGAATATAAATTGCTACAGCCACTATGAAGAACAGTATGGAGGTTCCTTAAAAAACTAAAAACAAAGCTACCATATGATCTAGCAGTCCTACTGCTGGGCATATACCCTGAGAAAACCATAATTGAAAAAGACACGTCTTCCCCCGATGTTCATTGCAGCCCTGTTTACAATAGCTAGGACATGGAAGCAACCTCAATGTCCATTGACAGATGAATAGATAAAGAAGCTATGGTACATGTATACAATGGAATATTACTCAGCCATAAAAGTGAACGAAATTGGGTCATTTGTAGTGATACGAATGGACCTAGAGTGTTATACGGAGTGATGTAAGTCAGAAAGAGCAAAAAAACAAATATTGTAAATTAATGCATATATGTAGAATCTAGAAAAATGGTGCAGATGAATCTATTTTGCAGGGCAGGAATAGAGACACAGATTTAGAGAACCGATGTGCACACGGGGAAGTGGGGGTGGAGCCAGTTGGGAGGTTGAAATGACATATGTGTACTACCATGTGTAAAATAGCTAGTGGCAAGTTGCTGTAAAGTACAGGGAGCTCAGCTTGGTGCTGTGTGATGACGGAGAGGGATGGGATGGGGGATGGAGGGAGGGAGACTTTAGAGGAGGGAATATATGTATACATATATACTGTTGTTGTACAGCAGGAACTAATGCAACATTGTAAAGCAACTATAATAAAGAAAATGTAATTTTTTAGAAAGTGAGGTGATGGTCAACACTGGGTGCCATGGTCTCTCCCCCAAACTTACCTGGTTAATTTCTTTGTTGGCCATGCAGTTTCCCAGTGCTGTCATTTCCTCACCTCTGAAATTTTTTAGGTTCTCTTTTGGGTCTTGATACTGTCTACTGGCCAAAGGCAGCTATTAAATTTCTAAGAGGTGTTGATATCTAACCTGCCTTAAGGAGTTTGCTTCGCAGTGTAGAATAGACTGGTTTTCTTCTTCATAAGTTCTCATTTCAGAAGTATTAGTTGTATCTGTGGTGGCATTGCTTCCATACTTAGGGTGACGAAAGCCTGCCACCGTTGAGACTGGGCTTCCCATACCCCACTTGGATGCTGCAGTGGAAAAAAAGAACGTTTTGGCAAGGCATCAAAAGGCTTAGTTGAGTTTCCCCTCTGAAAACAAAATACTCAGCTCCTTCCTATCCAAACTATACTTGAAATTGTTCAAGTTTTGCTAGGAGCCACCTCCAGTGGAGGCTTGTATTTTCATGTGTATGTCTTGTATTTATGTGTCTATATCTCTGCAAAGAACCATTACTTGACTTGCCTTTCTTTTCCTTCAGGTCACAGAATTCAGAAACAATGGGGAACGTTTTTGAAAAATTGTTTAAAAGTCTCTTTGGGAAAAAGGAGATGCGGATTCTTATGGTGGGTTTGGATGCCGCTGGAAAAACCACCATCTTGTACAAACTGAAGCTGGGAGAGATTGTGACTACCATCCCTACAATAGGTATGTTAACGGCCTGTGACGGGACCAGTGTACACTGCAGTATGTTGTGCTTTTACAAGCTTCTTATGTTACTGGATTTTTACTTTGGAGAATCTTGTCCGCCTCATAAACTTCTTGAGGCCCAAACCAGGTAATATACAATTTCGTAATTGCTTCCTGGTATCTCTGGCGCATTGCTAGGTTTATAGGAGAGTCATACAAACAGATTTAGGTGGAACAAATTTAACCCTATCGACTTGACCAAAAAAAAAAAGGAAAAGATAATGGTGATTAAAATCAATCTTTCTTCCAGGGGCCTTTCCAAGTGGAAGCATCTCTCCACACCAAGTATGTTCCTGGCGTTTAAAGATATAGTGTGGAAAAAAGAGAAGGACTTAGCATGTTTTGTTTTTTTTTTCCTCTTTCACTTTGGCTCACACCAACTACTTGAGGTGGTGGTCCACTGATGAATTTGATTTGTTCCATTGCTGGAGGACAATCTGACGGTATAGTTATTCCTGCAAACCAGCTCTATGTTTTGTCGGCCATTTACGGCTTTTGCAAAGGCAGTTTTGACAGAACTTAGTCTGTGCCTCCTGAGCTGCTTCTAAATCCAAACTCCTGAGTGAGAATGGGCTCCCCAGGGGGCCATGTGAATGTCAGTAGTGTTCTGAAAGTTGGATTAGGCACAGGAACCAACTGAGCAACTTCAGAGATTGCAACATTTAAATGAGGAGGAAACCAAACAGAGAAAATGCTCATACCCATAGCTTTAAAAAATGTTATTAGTCCAAAAAGAAAATAGGATAATTACTTGTTTTTCTCCTTTCATAAAAATAATTCATCCTTCCATAATGTCATACATACAGAAAAAATATAAACAAATGTTAAAAAAAAAACCCTGTGATTTTGGTGAATATCTTTTTTTTTTTTTTTTGGCTGCACTGGGTCTTCATTGCTGAGCACATTCAAGTTGCAACAAGCGGGGGCTACTCTCTGGTTGTGGTGCTCACACTTATTACAGTGGCTTCTCTTGTTGCAGAGCACCAGCTCTGGAGCATGGGCTTCGTAGCTGTGGCACGTGGGCTTAGTTGCTCCAAGGCATGTGGGATCGTCCCAGACCAAGAAACAAACCCATGACCCTTGCATTGGCAGGTGGATTCTTAACCTCTAGACCACTGAAAGGTTGCTACTGCAAGCCGTGTGTTATGCCAGGATTCGTGACCTCCAGAGGAGAGGATTTCAATCCGGGATCAGAGACAAGGCTTGACTACTTGGAGCTTTTTGTGTTGCCAAGTTTTATTAAGGTATAACAGAGATAGGGAAAGCTTCTGACATAGACATCAGAAAGGGAAAGAAAGAGTGCCCCCTTGCTAGTTTTTAGCAAGGCGTTTTATGTCTGTTGGCAAGCTTCTAATCAGATAAGAGAGACACCTCAAGGCTGAGGGAGTTTTACCAGGCCCCTGTCTCACAGTATGCATTTTTGAGATAGAATGGCAAAAGGTATGTCATCCCCAATCATAAAACAACTGACATGAATACTGGTTTGTTGAGCCATTATCAACCCAAGGCTTGAGAAAAGGAAAAAAAGGTTAGTCTTAGGCAGAACCAGTTTCATCAACAGAGAAAGAAAAAAAACGTCTGCTGCCTGCAGTTTATTTCCCCCTGCCGCATGGGGACCTCTGGCCTCCCTACCTGTTCCCCTCTCACCACCAGGGAAGTCCTGGTGAATATCTCTGTGAAGGCATATGCGTGCCGTTTTCCAACTTACTCTGCATTACACAGCATCTTTGGTTCTCTTCTATGGCTTTACCTCTCTGTGGAATGCTTTCCTACCTTCTTCCTTGCCACCCACAGCCCCCCGACCCCCACCCCACTGCTTATGTAGCTAAATGCCAGCTTATTCTTTCAGTCTCAGTTTAAGCCTCGTTTCTCAGGGATGCCTTTTCTGAGATGGTTTCTTGGATGGTTTTCCCCTGTTGTAAGTTTCCATAGCAACCTGAACGTCTGAGTAACTCTCAGCACGTTTGTCATTGCTCACTCACTACCTCTCTTCCAAAAGTGTAAATAAGAGCAGGAATCATACCAGCCTTGCTCACCACTGTTCTCAAGTTCCTAGCAAAACGCCTGGCACATGGTGGATGTCCAGTAAACATTTGTTGAATGGATTGCGGTAGATCATTGAACTAATGGCCTCCAATGAATTATGCCCCTCAGTAGCCACAGCCCTGCACAGTCCCTTTCCACAGTGATACTGGGCATGGCCATATGACATACTTTGGCCAAGGGCACAGCAGCAAATGTGATTCACACAGAGATTGGATAAGAGCTTGTGCCTTGGGGTTTGCCCTTTTGGAACACTACCACCACCATATGAGGGAGCTCAGTGCTCCTTGAAAATAAAAAGATCACCTGGAGAAGAGAAGTCCAGCCTACCCCCCAGAGGACTCTGCAAGAGGAAGTCCAGGCAACCTACTGAGTTGGGGACGGGGGAGAATCATTGTTCTAAGCCACGTTCTAAATAATAACCAATACAGATCAACCTCCAGTTTTAGTAACTAGATAGTATGTGGCTCTATGTTTAACAAATTTCCACTCATGGATGATTAGGTTTATGTGCAACAGTTCTATGTAAATGATCCTGATCATTCGAAGACCAGTCAAACATGGCTGAGCTCACTAAGGAGATTGAGAAGGTACAGCCAGAGAAACATAAGGAAAATGGGAAGCCAGGGAAGAGTTTTAAGGAGGGAATGAACAGTAGTGTCAGATAAAAAATCAAATTATGTAAGAACTGGAGAGCTGTTGATGGATTCTCAACCTTGCTGACCTCGGTGAAACCATAAAGCATGGTGAAGCAGAGCTAAGGTGTAATGGGTAAGAGGTAACAAAGTTTGACTTTAAAAAGGAGAAAGGGGTGATTGCAGGTGATGACGTGGAGTCAAGGAAGGGTTTCTTTGAAGGATGTACGTTTACATTCTAAGCCTGCTGAGGAGAACAGGTTGGAGATTTCGAATGGGGCAGAGAAGAGCAATAGTAGAAGGTTCCAGACAGCATGGGTGGACCAGATCCAGCCCATGGGTGGATGGACTCAGCATTAGCTGCTTCCTTGTTCCAAGAGGGAGGGAGAGGAGTGTGGATGAAGAGGTAGGTGGGTTTCTATGGTGTGCGGTGGGAGGCAGAAAGCAGCCTTATCGATGGCTTCTGTTTGCTCTGAAGTCTGCTGGAAGAGCTGCTGGCAGAGAGGGAAAGGAGGTGTCAGGTGGGAGACACCTGTCATAATGCACAGAGAGCAAGCTGACTTAACACGTTCTGTTGTGTAAGCTATAGATCTTTGACTGGCAAGCTGCTTCGTAAACGAAAAATACTGTCCAAATGTTAGCTGAAGTTATTTTGAATTGTTGAGCCAGCAAAAGTCTGCATTAAACACTCTCCCCATCTTCCCCGTGTAGGTTTCAACGTGGAGACAGTAGAATATAAAAACATCAGCTTCACAGTCTGGGATGTCGGCGGCCAGGACAAAATCAGACCTCTGTGGCGACATTATTTCCAGAACACACAAGGTAGAGATTATCCAGTTTCTCGCCCTGCAGCCATTTCTGTTAAATGCATCTAAAGATGGGTACTTGAAGCAAAACCTGTGGCCCTCTGCTCTGTTTGGACTGTCAGTCTTCCTTCTCTTTCAGTGACCCACTTAAATTTACTGGGGAGGTTTCTTTTGAGAAGTGGTCCCTGCCTTCTTTGGAAAAATACTTGGGCTTCAGTGCTTTACACAGGCATCTCCTCTTAATCTAGAACAGTTAATAAATGGTTGTCCTGATGAGTTTCATCTTTTGGTTAATTGAAAGTGCCTTAGATGAAGTACCAATTTTTAAAGAATTTGAATTCTGTAAACTCCTTTAAGCCGGTTGAGAATATCTGAAAAATCATGCCTAACGAGAGAAAGAGAGAGACAGCAATGGTTGGAAACCCAGACCCAGCATCCGGTGTGGCCATAGTCCCTTCCAGCTTCCCTGTTATCCTACAAGTACATGAACAGGCACGAATATCCTAGATCACTGCCTTGTTTCCTTTTTACTGGATTTTTAAACGTTGGAGTTATAATGTGTCCCATATCAGTCTCTCTGAGTTTTTCCATTGATCATATTTTGGATAACCTTATAGATATTGCCTATCCAGAGATCCATAAGCTGTTCAGATAGTTTTTACACCCTCATTCTCAAACCATCTGGCATCCACATACTCATTTCAGAATTAACTTGGAGTCTTTTCATTTTGAAAATTCTACTACTGATGGTGGGTGTTTTCAGTGCATATGTTTCATAGTAATGACCCATATTTGTCGGTCTTTTCAGTCCAAATGCCCAGGTCGACTGCCCCTTTATATTGTATATCATTATTTTAGTGATGACCTTTAACACTTAAGTCTCTTTGTAGTTACTGCCTCAACCTATAGATTTAGAACGTCTTTCCTCAGAATAGTGTATTTATCTTTCCTTTTTTCTTTATATTAGTGGGAAGTTGAAAACAAAAAACAAAGAAGATACATAACACATGCCCATGTACCCATTACCCAGCTTCAAAAGTTATCGGCATTTTGCCCAGAGTACATTATAGCAAATGATGCCTCTTATTCATCATCCTTCAGTGTTTATTTTAAACTGATAAAACTTTTTGATTTCAGTATTTATTTAGCTGAGCCAGGTCTTCCTGAGGCCCACGGGATCTTCAGTTGCAGCATGCGAACTCTTAATTGTGGCACATGGGATCTAGTCCCATGACCAGGGATCAGACCCAGTCCCCCTGCATAGGGAGCATGGAATCTTAGCCACTGGCCCACCATAGAAGTCCCTAAAGCTTTTTTAAAAAAACTTAATCTCCATGCATTATCCCACTTCCAAAATTAATATCCTTTCTTTACTGTCTGGTATCCAGCTCTTGGGGGATTCCCTGGTGGCTCAGACAGTAAAGAGTCTGGTCTGCCTGCAATGTAGGGGACCGGCATTCAACCCCTGGGTCGGGAAGATTCCCCCAGAGAAGACAATGGCAACCCACTCCAGTATTCTTACCTGGAAAATCCCATGGGTGGAGGAGCCTGGCAGGCTGTAGTCCGTGGGGTCATAAAGGGACACGCCTGAGCGACTTCACTTTTACCCAGTCCTCCAGTTCCACATTGGACTTGGTTGCATTAGGAATCGAAGTTTACACATTGCATTTCATTTCCTGTCTCTCTAGTCTCTTATTCTACAACAGTTTATCCCTCCACTGTTTTCTCTTTCCATCTGCATTTATTAGCTGAAATCCTTCTAAATAAAGAATTCTTTTATTTTTATTTGGTTTCTCTGAAATATAGTTTATATAAGAAAGGCAGGAAAAAGATATAATTCTTTCCCTTTATTGATTTTCGGAGAAACAGTTTGATGACCCTAGCGGCCTTCCATGATGTTAGTGTTAGTCACTCAGTGTATCCCACTCTTTGTGACTACGTGGTCTGTAGCCTGCCAAGCTCCCCTGTGCATGGAATTCTCCAGGCATGGAATTCTTCCCTGATGACACTTAGATTTTTATGTCTTATAATTCAATCTGTTGCAGACAATATACGTTTTGACACTTGGTTGTTGTTGTTGAATCACTAAATTGTGTCCAACTCTTTTGCAACCCCCATGGACTGTAGCCTGCCAGGCTTCTTTATCCATGAGATTTCCCAGGCAAGAATACTGAAGCGGTTTGCTTCTCTCCGGGGGATCTTCCTGACCTAGGGATTGAACCCATGTATCCTACATTGGCAGGCAGATTCCTTACTACTGAGCCACCTGGGAAGCCCACTCAGTGTACTGATTCAAATGTTAATCTCATCTAGAAACACACTCACAGACACACCCAGAATACCATTTGACCAAATGTCTGGGCACCCTGTGGCCCAGTCCAGTCGACAGATAAAATTACAGATAAAATTAACTATCCAGAGTCCAAAATACTAGAGGTTTCATGTCCTCATTCTCTGAAGGGTTCCCTTCTCCCACCCTTTTAAGAGTTGTCAAACTCAGTCACCAAGTAGAAATGCCTTTGTATTTTCAATCTTCTATTTATAGCAAGCCTAATTTTATTGAGTTTTAATAGCTATTGCTTCAATGGTAGGGAACTGGCTATATTCTAGGACCTTTGAGTGGGTGGTTTGGACTCTTCATGAAATAAGCAAATGGGGCCTCTTTGAAGAATGGATTTTCTGTTTGGTGGGTCCAGACATTGCAGCCACTAGTAATCTTAGATGTTGCCCTTATATTTCCTGCACCTTTGCAACAGACAGGCTGTCTTTTTTATTTTAAATTTTCTTCTTCATCAGTATGTTGAGCAGAACAGACTTAATGATAGCTAAGCTCCCAATTAAGATAGTGAACTAGGTGTAGACTGGAATGTGAACTATTTACGGGATTTCTTAGTTGATTTATCATATATGTGCTCAGTTGTGTCCAACGCTGGGACCCCATGGACTGTAGCCCACCAGGCTTCTCTGTCCATGGAATTCCCCAAGCAAGAATGCTGGAGTGGGTTGCCATTTCCTGCTCCAGGGGATCTAGTTCCTACACAGGGATTGAACCCATGTCTCTTGTGTCTTCAGTGTTGGGAGGTGGATTTTCTTAGAGAAGGCATAAAATAGTTCATTAGATAGGCCATTAGTTGTGATGTGGAAAGATTTTTCTCCTTGATTTAGGTTCTGTTATTTTAATTTGCTAAATAGCAATGTATTTATATGGTTTAAAATTTAAAGAAGTGAAAGTATACAGTGCGGAGTCACCACCTCCTTCCTGCCCCCAAACCACCCGGTTCCTCTTCCCATTTTTATTTCTTGTTTATCTTCCAAAGATATTTTATGCATATATAGGCAGCTGTGGATACATATTTCTACCCACTTCTAAAAACAAACCACAGCGCACTGTTCATTGGTAATTTTACCTTTTTTAAGGTTTTTTTAGTTCAGAAGTGTAGTGAGTCTGTTGCTGGGTTCTTTTGTTTCTCACACAAGGATCTAAATAAAAAGAGTATAAAATGGGACCTAATATTTATAAACCTTGATTTTTTTTTTATTAGGAAGGGCCAATGGATCATATGTCAGCTTCTACCCTGTCAGTTTTGCATGGGAGGCTAAGGGTCTCCTAAGAATTCAGGAAAACCGCCTTTGCTCAGCTGTGATCAGAGTCCAGAGACTTACTGGCAGCCTATCAAGTCTTTGGGGGGAGTTTTGAACATTCTGCATTTTTTGGGTCTGATGTGATGTAACAGACATGACTTTGACTCTCATGTAAGCCCCAGTCAGTCAGAAGCTGTGGGCGCTCTAGTCTGCTGGAGTGGGCTGTTGCGGGCAGCTGGTCAGGCAGCTGTTGGGTGGGCCTGGGAAGCATGGGGGTGTCAGGGGTTGGGGAAGGGGTGTGTGGAAAGGGCCGAGGGCCAGCACAAGTTTTCCCTCCTAGACACAGTGGTGAGGTCTCAGTGTGAGAAGGAACCCGGAGGTTATCTCATCCCACTGCGCTTTTCCCACCAGCAGAGTCCCTTCTGTGGGCTCCTGCAAGTGGCCGCTGAAGCTGCCCACAAGCATCTCCAGTGAGGGGCAGGCCTCTTGAGGCGGCCCACGGCACCTGCAGTTCTGTTAACTCTTTTTAAAAAAATTTTTTAATTTTAAAAAATCTATGTACTTCTTTGGCTGCATCAGGTATTAATTGTAGCTTACGGGATCTTCGTTACATCACGTGGGTCTTTCATCCTCTCTAGTCATGGTGCGAGGGCTTCGTTGCTCCGTGGCACGTGGGATCTTAGTTCTTCAACCAGGGATTGAACCTGAGTCCCCTGAATTGCAAGGCAGATTCTTCACCACTAGACCACTAGGGAAGTCCCCTGTTTATCACCTCAACCTCCTGGAGTTGTACCCTCTGATCTTCCATCTAGTTCCAACAAGTTGAACCTCTGTATGTCATAGCTTTTAGATATTTGAAGACAGCCATCAGTCCCCTCGGTGAGTCTTTTCTCTAGGCAGAGTACTCCCAGTTATATACATTGTTTTTCGTATGACATAGTATCTAATTCCTTTGCCATCCTCATCAGTCTTTGCCCTTCCAGTTCTTCTGTGTCTTAGAGTGTGGGGTCAGCACCGACCACGAAACATGCCCGGGATGTTCTGACTCATGTACTGTAGCCTAGGCTTTTTTTGCCCATATTTTAGAGACTGAGCTGCTCTCTCTTCTGTTGATAGAGCCTTCACTATTATTAAATAGTTCTTCTGGCAGCCACTTCCTATTTTTGTCTGCCAGAGGGCTTAATGTCAGCTAACCACCCAGTTCTTACCACCGTTAACGTCACATGGACCACTGCTCAGAGCGTCTTCCCCATCCTGTATGTGGATTGTGTGCTGAGTTCCTCCTGGGCACCGCCTCGGGAGACCCCGTGGCCCCAGCTCTTCCGCCAGCCAGTGTGGCAGTGACCAGGTCTGTGCAGGCTTCAGCCACCTTTGCTCAGATACAATGCACAGGTCCCGTTCTTTGACCCGTCTCTTGCTTCCTGGGATTTCTCTTCTGCTGTAGTGTGGGATGCTGCAAAGATTCCTGACACCAATTGCCTGGGGTTGGGCCATGCTTCACAGGTTAAGGGCAGAAGACACCTTCACTGCAGATGCCAGCTGCAAATTCAGGGCTCCCCAAACCACCCTCACTTTATTTCAGCTGTTCACAATGATGCTAAAGCTGAAACTCCAGTACTTTGGCCACCTCATGCGAAGAGTTGACTCATTGGAAAAGACTTTGATGCTGGGAGGGATTGGGGGCAGGAGAAGAAGGGGATGACCGAGGATGAGATGGCTGGATGGCATCACGGACTCAATGAACGTGAGTCTGAGTGAACTCCGGGAGTTGGTGATGGACAGGGAGGCTTGGCGTGCTGCGATTCATGGGGTCGCAAAGAGTCGGACACGACTGAGCAACTGAACTGAACAAATTTGGCAGTTCCCAGTGAGAAGGAAATGGCAACCCACTCCAGTATTCTTGCCTGGAGAATCCCAGGGACAGAGGAGCCTGGTGGGCTGCCGTCTATGGGGTTGCACAGAGTTGGACACGACTGAGCGACTTCACTTTCACTTTTCACTTTCACAGATTGGAGAAGGAAATGGCAACCCACTCCAGTGTTCTTGCCTGGAGAATCCCAGGGATGGGGGAGCCTGGTGGGCTGCCGTCTATGGGGTCGCACAGAGTCGGACATGACTGAAGCGACTTAGCAGCAGCAGCAGCAGCAGCAGCAGTGTTCCCTCAGGTTCTTTTTGTTTGTTTGTTAATTGGCTGCACCAGGTCTTAGTTTCAGCATGTGGGATCTAGTTCCCAGACCAGGATCGAACCCAGGCCCCCTGCATTGGAAGCCTGGAGTCTTAACTACCAGGGAAGTCCCCCTTCAGATTCGGTCTTCATTAAAACAACTCACAGGACTCAGATTGCTACACTTAAGCTCCAGTTTATTATATGGCAGAGGGATACAGATGAACCAGCCGAAGGAAGAGATGTATGTGGGAGGCACACAAGGTACATAGGGCTTGTGTCATCCTCTTCCCATGGAGTCAGGGTGTTGCCCTGTGGCCCATAGAGCTGCTGCATACACAGAGCGTTGCCAGCCAGGGAGGACTGTGTCAACAGTTCACAGATTTTTATTGGGTCTTTATCATGTAGGCATGATGTAGAAATGAGGTAACTAAACATGAGCCCAACCTTTTCTCTCTTTATTCTTTAAAAAATGTGTATTGGAGTGTAGTTGCCTTACAACCTTGTATTCGTTTCTGCTATACAGCAAAATGTGTACATGTACTTACATCCCCTCCCTTTTGGACTTCCTTCTGGTTCAGGTGACCACAGTGCATTAAGTAGTTCCCTGCGCTATAGAGTGGGTTCTCATTAGTTATCTATTTTATACATAGTATGAGTATATGTGTCAACCCCGATCTCCCAGTTCCTCCCCCTTCTCTCCGCTTGGTATCCATATATTTGTTTTTTATATCTGTGTGTCTATTTCTGCCTTGCAAATAGGATCATCTATACCATTTTTCTAAATTCCACATATATGCATTAATGTACAGCTTTGGTTTTTCTTTCTGACTTACTTCATTCTCTATGACAGCCTCTAGGTCCGTGTTTCTACAAATGAGCCCATTTTATTCCTTTTAATGGCTGAGTAATATTCCGTTGTATGTATGTATTGCATCGTCTTTACCCATTTCTGGGTTAATGAGCATTTAGGCTGTTTCCATGTCCTGGCTGTTGTAAATAGTGCTGCAGTCAGCATTGGGGTACATCTGTCTTTTTGAATTACGGTTTCCCTGGGTATATGCCCAGTAGTGGGATTGCTGGGTCATACCGTAGTTCTGTTTTTAGTTTTTTAAGGGATCTCCATGCTGTTTTCCATAGTGGCTGTATTCTCTGTCTACTCTTGTTATTGTTGATCTGTTGAGGGGCCATGGTGCGTCTGAAAAAGGCTGGTTGGGTGTCCAGCAGGCTTCCCAACTCTGGAGATTCTACATATGCTTCCGTATTGAGTGCTTTCAGTGAAACCACACACGTAAACAGGCAGAGGCTGTCAGGACATGTGAACAGCTACCCTCCCCAGGTTCAGGTTACTAACACGCTGCTGCTTTCCATTCAGGTCTGATTTTCGTGGTCGACAGTAATGACAGAGAGCGGGTCAATGAAGCCCGAGAAGAACTAACCAGGATGTTAGCTGAAGACGAGCTCAGAGATGCGGTCTTATTGGTGTTTGTAAATAAACAGGTATGTCACTAGCTGTCTGAATCCTGGGACTGAAAAGTGCTGCCAGCTGCTCGCTTTAAAAATAGAGATATTTAATTAGCTGCCTGCCTCCCTCTCGCCAGTCCCTCCCGTAACCTTCCCCTCCACCTCCTTTTTAGCTTGGGTCTTCTATTCGTTCACTCGCTCAGGAAACATCCACTGAGCATTCACTAAGATCCAGGCATTGTTTGGGGTGTTGGTGATACAGCAGTGAACCAGACAGACAGAAATCCCTGAGTTCATGGAGTTTGCATTCTAGTAGGTAGAACGTCAGTCAGTAACAGATATGTCCTATGTCTGGGGGGAGTCATGGGAAAAGGGGCAGGTGTGGAGAAGGATCAGAGGGCCCCTCTGATAAGAGGACGTCTGATCAGATGACACCTAGCTGCCATAGAGCACAGGGAGCAGAGCTCAGCTCAGCACTCTGTGATGACTTAGGAAGGTGGGGTGGGAGGGAGGGCATATATGTATACGTACAGCTGATTCACATCATTGTACAGCAGAAACTAACATCACATTTAAAGCAATTACACTCCATTTAAAAAATAAATGAGCTATAAGCATATGTTGTACAACACAAGGAATACAGCCTATATTTTATAATAAGTATAAATGGAGTATAACTTGTAAAATTGTGAATCATTATATTGTATATCATATACCTGTAAGCTATATAATATTGTACATCAACAATATTTTAATAATAATTAAAAAAAAGATGACCCCTGAAGGCCCTCAGGAGGGGAGCCCGGCTATTCTAGGAAGAGCAAGGCAGCCAGTGCAGCTGGGGTGGAGTGGTGTGGGGTGGGGGGTCAGCAAAGGGGGAGATGAAATTGGATGATGTGGGGCCAGTCCTTGAAGAAACTCGGCTACCATGTAAATAACACAAAACAGTAAAAGTTGAGGTAGGAGAAAGATGTGGAACCATCCAGCCTCAGGGCAAGAAGCTGAAGTAAGGGTGGAGAGGAAGGTGGAATCCTGTGGAAGTTACCAGCCTGAGATGAACAGTTGCGTTTTGATGCATTTCCCCCTACTTTCTCCTCCACGAGTACACTCGTTATGTAATTGAGATCTTACATCTTGCCAGTGTTGCATCCTGTTTCGTCATTTCAGATTTTTCAGAGGCATGTTCTCTTGTCATCTAGCTCTTTGTAAGCACTATTTTAAACGGTGGGGGCATCATCATTCACTTGGCCATTACCCCACCGTTAGATTGGATGTCACTTTGAGGTTCATTAGTGCACCTGGACTTTGATAAAAGAAAATGTTTGTTCTTTTTAATTATAGAACCAGGACACGTTCAGGGTATAGATCTACAGACGATTCACAATATCGAGTGAAACATTCCAGCCCCACTTTGCAGGATAAAAACGTTGTTAAATTCCTTACATTTCTCTCCAGAGTTTATTCTGCATTCTGTTTTGCAACCTGCTTCTTAGCCTATCTTTGATGTCCTTCCAAATCATTGTCTAGATCTACTTTGTTCTTTTTTTTTTTTTTCCAAAACCTGTAGCTCCTGCGTTGGAAGCTCAGAGTCTTAACCACTGGACTGCCAGGAAGGTCCTCAGACCTACCTTGTTCTTTCATGCTAATTTATTCAAATTTGGTTTCAGCTTACTACATGCCAGACACAGTTCTAGGCACTAGGAATATGTCAGAGAACAAGATAGACAGAGATTCCTTCCATGGTAAAACTTGCGTTCTAGTTATAGGAGGCAGGTAATAAACATACTAAGTCAGTCAATTTTGTAATACAGTAAACTTGCAGTGAGGGCTATATTTAAAACAATGAAGCAGGACAATCAAGAGGGGTCACGGGGACACAGAGACCTTGCAGAGCGTCCTGAGAACTTGGGCTCTTACACTGAGAGAGACAAAGCTGTTGCAAGGTGTTAATAGGAGAAGGACTGGATGTGACTTCACTGACCGCCAGGTTGAGGATAGACTTTTCCGGGAGGAAGAGCAGAAGTGGGGAGACCAACTCAGAAGTAATTTCAATACTCCAAGTGAGAAACAGTCAGACTCTTAAATATATTTTGCAGGTAGAGCCAATGGGCTTTCCCAGCGTGGAGCTGTGAGAGTGGAGAGAGGGAGGGAAGGAAAAATTAAAGGGCGATTTGAAGGTTTGAGGTCTGAGCCTCTAGGCGGCCAGAGATAAGACTGGGGGTTAAGGGCAGATGTTGGGGAAGAGCATGGTATTTCATTACGTGGATGGAACATTGCTGAACTGACGTTTGAATATTCTCTTCCAAGGATCTTCCCAATGCTATGAACGCAGCAGAGATAACAGACAAGCTTGGCTTACATTCCCTCCGCCAGAGAAACTGGTACATTCAGGCCACTTGTGCCACCAGCGGAGATGGGCTTTATGAAGGCCTGGACTGGCTCTCCAACCAGCTCAAAAACCAGAAGTGACGGGAGGTGCCGCGCTCCCCGTGCGTCGTGGCAAAGTCAGCTGGCCTCTTGTGTGTGCGTGTGTGCGTGTGAGGAGCCGTGTGGGTGTGTGGCCGGGCGTGGGAGCAGCTTTCTCACATAGTGCCTTATACACGCTCTAAAGAAACCAGTCTTACATGTTAAGAACAACCAATGTTCCACTTTCTACGCTACCTTCCATTTCAATAGCTTTGATGACCAGCTTTGCAGTCCATGGGGGAGTCCCAAGGGCTCCCCCATGCCCGAGAGCCAGACTGGTCTTTGTGATGGGAAAGTTGGGGGAGGGTGGGCCGTGGACTGCCTCCGCTTGTGTGATCTTGGCCCAGGCCTGGGGTCTCTGCACACCTGGGGATCCTGTTAGACTCTGGCATCCTTTTGTTAAAAAAAAAAAAAAGGAAGGCTCAAATTAAAAAGGCCCTTGCTTACCACAGATGTAAAGTTCAGATGTGAACTTAAGTTATTTTCTAGCCCAGAGGTCCTGATTTAATATACTTTACTGAGAGAAATCAGTGATCTTATTCTATGAGAAGAAAAAAAAACCCATAACACTAGACCCTGTAACACTAGAAAATCTTCGAATCCTTCCTTCCTTTGACTCTTATTTGCCAAATGGAGACCCTCTGGGGTGGGCACCCAGTGCGTGGCAAGGCTCTTTGCCAGGGCCGCCCCGCCACGCCCCAGGCTGGGTTAAAGAGGGGCGACGCCTTCGTGTTCCTCGTCACCTCTCCGAGGCTGCTGCCCCCACTCCTCTGCTCGGCGCCGAATGTTCTCCGCCTGAAGCAGGAGCTTGGCTCCCCAGATGGAAGCAGAACCATGTACAGTATGTTAGTCCAACTTGAGGTTTGGGTTAGCTGCTCTTCCTAGAACCACACACCCGGGAGTTCTGAGAGTTTGTGAGAGAATCAAGGGGTTAAATCTGGGCAACGAGACGCCCGGCAGCCAAGTTGGTTGGTGCTAAATTTTGCCATGAAGGATGTCTCATCCAGGCCACTCTCCATGGCACTGGGACTCCCTCTTGTGGTTGGCAATCATGGAATTTTCCATGCCATGGAATCATGGCAAACGTGGAAATGTGCTCTATGTTATCCTCAAAATAGAGGTAACAACGACCTGGAAACGAGCTGGGTTCGCTCAGTAGTCTAGAGCTGTTTCGTCCAGACAGCTGTTGTCCAAATTTGTACCTAAGCTCTTCCACGACTACCTTTTAAAACTGCTTTTTTTAAAAAAAAAAAAAAACCTCTTAAATCACAGAGGAGAGTGTAAAATGAATTTTATCAAAAGTAAACCTTGCTGATAACCATGAAGTTGCTATGACTCGGAAGAAATTTCATGCTGTGATCAATGTGGAATGTAATGTTTTTCCTTAAGACATTTACTTTAAAGAATGTTTCTTGCAGTACTGGCAACAAAGTCCAGATTTGATTTTTAAACCATGCAATTAAGTCCTGAGAAATATTTAGATTGTGCGCCTCAAACTGGCAGGAAGTGTGTCTTACACTTTTGTATTTATGCTTAGTGCGTGTGCCCATGCTGGGCCTCATCAAACACTTGTTAATTGGTTGGACAATAAAGACTTGCTTTGGAAGGAGAGGACAGCCATGTGCTTCCAAATGTCTTGAGCATCTCTCCATCTCAGCAGACGTGCTGTTAAAAACTCCCAGGGCACTTGTACAAAAGGCAGAACATCCTGGGGTGCTGTCTGGGCCCTCCTGCCTTCAGCAGTGCTCCTCATTCTTACCTTCCATGATGCTTGGAACTGCTGAGGTCTTCCTCTGAATTTGGAGCTGATGATTTATGGTTAGTGGATCAGTGGAGGCACTTCAGTGTGGTGCCTTTGAGCAAAGGCTTGGGTCCCTGAAAGCCATATTCACATCCCACCTATGTCCTCACTAGCTGCCTGGCATCAGGCCTGTCATTCTTTGCCTCCCTATCCCTGAGCCTCCGTTTGCTTAGCTGTTAAATGGGCATAATAATGCCTACTTCATAGGGTTGTGAGGATGAAATGTCTCAGACCTTTGTTTTCCTTGCCTGGTGTTTCCCTGAGGATATTTTGATGTCTCAAGTGTGAACAGCAGTGCTGGCCACAAATTGATCAGCATCTTTTTTTTTTTTGGCTGTGCCATGTGGCCTATGGGATTTTAGTTACCTAGCCAGGAACTGAACCCAGGCCCATGGCAGTGAGAACACAGAGTCCTAACCACCAGACCTCCAGGAAATTCCCTGATCAGCATTATTTATAGGAGCAGTGAAGTGGGATGAGATAGGGCTATATTTAATCTCTCCCACTCTATTCACCTTCTAATCCCATTGAATCCCCTGTCCTTTTCTAACTTGGGAAGTGGTAAGATGACCAGTTGGGATGCTTGTTTAAAAAAGCATGTTGCTATGTCCCACACTTAATTTTTTTTTCTTATTTTTAGCATATTCAGAGTTGTACGACCAGCACTACTAATTTTAGACTATGTTCATCACCCCTCAAAGAAAACCTGGATCTATTCCCTAATCCTCCCTTTCCTATGGCCCCTGGCCACTGTTGTATCTACTTCCTGTTTCTGTGGGTTCGCCTATTCTGGGCAGGTGTGGGTCCCAGGTAGTTGCTTCCTGAAGCCATGAGTTGCTGTTGCCTTGAACACAGCATCAGTCCTGAGGCATCAACCTGCAGACAAGTGAGGCAGAGCCCCAGGGAAGAGACTGCCTCACAGGTGACCCTGAAATTTATTACCTTGAAACGGAAAGGAGTGCTAATAATTACGCAGGGGTACAAGGCATACCCAGGGATGTATGGTTACCCTCTCAGAATGGAGAGAGCTTTGAATCTGGAATCAAAGTCACTCCCCATCCCACCCCCTGCCCCGCCCCCAATTTCCCCACCTGTAAGGAAGTTCCTAGGCTTACCTGGGGGACAGCTCTGTGTGAATACCAAGAATACAGGGGTAATTGAGGGATCCATGAGTCAATTCTATATATGTAATTTGATCTATTTGAAACAATACCTCAACAGAGCTGAGAATATTCACAGGTGAGTTGCTCGAGACAGGTGGCTTTTTACTCCTGTGGAGGCCGGTTTCAAGTGACATGAAGCATAATTTGAGAAGATCTGAGTTCTTTGTCCACAGGTATCTGGAGGCCGTCAGTACACAGACAATCTGACAACGTGCTCTGGAGACCCTTTTTTCCTTTGAAATTTTTGATACTCTTCACCCTTTTTGGCAGCAGCTTTATTGAGATACATTTCCATGAATTCACAGATTTTCTTCAGTCATATCCTATTGTGCAACCATCGCTGCAGTCAATTTTGTTCATTTATTTGGCTGTGTCAGGCCTTAGTCACAGCACTTGGATCTTTGCTGCCAAGATGTAGCATCTTTTGTTGTGGGCCACAGGCTCACGGACCCAGTAGTTGCGGTGCAAGGGCTTAGTTACTCCACAGCATGTGGGATCTTAGTTCCCCAACCAGGGATCGAACCCTCGTCCCCGGCATTGCCAGGCAGACTGTTAACTGCTGGACCACCAGGGAAGTCCTATTTTATTTCTTTGGCCCCACGCAGCACGTGGGGTCCCAGTTCCCTGACCAGGAATGGAACCCATACACTGGAAACACAGAGTCTTAACAACTGGACCGTCACAGAAGTCCTGCAGTCAACTTCAGAAATTTTCATCGCTCTGAAAAGACCCTGCAGCCTGTAGCAATCACTGCCCATTTTTTTTCATCCCTCTCAACCCAAGGCCGTTACTAACCACTGGTCTCCTTTCTATCTAGAGTTTGTAGGACACTTTAAACTTTGCTTTTTAACCACCAGCTGGTCTTTGAGGCGTGTCACACTAAGAACTTTTCTCCTATTTTGTTTTCATTATTTTACTCTAATACACAGCATAGGAGGGTTTCCCTGCTGGCTCAGACGGTAAAAGAATCTGCCTGCAAGGCAAGAGACCCAGCTTCGATCCCTGGGTCAGGAAGATCCCTTGGAGAAGGGAATGGCTACCCACTCCAGTATTCTTGCCTGGAGAATTCCAAGGACAGAGGAACCTGGCGAACTACAGTCCATGTGGTCACACAGAGTCGGACACCACTGAGCATGCATGCATGCAGCTTGCTACTGCACCGGCTGCCGCTAGGTGGTGCTGCTGCTCCACATGACTGACACACAGCCCTGGATGGAGTGGGCCAAGCGTGGGCAAATCCGTTTTCTTGCCTGGCCACGGAGAATGACCCAGAAAACTACAGCTAGGAATATGCCTGGAAGAGAAAGACGAAACGGGCACCCAGTGTACCCAGGAATTGTGAGTGCCAATAATAATAAAGGTGGCAGCAACAGTTGTTGACTGAAGAATTAATCTCTATTTACTGACCATAGTGGGTGCTGTTCTAGACGCTGTGCACACATCATCTCTAATTGTCGCACCCAGCAAGTCATGTGTATTGTATCTGCTTTACAAAGCAGGGAACCAAGGATATAAAGTGACTTGATGGTGGCCGCATGGTCATGATTCAAATGCAGGTCTGGGGCTCCAGGGTCCTGTCCTTCCAGTCCACACTGCCATAGGCTCTGGCCTCCAGATGTCAGTAGAGGTGGGGAGAAGGTAGCAAAAGTGCCCAGTGGAGACATCTGGGAAGGGACACAGCAGCACTCGAAGAACTGTGTCAGCTGACGCACCCTGGGAATGAGGAGTGGGTGGAGGGAAAGAGCCAGGGCGCTGAGATGCACTAAGGCCAGTGGAGACCTGGGCTTACCCTGGATGCTGATAATGAATGTTCCTGGGAAGTAAAAGAGATAATCACAGTGTTCTAAAACTGGATTGTGGCAATGGTTGCATAACCATAAATTTACTAAGAACCAGAAAATTGTTCAGTTACAATGGGTAAATTGTGTGATGTGTGAATATTCAGTAAAGCTACGAAGTTTATAATCATGAAACCAATAGCAATGAGGGTGCCGACTCAGTGGGTCTTGGCAGTGCTCTAGGCACTCTGAGAAGAGAGGGTGAGTAGTGTCTCAGAGGAGAAAGGCTGATCGATGGCTGTCCAGGGTCTGTTTGAATGCTTTGGGTGTCAGGGAGCTCAGTACCTCATAAAGCAGCCCATTCTAGCTTGGGATAACTCTCTCTAACCCCTTGAAAGTTGAAGTCTGGCTTTGTCTTTATCCTGTCATGCAGAATAAATCTCTGCTTTACCATGTGCCATCTCTTTCACCACTCAAGGACAGTCATTGCATTCTCCCTAAGTCATTGTTATCCCATATAGAAATCCCCAAGGTTTTTCACAGGACAAGATTTCCAGTGTTCCTGTTCTCCTGGTCTTTCCCTGACATATTCGTTTTGATCTGTTCAGCATCCTTCCTAAAACGCGGGGACCAGTAGTGAGCCCAATATTCTGTAGACGGCAGCCCAATGTTATAGTTAACAGATTGGATCCTAGAATTAAGGCCCTTTGGATTCAAATCCTTGCTGCTGCAGATCAGCTGTGTAACCATGCTTAACGTACAAACTTTTCTGGGCCTCTATATCTCTGTCTGAGTTATCGTCAGGGTTGTACTGAGTCTCACCTTCGGAGGGGCTCTGCTGCCCAACCTCTTTAGGTGGGCTTGGCGATGGCTAGGCACAGGAAAACAATCCGAAATAGCAAGCTGTCACAACTGCTAATCCATCTAGTGTGTGCATGCTCAGTCGCTTCAGTCGGGTCCAACTCTTTGCAGCCGCACGGACTGTAGCCCGCCAGGCTCCTCTGTCCACAGGATTCTCCAAGCAAGAATACTGGAGTGGGTAGCCCTTCCCTTCTCCAGGGGATCTTCCCGACCCGGGGATCTTCCCGACCCAGGGATCAAACTCAGGTCTCCTGAGTCTTCTGCATCTCAGGTGGATTCTTTATTGTTGAGCCACCAGGGAAGCCCAGTCAGCCTAGCAGATATACACAAACCCTCAGAGGAAGGGTCTCTGCCATCTCTTTCTACAGGGCTTTCCTTCCATGGAGCTTTGGTCCCTGGCAGAGGGGGTGTGGCGATGGGGTGGCAGTCAACATCAGCTTTATGGGCCTGACTCGTGCCCAAGCCTCTTCTTCCTTTCTTCAACAGTTTTATTTGAAAAATTTTAAACACGTTGAAAGCACTATTTAGAAAATCTTCACCTAGATGCCACCGTTGTTCACTTTGTTCCATTGGCTCTTTAGATCTTTCTATATATACTTCTTTTGTTGAGTCCTTTGGAAATGAAATGCAGTCATCATGACCCTTTACCCCTAAGAATTTCAGCCCAGATCTCCTACATGTGAAGACATTCTGAACATGAACAAGAGATTGACATTCTGAACATGAACAAGAGATGATTATCACATCTGAGAAAAGCTGGACTCATTTCCTGATATCATCTCCTTGCTAGTTCATATTTAAATGTCCTCAACTGGAACTTTACCGGTGGTCCAGTGGTTAAGACAGGTGTTTCCAATGCAAGAGCCACGGATTTGAACCCTGGTCAGGCAATAGTGCCCCACTCCAGTACTCTTGCCTGGAGAATCCCATGGACGGAGGAGCCTGGTGGGCTGCAGTCCATGGGGTCGCTAAGAGTCGGACAAGACTGAAGTGACTTAGCAGCAGGGATATCTATCAATCATCTTTTATAGCAGTTTTTTTTTTAACCCCCAAATTTTATCACAACATTTATTCATGTTTCTTTCATCTGTATACACCTATTTTTTTTAAGGCATTTTTTTTTTTCTTTTGTTCTTTTGGCCACATTGCGTAGCATACAGGATATTGGTTCCCTTACCAGGGATTGAACCTGTGCCCCCTGTCATGGAAGCACAGAGTCCTGACTACTGGACTGCTAGGGAATTCCCCATGGCATTTTTTCCAAGAGAGTAGACTCTTAATCTCACCCTTTATTCACAGCGCAAACCCCTCCCCAAACAACCCCCAGGGCAGGTCTCACTGGATGTCTTGAGGCTCCACAATCTAGCTATTTGTATTCCAGCCATTTTCATTTGCAATCCATTCTCTTGAGAAAGAGACTCTGAGACAGCCTAGCTGGTCTACACAATTCAGCCTTAGTCAGGACGACGGCTTCATTTGGTTGAAATTTAACTTGATTCACTGCTCACCTCGCCCTTAAGGTCCCAGGAATGTAAACACCTACAGATTCTCCCACCAGCGCTGTTTGTGTCTCACGATGTTGCCTTCAATTCACTGACTCCACACGTTATATTTCCACTCAATCTTACATACAGACTTTCCCCTTTTCCGGTACAGTAGACATCCTTTTTGATCAAATGACACAAGAAGCATCAAGAAAACAGGTAAGCACAGCACAGTACTGGCAGACAGGAAGCACTCAGCAAGTGTGAACTATTGCTGATGCAGCGCGGGGACCCTTCCTCCTCCATCCTCCCGTGTAGCTGAAGGTTGTCACGTGCTTTGGCAGCCACTTCTTGCTAATAAGGCACATTAGCTTCCTACATCTCCAATCTCTTTGTCAGATCTCTTCCATGAGCTGTGGTGACGCCATGTCCCTCTACATGATCTGTGCAGCTACTTTTAGGAACCTGAACGTAAGGCGAGTGCAGAGAAAGAGAGAGCGAGCCAGGCAGTCGGGCAAGAAAAGGGAAATTTATTAGAGGGAAAAGAGAGGGTGACTGGCACCTGAGGAGAACCAGCGTCCTCCCTTTCTGACAGAGTCCTTATACCCCACCAATGAAAATTCTCTGAAGGGATGGTCACGTAGCCAGCTGGTCTCGCAGCTTTGAGAAGATAGGTGCCAGTGAGATAACAGGATGCCATTTGGGCAATTTGGTCAGTCTCAAGGATCACTGTGATTTATTCTTTGTTTGCGAGGTTGGCATAATGAGCCATCTTATCAGTGAGACCCGGGTGGACTCTATTACAACAATTGACGTTTGTCTCTTTTTATTTCATCTAAGCCTTGGCCCATCACTCTAACCTGTTGGCTTCATTTTGAATCTTGTCATTGAATGTATCAATTCTCCTGCCAAGTTTGGATTTCTGCAAATTTCATGTCATGACTTGGAAGTCACCATCTCAATTGATTATTAGACCTATTGCATGAGACTAGGTTCCTGCCATCAGAAACCTCCTTCTGGCTTGACTTATTTGTACAAATAAATATTTCCTGAGCTCCTATAATGTGCTCTGGAGAGGGCACCATTTGATTCTTTAGATGTGGATATTCAGCCACCTACACTTTGGCTAGTCACACTTTAAATCTAGCCCTTTTCCTTCATCTCACCCATCAGGAATCGTGACAAATTCTGTCAGGTGCTTTGCTAAAATTAAGTAGACAGTCTGTACAGCAATGTCTCTATGTACCACTCTATCAATATGGAAATAAGGTCAATTTGACCAATTATCCTTAATAAGCCACATTGGCCATGAGTAACATCTGCTATCTTTGATAAGGATGCAAAACTGGTGGCTCCAATGGTGAAGAATCCACCTGCAATGCAGGAGATCCAGGTTCGATCCCTGGGTTGGAAGATCCCCTGGAGAAAGGAAAGGCTACCCACTCCAGTATTCTTGCCTGGAAACATCTATGGACAGAGGAGCCTGGCGGGTTACAGTTCATGGGGTTGTAAAGAGTTGGACACGACTGAGTGACTAACACTTTTCATTCTTTTTTTTTTTCAAAACCTAGCTGACTACAGGTCAACAGCAGACATACCAATCTGTGATTTCCAGAATCCATTCTCTGTCAAATCTGAGCAATGTTTTCCCATCTCCAGTTTTTTCCCACCCCTCTCAGCTTTCTGATTTCTCAGTATTTAGCCGTAGAGGTTCTACAATCAGACTGGAAATTTTTCAGAAACATTTAGTTGGCATCAAGAGCTCGTGCAAAGCAGTAGGGCTCCCCTTGGGTACTGCATTGTCCATCATCGGTCCCAATTATTCCATAGTCATGTTTGTTAACCTTTCCAGGTTGAATATTATTCTCTTTAACAAAGGAAATGGAAGAAAATTAGGAGAAATAAGGCTTTAACTTTTTTCAGTCTTTTATTACCATCACGTCATCTGCCTTGAACTATTATTCTTGGCCTGACAAAATTTAGCTTTGAAAGCCTGCCTTTGCTACATTTACATTTTATTACAAGCTCTCAACATTCTGAGATACAATACTACTTACTACTGATAATAATATGAATACCACTTAATGTTTACTGAATACTTACTGTGTTCTAGGCACTGTGCTAAATGTCTTACACATATTCATCTCATTAATAAACATTTCTGAAACGACCCATTCTTGTCCTTTAGTTTTGTTCATTCACATCCTCTTAAAATCTGAGTCTAGTCACGAGCTCCTGGTGTAGCCCTTGCATTTATTAAAAAGCTGTACCTCCTTATTTTCTTCTGGGTGTGTGGGCCCTGCCTCTGAAGCTGGGATGACCCAGGTACAAAGGAGTCCTGCCTTCCAAGACCTGCAGCAAGGATGGTTCCCTGGGGCTGGATGGATGATGCAAAGTCTTGACTCAGGGTAACTGATGGCTTTGTAAGGGAAGTTCAGTTCAGTCACTCAGTCATGTCCGACTCTTTGTGATCCCATGGACTGCATCATGCCAGGCTTCCCTGCCCATCACCCATTCCTGAAGCTTACGCAAACTCATGTCCATCAAGTCAGTGATGTCATCTAACCATCTCATCCTCTGTCATCCCCTTCTCCTCCTGCCTTCAATCTTTCCTAGCATCAGGGTCTTTTCTAATGAGTCAGCTCTTCTCATCAGGTGGCCAAAGTATTGGAGTTTCAGCTGCAGCATCAGTCCTTCCAATGAATATTCAGGACTGATGTCCTTTAGGATTGAATGGTTGGATCTCCTTGCAGTTCAAGGGACTCTCAAGAGTCTTTTCCAATACCACAGTTCAAAAGCATCAATTCTTTGGTGCTCAGCTTTCTTTACAGTCCAACTCTCATATCCATACATGACTACAGAAAAACCATAGCTTTGACTAGCTTTGTAAGGGAAGGAAGAAGCTAAAAATTAACCAAGGAAGGGTGCCAAAGATGGAGAGGCAGGCTGAGCTTCAAGACCTAGAAGGCAGGGGGACGGAGTCTAACGGTTAAAGTCTGGGAAGCTTGGATCTGGTCAGGAAGCGGAGGGAAGGAAGTCCTTCCAGGTGGGGGCTGTACCAGTATGAACTGATCTACGAAGGTTCATTTTAAGAGTCAGTTTCTCTGGGCTAAGGAATGCCCAGCTAACTGATAAAATGTTATTTCTGGGTATGTCTGTTGAGGGTATTTCCAGAAAGGATTTGTGCTTGACTCTGTAGACTGAGTAAAATAGATTCATCCTCACCCACATGGGCTGGCTGGCATCATCCAACCCAGTGAGGGGTATAACAGTGTGAAAAGGTGGAGGAAGGGTGGATTCTTTCTCTTCTTGAGCTGAGACATCCATCTCTCCTGCCCTCAGACGTCGGAATTGGAGCTCCTGGTCCTTGACCTTGGCCTCCAGGACTTACACCAAGCTGTCCCTCCTTTGGCCCCCTGTATGCTTCCAGGCCCTGGACCTCCAGCTTGCAGACAGCAGAACATGGCCTATCCCAGGCTCCGTCACCAAGTAAACCATTTCTCACAATGAATCTCCTCTCATACATCACTCTGTATCCTACTGAATCTGTTTCTCTGGAGAACCCCGAGGTACCATCTTTTCTTTTTCTCAACAACGAAGGTCAGAAATGAGTTCAGAGGTGTGGGCTACCTCCACCACTTTCTCAGCCTGCTGAGGACTGAGGCCAGCATCAAACAGGTAGGGCCTGACAGGACACTCTGCTTTTAGCAGAATGGTTCTTTCTTATGGTTTCCTGAGAGCCAACTTTCACTCCTGAACCTTGACTCTGTTCCATGCTGTGATTTGCATTAAAAAAAAAACAAATAGCCTCCTCACTGTGCTGTCAACTCTTGAAGATAAGGGATTTTTTTTTTTTTTTTTTTTTTTTGCAAAATTGCCTCCTAGGACCTAGTGCTGGGTACACTCACAAATATATGTAGAGTTCGTGAATGAAATCAAAATGGTCCCCTTCTGCTTTTCTGGCTGGGTCATGTAGAGAAAAGTCCCAGGGCAATATCATGTCTAGTTCTTTCTCCTTTCACTGATCTTAGGAATTCTCCATGATTCATCTGGTCTCAGATGTGTGGATTTCCAGGCAAATGATTTGCACACAAAGACTGCTCAGTATATGTTACTTGTTCCTCTAAACAGACTCCAGAAGAGACTAATACACCCCAAAGAAGCAAATATTTCTCTTTTTACAGCTTCCCAATGCAAAGCAAACATTGTAGGGATGAGTATGCAGAAGGCAGCTGATAAATATTTGGTGACTAATTCAACAGTATAAATATGTAAAAATGTAAATTAGAAAGGAAGAGAGTTGCATTATAGATAATCAAATAATGAAGTTATTCAAGATGGTAGGATCTACCTGAGTTCTGGGTATTGAAGAGGAAACATCGGCTGGCAAGGCAGATCTTCCTAGTAATTAGACTTCAATTAGGATAATATTGCAATTAGCCTTGGATATTAGAGCAGGTATCTTCTATTCTTAGAACAAACTCATGGGGGATTATAGGTTGGGTGGTAAAAACAAGTTGTTCCAGGAATAAATAAATTCACTAGGAACCACTTCTGAGTGAACCCTCCCTGTGTGGCTAATAGAGGTGCAGCCATCTTTGTACACTTGATTGGGTTACTTTGTTTGGTATCAATGACACTTAAACACAAGCTCAAGAATCTGGATGGCCAATTAACAGAACAGCGCTCAGGAAATGAGAAGTTCTCAATTTCAGAAAAATCAGTGATTTCAGGCAGCTCAAGTGTCTTCTGCCTCATTAGGGCAGACAGCCTCAGCCTCCAAGTTCTGGCTGACAAGGACTTGCTGTGAAAACCAGCCCCAAAGGGACTAAAAAAATAAGATGCTCAATTATCTTGCCAGTTATTGAAAAAAAAAATTTTTTTTAATCCACCTCACTCCAACAACTCCATTTAAATAGCTCAGTTTCCTGTGTTTTAATCTGCTGACAGATCCAGGAGGATGGGTAGTCTGGGGGGTGTCTGCTCTCCCTGGTTGGAATGGATATGGTTTGACAGGTTCAAGGTCCTCTCTGCCTGTGACAGCCACCAATTCTTGCTCTTTGACCCCTCCAACCAGCAGATTTTCACCTCATTCATTCCATCCCATCCACCACACTTCTTCTCTTTCTTCTGGGACAGCAGAGGAAAAAGCACATTGAGTTTTTTGTCAAAGGGCCTGAGCTGGAATCTCATCTGGCTCCATTGCCAATTAGTTAGGTTTTCATTTTCTGAGGCTCAGTTTCTCTATCTATAAAATGGGTACAACTATGTCCTCCCAAATCACTCAGAAGGTTTCTGGAAAGGGCGGTGCCTATGTGACTCATCTAAGCTTTACAGAGCAGTCGGGGTACTGGTGTGGAGCCCACAACCATTACGAGCCGCTAACTGATGATTGATAGCCCATAGCACCAGCCCCAGAAGCCTCCACGTTGAAGCAGTGTTCCCTGTAGATGGCGCTCTGGCCCGCAGAATGCTGCTTGTGATAAACTGGGCAGGTGGGACCACACTGGGAGTTTGACAATTGGTGGGTCCAGCCTGTTTCCACTTCCTGTGCGCACTGAGTGCGTGCCCCACAAAAGGCCTCCCATCGACGCATTTCGTTTTTCATAGGACCGTGTGTGCCTGCTCAGTTGCTCAGCCGTGCCTGACTCTTTGTGACCCCATGGACTGTAGCCCGCCAGGCTCCTCTGTCCATGGGTTATCATGGCAGGAAACAGCGCGGGGGGGGGGGGGGTTGCCATTTCCTTCTCCAGGGGATCTTCCCCACCCAGCGATCGAATCCGCATCTCCTGTGGCTCCGACATTGGCAGGCAGATTGTTTACCACAGAACCACCTGGGAAGCCCTCTCATAGGACCAGTTCAGTTCAGTTCAGTCGCTCAGTCGTGTCCGAATCTTTGCGACGCCATGAATCGCAGCACACCAGGCCTCCCTGTCCATCACCATCTCCCGGAGTTCACTCAGACTCAGGGCCATCGAGTCAGTGATGCCATCCAGCCATCTTATCCTCGGTTGTCCCTTTCTTCTCCTGCTCCCAATCCCTCCCAGCATCAGTCTTTTCCAATGAGTCAACTCTTCACATGAGGTGGCCAAAGTACTGGAGCTTCAGCTTTAGCATCATTCCTTCCAAAGAAATCCCAGGGTTGATCTCCTTCAGAATGGACGGCTTGGATCTCCTTGCAGTCCAAGGGACTCTCAAGAGTCATCTCCAACACCACAGTTCAAACGCATCAATTCTTCAACACTCAGCCTTCTTCACAGTCCAACTCTCACATCCATACATGACCACAGGAAAAACCATAGCCTTGACTAAATGGACCTTAGTCGGCAAAGTAATGTCTCTGCTTTTGAATATACTATCTAGGTTCGTCAACACTTTTCTTCCAAGGAGTGTCTTTTAATTTCATGGCTGCAGTCACCATCTGCAGTGATTTTGGAGCCCAAAAAATTAAAGTCTGACACTGTTTCTACTGTTTCCCCATCTATTTCCCATGAAGTGATGGGACCAGATGCCATGATCTTCGTTTTCTGAATGTTGAGCTTTAAGCCAACTTTTTCGCTCTCCTCTTTCACTTTCATCAAGAGGCTTTTTAGCTCCTCTTCACTTTCTGCCATAAGGGTGATGTCATCTGCATATCTGAGGTTATTGATATTTCTCCCGGCAATCTTGATTCCAGCTTGTGTTTCTTCCAGCCCAGCGTTTCTCATGATGTACTCTGCATAGAAGTTAGATAAGCAGGGTGACAATATACAGCCTTGACGTACTCCTTTTCCTATTTGGAACCAGTCTGTTGTTCCATGTCCAGTTCTAACTGTTGCTTCCTGACCTGCATACAGATTTCTCAAGAGGCAGGTTAGGTGGTCTGGTATTCCCATCTCTTTCAGAATTTTCCACAGTTGATTGTGATCCACACAGTCAAAGGCTTTGGCATAGTCAATAAAGCAGAAATAGATGTTTTTCTGGAACTCTCTTGCTTTTTCCATGATCCAGTGGATGTTGGCAATTGGATCTCTGCTTCCTCTGCCTTTTCTAAAACCAGCTTGAACATCAGGGAGTTTACGGTTCATGTATTGCTGAAGCCTGGCTTGGAGAATTTTGAGCATTACTTTACTAGCATGTGAGATGAGTGCAGTTGTGTGGTAGTTTGAGCATTCTTTGGCATTGCCTTTCTTTGGAATTGGAATGAAAACTGACCTTTTCCAGTCCTGTGGCCACTGCTGAGTCTTCCAAATTTGCTGGCATATTGAGTGCAGCACTTTCACAGCATCATCTTTCAGGATTTGAAACAGCTCCACTGGAATTCCATCACCTCCACTAGCTTTGTTTGTAGTGATGTTTTCTAAGGCCCACTTGACTTCACTTTCCAAGATGTCTGGCTCTAGATTAGTGATCACATCATCATGATTATCTGGGTCGTGAAGATCTTTTTTGTACAGTTCTTCCGTGTATTCTTGCCACCTCTTCTTAATATCTTCTGCTTCTGTTAAGTCCAGACCATTTCTGTCCTTTATCGAGCCCATTTTTGCATGAAATGTTCCCTTGGTGTCTCTAATTTTCTTGAAGAGATCTCTAGTCTTTCCCATTCTGTTGTTTTCCTCTATTTCTTTGCATTGATTGCTGAAGAAGGCTTTCATATCTCTTCTTGCTATTCTTTGGAATTCTGCATTCAGATGCTTATATCTTTCCTTTTCTCCTTTGCTTTTCGCCTCTCTTCTCTTCACAGCTATTTGTAAGGCCTCCCCAGACAGCCATTTTGCTTTTTTGCATTTCTTTTCCATGGGGATGGTCTTGATCCCTGTCTCCTGTACAATGTCACGAACCTCCGTCCATAGTTCATCAGGCACTCTATCTGTCAGATCTAGTCCCTTAAATCTATTTCTCACTTCCACTGTATAATCATAAGGGATTTGATTTAGGTCATACTTGAATGGTCTAGCGGTTTTCCCTACTTTCTTCAATTTCAGTCTGAATTTGGTAATAAGGAGTTCATGATCTGAGCCACAGTCAGCTCCTGGTCTTGTTTTTGTTGACTGTATAGAGCTTCTCCATCTTTGGCTGCAAAGAATATAATCAATCTGATTTTGGTGTTGACCATCTGGTGATGTCCATGTGTAAAGTCTTCTCTTGTGTTGTTGGAAGAGGGTGTTTGCTATGACCAGTGCATTTTCTTGGCAAAACTCTATTAGTCTTTTCCCTGCTTCATTCCGCATCCAAGGCCATATTTGCCTGTTACTCCAGGTGTTTCTTGACTTCCTACTTTTGCATTCCAGTCCCCTATGATGAAAAGAACATCTTTTTTGGGTGTTAGTTCTAAAAGATCTGGACCAATTCCCTACTAAATCAGGAATCCTCCTTTTTGCCTTTTCTGCCCTTTCCAGTAGACGGAACAGTGGGTCTCACCACTTCCTCTGCCCAGGCCTCTCCTGCCTGCCCGTGCCCTTTGACCCCTGTGAACCCCTGCTGCAGGCAGTGTGTCTGCAGCTCCTTCAATCCCTTTGGGGCATATTAGCACTCAGGTCACTCCCCAGGCCCTCTTCCCTTGTGATGGAGGCTGCCATCTCTGCTCTTGGAAACAGCCTTGTTTTGACCTTGTTTCTCATATGAGATGGAGCTATGCAGTCTGAGAAAGCATCTAAGCCAGGGCCAAAAGAGAGGGGCTCCAGGCTTCCTGTGTCACTAAGAAGACAAAGGCTGAAGGGCATGGCTTGGCTCTAGCAGGGGAGGTCAGACCGGAATCCCAGCCCACCAGCCAGCGCTGTGTGACCGGGGGATGCCCTCAGCCTCCCTTCCCTCCCACACAGAGAAGAGAATAAGACCTGCCCTCTAGGATGCAGTAACAAAGACTCAACAGGGTGAGCTCAGCAGTGGGCTTGGCAGGGTGTCAGGCACAAGGTGATATTCACATGAGGGTGATTACTATTCAGTACGGAGTAGAGGTGATGGGTTGGGGACCTCTGACCAGGGAGAAGACAAGGCTAGCTAGTGAACAAGGACTGGGAGGGAAGTTACGGTGGCTTCTGGAAAGGCAAGTCCTTGGTGGCCTTTGAAAGCCACTGTGGGGACCCACCCTCACTCAGCTGACCCTCTGGTAGTAGGGGGCCAATGGCTGGGATCTGGGCATGGGGCATGGTGAGCCAACTGTCTGTCCAGCTGTTTTTGCAACAAAAAAGAGATGGTGTCAGAGCCTTTGAGAGCCGAGCTCCTTTGACTTGTAGCAGACAGCAGAGACCAAGGCCCCCTGAAGACTGATACCCTCCATATGGACAGCTCTCCGGCCAGCACACTGCAGGAGCCCGTGGGCACAGGGTCTCGTCTGCAGAAAGCCCATGCAAAGTCTGGAGCAGAGCAGATCACGAGGGGATGGGCTCCATCTCCCCCTCCTGGTCAGCAATCCCTGTCCCCCAGGGACTCTGTCTCCTCTGTGTCCCTTGAAGGTATTCCCTCCCCCGGCTGTGGGATTTCCCACCCTGCACGGTTAGGGAGCGGGTTCTTCTGGGTTCGCAGCCAGCTGCCATGTGCATTAGCAAGTTAACTTTGAGCAAGTTTCTGAGCCCCTTTTCTTTCAGTTTCCTCAACTGCAAAATGGAGTTATGAGGGTCCACGAAGTTAATATATATAAGGTGTTGCAACAGGGCCTGGGGTTTACCATGTGCCTATAGTGTGATCTGGGACCACTGTGTGTGCCTGGGGTCCTCTGGGTCTCAACATTTCATCCCATTTAAAAATCAATCTCCCTGTCTCTCTTTCTCTGTTGCTTTTCTTGGCATAGTTTTCATTAAATAAATATGTATGAAGGGCCTGCCACATGCCAGGCACTGGGGAGAGGAAAGTGTTGGGGACACAGAGATGGGATATACGGTGAGCTCTGGACGGGACTCTCCAAAGCTGTGATTTGTCCACCCTGCTGCTCTTTGCGCCATCGTGACGATAGGAACAGTGGCTCAGGCCTTGAAGACTAGCCCAACCCAGCCCCCACAGAGACAGAGCTGCCTCAGCCCTCAGCCTCCAGGGAGAGCTGGCAATTCTAGGGGAGGGAGAGGGGCTGCAGAGGAAAGCTGGGAGTCTGTCTGGGAGTCACTGGGGCTGGTGGCTGACAGCATGGCTGTCGGCTCAGGATTCCTGCATCCAGGGACCGTGAGCCTCTGCTCTGCTGACGACAGAGCTGTCACTCACAGGACACCGTGGAGCCTGCAGGACCAGACCCTGCTGTCTCTTCTCTGACAGGGGGGCCTGGGGAGCTCGGAGGGGAGGGCTGGGTCACCCTCCCCCAGCTCAGGTCCACTCAGTTGTGTGAACTCCAGGGTCACTCGGAACTGTCCTGACACACCCCAGCACCCTTGCACAGGCCATTCCCTCTGCTGAGCCTGCTCCCCCCTACCTTGGGCCTTCTCCATTTGACATCTCAGGCGTCCTTCAAGACTCGGATCCCGGGACACCTCCTCTGGGATGCCCTCTTCAGGGCCCCGGGATGGAAGGAATTCCGGCCTCCTCTGCGCTGCTCTGACATCCACAGTGGTCACAGTGAGTGATGGTTATTGGTTTAGGTGTCTGTTCCTCCTGCCGTACACAGAGTGAAGGCCAGGCCTCCTCTCTCTCTGTGTCGGCGCCCCACAAACGTGTGCTGAGGAGTGGATTGTTGCTCCCATCACCCACCGGCACAGTCTCAACCCTGAACAGGATCCAGTTCCTGCCTCACGCCTGCCCTACAGCCACAGAACCACTCTAACGAAGGTCTGGGGTTTCGAAGGCCTGCTGCATAGAAGCATCTAGAATGACGGGGCATTTTCCTAGTGAGGACCCACTCTAAGCTCTTTTTTTCCTAATGAACCAGGAGAGACTGGAATTATCCCCAAATGTACACGATGGATTTTAGCTCTGAGCTAGCTAAGCCTCTTATTCCCTTCTGAGGTGACCCGCAAAACGTGAACTGCACCCACCGAAGAGGGAAATGAGACAGGGTTTCCCAGGCAGAGATCCAGGGAGGCCTCCCACAGACCACAGAGGGGGAAAACAGAAATCAGTTTCATTTCAGTTTTGTAATCGGAGACACAAGGTGTTCCACATGTTTGCTCTTAAGATGGAGAAGAGAGAACAGAAAATGACAATAAATGAAGGAAGCAATTAGAAAAAAGATCCCTCCCGTTCTGCAGGAAGAGGAATGAAAGGAGGGCAGAGTGCAGAAATCATGACATGAAAGAAGAGGGGGCCCAGAGAGAGAAGGTGTTTGAGAACACTGGAAGAGATGAACGTAGAAACACACATGCCTACACACACAGAGACATACACAAACACACAGACACACACATGGAATACAGACACACAAATAGACACACAGACACACATATAGACACACAGACACATAGACACACACACACACAGACATACACATACAAACACACATACAAACACAGAGACACACACATAGACATACACACACAAACACACATACAAACACATAGACACACACAGAATTCAGACACAGACACAGATACAAAGACACAGACATACACAGATATACAGACACACACATAGATACACGGACCCACGCACACATGCACAATGCTTGATCTCATCAAAGACATACTTTCTAAAATTTGTTGTCTGTTGTTTTTACCATTGAAGGAGGCAATTTTGGACTTATTTCTCTGTTGTTTTCTGACCTCTAGAGTGAAAAATTGTCAGTGAGAAGTCTGATGCTATTCTTTGTGTTGATCTCTTTTTCTTAAAATCTTTTCTTTTCCCAACTCTGGAAACTCTTAGTATTTTCTTTTATCTTCACGCACATCACCATGAAAGCAGTGTTGGCCTCCATCCATTCATGTGTTAGATGCTCAGTGGGCTTTAAATCTGGAAATGCAAGTCCGTCAATCCTGGGAAATTTTGTGGTATTATTTCTTTGATAATAAATTCCCCTCCATTTTCTCTATTCTGTCTTTCTTGTGTTGTGCCTTCTAGGTAGAGCTTCTATTTTCTCTATTTTTTTTCCTCTCCATTATTTTCCATACTTTTTTTTTTCCACTTTCTGAAAGATTTCCTTGCCTTTATCTTCCAAACCCTTCCATTGACTATTTTATTTATGCTATCATCTTTCCAATGTCTGAAGGCTTTCTCCTTTTGTTTCTGATTATTCCCTTAAAAAAATGTTTTTATTTATTTATTTGCCTATGATAGGTCTCAGTTGCAGCATGTGGGATCTAGTTCTATGACCAGGGATCAAACGTGAGCCCCCTGCATTGGGAGCATGGAGTTTTAGCCACTGGACCACAACTGAAGTCCCTGATTATTCCCTTTTTTATAACAGTATTTTGGGAGTACAATTTACATAACGTAACATTCATCCATTTTAAGTGGATGATGCAGTGATTTTTAGTAAATTGACAGAGATGTGTAGCCATCGCCACTGTCTGCTTTGGAGTTTTGCTTCTCGTGTTTTTTGCTCTAGTTTCGCTAGTGAAATCTCTCCTCTCTCTAAAAATATGCATGACCAATCCTTTGATGTTTTCTTTCCTCCACTTTCCTCTCTTCGGTTGTGGATCCGCTGGTTTCAACTCCTATCTTTCATGTTGGAGATATTTCTCAAGTTCTTGGTTGTCCTTTGCAGCCCACTAATATTTAAGAGTAAAGTATTAGGAAGCCATTCTGTGTATGGATGTCATTTGTCACTTGATGTCATTTGTCATAGGAGCTATATAGAGGCCATTTTGGGGGGGCTCCCCAAATGTCATTAGCCGGTCTTTTCTAGGGGTTATTGACTTTCTGCAAAGAAGAATCCAGCAACAGCCTCTCTGGGGTGGGGTTGGATGAATAGGTAGGGTCGTGCAGATCAATTGCCAGTATCCTTGGAACCGTGTGCCGCTGGGGGCTGGAGGGGTAAAACCACTTGTAGACAGGCTTTCATTTAATTCTCCTATTTTCCCTCTGGTGCTCTTCTACTGTTCCTGTTGATTTGGGCTTTAGACTCTCAGTTTCTCCACTGAATAAACCCCCTGCTGGGGTATGGAAAGGTGATCACTTGGCTGTACCAAACGGGTGAGGGGACCTGGGGCGTCTTTCTGCTGACCCCCCAGTTTCCAGGTGGCCTGAACATGCCCTGTTTCCAGTTCTACAACCCATCCTTGTCATCCAGTCCCCAGTCAGGGCTGCAACTCCTGTGTCTTGCCAGAATTCCACAGCTTGAATTGGCTCTGTTCTCATTAGCACCCCCCTGCGTAGGCACATGGTATTCAGATTTCTCAGCTCTGATAATTCCTCCACCTGCTTTCCATCTTCCAAAAATCTGTTGACATCTTTTGTCTTATTTTTTTTTCCTCTCTCATTCTTTTCCTTCTTGTGGGCTTATAACTTTTTTAATACCTTGACACACATTTTAGTGGAGTTTCAGAAAGAAACAATGATAAATCCATCTGTTCAATTTGCCAGGTTTAACCTGTGGGGTTAAAGATTTTTTTTCATGCTATATGGTGTTTTTTCAGCTATAAACATATGGAAAAACAAGAGGAGGTCTCCCGTATGCTATACCAAGTATGTTATGGATTCTTTTCTTATCAGAGTGATCTTTCTAATCTGGGTCACGTGTTCTTAAAGAGAAACTGGAAAACTGAGGGAAATCCTGAGAAAGGAGCCTGAGCTAATCAGCGGGATGGACTTTGAATCCAGGGAAAAGTTGGAAGGTGCTGGTGATGTTTAGCTGGGAGAGGAGACTCAGGGATGGTTTAGTGATTCATCTGAATTAATTTTCCTTAAAGTGATTTCTGCCCCATCCCCCACTCTCCTATTGTGTTAACAAGAATTATTATTATTATTTTTTAAGCCACAAGGCATGTGGGATCTTAGGTCCTCAACCAAGGGATCAAACCCTCCTCCCCTACATTGGAAGCATAGAGTCTTAACCACTGGACCACCAGGAAAGTCGCAATATGAACTTCCAAATTACCATGGTATGTAAAAACAAACAAACAAACACAAAAAATTTACCATGGGAGAGGCATCCTAAACTCGAGAGAGAGGTGGATAGGGGAGAGACCAAGGCCATATTAATCAGGATAGGTTAGGCTATGCTGCGGTAACACGAAATGGTGGACTTTCGGTATTTAACACCATAAAGGTTCATTCCTCTCTCATCTCACCATCTTGTCCCTGCTTGGTAGATCCCTCCGAAAGTGGCCCAGAGACGCAGGCTACACCCATCTCATGGCTATGGCATTTGGAACACATAGTTTTCAAGGTTCTGCAGGAGAGGAGAAGGACTGAGAGATCACAGGAGATGTTTGTAAAGGCCAAGACTGAAAGGGGCTTATATCACTTCTTACCCACGCCCATTGGCCAGAACTCTGTCACACGGTCCCAAATTTAACGGAGGATGGGAAAGACAGTCTTCCTGGAGGAGAATGCAGTGTGATAAGGATGTTGCGTTGGCTCTGCCGTCTGTCTACTAGGTTTTCTGAGGGAGATGCCAGTATTCTCAGGGGAAAGGAAGATACGGTTTCTATATCCACAACGCCTGAAAAGAGGAAATGATGTTCAGTTAGAGTAGGAGGTAGGGACTTCCTGGTGGTCAGTGGTTAAGAATCAGTCTTCCAATACAGGAGACGTGGGTTCATTCCCTGGTTGGTGAACTGGGATCCCACATGCTGGAGGGTGACTAAGCCTGCGTGCCACAGCTGCAGAGCCAGATGCCACAACTACTAAACCCATGCGCTCTGAGCCCTTATGCAACGAGGAGCCCACACATGGCAACAAAAGATCTCAAATTCTGCAACTGAACCCAGACACATACAAATAAATAATTTTTTTTTAAAGGAAGAGGCAGCAGTCAGACATAAAGAGAACTTGCTTGGTTTTATGGGAGTCAGACATTAGAATGGGCAATGGGGAGGTGACATCTCCCCTTGCAGATCCCTTAGAAAAGAGTTCCTGGGAGTCGATGGATCTACCTGCTTGAGGGATGTACCAGAAACTCTCAGGATTCCACTCAATTCTTGGATTCTGCTCTCAAATAGGCAGAGTTTGTACAGATGGAGAACAAGGACCAGGGGTGGATCCAGGTGTTGTGAAGCCTGAAGGTCACACCACTTTGGATGGCTTCTGTAAGAAATATAATGCAAATTTATGGACACAAAACTAGGTGCAGGGCCTGGAAGGGGCCCTTGCGAGTAGAGGGCCTCAAGTATAAACGTCTTAGCTTTCTGCTAAGTTTTCCTCTGCCGGGAAAGGTCCATTGCTCATTGGAACAAATAGATTCCAACACATCTTCTTCCAACAGACTTGCTTTTCCAGATTTGAGATCACCCTCAAGAATTTTTTCTCAGCCAAAAAGTTGTTGAATGCCAACCATGATTTAACTCAGCAAAAAGCCTCTGAATGCCTACTACAAACAAGGCACTGGGCTGGGCACATTGGTACCTGCCTCTGTCGCAGGACTGAGCTGGACACCAGCCCAGGGGTTGTCAGTCCTAATTTGAGAAGCTCTTGAGTTTGTGCAGGCAACATCAGGGCAGAGGAGGAGGAGGATGGGCAGAGAAAGCCGCACGTATGACCTGAGGACATGGCTGGGGGAGGGGGGGCGGTCATCTGTGGACATCAAGCTCCTGTGCGCAGAGGAAAAATCCCTGCTGATGTCTGTCTTGCTTCTAAAAGGGAAAGGTTCCTGCAGAAGCCTGCTGTGCATCAGGAGGCTCGGCTGTTTCCTGCGACCCCTCCATCAGACACATCACTTCTCTCTGGGGGCTGGAGTCGAGTGTCACTGCAAAGAGTCAGCAGTCTGAGCTCAGACACTTGGTCTGGAGCCCAGCTGTCAGCCCTGTCCTCATTGCTGTCCCTGGCTGTCCCCTGGGAAACTTTTTGAGCTGATCAAACTGCAGCATCTGGAAAACTCCACAGCAATGTTAAGTCCTGTATACATCCTCCAAGAGTTTTTTTTCTTCCTCTTGGATTTTTTTTTTAATGGCAGAGAGTCACACACCAGCAGTGGTTTCTGAAGCCCCCTCTCTAGTCCAAGTCCAGGTCATGGATGTGCTGGGCAACCCTGATGGACACTTTGGTCTCTCCAGCCCTCTTTTTCCTCATCTGTAAAATTGAGAAAATAACCCCAGTGATTTTGGTGACTGTGGTCAAGGTCAGTATGGGTCTAGGAGAGGGGAGAAAGTGAAAGTGAAGTCGCTCAGTCGTGTCCAACTCTTTTCGACCCCATGGACTGTAGCCTACCGGGCTCCTCTGTCCATGGGATTTTCCAGGCAATAGTACTGGAGTGGATTGCCATTTCCTTCTCCAGGGGATCTTTCCAACCCAGGGATTGAACCCGGGTCTCCCGCATTGTAGTCAGATGCTTAACCGACTGAGCCACACTGATATCTCATGGTCTATCCGCTGGTCCAGCCCCACAGTTGCTAGCCAGGGGTCCCAATCAGTGAGGAAGAATGGAGATAATTGGGCAGGTAGGGTTCTTGGAAGCTCCGAATTTGCTTTATGGTTTGTAATGTTCTCGCATGATTTGCACTGGGCCGGGCCTGGTAAGGCTGGATGGAGGGAATAAAAATAATCAGCATTGCAGTGATTTGCCTGAAAATTTTTATATGGAGACATGCTGTACTGAACACAGACCTGAAAACACATTTTAGAAGGCTTTCTAATGAGGCAAATGGAAAACAACTCATATGAGATACACCTCCATGGCAGAGAAGACTATTAGAGGGCAGCAGAGGTTGCCTCAGACAGAGAAGGTAGGCTGAAGAAGACGCTGGGGAGGAAGGGGCTATATCAGGGTGGCCAGGGAAGGTCTGGGGAGGGCTGGTTTGGGGTCCCCTCCAGGATTCACTATGACCCTGATTTCTACCCAGAAACCCCAGAGCCCTACCTTCTGCTCTTTACACTAGTTGCTTCCCAAACTTCTTGGGTGGACACCTAATTTGGGGTCTAAATGCCCTTTTAGGCTTTCTTCATGGACTTTTGAAGATGCCAAACTGTTGATATAGGCAACACTGCTTGTGTGTGAAAAAGCTGAAGAGGGACCTGAGTTTTCTCCTGATTCTCCCGTGGGTTCAGGACCTGGGACAGAAGCCCTCACTCTAGACCAGGGACCCCCTGGTCTAGAGCGCCCTCTAGACCAGGTCCCCAGCCTCCGGGATCTAATACCTGATGATCTGAGGTGGAGCTGCTGTAATCATAATAGAAATACAGCACTCAATAAATGTAATGCACTTGAATCATCCCCAAAACATCCCCCACCCCACCCCAGTCTGCTGAAAACTTGTCTTTCACAAAACCAGTCCCTAGTGTCAAAAAGGTTAGGGACTGCTGTTCCACACCATGCTGGGGGACAGGAGAAAATGGACAGCTGAATCACTGGGAGGGTGGAAAATATAGGCCACTCCCAACTTTAGAGAGAGCTGGGTACCCAAAGGAAGATGGAAACTTGAACCTCAGAATGCACTTTCCTCTCTGAAGTCTGTCCCTGTGGCAGTTATAATCCCCGGCAAGTAGCAAGTGCCTCCAATAGATGGCCCCATGTGGAGCCCCTGATTGGCACCCAAGGTAAGCCTGGCCCTGCACTGGGTGCAGGATGCAGGAAGAAGGTTAGACGTGGCTCTTCTCTGTCTTGCGGGACTCCCAATTCTAAGAGCCTAGGTGCCCTGAGAAGTGACAATGCAGTGTGGCATGTGCTATCAAGGAAGGGGAAGGAAGGTCAGGTTGCACTGAGGGAGGGAAGTTTAGCTTGATCTGGAAACTGGAAGGCCACCCTAGAAGGTGAGCAGAATGGGCCTCTAGGACCTAAAAGACTGGGGTGTGAGACCAGGCTGTGTGACCTCTGAGAACCTCAGTTTTCTCTTCTATACAATATTCTGAGAACTACTCATGGAGTTATTAGAAGAGGCAGATAAAATCATGGTCACACAGCACCTTCATGGACTGGACCTTAGATCTGACTTTTGGAAAAATCTAGAAACTGCAAGGGGAACATGGGTAAAGGCATGACTTGGGAGGGTACATTGTACTGACTCAGTGATGCTTCCTGCAGTGATTAAGAAAGACTGCTCCCCACCCTTTTTTTTGGTGGGGGGCGGGGGGCACACTGCATGGCATGTGAGATCTTAATTCCCTGAACAGGGATTGAACCCTCACCCCTGCAGTGGAAGTGCAGAGTCTTATCCACTGGATCACCAGGGAAGTCCCTCCTTTAAAAAAAATATATATATATATATATATATATATATAATTTATTTAGGCTCTGTCAGATCTTAGTTCTGGCATGTGCGTCTAGTTTCCCAGCTGAGGACTGAACCCAGGTCCCCTGCATTGGAAGCATGAAGTCTTGGCTACTGGATAGCCAGGGAAGTCCCAGACTGCTCCCTTTGGATGGTCCTGTCCCAGGTAGACTCAGTGACTCAGCAATTCTTGATTTGATGATGTAGCACTTGAAACATCTCATCACATCCTGGTGGTTAAGCAAAAGGACTATTTATAATATAGAGCTGCTGACAATCATTAATGATTGTCCTTAACAATAATTGAGAGTTTCCTATGAGCCAGGCCTCCCACAGTGTCTGTGGATAGACTCGCCAGTCTTTGAGCATGCAAAGGGAGGAGACTGGGACAATCCCCTTACGGGGAGGGGAGGCCTCCTGTCACCCTCAGTTTAGTTCATTCCTGCCCTGACCCCATTCTCACTCAGCCCTCCACAGCCCTGCCCCCCATAAGCCATGATCCTCTCTTGAAAGTCCTGGTGAAAGTGAGTGAGACCTTGTCTCCCATGTCCTCTGCCTGCCTTTGTCTGTGGAAAAACTTCAGCCAAAGAATAAGTTTAATCAAGGGCTTTCCTGGCGGCTCAGATGGTAAAGAACATGCCTGCAATGCAGAAGACCTGGGTTCAGTCCCTGGGTTGGGAATAGCCCCTGAAGAAGGGAATGGCAACCCACTCCAGTATTCTTGCCTGGAGAATTATATGGAAAAAGGAGCCTTACAATCTGAAGTCCATGAGGTCACAAAGAGTCAGACACGACTGAGCAACTAACAAGTTTAATCACAGAAGTGAGGACATGCTGAAACAAAAGAAAATAGTCAACGCAGACCAAATTATAATAGTGTAGACATTAAGCATCCACACCAGCTTGAGCTCCCAAGATGGGCAGCTGCCAGCGTCCCTGTCCCCAGTGTGAGCCACAGGCAACTACCATGTCTCCAGGAGACTGGAAGAAGTCTACAAGATGGCCAAGTAGAAGGATGTACATTCATCTCCTGTAAGAACTCCAAAAGTACAACTCACTGCTGAACAACTGTCGACAGGAGAAGGTTGGATCCCACCAAAAAAAGATACTCCATGTCCAAGGGCAAAGGAGAAGCCCCAGCAAGATGGTAGGAGGGGTGAAATTGCATTTGGAATCAAACCCCATACCTGCCAGAGACAATTTGAGGGCTCAAACAAAGCCTTGTGTGTGCTAGGAGCCCCCGCAGAGACTGAACCAGACCTGCCTTTGAGTGTCTGAGTGTCTCCTGTGGAGGTATGGGTCAGCAGTGGCCTGCCGCAAGGGCAGGGGCTCTGGGTGCCGCAGACCTGGGTATGGCATAAGCCCTCTTGGAGAAGGTCGCCATTAACCCCACCATAGAGCTGCCAGAACTTACACAGGACTGAGGAAACAGATACTTGGAGGGCACAAACAAAACCTTGCGTACACCAGGACCCAGGAGAAAGGAGCCGTGACCCCACAAGAGACTGACCCAGACTTGGCCGTGAGTGTCCACGAGTCTCTGGTGGAGGTGTGAGTCAGCAGTGACCTGCTGCAGGGTTGGGGGCACTGACTGTGGAAGTGCATGCGTGGGGCCTTTTGAAGGAGGTCACCATTATCTTCACTACCTCCACCACAGGTTGCCCTCAGGTCAAACAACAGGGAGGGAACACAGCTCCGCCCATCAACAGAAAACTGGATTAATGATTTACTCAACATGGCCCCACCCATCAGAACAAGACCCAGTTTCCCCCTCAGTTAGTCTCTCTTATCAGGAAGCTTCCATAAGCCTCTTATTTATCTTTATCCATCAGAGGGCAGATGTTGAAAACCGAAATCATCGAGAACTAATCAAAGTGATCACACAGTACCACAGCCTTGTCTAACTCAATGAAACTATGAGCCATGCTGTGTAGGGCCACCCAAGATGTATGGGTCATGGTGGACAGTTCTGACAAAATGTGGTCCACTGGAGAAGGGAATGGCAAAGTATTCTTGCCTTGAGAACCCCATGAACAGTGCGATAAGGCAAAAAGTTAGGACATTGAAAGAGGAACTCCCCAGGTCAGTAGGTGCCCAATATGGTACCAGAGATGAGTGGAGAAATAACTCCAGAAAGAATGAAGAGGAGCCAAGGCAAAAACAACACCCAGTTGTGGATGTGACTGGTGATGGAAGTAAAGTCCAAGCCATAAGGAACAATATTGCATAGGAACCTGGAATGTCAGGTCCATGAATCAAGGTAGCTTGGAAGTGGTCAAACAGGAGATGGCAAGAGTACACATTGACATTTTAGGAATCAGCGAACTAAAATGGACTGGAATGGGTGAATTTAACTCAGATGACCATTATATCTACTACTGTGGCCAGGAATCCCTTAGAAGAAATGGAGTATCCCTCATAGTCAACAAGAGTCCAAAATGCAGTACTTGGATGCAATCTCAAAAATGACAGAATTATCTCTGTTCATTTCCAAGGCAAACCATTCAATATCGCAGTTATCCAAGCCTAGGCTTCAACCAGTAATGCTGAAGAAGTTGAAGTTGAATGGTTCTGTGAAGACCCACAAGATCTTCTAGAACTAACACCCAAAAAAGATGTCTTTTTCATTATAGGAGACTGGAATGCAAAAGTAGGAAGTCAAGAGACACCTGGGCTAACAGGCAAATTTGGTCTTGGAATATGGAATGAAACATGAAGGGCAGAGGCTAACAGAATTTCGCCAAGAGAACACACTGGTCATAGCAAACACCCTCTTCCAACAACACAAGAGAAGACTCTACACATGGATTTCACCAGATAGTCAGTACCAAAATCAGATTGATTATATTCTTTGCAGCCAAAGATGGAGAAGCTCAATACAGTCAGCAAAAACAAGACCAGGAGCGGACTGTGGCTCAGATCATCAACTCTTTATTGCCAAATCCAGACTTAAACTGAAGAAAGGGAAAACCACTAGACCATTCAGGTATGACCTAAATAAAATCCCTTACGATTATACAGTTGAAGTGACAAACAGATTCAAGGAATTAGATCTGATAGACAGAGTGCCTGAAGAACTATGCATGGAGGTTCATGACATTGTGCAGGAGGCAGTGATCAAGACCATCTCCAAGAAGAAGAAATGCAAAAAGGCAAAATGGTTGTCTGAAGAGGCCTTACAAATAGCTGAGAAAAGAAGAGAAGCAAGACAAAGGAGAAAAGGAAAGATATATACATTTGAATGCAGAGTTCCAAAGAATAGCAAGGAGAGATAAGAAAGCCTTCCTCAGTGATCAATGCAAAGAAATAGAGGAAAACAATAGAATGGGAAAGACTAGAGATCTCTTCAAGAAACTTAGAGATACCAAGGGAACATTTCATGCAAAGATGGGCACAATAAAGGACAGAAATGGTCTGGACCTAACAGAAGCAGAAGATATTAGGAAGAGGTGGCAGGAATATACAGAAGAACTATCAGTTCAGTTCAGTTCAGTTCAGTTCAGTCGCTCAGTCGTGTCCGACTCTTTGCAACCCCATGAATCGCAGCCCGCCAGGCCTCCCTGTCCATCACCATCTCCCGGAGTTCACTCAGACTCACGTCCATCGAGTCTGTGATGCCATCCAGCCATCTCATCCTCTGAGGTCCCCTTCTCCTCCTGCCCCCAATCACTCCCAGCATCAGAGTCTTTTCCAATGAGTCAACTCTTCTCATGAGGTGGCCAAAGTACTGGAGTTTCAGCTTTAGCATCATTCCTTCCAAAGAAATCCCAGGGTTGATCTCCTTCAGAATGGACTGCTTGGATCTCCTTGCAGTCCAAGGGACTCTCAAGAGTCTTCCCCAACACCACAGTTCAAAAGCATCAATTCTTCGGCGCTCAGCCTTCTTCCCAGTCCAACTCTCACATCCATACATGACCACAGGAAAAACCATAGCCTTGACTAAATGGACCTTAGTCAGCAAAGTAATGTCTCTGCTTTTGAATATACTATCTAGGTTGGTCATAACTTTTCTTCCAAGGAGTAAGCGTCTTTTAATTTCATGGCTGCAGTCACCATCTGCAGTGATTTTGGAGCCCCCAAAAATAAAGTCTGACACTGTTTCCACTGTTTCCCCATCTATTTCCCATGAAGTGATGGGACCAGATGCCATGATCTTTGCTTTCTGAATGTTGAGCTTTAAACCAACATTTTTCGCTCTCCTCTTTCACTTTCATCAAGAGGCTTTTTAGCTCCTCTTCACTTTCTGCCATAAGGGTGGTGTCATCTGCATATCTGAGGTTACTGATATTTTTCCCGGCAATCTTGATTCCAGCTTGTGTTTCTTCCAGTCCAGCGTTTCTCATGATGTACTCTGCATAGAAGTTAAATAAGCAGGGTGACAATATACAGCCTTGACGTACTCCTTTTCCTATTTGAATCCAGTCTGTTGTTCCATGTCCAGTTCTAACTGTTGCTTCCTGACCTGCATACAGATTTCTCAAGAGGCAGGTTAGGTGGTCTGGTATGCCCATCTCTTTCAGAATTTTCCACAGTTGATTGTGATCCACACAGTCAAAGGCTTTGGCATAGTCAATAAAGCAGAAATAGATATTTTTCTGGAACTCTCTTGCTTTTTCCATGATCCAGTGGATGTTGGCAATTGGATCTCTGCTTCCTCTGCCTTTTCTAAAACCAGCTTGAACATCAGGGAGTTCATGGTTCATGTATTGCTGAAGCCTGGCTTGGAGAATTTTGAGCATTACTTTACTAGTGTGTGAGATGAGTGCAATTGTGCGGTAGTTTGAGCATTCTTTGGCATTGCCTTTCTTTGGAATTGGAATGAAAACTGACCTTTTCCAGTCCTGTGGCCACTGCTGAGTCTTCCAAATTTGCTGATATATTGAGTGCAGCACTTTCACAGCATCGTCCTTCAGGATTTGAAGCAGCTCCACTGGAATTCCATCACCTCCACTAGCTTTGTTTGTAGTGATGTTTTCTAAGGCCCACTTGACTTCACTTTCCAAGATGTCTGGCTCTAGATTAGTAATCACATCATCATGATTATCTGGGTCGTGAAGATCTTTTTTGTACAGTTCTTCCGTGTATTCTTGCCACCTCTTCTTAATATCTTCTGCTTCTGTTAAGTCCAGACCATTTCTGTCCTTTATCGAGCCCATTTTTGCATGAAATGTTCCCTTGGTATCTCTAATTTTCTTGAAGAGATCTCTAGTCTTTCCCATTCTGTTCTGTTCTTCTATTTCTTTGCATTGATCGCTGAGGAAGGCTTTCTTATCTCTTCTTGCTATTCTTGGGAACTCTGCATTCAGATGCTTATATCTTCCCTTTTCTCCTTTGCTTTTCGCCTCTCTTCTTTTCACAGCTATTTGTAAGGCCTCCCCAGACAGCCATTTTGCTTTCTTGCATTTCTTTTCCATGGGGATGGTCTTGATCCCTGTCTCCTGTACAATGTCACAAACCTCATTCCATAGTTCATCAGGCACTCTATCCATCAGATCTAGTCCCTTAAATCTATTTCTCACTTCCACTGTATAATCATAAGGGATTTGATTTAGGTCATACCTGAATGGTCTAGCAGTTTTCCCTACTTTCTTCAATTTAAGTCTGAATTTGGTAATAAGGAGTTCATGATCTGAGCCACAGTCAGCTCCTGGTCTTGTTTTTGTTGACTGTATAGAGCTTCTCCATCTTTGGCTGCATAGAACTATAAAGAAAAGAATTTCATGACCCTGATATCCATGATGGTGTGATCACTCACCTAGAACCAGACATCCTGGAATGCGAAGTCAAGTGGGCCCTAGGGAGGATCACTATGAACAAAGCTAGTGGAGGTGATAGAATTCTAGTTGACTTATTTCAAATCCTAAAAGATGATGCTGTGAAAGTGCTGCACTCAATATGCCAGCAAATTTGGAAGACTCAGTAGTGGCCACAGGACTGGAAAAGGTCAGTTTTCATTCCAATCCCAAAGAAAGGCAATGCCCAAAAATGTTCAAGCTACCACACGATTGTACTCATCTCACATGCTAGCAAAGTAATGTTCAAAATTCTCCAAGCCAGACTTCAACAGTATGTGAACCATGAACTTCCAGATGTTCAAGCTGGATTTAGAGGAGGCAGAGGAAGCAGAGATCAAATTGCCAATATCCACTGGATTATCAAAAAAGTAAGAGAGTTCCAAAAACACATCTACTTCTGCTTTATTGACTACACCAAAGCCCTTAACTGTGTGGATCACAGCAACCTGTGGAAAATTCTGAAAGAGATGGCAATACCAGACCACCTGACCTGCCTCTTGAGAAATCTGTATGCAGGCCAGGAAGCAACAGTTAGAACTGGACATGGAATGACAGACTGGTTCCAAATTGGGAAAGGAGTACATCAAGGCTGTTTATTGTCACCTTGCTTATTTAACTTCTATGCAGAGTACATCATGAGAAACACTGGGCTGGATGAAGCACAGCTGGAATCAAGGTTGCTGGAAGAAATATCAATAACCTCAGAAATGCAGATGATACCACCCTTAGGGCAGAGAGCAAAGAGGAACTAAAGAGCCTCTTGATGAAAGTGAAAGAAGAGAGTGAAAAAGTTGGCTTAAAGTTCAACATTCAGAAAACTAAGATCATGGCATTTGGTCCCATCACTTCTTGGCAAATAGATGGGAAAACAATGGAAACAGTGGCTGACTTTTTTTTTTTTTTGGCTCAAAATCACTGTAGATGGTGACTGCAGCCTTGAAATTAAAAGATGCTTGCTCCTTGGAAGAAAAGCTATGATCAGACAGCATATTAAAAAGCAAAGACATTGCCAACAAAGGTCCATTTGGTCAAAGCTATGGTTTTCCAGTCGTCATGTATGGATGTCAGACTTGGACCATAAAGAAAGCTGAGCGCTGAAGAATTGATGCTTTTGAACTGTGGTGTTGGAAAAGACTCTTGCGAGTCCCTTGGACTGCAAGGAGATCCAGCCAGTCCATCTTAAAGCAGATCAGTCCTCAATATTCATTGGAAGGACTGATGCTGCAGCTGAAACTCCAATACTTTGGCCACCTGATATGAAGAACTGACTCATTAGGAAAGACCCTGATGCTGGGAAAGATTGAAGGTGGGAGAAGGGGACGACAGAGAATGAGATGGTTGGATGGCATCACCAACTCGATGGACATGAGTTTGAGCAAGCTCTGGGAGTTGGTGATGGACAGGGAAGCTTGTCCATCAGGTCCAGGCTGCAGTCAATGGGGTTGCAAAGAGTTGGACATGACTGAGCAACTGAACTGAACTGAGACATTAAGCGCAGTTAAGGACTTTTATTTCCTTCTCAGGGGTTATAGATAATATTCCGAACCAGGCTTTGAGCTGTCTTATACATCCTGAAACTTGCACCAGGTGGAGGAGTTAGCTGTATGATGACCACACCATAGTCATGTTATGGGCTGCCACCATTCTGAGATCTGGCCTCAAGGAATATTCTGAGAACTGGCCTCAAGGAAATGGGAATAAACTGACCATGGAACTGAAGATAAACTGTACCTAAAACAACCAAGATGATACTGGTCATACCATTGCATGGCCAATTTCAAAATGACTGTCAACGCTGACTGTGCTGTTTCTGCATGTAGCCCCCTCCCTTTGTCTATAACAGCTCTTGCCCCCTGATTGTCAGGTTGAGGGGTGGGGAGTTGGCCTTTTGACAGGCGTCTACCCTCCCCCCCACACACTTGGTTGCCAGCATCCAAAAGGAAGCAAATTTCCTTTCCACCCACATGGCCTCTTTAACAACTTTTGAGTGGCAAGCAGCCAAACCTGGGTTTGAAATACTAGGTTTCAAACACTAGGTCAGAGCCAGGAAGGACTATGGAAAAGCCCCTTGTCAGCACCTCATTTTATAGAGCAGGAAACTAAAGCCCCTGAAAGGAAGGGACATGTTTTCTAGACCAGAGGGAAAGGTCTCTGAGCCTAGCAGGTGCTGGATGGATCCAGGCAGAGAGCCTAGGTCAACCTGTGTTTTCTGTCCTCATGATCTGGGGTGGGGGTCTTCTGGGTAAGGTCAGACTGGTGATACTCTGGGTGTCCACAGGCTCCCTAGATTCATATCTGGGTCACTCTCCTTTCGAGTGGTCCTTTTCCTCAGTGTCCCAGGCCACCCGGTTTCCCCTTAGATCAGGCGGCTGACGTGGGAGGCCCAGGCCTCTCCAGGGCTCCACCTCAGGTCTTGGGGGTGTAGGATACAAGGTAGGGTGCCATGGCAACGGTGATGTGTGAAGTGATGGAAACTGCAGCCCTGTGTGAGGGACCAAATTCCCACCCTCCTGCTTCCAGCCTCTGTTCCTTTGGGGATGAACCTAGCAGTGGAATTGCACAGCAATTCCATATTAGCACTGATGAGTGCTTAGTTGCTCAGTCGTGTCCAGCTCTCTGCGACCTCATGGGCTGTAGCCCACCAGTGTCCTCTGTCCATGGAATTCTCCAGGCAAGAATACTGGAGTAGGTTGCCATTCCCTTCTCCAGGGAATCTTTCCAACCCAGGGACTGAAGCCAGGTCTCTGGCATTGCAGGCAGATTCTTTACTGCCTGAGCCACCAGGGACGCCCATGGAATTGCTGATCAGAGGGTAACTCTAGGTCTGCCTTTTGGAGACACTGCTAAGCTGTCTTCCACAGAGGCTGCACCATCTAATATGCCTACTAGCAAAGTACAAAGGTTCCAATTTCTTCACATCCTGGCCAACGTCTGTTCTTTTGAAAACAAGAGTCTTTTCCCTCTCTACTGGCAGCCCCTGCAGGGTTGCCCCCACCCTCACCAGCTCGTTCTGTTCTCTTTAGGACCTGATCACAAATGATCTGCCCGTTCTCACTTCCGAGGCTCTTCAGCCCAAGTGCCACAGCAGTAACTCAGGAACAAGGTGTTAAGGCAGCAAGTCTCACACTTTGCATATCAGAAGCCCATGGAGGGCTGTTGAAACACAGGCCTTTGGACCCCACCCCCACAGTTTCTGATTCAGTTGGTCTGGGAGCAGCCTTGGAAAATGCTTTTCTAACAAATTCCCAATGGGTGCCCAAGCTACAGTCTGGAGACCAATCTGAGAACTAGGCTTTGAGACACTGTAGGCTTTGCCCTTAGGAGGTCCCTTGCATGGTACTTTCCCTTCCTCATTTACATAACAATAGCACCCCACATACCTCAATTGTACTTTAAACTCTCCCTCCCCTAAACCTCCTGAGGCTGGGTGTAGGGAGACAGAGGGCAATGATTCCTTCTCTTCCTCAGTTCTCAGATCCTCGGCCCACCTGAGCTGCTCCTTCTGGGAAGCGAGTGTACCCTGGCTGCCAGCATGATGGCAACGAGGCCCCCATGTCGCCTTGGATCAGCTTTGATTGACTTTCCACTTTGGAGCTATTCTCGGTGAGAGACTGATATTTTATTCAGTGTGTTAAATGGCTGATGGGAGTTGAGTGTGGCAAAACCTTGCCCTGGGAATACTGTTTCAAGGCTTGGTGTGAGGCAAAAAGAAGGAAAGCCTGACCTCTCCTTTGGGCTCTAGAACCTTCCACTGAAGCTCTATTCAAGGTAGCCAGCTGCCAACTGTCTGTCCCCTTCCCTTCCTCCCAACTCTAGCATGGAGATCTTGACCAACCCTTGGCTCCTGGATTTGGCTAACAGAGTTCAACATCTCAGCTCCAGCTTGACTGTCTCCTTTGCACAACAAGTCACTTCCTTTATCTGGGCCTCAGTTTCCCCACTGGTAAAATGAAAGACTCAGCTACAGCAATGGTTTTCAAAGTGTGGCCCACAAAGTCCAGCATTTTGTTGAGGATCAAGGTATCTGCCAAAACTATCACCTCTGCTTCGTTACAGTGGTCTTGCTTGCCTTTGATGTCTTTGGGTTCTATCTATCTAAACATCTGGTGTTTTAAAAAGGATTTTTATTTGGCTGTGTTGGGTCTTAGTTGCGACACATGGGATTGTGGCTGTTTAGTTGTGGCAAGCAGGCTTAGTTGCTCCGAGTGTCAAAAACATAGCCACAACTTGAAAGTAGAGAGTTATTTTATTTGGTGGGAATGTTTAGGACTCTGAGCCCAGGAGACAGCATCTCATTCAGTAACTCAGAGAAAACTGCTCCAAGGAGGCAGGAGGGGAAGTCAGACTATTTACAAGTTTGGGGCAAAGGGAGCAGGCACTCTGAACATCAAAGATCTGGTATCAAGCTAAGGAATTTCGCATTCTGTGTGTGGGAAGCTGCAAGCCTCTGGGCTCACTGAGTGCATTCCTTTTTGTGCGCCTCAGCTGTCTGGGGCCAATCCTGTTTCCTTGTTCATCTTGCTTCTTGCATTCCCTCAGCTCCTCAGCAATCACCAGGTGGGGTGGCAGCATCTGCTGGATCTCAGTTTTGGGAGCCCTTATTTACATTAGGAGGCCAGAAATTGCTGATGGCTGGGACATTTCTTGTTTATTAATATGGCAGGAGATATTTTCATTTCACACGAGGCATATGGGATCTTAGTTCCCTAACCAGGGCTCAAACCCTTGCCCCCTGCCTTGTAAGGCAGATTCTTAACCACTGGACCACCAGGAAAGTCCCCTATCTAAACATCTTGATCTCAGACGGCCTCAGCCTGCAGTGGCTTGAAGCAGGGTTTTCTTTCCTGGCCAGAGATTGAAGTCAGGTCAGTGAGAGCACTGAGACCCAGCAACTAGACCATGCTGACCCGTGATAAGGCCCTGAAAAGGCATTCTCACCAAGAGACAGCAAGTACTGAAACAAAGTATTTATTGGGAGGAAAAAGGGTATGTGTGAATAAGCTCACACGACTCAGCGTTGCACCCTTGCAGTAGTTTTGCAGGGGGACTGTAGGGTAAGGGAGTTACGGGGGCAAGGTTCCGAGGAAGAATAAGACTGGCACTTTACAGGAACAGGTCACCTTTAGTGAGGCAAGAAGGGGCAGCAGTCAGCTTAGTGGGCTGCTGCACTAAGTCAAGAGGACAGTAGGTATGTATAGAGAACACATATATACGGAGATAAATTGTTTTGAGGGGGTCTGTTTTTCCTCCAGATTATTTTTGATTAGTTAGTTTTCAACAACTGGGGTAAGAATTTCCTGAGACCGGCCGGAGACTGGCATCGGCTGGGAGCTGACCATAATCAATCTTAATGTCCATTCCTTTCTGCAGGGGAGAAAGTTCTTTTATCTGTATAGAATGGTGGGGGGCTTTAACTCCAGGCTCTTTTGAGCTGCGTAGCTTTCCTTCAGGGACCCCTTCCGGGGCCCGAAACTGGGCTCTTGTCTAATACTCGGAAATGAATTGTCCGAGGAGGCACACGTGCTGACAGAGGGCACCCGGGCGGAGAGCAGTAGGGTAAGGGAACCCAGGGGAACTGCTCTGCCACTGGCTCACAGTCTCGGGTTTTATGGTGATGGGATTAGTTTCCAGGTTTTCTTTAGCCAATCATTCTGACTGAGAGTCCTTTCTGGTGGTGCACGCCTTGCTCAACCAAGATGGATGCCAGCGAGAAGGATTCTTGCAAATGGTTACTATGGTGCCTGGCCAAGGTGGGTGGTTTCAGTCAGTGTGCTTGTCCTAACAGTTTGAATCACTTATCTGAGGCGTTTCTTCCCAGCTTTCTCTGGCCAGTTATCTTGCTGTGCCTAGTTCCGAATCAGTATTTGGTTTTTCTCAGAGGGTCCTCCCATGCGTGCACACGCATCTCTTAGCCAAGGTGGATTCTAGCAAAGAGGTCTATGGGTAGATTGACATCACTTACTATGGGGAGGCAGCGTCTCCCTTTCAACCTCTGAGGAGACTCTCTGTGCATATATAGTCGGGAAGGTCTCCTTGACCTTGAGAATAAGAAATACATGGTCTGTTATCTGAGCAGGGCTCCTGCTCTTACATTATCTTCGTTTTGGAGTGTCTGTTCACAGTGAGCAAACTCCAGCTGCTCAGCCTGGGGCCCGTCTATCTCCTGCCTCAATCTCACCCAGAAGACCAGATTTCTGCTGCTGTAAAGTAGCTTGAAAATCACTGGTTTAGATGATCTTAAAGATTCTCCCGATTCTGGTTTTATCTTCTACGTTCTCTAATTCTTTGGTCTCTGTGTCTTTTTCAAGTCCAACCTGTGTGTCTCAGGCTTGAAATTTTCCTAGAACTTCTGAAATTCAGCACTCACGATGTGGGTTTCTTCTGGGATGGAGGTGGGAGGAAGGCCCAGCAGGTTGGCCGCTGTTCCAGTCGACTCATCTGTTTAGGGTGGGGTAGGGGAGGAGTTCTCCAGGCCCGGTGGGTGGGGCTGGGGTGGGTGGGGCTGGGGTGGGTGGGAGGGAAGTTAGAGTGGACACCAAGAGCCTGTCAGGGTGTGTGTTTTCTGCTGAGATGAAGCCATTGGCAAAGGGTAGGACTCCATTTCATGGTCCCTGTGACAGGCATTTGTGAAGCTGACCAATTCCCAGGCCCAGGGGTGATGAGAGTGAAGGTCGAGAGGGAGCCATCCATGAGGGTATTTTCTCGATATCAAATTGACCTCCCACGACTGAAGTTGGTCCAGGGCAATCAGTAAGCATGATTAATGAGCTGCCATCAGGACAGAAAAGCATTCATGGAATACTTCTCCAAGAGCCAGGAAGGTGGTAGGAAGAGGGTAAAATTGGCTGAATTGGAGGAGCCGAGGCCATTTCTCCTGGACATGAGTAGGCAGGGGTTGGGGTGGGTAGATGGGGGCTATCTGTTACCAGGCTCAGGTACACATATCCTTACTCCTGGGCATGTGATGCACAGGCTTCTGGATTTATGGTGAGAAAGAGAGAGGTGGGACTCTCAATCATTTTACAGACCCTGAAGCCATGACTGGAGGCTTCTCAGGCTGGAATGTATCACGGAAGGGAGCACCTCCTGTGATTTGCCATAAATCGTGGAACCATGGCCACTCTGGAGACACGGGAAATATTCAAAGGGAAAAGGAGGAAGGGAAATGAATGACAGAAACATGTGTGTGGAGTGCCCAGGCAAGGGAGAACCAGGCAGCTGCAGTAAAAATAACACTCCTAGCTGGGACCCAGGTTCTAGCCCTGCCCCAGCATTCCCAAATTCCATGGCCATTTGGTCAAAGGCCCTTACCATGTAGAAGAAAGTGCTCTGCAACCAGAGCTGGATTTGATCCCCCCCCACCCCCCACCCAGTATTTATTTGGCTGCCCTGGGTCTTAGTTGCAGCTTGCAGGATCTAATTCCCTGACCAGGGATCAGACCCAGGCCCCCTGCTTTGGGAGAGAGGTGTCTTAGCCACTGGACCAACAGGGAAGCCCCATGAATCTTATTTCTACCAGTTCTCAGCTGGATGGCCCCAGGCATCTTATCTGAACTCCCAAGTCTCAGTTTCATTATCTGTAAAGTGGGAAATAATAATACGAGTGGACGTTGCTCTCGTCACCCAGCCAGAAGCTAATCTCTCCTTTCTCCTTCAATTTTGTTTCGATGCAGGAGAACAAGATGGCAGAGGAGTAGGTGGACGTGGAGTACACCTCTCTCCATGGATACATCAGGGATACACCTTCAGACACAGAAGTGCATGCAGAACATCCGCTGAGAGTAGACAGGAGGGCCTGACCAGTGGAGAAGAATATATAGAACCAGGCAAACTCAGGAGGACAAAGAACTAGGGGGGAAAAACAGGAGTATTGGTAGGACTGGGACTACCCCTGGTGGGCGGGGGAACTGAAGCAGGGGTCCGATCCCCACATCGAGGCAATTGTCTGAGTCAGAGGAGAAACATTTAAGGCTGAGAATGAAACAGCTGATCGGTGGCAGCCTAAATGGAATGAGGATCAGACAGTCCTTGCCACAGCCGTACACACCCCAGACAGGAACGGGGGTCTCCTAGAAGGGGCAGCGGCTGGGACCTGGAATTTTGGGATTGTGACAATCCTAGTGAGAGAGCTGCTGTTGACTGCAGAAAGACGGATCAGCGATGGGAGCTAGGAGATCATGGTGGGAGATGCCTGTGGAGGAAAGCCAGGCAGCCGTGGAAGCAAGGCAATACTGCTGAGTCATGTGTAGGGGGCGGAGCCATAGCCTCTACCTTCACACACACCAGCATTGGCAGCTGAACAACAGAGAGACTGGCCCACCAAACACCTGACGCACTGAACTACAGAGTAGGATCCCACCCAAGGAGCTCCTTTAAGTGCCTGACCTGCCAAACAAGAAGGACCCCAGGCAAGGGAGCCCTCTGAGTGCCTGAACCTGCAGAGCTACAGAGAAAGACTGGCCAAAGAGGCCTTCTGATCACCAGCTACAAGAGGCTCGAAAAACGACTCTAATAGGGCCGTAACTCCCTGAACACTTGGCGCTGCCAGGGTCCCTGCAAGCCAAGCAGCTGCAACACCTTCATGCTCAGCTCTCATTGAGGCAGAGCTGCGCAGGCCTAAAAAAAAAAAAAAAAAGAAAGTCTTCTGTTTATACACATAGGGTCACTTCAGTCAAACTCCTTGCGACACTGTAGACTGTGGCCTGCCAGGCTTCTCTGTCAGAGAGGGGGTTCTCCAGGCAAGAATACTGGAGCGTATTGGCCATTACTGGTTGCCATACCTCTCTGAGTACCTGGTGTTGCCAGAACCCCTGCAACCCAAGCAGCTGCGCCACCTCCACACCTGGCCCTCATGGGGGCAAACCCAAGCCCTCCAGAGCAGCCTCAGGAGCTAAACCCCAACAGATGACCCACATGTAGAGGTGGAAATAAAACCACAATTGAAACCCAGGGGGCAGTGTGGCTAAGGAAGAAGACCCCAAACCTTCCCACCAGCTGTACAAGCGGCAGATTAAATCCACACGATCAACTAAGCAGACTCTGCGTCTGTGGAATATACAAAAGGCCGCTGAGAGCTCCCACAAAAGAAGACGCACTAGCTCTGATGGCTGTGGACATTGGAGGCAAGAACACGCAGGAGCAGGACCAGATTAGAATCTGAGCTGCCCCCACAGCAGGTCCAGAGATCAGCAGTGTTGGAGGGCATCCTAGGGAGGTGAGGTGGACTGTGACTCCCAGTGGGGGAAAGGACTCTGACAGCAGAGACTCAAGAAAAACATTTATTATTCTTATTTGTTTACTTGTTCTGTAGATTCTTTTGGATTCCCCCACCCCTACCCCCTGCCCGCCGCCTTTTTTCTCCCTTTCTCCCTGCTCTGTTGTAGTTGTCGATTTTATTGGTGCTAAGAAATCCAATTAAGCTTCTGAGCTCTTTTTTCCCCTCAGTCACATTTTTTATTGTTGTCATAAACCTCTGCCTCTACATTGGGCTTTTGGAGTTCTGCGGAGTTTTCCTCTTTTTAAAATTTTAATTTCTTAAACCGATTATTATTTTTTCTCCATTTATTCCTTTGTTTGCTTTTCCTACTGTTCTTTTCCCCTTGCAGTTAATCTTTAACGTATATAAATCTTCTTTATCCACCTCTGTTTAACGTCTAGTCCTTCTTTTTTTTCTCTTGGTTCTTCTCAACATATTTGTTAATTTTATTTTCATTGCTTTATTCCCCAGTTGGCACTTTGCTTCAGTTTTGTTTTCCAGTTTGTGCTTTAATTAGTTTTGTTCTGGCATATATAGTTTTTGGTTTCCTTCATTTGCCAGGTCAATCTATTGTGCTTAAATTTTTGCTGGACTGTTTTGATTTTGCTTGTGGGTGTATATGTATACGTGTATATTCAGTCACACTTTCTATTGTTGTTACAAACCTCTGCCTCTACATTGGGCTTTTGCAGTCCTGTGGAGTTTTTCCTTTTTCCCCCCTTTTTTCGTTCTTCTTCCATTTTTTTCTCTTTTTTAAAAATAATTTTAATTTTTAATTGTTTTAAACCAATTATATTTTTTCTCCATTTATTCCTTTGTTTGCTTTTCCTGCTGTTCTTTTCCCCTTGCAGTTAATCTTTCATGTACATAAATCTTCATCTACCTCTATTTAAGTTTGCATATCTATTCTTTTCTTTCTTTCCTTTCCTCTCAACATATTTGTTTTGTTTTTCTTGCTTTATTCCCCACTTGGCACCTTGCTTTAGTTTTGTTTTCCAGTTTGTGCTTAAGTTAGTTTTGTTCTTAATTGGTAAACATAATTTTTGTTTCCTTTGTTCACCGGATCAATCTACTGTACTTCATTTTTTGTTGGGCTGTCTTCCATTTGCTCCTGGGTGTATATGTATATGTGTATATTCCATTATTTTAATTATTATTTGCCTGATTTTGTAACTGCCGTTTGTCTGGGGTTCATCTTTGATTTCTTGTTTTTGGATATTTGTTTTACTCTCCCTTAATGCCATAACAAACCACTTACCAGAGATCAAACCCTGAGCCTTTGGAGTGGGAGCACGGACTCCAAGACTCTGGACTACCAGAGAGCTAACCCTAGGGAGGATCAAATAGTAAGAACTCACACAAAGAAAACCACTTGAATACAAAACCCGGCATTACCCAACCCCCAGTAGCACCCTGTGCAGCAGGCTTCATCTAACAATTTTGTTTAGATGAAATGTGATCTGGGAGGGAGGGTCCCTCCTGAAACCTCAGTGGATAAAGTACAGGTGGTCTAATTTAAGCGTGATCATGTCATTTCTTTTTGTTACTGATTAGTTTCAGGGTGCACATGTGACCCCGTTTCAGGCAATGGGCTATAAAGGGGAGGCTCTTGGGGGACTTCTGGGAGGATATGTTTTTCTTTAAATACCAAGAAGTCGTGTTCCCATCTTCCTGCCATGAATGAGGTTGAGTGCTGACATGATACTTGGAGCTGTGGCAGACATCCTGCAACCATAAGGTAATAAGCTTGGGAAAGAAAGGCTAACACCGCATGGATTGTGGGGCAGAAAGATAAGAGACTGGGTTTTTGATGACTTTGTTGAGCTGTTGCATCAACCCTAAGATCCCTCCAGACTTCTTTTCTGATCTGGTGAAGAAGTTTTATTCAATAAGACATTAGCACACATCCTGTAACCTACAGTCCCAGCATTCTTTCCAATATCACAGCGATCTCAGGGTTGTTGTGAGAATCAAATAAGATAATAATATATGGCAAAACTCCAAGCCTAGGCTTGGCTCAGAGTAGGTGTTCAGTTCGTACTAGTTTCCTCCCTCTTCTATATTTTCACGTCTTAATTTTAGATTTTTTTTCCCCTACTCTACCAACCTCTCAGGATTGTGGTAAGAAACAAATGAGATAATTGTTATTTATTGCCACAATAATGCTGTAGCAAGAGATAACCGCAAAAACTCAGTGGTATACCACAATAAACATTTTTTTAGCTCCCAAGGTTGTGCCTTTGTGATGTAAACTGGCTCCTTCACAGGGCTGGTGGTTGGCTGGCTGTCCCCTGGGGTAATGGGGCAGCTGGACCACGAACCTCTCTTTCTGTGCAGGGCAGCGCAGTTACAGCAAGAGTAGAGGTGGTAGAGTCACCGGAGGAGGTGGAAACAAGCAGCAGTTCTCAAGCCTCTACGTCCTTCCTGCTTCATAACATCCCATTGGCTAAAGCAAGCAGCGTCGCTGTAGCCAATAGGAAAGGGTGCGGGAGAATGAGGACACCACGCCCACAATGGAGCCTATATTGCATAACAAAGGAAAGGATAAAAAATTGGGCCCCTTTTTGTCTTTGTTTTCCTTTCTGGCAATTAGTCTACAACAACAATATACATGAAAGGACTTTGTAAACTGTAGAGGGCTCTACAGAAGACCATGATAATGAGGATGGTGATTTAGACAATGGCTAAAAAAGGAATAGTTCAGTTCAGTCGCTCAGTCGTGTCCGACTCTTTGCGACCCCATGAATCGCAGCATGCCAGACCTCCCTGTCCATCACCATCTCCCGGAGTTCACTCAGACTCATGTCCATCGAGTCCGTGATGCCATCCAGCCATCTCATCCTGGGTCGTCCCCTTCTCCTCCTGCCCCCAATCCCTCCCAGCATCAGAGTCTTTTCCAATGAGTCAACTCTTTGCATGAGGTGCCCAAAGTACTGGAGCTTCAGCTTTAGCATCATTCCTTCCAAAGAAATCCCAGGGTTGATCTCCTTCAGAATGGACTGCTTGGATCTCCTTGCAGTCCAAGGGACTCTCAAGAGTCTTCTCCAACACCACAGTTCAAAAGCATCAATTCTTTGGCGCTCAGCCTTCTTCACAGTCCAACTCTCACATCCATACATGACCACAGGAAAAACCATAGCCTTGACTAGACGGACCTTAGTCGGCAAAGTAATGTCTCTGCTTTTGAATATACTATCTAGGTTCATCAACACTTTTCTTCCAAGGAGTAAGTGTCTTTTAATTTCATGGTTGAAGTCACCATCTGCAGTGATTTTGGAGCCCCCAAAAATAAAGTCTGACACTGTTTCTACTGTTTCCCCATCTATTTCCCATGAAGTGATGGGACCAGATGCCATGATCTTCGTTTTCTGAATGTTGAGCTTTAAGCTAACTTTTTCGCTCTCCTCTTTCACTTTCATCAAGAGGCTTTTTAGCTCCTCTTCACTTTCTGCCATAAGGGTGGTGTCATCTGCATATCTGAGGCTATTGATATTTCTCCTGGCAATCTTGATTCCAGCTTGTGTTTCTTCCAGCCCAGCGTTTCTCATGATGTACTCTGCATAGAAGTTAGATAAGCAGGGTGACAATATACAGCCTTGACGTACTCCTTTTCCTATGTGGAACCAGTCTGTTGTTCCATGTCCAGTTCTAACTGTTGCTTCCTGACCTGCATACAGATTTCTCAAGAGGCAGGTTAGGTGGTCTGGTATGCCCATCTCTTTCAGAATTTTCCACAGTTGATTATGATCCACACAGTCAAAGGCTTTGGCATAGTCAATAAAGCAGAAATAGATGTTTTTCTGGAACTCTCTTGCTTTTTCGATGATCCAGCGGATGTTGGCAATTGGATCTCTGCTTCCTCTGCCTTTTCTAAAACCAGCTTGAACATCAGGGAGTTCACAGTTCATGTATTGCTGAAGCCTGGCTTGGAGAATTTTGAGCATTACTTTACTAGCGTGTGAGATGAGTGCAATTGTGCGGTCGTTTGAGCATTCTTTGGCATTGCCTTTCTTTGGAATTGGAATGAAAACTGACCTTTTCCAGTCCTGTGGCCACTGCTGAGTCTTCCAAATTTGCTGGCATATTGAGTCAGCACTTTCACAGCATCATCTTTCAGGATTTGAAACAGCTCAACTGGAATTCCATCACCTCCACTAGCTTTGTTCGTAGTAATGCTTTCTAAGGCCCACTTGACTTCACTTTCCAAGATGTCTGGCTCTAGATTAGTGATCACATCATCATGATTATCTGGGTCATGAAGATCTTTTTTGTACAGTTCTTCCGTGTATTCTTGCCACCTCTTCTTAATATCGTCTGCTTCTGTTAGGTCCAGACCATTTCAAGCCCATTTTTGCATGAAATGTTCCCTTGGTATCTCTAATTTTCTTGAAGAGATCTCTAGTCTTTCCCATTCTGTTGTTTTCCTCTATTTCTTTGCATTGATTGCTGAAGAAGGCTTTCTTATCTCTTCTTGCTATTCTTGGGAACTCTGCATTCAGATGCTTATATCTTCCCTTTTCTCCTTTGCTTTTCACCTCTCTTCTTTTCACAGCTATTTGTAAGGCCTCCCCAGACAGCCATTTTGCTTTTTTGCATTTCTTTTCCATGGGGATGGTCTTGATCCCTGTCTCCTGTACAATGTCACAAACCTCCGTCCATAGGTCATCAGGCACTCTATCTGTCAGATCTAGTCCCTTAAATCTATTTCTCACTTCCACTGTATAATCATAAGGGATTTGATTTAGGTCATACTTGAATGGTCTAGTGGTTTTCCCTACTTTCTTCAATTTCAGTCTGAATTTGGCAATAAGGAGTTCATGATCTGAGCCACAGTCAGCTCCCGGTGTTGTTTTTGTTGACTGTATAGAGCTTCTCCATCTTTGGCTGCAAATATAATCAGTCTGATTTTGGTGTTGACCATCTGGTGATGTCCATGTGTAGAGTCTTCTCTTGTGTTGTTGGAAGAGGGTGTTTGCTATGACCAGTGCATTTTCTTGGCAAAACTCTATTAGTCTTTTCCCAGCTTCATTCCACATTCCAAGGCCAAATTTGCCTGTTACTCCAGGTGTTTCTTGACTTCCTACTTTTGCATTCCAGTCCCCTATAATGAAAAGGACAGCTTTTTGGGGTGTTCTAAAAGGTTTTGTAGGTCTTCATAAAACCGTTCAACTTCCATTTCTTCAGCGTTGCTGGTTGGGGCAGAGACTTTGGATTACTGTGATATTGAATGGTTTGCCTTGGAGATGAACAGAGATCATTCTGTCATTTTTGAGATTGCATCCAAGTACTGCATTTCGGACTCTTGTTGACCATGATGGCTACTCCATTTCTCCTGAGGGATTCCTGCCCGCAGTAGAAGATATAATGATCATCTGAGTTAAATTCACCCATTCCAGTCCATTTTAGTTCGCTGATTTCTAGAATGTCGACGTTCACCCTTGCCATCTCTTGTTTGACCACTTCCAATTTGTCTTGATTCATGGGCCTGACATTCCAGGTTCCTATGCAATATTGCTCTTTACAGCATCGGATCTTGCTTCTATCACCAGTCACATCCATAACTGGGTATTGTTTTTGCTTTGGCTCCATCCCTTCATTCTTTCTGGAGTTATTTCTCCACTGATCTCCAGTAGCATATTGGACACCTACCAACCTGGGGAGTTCCTCTTTCAGTATCCTATCATTTTTCCTTTTCATACTGTTCATGAGGTTCTCAAGGCAAGAATACTGAAGTGGCTTGCCATTCCCTTCTCCAGTGGACCACACTCTGTCAGACCTCTCCACCATGACCCACCTGTCTTGGGTTGCCCCGCAGGCATGGCTTGGTTTCATTGAGTTGGACAAGGCTGTGGTCCTAGAGTGGTTAGAATGACTAGTTTTCTGTGAGTATGGTTTCAGTGTGTCTGCCCTCTGATGCCCTCTGTCAACACCTACCATCTTACTTGGGTTTCTCTTACCTTGGGCGTGGGGTGTCTCTTCAAGGCCACTCCAGCAAGGCACAGTGCTGCTCCTTACCTTGGATGAGGGTTATCTCCTTACCGCCGCCATTCCTGACCTTCAACGTGGGAGAGCTCCTCTAGGCCCTCCTGTGCCTGCGCAGCCACGGCTCCACGGGTTGCTCCTCCCGCCGCCGGCCCGGCCTTGGGCATGGGTGGCTCCTCAGGGTCACCGCCCCTGGCCTCGGGCGCAAGGTGGCTTCTCCCGGCTGCCAATGACCTCGGACGCGGGGTAGCTCCTCCCGGCCGCCACTTACCTCAGACACAGGATAGCTCCTCTTGGCCGCGCTTAAGTAAGTCCGGCGGCTCACAGCCGCCTGCGCTTATAAGTCCAGAATAGGCAAATCAAATAGAGACAAAAAATAGGTTAGTGGTTACCTAGGGTTGGAAGCTGGAGAAGGAAATAGCAACCCACTCCAGTGTTCTTGCCTGGAGAATCCCAGGGATGGGGGAGCCTGGTGGGCTGCCATCTATGGGGTCGCACAGAGTCAGAGACGACTGAAGAGACTTAGCAGCAGCAGCAGCAGGGTTGGAAGTGGGGACTTTGAGGGGTTGACAGCTAAAGTGTGCAGGGTTTCTTTTGGGGGTCATGAAAGGTTCTAAAATCTTTTTGGGGGGGTGGGTTGCTGCACTATTTGTGGGATCTCAGTTCCCCAGCCAGGGACTGAACCCTGGCCACGTCAGTGAAAGTGCCAAATCCTAATCACTAGACCTCCAGAGAACTTCCCCAAATGTTCTAAGCTTGATTGTGGTGATGGGCACATAACTTTGTCAACACACTGAAGGCCATTGAACCATACAGCTTAAATTGGTGAATTGTAAAGTATGTGAATTATACCTCAGGAAAGCTGTTTTAAAGGTGAGGGTGGGGTGGAAAGGAGGGATGATCCTGGATTATGAAGAGGAGCCAGGAATCACTAGGTGGGCTGAGTCTCCCACTTCCTATAAAGCTACCAGAGCACCACCATGGGTAACCATTGAAAAACCAACTTGTTAAGGTTTTCTTCACCATCCTTGGAAATAATCTCTGGCTTTATATTCAGTTTTGTGTGGAAAGTTAAGATTCTGTTTATAGCAAGTCACTGCCCGGCCAGCTTTAGGACAGCAAGCCCTCTAAGCCTGAAGAGGGACTGGGTGGGGGTGGGATGTCTCAGGGCATGTGAGATGTGGCTTTTTATAGGCACCATGTGAGGTGTGGGGACATTAGCCCCAGGCCTGTGGAGGGCTTCCTGGTGGCTCAAACAGTAAAGAATCCACCTGCAATGCAGGAGACCTAGGTTTGGTCCCTGAGTTGGGAAGATCCTAAGAAGGGAATGACAACCCACTCCAGTATCCTTGCCTGGAGAATTCCATGGACAGAGGAGCCTGGCAGGCTATAGTGTGTGGCGTTGCAAAAAGTTGGACATGACTGAGCGACTAACACACACACACACACACACACACACTGTGGAGGGTGGAAAAAGTCTTTAAAACCCTTAGGGGGTTTTAAAATGCAACCGACAAAGGCAGCAACAGGAGAAATGCACACAGATTATTTAACCTAAATTTTACATGATACCTGTGTCTTCACAAGGAAGTGAAGTGGACCTCCCTGGTGGTCCAGTGGTTAAGAATCTGCCTTATATGCAGGAGACACAGTTGGATTCCTGGTCCTGGTCAGAGAAGATTCCACACGCCACAGGGCAGCTCAGCCCTTGCACCAAAACTACTGAGCCGGAGTTCTAGAGCGTGCGCTCTGCAACAAGAGAAGCCACTGCAATGAGAAGCTTGAGCACCTCACTGAAGACTAGCTCCCACTCACTGCGACTAGTGAAAGCCCTTGCGCAGCAACAAAGACCCAGAGCAGCCAAAAATAAACATCAGATGAAATAAATAATAATAAAAGAAACTTTAAGCCTGGGTGTTTTCATGCTAGGTTTGCTGAAGACTGGACAGCCGTGTTGAAATATAATCAAAGAGTATGAGCCAGAGTAGTAAACGGGGGGAAACTTAGCGAGGCCCATTTTTCCAGATTCTTCTCGGTGTCCCTCTGTATTGGAGATAAGGATGTTCCTTTCCTCTGCGTACAGAGGTATAGACCCTTCCTTTTGTGTGAGAGTCTTAGGACCTGATTCAGGGGAGGACAGGGGAAGACTGGAGCGCTTTGCCTGCTTCTGACGTTTTCTCAAGCTCTTTCAATATTTGATATGCCAAGGTGCCATATTTTGGAGCAAAGTCCTGAGTCATCACCTGCCACCCCAGCTGGAAGGGGCTTTAAGGGCTTCTGCTCTGTCGTGTGTTTTCAGAGGCAGAGTGTGTGGAAAGAGGACAGGCTAGACTATGAGAGTGGACCTATGGGGGCTGTACCCATAGGGAAAGATGAAGGGCACTGGCTTATGAGCTGGAGAAGGTGAGCTCAAAAGGAGCCTTAGGACTTCCCTGTTTGTCCAGTGGTTAAGACTGTGCACTCCCAATGCAGGGGGCATGGGTTCAATCCTTGGTCAGGGAACTAGGATCCCAAATACTACGTGGCACAGCCAAATAGAAAAAGGGGGTGGCGACTCAACACTGTCTTCAGGAAACAAGGGGGCCATGTCCAAAGGCTGCTCTCTGTTAAGTCATTGAACTTGAATCCTTGGGAAGCAAAGCTGTTTTCAAGGACACTGGCAGCTGCCTGCCACATGCCAGTAACTGCACAGTTCAGGATGATGTGAGCGTCCCCTTTTCTTTAGGACATCTCACTCCACACCTTTTGGCTGCCCAGCTGCCACCTGCCCTTCAGGTCTTGAGGAAAACAAGACATTTTCTTCTCCAGAAGGCCTCCCTGATGCTCTGGGTGCCCCTTTGAGCATTGGTGGCGCCCTCCAGCTGAACGTTTACCATGGTGAATTGCATTGTTTTCACGTTGGACTGTAGGTTTCCTGTCCTAATAATCCCAGAGCCCTGACATCTGGCAAAACACCTGGCCAGAGAGGGGAGAGAGGGAGGGAGGAAGGAGGAAGGAAGAGAGAAGGGAAAGGGCAGGAGGGAGAGAGGGCAGGGAGGATCCCACTGAACCCTGCTGAAGGGATGGTGAACCTGGCACATGGTGCCCATTTCTGGGGCAGGCAATGACCACCTGGAGTGCTGACAAAACCCTGGCATTGCCTTGGTCCCCTCAGCCCCAACACTGTGGCTTGCAGACATCTTGGATCTGCTGGGATAACCCAGGGGAACTGGGAGCTGTGGCCATGTCTGGACCCAGAGCCTATTACACTGGTTGAAAGTGAAAGTGAAAGTGAATTGGCTCAGTCATGTCCGACTCTTTGCGACCCCATGGACTGTAGCCTACCAAGCTCCTCTGTCCATGGAATTTTCCAGGCAATAGTACTGGCGTGGATTGCCATTTCCTTCTCCAGCAGATCTTCCCAAACCAGGGATCGAACCTAGGTCTCCCACAGTGTAGACAGATGCTTTACCGTCTGAGCCACCAGGGAAGTCCATTGGTTATAGTCACATAAAACAATGAAATGTGTCATGGGTTGGGGTCTCCAGAAGCAGAGGCTGGAACAGGTTTTACTGGGGATCAATAGTGGGGGGAGGGCTTCTCTCATAGCTCAGTTGATAAAGAATCTGCCTGCAATGCAAAAGACCCTGGTTTGATTCCTGGGTCAGGAAGATCCCCTGGAGAAGGGATAAGCTACCCACTCCAGTATTCCTGGGTTTTCCTTGTGACTCATCAGGTAAAGAATCTGCCTGCTATGCGGGAGACCTGGGTTCAATCCCTGGGTTAGGAACACCCCCTGGAGAAGGGAAAGGCTACCCACTCCAGCATTCTGGCCTGGAGAATTCCACAGACTATAGTCCATGGGGTCGAAAAGAGTCAGACATGACTTTCACTTCAGTTCAACAGTGGAGGGAAGGGGAAGCAACGGGGCTGGACAGAGGTAGAAGAGGAACTGTGAGTCCCAACAAAAGCTCAGCCAACCCTGGGGATGGGGGGCTTAGGAGCAAACAGCATGCCCTGCACTCCATGAAACCTTTATTCCTTCTTGCTCAGCCACCCAACGATGCCTGCCCTGGGAGGGCTTGACCTGGCAAAGTGGCTCTCTATAACTGAGGCTGTGTGCTGACCCTGCACACCCCCTCCCTCTTAGCCCCCTGAATCGTGGCAGCAAACCCCTTCTCAAAGGGGGATGCGGGCAGCACGTCTCTGTGTCCCCCGCAGTGAGACAATCGCTGAGGCTACCATTCATTGAGCCATTCTGCCGAGCTGTACAATTATCCCCCTTTACAGGTGAAGACAGTGAGGCTCAGAGAGATAAAGTCAGTGGCCTGAGGTCACACAGCTAGATCAGAGAGTGGGGGAGTTGGGCAGTCGGACAGGTTGACTTCAGAACTCCCACTTTTAATCAGTGACTATAACTGCTGCGGGGAGGGGCGTAGTTTTACAGGGATCAAATGGATATTTTTTCACCCTATTCTATTATGCTAAGTAGCTTCAATCTTATCTGACTTTTTTGCAACCCCATAGACTGTAGCCCACCAGGCTTTTCTGTCCATGGGATTCTCCAGGCAACAATGCTGGAATGAGGTGCCATTTTCCCCTGTAGAGAATCTGATCGAACCTGAGCCTGTTGTGTCTCCTTCATTGGCAGGCAGGTTCTTTACCACTAATGTCAACTTCATAATGAGATCTAAAAATAGAAAAACTCTTATGAATATACATGGGAGGGGGTGGTGGTCCCAAGGAAGCCTTTCACCCTTTTGCCTGACTGTATGCTTCTCACTGTCCCCAGAGGGAGGGGAAGAAACTCGGTGGGTGTCCTTCCCCCATCACTGTCATCCGTTGATCCCACTGAGAGAAGGGACCCCTTCCCAGTACAGCTTCCTCTCCAAATCCCATCCTCCCCACTGAGCTGGGGCTTGGGAAGCACATTCAGTGGAGAAAAACCCTGCGGTGCAAAATGTGGAAAGAAATTGCCTTGCTGAGAGAATTGCTCACATTTTCATGATTTTACAGATGGGGATACTGGGGGCTGGAGGGAGGCGGGCTGGGGGCCAAGGCACCTTTATTTGTCTGGGCCCCACGGGGTGTGTGTGTGAAGCAGTCTTGCCTGAGAACCGCTGCCCCAATCCAACAGCATCTTTTTTTTTTTTTTTTTTGCCACTTTATTGTTTTTAGTTGAATGATAACTGTTTTACAGAATTTTGTGGTTTGGAAACCAGAGCCCAGGGAGAATAAACAAGTTGTCCAAATTCACACCATCAGTCTGAGTAGGAGGCCTCATCCCAGATGATGGAATAGCATCAGGATCTGGTTTTCTGACTCTAGTTAGCCCTCTGTTCATGACCTGGGGTGCCTCTCAGGGCTGGAAAGAGGGCATCTGCTATCTGGCGTCTTTCTCTGGTAACTGCTATGGTTTAGATGGCCCGTCTATGAACTAAGTTGAAGATGTGAGCGGTCCCCAGCATTTTTGGCACCAGGGACCAGTTTTGTGGAAGACAATTTTTCCTTGGAGCAGGGGCTTAGGAGGATGGTTTGGGGATGATTTAAACTCATTACGTTTACTGTTCACTCTATTTCTATTATTACATCAGCTCCACCTCAGATCATCAGGCATCAGATCTCAGAAGTTGGGGGCTCCTGATGTAGGGGACATCCTTAGGTCTCTATAGGGGAGCAGAGTTTTGAGCTTACCTGTTTGGGGACACAGCATAGGCAACAGTTGTAAATGTAGGCTTTAGAGGGAAACAGAACTCCAGGGACTAGCTGTGTGACGTTGAGCAAGCTACTTTACCTCTCTGAGACACACTTCCTTTATTTATAAATAAATACCTTCCGGGGACAAAAATACCTTCCTGGTGAGACTGTTGTAGAATTAGAAGAGATTAGGCATGTAAATGTTTCACCTTATTCCTGGCACAGAACCAGTGCTCATCAACAGGTGCTATTCCAATATTCTTTCCTCATCTTCTGAGCTTTCCTTAGAATCGTGTGTGGGGTATTCTTAGCAAAGTAAAAGGCAAGCACCCGACTGGAAGATAGAGGGCATTTCAGCCACGGTGAATGGGTGAGGAAAGGAGTAATTGAGGTGGGAGTGATTGAGCTGTGATGGGATCTGGCTCTGAGGACCGTTCAGATGTCACCAGCCCTGCCGGCCTCCAGTCTCTGCCTCCTAGAACCTCTTCCCCATCCCAGCTCCCAAGCTCTGTTCCACTGCAGGTGGAGTTCTCGCAGCATCCTGTTGCTTACATGAGGGCAGGTGTGCTGTTTACATTGGTAGCCCGCTAGGTTTCTAGTCCCCTGCATGGCACACAGTAGGTACAGCCAGTCAGGCTGAAAAGAATGTGTCTTTTTTTTTTTTTTCAAGATTTTATTGAATTTGTTACAATAGTGCTTCTGTTTTATGGTTTGTTTGGGGTTCTTTTGGCCTTGAGGCATGTGGGATCTTAGCTTGCCCACCAGGGACTGAACCACACCCACTTGCCTTGGAAGACAAAGTCTTAACTATTGGACGGTCAGAAAGTGACTGATAAACGTCAGAGACGGCAGTGAGGGCCACGGCGAGAAGGCTAAAGAGCTTCCATCCGATGCCGTGGGAAACAGAGAGCCGTGGCTGACCAAGCTGGGACTCGTGCACAGGAGCCCCTTGGGGGATCCTGGGGACCCTGTGCTGCTTGGTTCCTCAGGCCAGCTGCTCTGAGTGGAGAGGTGTCTCGGTCCTGGCCTGGGCTGGGAGCGTCCTCTGCCCATCAGGGTCACACCCTTCCACGTGTGTTGGATGCAGCCGCCCCTCCCCCAGAACTTGCAGTGTGGCCCCTCACTCACTGCCAAGGCTGGGCCCAGGGTGTCTGAGCCCGCAGCAGCCACCCTGCCTGACAGTGCTGGGCAGCCTGCCCACAGCCCCGGGAGGAGGGTGGCAGACGAGGGGACAGGCTGGGGAGAGGCAAGGGGTCCTCTGTGTCCTCACAGACAAGTCTCAGCAATGGGAGAGCCAGTGGATCTGGAAAGGGACCAGCTACAGGCAGTTTGGGTCCACAAAAGCCAAAGTGATCATAGCTGTGTTTAGAATCCTGATGTCACCCTTTGCATCTGTAAAGCATAATCATGTTGACAAAATGCTTTCTCATTTAGGCTTCTCAAGTCATGTCTTAGCCTCTCTACTTATGGGGGCTCGGAGATGTTTTTCCAGGTGCTCCCCTGGGAGAGAGGTATTGGCTTTTCAGCTGATGCTGATGATCCCTAACCTCCCCCTGGTTGACTTTCCCCATCCAAATAAAGGGGGCAAAAGGACCTCCTGCCCTGGGTCTCTTGCGCTCCACCTCCTGGGGTTGGGGTGTCATAGGGGCAGTAGAGTTCTCCCCTAAAGCCGCAGATCCAGTCTGGGGGTGAGCCTCCTTCTCCGGAGTTCCTGGGCTTGTCCTCCCCCAGGGACCTCTCCCCAGGCCAGTGTCCATCCCATCTCCAGCCCCCTCAGGGTGGAGGGGAAATCCATCTGGAGACAGAGCGTAGGATTGATGCGCTGTTTTTGGTTCCGTGGGAGAAGTCACAGCAGGGGTTGTAATTTCTCTGCAATTTCTCTCCTCAGCGAGACATCTGTTGGCATGCTTTGAGGAGATGCTCATCTGAGCAGACAGGGCCTGTGTCTGGAGCCAGCCTCGAGGGCGTGCCTGAGCCTCGCGGCCCCTTCCGCCTTCCGCCTTCCGGAGGCACTTGACTTTGCTCTGAATCAGAGGAGCCCTGCAGGGGCCTGTTGTCTTTCTCTCCCTTCCTCTCTGGCTGATTCACACGCAGCCTCCAGCCCTTTCCATTCTGAATGGCACCTGCCTGTGTCTTGGTCTTGGGCCTCCTCGGTGGCTCAGCTGAAAAGAATCTGCCTGCAATTCAGGAGCCTCAGGAGTTCAGGTTCAATCCCTAAATCGGGAAGATCCCCTGGAGGGGGGCATGGCAACCCACTCCAGTATTCTTGCCTGGATAATCCCATGGACAGAGGAGCCTGGCTGCCTACAGTCCAAGGAGTAGCAAAGAGTTGGACACAACTGAAATGACTTAGCATGCTTGTCTTGGTCACAAGACATGGTCTGAGCTGGGGGGAGGGTGGAGGTCTCCTTAATGCCACCCTGACCTTCCCTCAAATCCCCACTCTGACCCTGCGTCAGCCCTGTGCTGTCTGGAGATCCACAGATCACAGGGATACCCTGTGCCCTCAGGTAGCTGGCTGCCGTGGGCGGGAGGGGAAGCTCCGAGCGTGACCCAGGATGCTAGGGCTAATGGTGCAATGAACAGAGGGCTTCAGGGTTCAGAAAGGGAAACCTTCATCTCTCGTGGGGAGTGATTGGCAGACCTGGAACTCCAGACAGGTCAAATATATAGACTGTGACATTTGGGGGAAAAAAGATTTTAGATTTTTTGTAATGAAAAATGTTGCTACATTTACCCGATGACAGGACATGCCTCCTACACAGTGAGACACCTGATAGGAAGAATGGTTATTTAAAATAGGAAACTTCCAGGTGCATACTTAATAATAATCTGTTCCCCACCCCCGAGTCATACTCGGCACTACCATGCTGATCTTTGTCCTTGCATTGGGCATCGTGGTAGCCAGTTATGGTTCTGGTGGTGGAGAGGACACCAGAGAGCAGGTGCTGCTTGAGCTGAGTCCTGGAGGCACTTGTGCTCAGAATCATAAGAAAGCAGGGCTGGCCCCTGAGAGTGATTAACTTCTTATTTTGCCTTCTTGCTGTCTGCCTCTCTCCCCCTAGACCTGGCCCTGCTCAAAAAGAGAGGTCACAGCCGGTAAACCTTTGTATCCTGAGGACACAAAATAGTGCCCAGCCTATCAAAAGCAGTGCCCAACCTTCATGATGGCATCCCACTCCAGCACTCTTGCCTGGAAAATCTCATGGGCGGAGGAGCCTGGTAGGCTGCAGTCCGTGGGGTTGCGAAGAGTCGGACACGACTGAGCGACTTCACTTTCACTTTTCACTTTCTTGCACTGGAGAAGGAAATGGCAACCCACTCCAGTGTTCTTGCCTGGAGAATCCCAGGGACCGGGAAGCCTAGTGGGCTGCCGTCTATGGGATCTCACAGAGTCGGACATGACTGAAGCGACTTAGCAGCAGCAGCAGCAACCTTCATAGGTCAATCAGTTCAGTTCAGTCACTCAGTCGTGTCCGACTCTTTGCAACCCCGTGGACTGCAGCACATCAGGCTTCCCTGTCCTTCACTATTTCCTGGAGTTTGCTCAAACTCCTGCCCATTGAGTTGGTGATACCATTCAACCATCTCATCCTCTGCAGTCCCCTTCTCCTCCTGTCCTCAATCTTCCCAACATCAGCATCTTTTTCAATGAGCCAGTTCTTTGCATCAGGTGGCCAAAGTATTGGAGCTTCAGCCATGGTGGGGGCACAATCAAGTCTCTGAACCTTCCCTGAGCAGGCTTCTTCCCCCTTCCTTTCTACTTTTCATAGGGCCAGACTCAGAGAAGGTTCTGGAGGCAGTGGCTCCAAACTGCCCCTCCACAGTACCACCCTCTTATGCAGCCTGCTTCCCTTGCTCAGCGCCTTGGACCACTCTCAGCTGGCTGCTGCTCGTGCTATTATGAAGGTTTCAGGGGACTTCAGATATACCCACCCCTCTCTGCCCTTCTTGGTTTGTTTTTGGCTGAACCTTGCACTAGGCAGAACTTCCCAGGCCAGAGATCAAACCCGCACCCCCACTTGCAGTGGAATCGTAGTCTTAACCTTCTGATTGACAGCACTCCTCTCCAAGTGTGGAACTCTTGGCTGAGAAAGGATGTTCTTGGGCTGTTGAACATTTCTGGGTTGCTGACATTGGAGGATGATTAATGATGCTACTCAGGAAGAGGGAGACATTCGCATTTCTGTCCAGTGGAGAATCTATTTCTATTAGAGCTACTCTTGCTGCCCAAGGAAGCCGGCCAGTGCCTCCCACGATGACTTACAGCTGAAGGGCGAACAGGCACAGGGCACTGTGTGGGCACCAGGAACGGGGCCACCGCCTCGGCATCCACCAGGAGCTGGTGTCTTGCAGATTCTATCTCAGAGGGCACCAACCTCTCAGGAACATTGTTGCTAAAGAATCTGTCACTCAGGTGAACTTTGAGCAGCTGCAAACAGAAGATGAGAACGTCTGCAAATAGCAACAAAGGGCTGGAGACCATGCTGAACCCCAAATTTCCTGCGTGGTGAAAGCGACTTGGGGGCCCCAGAGGAGTTCCGAGATCTGCAAACTAAAGAGCAAATTCTACTTCAGTCAAAGAAAGCACTGGAATATACTCTCAGCCAATCCTGACCAGAGGTTTCTTATGAGCTGCTCTGGTTGTTAATTATGCTTGAGTTGGAAGGCAGTGTAGAGTACTGGTGATGAAATCTGCCTCTTTTCGTTCTTTTTAAAATATATTTTCATTTTTCTTTCGCTGCACTGGGTCTTAGCTGTAGTGCACAGGATATTTTTAAAATTGTGGCATGCAGGATTTTTATCTGTGGCATGTAGGATCTAGTTCCCTGACTAGGGATCGAACCCGGGCTCCCTGCGTTGAGAGCTCAGAGCATTAGACCACTAGGGAAGTCCCGTGCTCTGCCATTTTCTAGCTGCCACCCTCAAACACATGTCTTAACCTTGTTTGGAACTTAGTCTCCTCAAAATGGAGACAATAATTGTATCTACCCCTACCCCATCTCCACTGTGATGATTAAATAAGCCTGTAGAAGAGGGCATGGCACAGAGCAGATGCTGTTACAGGTATCAGTCTGTGGTTGGTCTCTTCATTTTCATAATGGCATCCCTTGAATGGTAGAAGTTTAAGACATTCTATATAGTTCAATTTATCAATTTTTTTTCTTTTACACTTGGTCTTTTTTGTGTGTGTGTGCCTTGGCCCCAGAATTTGAAGCCAGATCTGTGGGCATCTATGTCCTTCTTATTATTGCATTCAGTGTAGTGTTTCCTCAAAAATCTATCCTCAGACCAATGTCATGTTGGCACCACTGGAGTCACCCCTGGGAGTGTGATAAAAATAAGTCCTGGGTCCTCATTGAGGAATGATGCCTCAATGGGCTGCGGTAGACCTGGCAATCTGTATTTTTAACAACTCTCCAGGTGACTAGGTGGTCAGCCAGGTGTGAAATGGACTTAAATCGGGGCCCCTGGCATCCTTGAGTCTTCACGATGACTACTTCCTGGCTTCTCGCTGGGTCCTGAGAAGAGTTGCTGATGGTGACGTTTCCTGGTCTCTTCCTTACTGTGTCCCCGCCTGTTCCTTCCTAGTTCCGAGGCGTGGCATTCAACATTCAGCAGATGATCGAAGCATGCTTTTGAACTAACCAGCCTACTCTCCACCAGTCGTGGGGAGAGGCAACCCCATTCGATGACTGGCACTAAGTGGAACCAAGCAGAAATTGTGTAATTACTGACCTTGGTGTGAAGTGTTGCTGTGCAGCCCCTTCCCGAGCTGTGGGTGGCCACTTAAGCCAGTTTCCTCCACCTCCGGCCCAGTCAGGGGGTTCCCCACCTGGAGAGGCTGTTATTGTTAAAGTAGCTCTAAGACCAGCTCATTGGAGTGGAGAGGGACACTTCTCCAAGTGAACAACTGTGCCAGCCTCCAAATAAAAGAAAACTGTATTCATCTGCAGCAGGAGGTGGGGAAATGGAGTGGGTTTTGGTTTAAGAGCAAAACAAGCCTGTAGAGGTTTTAGCAATTTTTCTCTGACGTGTCAGATTGTGCACTGCTTCCCCCACGCAGATTGGGCGCCAGAGAAGGAAACTAGGATCTGCTGAACCCTTTCTATGAACCAGGGATTCATATTTTAAATTCTTCCAAAAACCCATATGGTTGATATTATTCTTCTTTTTGTTGTTGTTCAGTCGCTAAGTTGTGTCCGGCCCTTTTGTGACCACGTGGGACTATAGTCTGCCAGGCTCCTCTGTCCATGGGATTTCTCAGGCAAGAATACTGGTGTGGGTTGTCATTTCCTTCTCCAGGGGATCTTCTTGACCCAGGGCTCAAACCCACCTCTCCTGCTTTGGCAGGTGGGTTCTTTACCACTGAACCACAAGGGAAGCCAGTCTTATTTTACAGATGGAGAAACTAAGGCTCAGAGAGGCTCTAGAACAGCCAGGAAATGCTGGAACCAGGAGTTAGAATGTAGCTGAAGCTACTGTAAAAAGAGACCTCAGCATACAGTGGTTTTAAGAATGGTGATATTCTTTCTTTCTCATGTAACAGCTTAATGTTAGTAGGAAAGCTGTCCTCTAGGCAGCCACTCATGGGTCAAGGATCCTACCACCTGCGACTTCAAAGATCCCTCTAGTTGGAGTTGGCAAATCTTTTTTTTTTTAAAGGTAGATAATGAACATTTTGGGCTGTGCAAGGTATATGGAGTCTGTTCTTACTACTTAATTCTGCTTTATATATATACATACATATATTATGTGATATTATACTCAACTCTGTTATACTACTCAACTCTGATATATATCTGATATATATATATATATATATCATGAGAACAGCTACAGACAATATTTAAATTAATGGATATAGCTGTGTTTCAATAAAACTTTATTAAAAAGCAGGCCTCAGGGTGCATTTGGCCCAAGGGCCTTAGTTTGCTGACCCCTGCCCTAGAATTGGAGAAGGCAATGGCACCCCACTCCAGTACTCTTGCCTGGAAAATCCCATGGACAGAGGAGCCTGGTGGGCTGCAGTCCATGGGGTCGCGAAGGGTCGGACACAACTGAGCGACTTCACTTTCACTTTTCACTTTCATGCATTGGAGAAGGAAATGGCAACCCACTCCAGTGTTCTTGCCTGGAGAATCCCAGGGACGGCGGAGCCTGGTGGGCTGCTGTCAATGGGGTTGCACAGGGTCGGACATGACTGAAGCGACTTAGCAGCAGCAGCCCTAGAATAGTGGCTTCCCAGGTGGCAGTAATGGTAATGAAACCCTGCTGCCAATGCAGGTGATGTAAGAGATTCAGGTTCGATCCCTGGGTCAGGAAGATCCCCTGGAGGAGAGCATGGCTACCCACTCCAGTATTCTTGCCTGGGGAGTAACATGGACAGAGGAGTCTTGCTGGCTATAGTCCTGGGGCCACAGAGAGTCGAACTTGACTAAATGACTGAGCATGCACAGACACGCTAGCATAGATGTTTTCTCAAAATGTAGTCCCAGGGACCCAGCAGCATCTGGAAACTTGTTAGAAGTGCAGCATTTTTTAAAAAGCTGCTTCTTCTTTAATAATTTTATTTATTTATTTTTGGCTATGCCGGGTTGCTGCATGGGTTTTCTTTCTCTAGTTGTGAGTGGGGGGCTGTCATCCTTGTAGTACACGGGCTTCTCATTGAAGTGGCTTCTCTTGTTGCAGAGCACGGCTGTAGAGCTCAGCCTCAGTACTTGTGGCTCCTGGGCTTAGTTGCTCCACGGCATGTGGGAACCTCCTGGATCAGGGATCAAACCCATGTTTCCTGCATTGGCAGGCAGATTCTTTACCACTAAGCCATCAGGGAAGCCCAGAAATGCAATTTTTTAAGCCAGTCCCCAGACCTACCGAATTAGAAACTCTGGGGGTAGTGCCCAGTGGTCTATATTTAAACAAGCCCTCTAGGTGATTTTTATATGTCTTGAACTGTAAGAACCTCTGTTCCGGAGCCCTGACTCTCAGCCCTGGCTGCACGGGAGCATCATCTGGGGACCTTTCGAAGTTTTCAATGCCCAGGTACGTCCCAGGGCAGTTACATTAGACCTTGTGGATTGGGGCCCAGGCATTAGCATTTTTTTCTTTTTAATTTTTATTGTAGTTGCTTTACCATGTTGTATTAGTTTCTATTGTACAGCAAAGTGAATCAGCTATACAAATACATATATCCCCTCTTTTTTGGATTTCTTTCCCATTCAGGTCATCAAAGAGCATTGAATAGCGTTCCCTGTGCCACACCATAGGTTTTCATTAGTTATCTATTTTATACACAGTCAGGCATCACCATTTTAAAAAATATTTATTTATTTCACTGCATCAAGTCTTAGTTGAAGCACATGGGATCTTTGTTGCAGTGCTCAGACTTGCAGGCTTAGTTGTTTTGGGGGATGTAAGATCTTAGTTCCTGGAAAGGGATTGAACTAGTGTCTCTTGCATTGCAAGGTGGACTCTTAACCACTGGACCACCGGGGAAGTTCTGGTATTAGCACTTCTAAAGCTCTCCGGCTGAGGCTAAGGTGCAGCCAGCATGGAGAAGTGCTATCATCTGCATGGTCGCTGGCTTGCCACCTGGCCTTCTACCACACCTGCCTTGCTCAAAGGAGGTGCCCTGTGCTCCCTGAGGTCTGGGTTTCAGCCTCTTCCTTTGTCCTACCTCCCAAGTCCCTTCCTGGGGACTCTGTGTGGGGTTTCATGATATGGGAGGACCTTGGCTCAGACTTGTCAAACTAACCCATCTCTGGCAGTAGTGGGGCAGCGGGAGGAGGGGATGAATTCGTGGGGATGAGGAATGGAATGGAAAGCAACCGGAAGAGGAGGGAGGTGACCGCAGGAGGAGGACTTGGACGTGGAAGCACCAGCACAGTGGCCTCTCACTGGGGCTTGGGGGAGTCCACTTCTCTTCCCCACCCCTGCTCTAGGGTGACAAAGAACAGTTCCATGTGCCCCCAAGCCTTCCTCTGTATGGAGAGCACGTGCATGGCACTTACTGTGTGCCTGTAGTGAGTGCTTTACACGTATCTTCACAGTAACCATCTCGGGTAGGTATCATCACTATCCCCATTTTATAGGTGGTGAGACTGAGTCTTTACGAGGTGAGGTGATCCACACAGGATTACATAGGTAGTAAGCAGTACAGCTGGGATTCAACCCAGGAAGTCTAGTTTCAGAGCTGAGCTGCTGGCTGCTATGCTCTGTTACCTCTCTTCAGAATAGCCACAATGACGCTATTCTTCCCATTTCATAGATGAAGAAACTGAGGCCATAAAACTGGCTCAATGTCACGGAGCCAGGAAGTGGTAGAGGTAGGATTCAGGTCTCTCTGCCACTAAAGCCCTTGGATTAGCCAGTTTGCTCCACAGGCTGGGGTGGGTTCCCTCCCATCTTCCCTCCCATCTTCCCTCCCATCTTCCCTCCCATCTTCCCTCCCATCTTCCCTCCATCTGCCTACCCTCATATTCTGGTTTTGCACGTGTGTGGCTGACTCACAGGGGAGGGGCGAGCCCATCCTCTGGAGTGAGGAGGCAGATTTTATTTCAGTTCAGAGCATTCTTGGGTTGATGCTGGGAGAGCTGCCAAACCCAGCTGACAGATTTCCCCTGCCAGAGCTGCTGAGTGGGTGGGCAGCCCCCAGGAGCTCCAGGGGGCCTCATGACACCAAGTCCCCAGATGAGTTTCAGCACCTCAAGGGAAAGACAAGCATGCCTGTTTCATCTGCCTTCACTACAATCTCTTTCCCCGAGGGAGTGTACTGGTTCCAGTTGCCAAAATCCCTCTCTCACTTCTCTCTGCTCTGGTCCAGAGCTGAAAGGAACCCAAAAAAACCATTTCTTCCAGGTTTGCCTTAGGCAACTGACATAATCCTGGTGATTCCCATTTCACAGAGTCTGTCACTGAAGCTAGCTGTGCCTCCTAATTGGATTGTCCTCGTTACATCAGTGCTATAATTTCCCAAAGGGTATCACTTGGGACTTCCCTGGTGGTCCAGTGGCTAAGACTCTGCACTCGCAATGCAGAGGACTGGGGTTCAATTCCTGGTCAGGGAACTAGATCCCGCATGCCGCAACTAAGAGTTCACATTCCACAGCTAAAGATCCTGCATGCCACAGCGAAGATCTTGTGTGCCACAACTAAGACCCGGTACAGCTAAATAAGAGTCATTTGGCCCACTTGTCAACTTTCTGGATCACTAGTCCTCTGCTCTGAAAATCCTGAATCAGGAAGTTAGAGCTGGGACCCAGGTGATTCTCATTATCAAGAATGATGGGAAATTCTGGCAAAGAGGGACCCCTGTAGGGTACAAGGATTCTCCTTCGTTCCAGTTGCAAAATGCTGACTAGCTGCCTCAGCTATGCAAATTGTAATAATTGCACCCTGGAACTTGGATGCGCTTCCTGAGCTTTGCTAATCATGTAGCAACATTTTCCCTCCCAATCCCACTCAGGAAATCAGGAAGAAGCGGGAAGAATGGTGGGGTGGGATCTCTACCCTACCCCCCACCCCACCCCACCCTCACTAGTTCTGCTGTGTCTTGAGCGGGGAGGGGGATGTTTGCTGAGGACAGTCAGGGATTTTCCAGGAGGAAGCCGGGACTTAAGAGTGGTCTGTTGTCTGCCTTTGGCCACGTTTTCCCACTACCTCCATGATCTTGGTGACGTTGGGCAAGTGCCTCCCTATTTTTTTTAGTTATTTATTTATTTGGTTGCACTGGGTCATCTTTGCTGCTCACCGGCTTTCTCTAGTTGCTGCAAGTGGGGGCTACTCTTCGTTGAGGTAAGCAAGTTTCTCATTGCGGTGGTTTCTCTTGTTGTGGAGAACAGGTTCTAGGGGCAGAGGCTTCAGTAGTTGCAGCACTTGGCTCGGTAGTTGTGGCTTGAGGGCTATAGCGTGTGGACTCAGCTGTGGGACATGGGCTTATTTCCTCCACGGCATGTAGAATCTTCCCGGAGCAGGGGTCGAACCTGTGTTCCTTGCATTGGCAGGTGAATTCTTATCCATGGACCACCAGGGAAGTCCAAGTACTTGCCTTTCTGAAGGCTTTGCACAGAATTTGAGCAGGCAGCCCCCTTGCACATCCAGCGGAAGATTGAAGCTAGTGATCCCTGGCTCTCAATGCTTTGGTATAAAGTGTGTGAGTGTGGCTCCCACAGTCTTTGGTCTAGAAGATGCTCTGAAGGAGGGTGACCCTGTGAGCTGGAGACCAAGTGAGCTAAGGATGAGGTTGTGGCCCCTTGGTTTTGGGGGCCCCTGTGCAAACTTGCAGAAAGCTGGGCAGCACTCTATGCAACCTATGAATGCCCCTGCTGGACACACAGACACACACACCCAGGCCTGTTTACAATTACGCTGTCATCATGCCCTGCCCTTGGCCTAGCTCCTCTGGTCATCTTCACCCACACAGAGGTCCACAGCAGACACTTGTTCAAGAAACACGTGAGACCTCCCCGGTGGTACAGTGGATGGGAGTCAGCCTGCCAATGCAGGGAACTTGGGTTTGATCCCTGGTCCGGGAAGATCCCATATGCCTCAGAGCAGCTAAGCCCATGAGCCACAGTGACTGAAACCCATACTCTAGCGCCCATGCTCTGCAACAAGAGAAGCCGCTGCCGTGAGAAGCCCATGCACCACAACAGAGAATAGCCGCCGCTCGCCACACCTAGAGAAAGCCTGTGCAGCAACAAGGATCCAGCATAGTAAAACAAAAAAAAAAAGGTATATATACATATATATAAAGAAACATGTTCTTGGGGTGATGAACCTTGGGGCCATCCAATTACCTGGAGCCTCAGCTGTGAGGTGCTCACCACTTACAAGGACTTGGGGGGATGCAGCAGCCAAGGGCCAAACCCAGCCCCCAGGGGCGGTGCTTTCCCCAGGAGTCAGATGAGGAGCACACGAGTCTGGAGCAGACTTGGGAAGTTGACCACTTAGCAGAAGTTCCCATCCATCTCCTGGGGCCTTGGCCATCACCCGCGGCATCTGCCGTTTTTTTCAAAAATATTTATTTATTTGGCTGCCTGGGGTCTTAGTTGCGGCATGCAGGATCTTCCTTGCATCACTGGCATCTTTCATTGCAGCGCACAGATTCTCTAGCTGCATGGACTCTCCTGTTGCGGGACGTGGATTTGAGTAGTTGCGGTGCGAGGGCTTAAGCTGCTCCAAGGCCTGTGGGATCTTAGTTCCCCAACCTCGGATCAAACCTGTGTCCTCTGCACTACAAGGCAGATTCTTAAGCACTGAACCACCAGGGAAGTCCCAGGATGTGACTTCTTTCTTCCACACTTCCTTCAGCAGGCCAGGACAGATACCAACCCAGGACCCATTCTCCATAGCTCCATTCAGGCCTTTATGGAACCCTCCTCAGCCACGTGCCTCGAATCCACAGCTTCCATCCTGGCCATGACCCCAGCCCCTACCTCTGTGCTCTTCTCACAGCTCACATTCCCATGGCATCAGCTGACAGCCCCCCTGAGCTACTGAGGTCATAGGTAGTGGAGCTCCCCCAGGGGACTTCCTGCAGCCCCACCCTCACCTTACTCCACCCTCTTCCTGAAGATCTCCCCCCAGGCTTCTCCTCCTGCTCTTCCAGGCCCTCCAGACTCTTCCCTGGCCTTACCGTCCTCTTTCCTGACTTCTCTCCAAGTGGTTTGAGTCGGGGGTCCCTCCTAGGACTGAAACCCCTTCCGTGGATACCCCTGCTCCCCTGCTTCCACGCCCCACACTAGGAGTAGAGGGGAGGCAGATGGAGAGAGGTGTCTGCACAGCTTGGGGGGCAAGGTGTGGAGACAAGCAGGTAGGGGGGGCCCCAGGATGTACAGATGGACAAGGCCTCCAGCCTTCCCCTTTCCTGAATGGCCACGGGCGGAATGAGGTCGCCGCCCCAGGCCTCGCACAAGATGCTGAGAGTGTGAATGAGAACAGCTTGCGAGGGGCTCTGATGGGCAGGCCTGGTGAGGAGACCTTTTGTAACCTTCCGGACCTGGCATTGAGCCAGTGGACAGGTCATGTGACCCAAGTTGCTCCGCACCTTTGGCTGTCCTGGCTCACGTCCCAAATACCCTTCACTCTGCAAGGAGTCTTCAGTCCGGGGGAGTGATATGGATTTGCCTGGTGAGGGGGTGCCGGTTCTGGGATGGATGGTATATGGGAAACCTATGCAAGTGTATTCCCCTCAGAGTGTCTGCAGTTTCTCAAAGGGGTCTGCGACCCATGAAAGAACCCATCCTGGTACCAGGCTATCCAGACTGGGCACCCACATATGTTTTGTTGTTGTTTAGTTGCTCAGTCGTGTCTGACTCTTTGCAATCCCACAAACTATAGCCCACCAGGCTCCTCTGTCCGTGGGATTCTCCGGGCAAGAATGCTGGAGTGGGTTGCCATTTCCTCCTCCAGGGGGTCTTCCGAGACCAGGGATCAAGCCCACATCTCCTGCCTTGGCAGGCGGATTCTTTACTGCTGAGCCACCGGGGAAGCCCCATGTATATTTACTCTTAGCCAGTCTGCTTTCCAGGTTGAAGGGCTGTCAGGATTCATCTTCAAGAAGGGCTCACCTGTTCACTCTGAGATCCTAACACCTGTTTCAGGAGATCTGAGATCAGACCTGCTGGGGGCGTGAGTACATCCTTCATCCTTCTCACCCTCTTGGGTAGACAAGCTTCCCTGATCCTCAAAGTGGACCAGCCTCATGTTCCAGCCACACCCCAGACTTCAGGAAATGCTCCCGGCAACAGGGAAGTCATCTGCCCCATGCAGGCATCCTGTATCCCAGCAGCCCCTTCCTGAAGACTTTTTCAGAGATTTGATTTAAACACTTGGGTCCTGCCTTGTGTAGGAGTGTTTGCATATTTCCTGGACCTGAACTCAGCTTGAAGTGTAAACAGGATTGTCCATTGGCTCATGGCCTTGATCATGGCAGAAATGATTTTTGTCTTGTTCTTATCTAAATTCTTCCTTGATTCTGCTTTAATGTGAGGTCTGAAAGTTGACCACAGCACTCTTAGGAAAGCCAAGTGCACCAAAGATTTTCTCAAGGATTGCCCTGTCCCGGTAGACCTTTGCCTTATTATTATTATTTTTTTTTACATGTAGCACATTTCTGAAAGCATCTATGAATATCAAATGTATCCAAATTGAATGATGCCCTTATTTTATACAAGAGACAGTGTGGCCTGGTGGTTAAGAATGTAGATGGCCACCCTGGTCTCATGGGCATAAATTGACCTCTTCTTGGTATACGGCTAAAAGCTCTCTGGGTCTCAGTTTTCTGAGACATGAAAATGAGAATGATTTATAGTAACTACCTTGTAGGTTTCTTGGGCAAATTAAGTGACTGAATACATTTAAAGCCCCAGAACAAAATCTTATTGCACTGTATGTGTTAATGATTGTTGTTGTATGTTTTAAGGTGGTTCTTTACTTCAGGAAGCTGAAAATAATGATTGACTCCCTAAATAATATATCTTGCCTCTTAGACACAATTCATGACAATTTATTTTTGGATTCCCCCCCCGCCCCCACACCTTTCTGGGGCTGTGGCAAGCAGCTTGCAGGATCTTATTTCCCTAACCAGGGATCGAACCTAGGCCGCAGCAGTGAACATGTGGAGCTCTAATTTCTGCATGACCAGGGGATTCCCCAGACTTTGTTTCCTTTCCCATATGTGTGAGTTCAGTTAATGGGCTCTGGACCAATGAACCCTCAGTGAAGCCAGAGATTTGCTGCTTTCAGCATCCTGATGATTTTCATTTTAGTTTCAACTGTATGAAGTTTGTGAAAACTTCTGTTTTTTAACTAATAATACTTACACTTCTGATTTCCTGGTTTTGCTTCCCTTTGGCTTCCCTGATATCTCAGTTGGTAAAGAATCCACCTGCAATGCGGGAGACCTGAGTTTGATACCTGGGTTGGGAAGATCCCCTGGAGAAGGGAAAGGTTACCCACCCTAGTATTCTGGCCTAGAGAATTCCATGGACTGTATAGTCCATGGGGTCTCAAAGAGTTGGACATGACTGAACGACTTTCATTTGCACTTTCTGCATCAATAAATGCAACCAATTGGTGCATCAAACAACTGCACCAATGTGTCATATGGTGCAGGTCAAATGGAACGGTGATGCTTTAAGAATGAGACTGTTGGCTGGTGGTCTGTATCACCTTATGGCAGCTCAACATGTTTGCCAATATATGTGCAAAGTCTAAGTCTGGAATATCAACTTAGGAAGGAATATCAATTTAGGAATGCCAACATCCAGTGTATGGTGGCGGAATGGGTCGAGAGCCAAAGGCCATTGAGGTTGGCACATATTTTTGGATTCAGGTCATGATCTGCTTGTTGGAAGGACAGTTCAGTTTGTTACCATGAAGTTGGAGAGAGGCATGCTTCACATTAATAGCAGACCCATTCCAAGAGAGCTAGCTATAAAGAAGCCATTCATAACGTGAGTCATATTTTCCTTAAATTCACTTTTAAAATTAAGATGGCCTTCACAGGAAAATGGATGGTTTTGAAAAGTTTTGGTGATGGGGCCAGGACTGTGTCATGCTGCGTTTGGGGAGAGAGAGATTTGAGAGTGCTTTTAATAATTGCTGTTCCTTCCTGTAGCAGAAGCTTCAAAGGTGATTCTTAAATGGAATTGCGGTGAATTCTGCTGTGTACCCTGCTTAAGAAGTTTCAGGGAGCAGCAGGTTCTCAAGGCTGCCTCCTCAATATTGCCTGAATCCCTCCCTTCTTTTGTTCCTTAGGAGAGAGTCTTGCATTAGAGCTGATAACTCTCACGAACATCCCCAATTTTTTTAATCCCACATTTCTTTGACTCCTTCTGGGTTTTTAAAAATTTTTTTTAAAAATGTGGATGATTTTTAAAGCCTTTCTTTAATTTGCTACAGTATTGCTTCTGTTTTATGTTTTGGCATTTTGGCCGGGAGGCCGGTGGGATTTTAGCTCTCCAACCAGGGAGTGAGCCCTACCCTCTAACCTGAAAAGTGAAGTCATGTATGGATGTGAGAGCTGGACTGTGAAGAAGGCTGAGCGCCGAAGAATTGATGCTTTTGAACTGTGATGTTGGAGAAGACTCTTGAGAGTCCCTTGGACTGCAAGGAGATCCAACCAGTCCATTCTGAAGGAGATCAGCCCTGGGATTTCTTTGGAAGGAATGATGTTAAAGCTGAAACTCCAGTACTTTGGCCACCTCATGCGAAGAGTTGACTCATTGGAAAAGACTCTGATGCCGGGAGGGATTGGGGGCAGGAGGAGAAGGGGACAACCGAGGATGAGATGGCTGGATGGCATCACTGACTTGATGGATGTGAGTCAGAGTGAACTCCAGGAGTTGGTGATGGACAGGGAGGCCTGGCGTGCTGCGATTCATGGGGTCACAAAGAGTCGGACACGACTGAGCAACTGAACTGAACTGAACTGAACCACTGAATGGCTAGGGAAGTCCCTCTTTGATTCCTTTTGTGATTGTGGTTAGTTAGATAGAATTGGAGTTCTTCATTCTCCTTATAGTTAGTGTTTATGTAATCTTGGTATTCTCCTTAATTCGCGGGTTAGATTCTAGCGGTTGGAGAGGACACATGTTACTCTGACCAGCATGTCCGACAGTGAAACATCAAGAGAGGCCTGACGCTGATGGAGACTTTCACCTGTTGATGGGGTGGCTCTGTATATAGAAGCAACCATGGCCCACAGACAGGGAGTTTTGGGTTGGTCAAAACATGCATTCAGGTTTCCATACGATCATATAAACACCTGAACAAGTGTTTGGGCCAACATAATACCATCACCAGACAGCACTTCATGGGCACAAATCTCTAATTCCCTCCTTACTCTCTCGTGGTCATGGCCCCTACTTATTAATTCTGGGATGGGAGTTGTTTTGGTCACAGGAACTTGCTAAATTGATAGGGGGATGGCAACTGCTATGTCAAGTGGTGTTTGGATCCTGTGAACATTTGTGAATGTTCTTTCTCTGTCCATCCCCTGCATCTGTCTTGCCAGTGGGCATGTGAGGTCAGTCATACCATCTCAGCTTCTACAGGTCAGCCTGGCTACCACTGTCCTTATAAGATTCTGAGGATTCCAAGGAGGTCCCAGAGACCAAGCAGAGTCTAGTCATGTGGCCAGACTTGGATTTCACTATTGACTCAGGGCTTCCCTGGTGACTCAGACAGTAAAGAATCTGCCTGCAATGCAGGACACCTGGGTTTGATCCCTGGGTCGGGAAGGTCCCCTGGAGAAGAGAATGGCTACCCATTCCAGTATTCTTGCCTGGAGAATGCCATGGAAAGAGGAGCCTGGCGGGCTAGTTCATGAGGTCTCAGAGTTAGACATGACTGAGCAGCTAACACTTTCACTTTGTTATGCTTCTCCAGACGATAAAGGTTTCTCTACCTCGGAATAGCTCAGCTGTGTCCTTGTCAATCTCATCAGCCCCAAGGGCTCATCCAGTGCGTAGATTAGGTGGTTCCAGGAGCTCCTGCATACCTCCTCTCTCCCAGACCCCTGAACAGTTGCCATGGATGACAGAGCCAGACGCCATGTCACCTTCTCTCCACCAATGGAAAGGCACCTGCCCTCAAGAGCTCTAGAAAACAAACTCTTGCCCAGCTTTATCTATCCTGGAAACTCACATTTTCGTGAAGCTAATTTACTCCTAAGGAGGTGTGAAAAAATTTTCAGGTCCACCCAGAAATCTATTAGAAGGGGTTTTGGCATTTACAACATTTTATTTTTTTCCCTATTATGAGAGTAATACATACTCATTGAGAAGAATTAAGAAAATTCAGAAAGGTATTCATGGAAATAAATAAAATGCCCTAGAATCTTCTCTCTCAGCAATAATCATTATTAGCGTTTAACATGCCATCTTTTTTTCCCCCTCTGTTCACAACTATTTATAAGATTAGGTAGTGTGTTATATATAATCTTGCATCTCGCATTTTTCATTTTATACAACCGGAGCTTTTCCCCCATGTCATTATCTAGTCTTCAAAAATGGCATTTTAATGACTACATGGCATTTCACTGTCTAGTTGTACAGAATTTATGTAGCCAGTTCTCTATTTGCAGGCATCGAGGCGGTTTCCTAGTTTTCATGATTATAAATGATGCTGCGATGAATATCCTTGTCCAGGAAATCTTTATCTGGGTTTCTGACAATGTCCCTAGAAGAAATCCACAGCCGGGAAATTACGGAGTCTCAGCTCTGCTGTTTGCTACCTCTCGCCTTACAGATGCTCTGGAGAAGTGAGTGGCTCCCTGAACTGGTGGCCTTTATTGTCGCCTCTCAGACCAGGATGGGAAAATGAGGATCTTTTATTAACGCTGGGGAGAAATGCAAAGAGGTCCCCCCAGGAGCCTCCCTAGGCTACTTACCTGAACCCACTCCATGCAAAGCAGAGCTTCCCCCTGTAGGAATCATTTCATAATTAACTTAGAGACTAAAGCATATTTAATTAACTATGGAAACCCTCCCAGCCATCTGCCTCTGTTTTTATTTTGAGGAAGATGGCAGACCTTTCTTTTTCTTAGCTCTCTCTTTTTGGGGATGAAGCTCATTTCCAGCATCTCGGATCTTGTATGGAATAGGGCTCCAACTCTGCTGTGGTGCACCAGAGAGGTAGAACAAGGGGCTTAGCTTGAGGTGGCAGACAGGGTCAGAGGTCATACCAGTCCCTGCCTGGGGGCAAGCTAGGCCAGGCAAAATACAGAAGGTGTTCGTGCAAAGAAGTAAAATCTGCCTGTACTTGCCCTGGCTGAGCACTGGCCATTTGACAGGCTCAGCCCCTAACCTGCAGTCTTTTTCTTTCTCTTTTTTAAATATTTATTTATTTGGCCATGACAGGTCTTAGTTGCGCCAGGAAGGATTTTTGTGGGATCTTTCCTTGTGGTTCGTGGGCTTAGTTGCCTTGAGACGTGGGAATCTTAGTTCCGCAACCAGGGATTGAACCCACATCCCCTGCATTGCGGGGAGGTTTCTTAATCATTGGCCTGCCACAGAAATCCCTTGGCCGCTGTTTTAACATCACAAGCCTGAGGAGCATCCGTGCAGGAAGAAAACTTAGAGGAAAAGGCCCACACTCCCATTTCTCAGGTGGGGAAACTGAGGCCAAGAGAGCCTCAGTGTGAGCCTGAGAACATAGGCTGAGGACCTACCGCTTCTTTCCTTTGTTGTGCCCTCGAGGAAGAGGGTATGGCTTTGATCTCAGCTGTATTCCAAGTCCAGAGGATTTAAATGGAATCCTAAGGGTTGTAATGGCCCACAATGTTGGAACAGTTTAAAGTGTGCAAATTGTGTTCCCAGATCACATATCACTGGACACTCCCCCAGCCCCAGTCTCCTCTCAAGGGAGACTCAAGAGGTCACGTGACTCCCCCAGTAGCCCGCTGGTGAGTGAGTCAGGAGGCTGAGATGGAAACACTTGAGTGCTTTGATCTGAATTGCTAATATATCAAAATGACTTTCATTTCCATGGCATTCCTCAGAAGTCCCAGACTGGGAGCTCAGGGAAGAAGGGTCCAATGGAATGTTAGTCCAGTTATTTCTCCTGACATCGCCTTCTCCAGGAAACTTTCCTGGACTCACCCCTCTTCCCCCACTCAGCTCAGTTGGGAGGAAGGAATGGCTCTCTGCCCCTTTATTGCCCCACACATACCTCAGTATTATAGCCTAAAGCTCTGAACTTCCTATTGTCCCCAGCTCCAGCAAAGGGCATGGCTTACACTAATAGGTCAATACAGGGAATTGAATTCAGTGAGACTGAAAGTGGACACAGGTGTGTTTGCTTCAGTGGTTTCCCCTCCTGCTGCCCCTTCGCTCTGGCAGGTGTTCATCTGCGATCCCTCTTGGGGGGGGAGGTGATGTCCTGTGTGCCTTGGGATGGTCCCCGAGGGCTGCCATATGGACCCACTCGTGCTGCCAGGCTGGCCGTGTGCCCTAGATCCTAGAGCTGCCAGCAAAGATGGAACTAGTCCACAGACCCCAGTCAAGTAGCATTGTCTTTAATAGATGTTGAAACAGGCCTGGCATGGGTCTGGGGACATTGACCACCACCAAATAGCCTTGTGTTTTGGGGTGAATCATTTCCGTCCTCTGAGATTCATTTTCTCCTTTATCGGGCAAAGCAATTAAACTAGACCCTTTGATCTCCGACATTCCGTGTCCTCTGACTCTATTTATCATGACCCCTGGGAGAGGGTCCAGGAGTGGCAGGATGAGGGCCAGGGCAAAAAGACTGAGAGTCACCTCCAGCAAGAGGTCGGAGCGCCGAACCTGATAATCAAGCAAAAAATGCATTCCGTATATGCCTTCCGTGTATCAAAGGTCTGAGCCAAGCAGGAAAGTACAGAGCTTCAAAGAGTTTCTGGATCTATTTCAATGTTCCTGCCAGGCTGAAAATCTCTCTCCTTTAAAGATGTAAAAGATTTGCTCTCCGAGACTGTCTTCAATCATATTCTGTCCCTTTCCAGCCACTGCAGACAACACTGAAGGAGAAGAAATCCGTGGTGATGAATTAGGAATCCGTAGATATTCCTCTTGAGCTGCTTCTTAAACTCAAAGCAGGTTTTGGCTCTGATAAAATCAAATCAACCAAGAAAACCTTTGATGGCAGAGCACCGGGGCATCCCCAACCCAGAACCTCGCTGCTGTCTCCCCAGCACCACCCACCTCCACGCCCCTACACTGCCTGGGCCAGCCCGTCTCTGAACTACAGTAAAAGGACAGTGGAAAGCTTATTTTTTTTTCCTTTCAAGGGAGTGACCTACAGAACTGAAAAATAAATCAATCAGAGGGAGATGAAAGTAAAATGCAGCTTCATCCAGGGAGCTTTAGGGGGAGAGAAATAGAAAGCATTTCCATCAGTTTGCTTTTAAAAATCAAGACTGGGGAGCATGTAACTCTAGCTGGTAAATATGATCAATAATAAGAATACACTTTAGTTATCAACTGTGGCCAGTTACTGAGAGAGGCTGAAGGCAGAGGAGGAGAAAGAGGCTCAAGGCATGGGGAGAGAAACAGGGTCAGAAACGGGACTAGAAATCAGGAAAATATTGAAACAGAGAGAGACAGAGAGAGTGCGAGCAACAGATTCACATTCAAAAGAAACACAAAAATTCAGACAAAAGAAAGAAAAGCACACACACACACACAGAGTGTGAAAAGAGACAGAGATGGACAGAAGGAGGAAGAGAGAGATCTACAGAGAGGTATGAGAGGAGACAGCAAAGATTGAGTTTATTCGGGAAAACCATCTACTTAAAATTAACAGGGTCATCTAGACTCGTTATTATTATTTTGCTTATTATCTCTGAAGAGACAAACATGACCAGAACAGCTTCTTTTTCTTTTTTCAGAAATCCTTTGTAATGCATTTTCATTCTTACCTAACTTTGAAAAGCACGAAGTTTTTTTGAAGCCCATCACATGCCTTAGCAGGAAACCCCTCGTTCATTGTTCTGGGAAGGAAGACAGCAGCCTCAGGTGGTAGCCTTTTATTTTTTGTTCGTTTTAATTTATTTTATTTTGGGGGCAGTGTTGGGTCTTCATTGCTCCACAAAGTTTTCTCTAATTGTGGCAAGTGGAGGCTGCACTTTAGTTGTGGTGGGCCGGCTTCTCATTGAGGTGGCTTCTCTTATTGTAGAGCACGGGTGCCGGGCACTCCAGCTTCAGTACTTGCAAGTCAGTAGAAGTGACTTAGAAGCAGCAGCAGCAGCAGCAGTCATGGGCTCAGTAGTCGTGGCTCCTGGGCTTAGTTGCTCCACGGCATGCAGAATCTTCCCAGATCAGGGATTGAACCCGTGTCTCTTGCATTGGCAGGAAGATTCTTTACCACTGAGCCACCAGGGAAGCTTAGGTGGAAGTCTTCCACCTAAGATGATGCCACAGCTGCAGACATAGGGGGTCTCACCTCTCAATGCGACTAAATGGTCTGCGCCTAAATGGTCCCTCTCAGCTCGACACTGTATGCCCCTAGAAGTAAACCTCGCTTGCCCAGAAATCCCTAATTTAGAATAAGGTATGATTCTGCTTGTGCCACTCTGGTCCATGTTGGCTGATCAAATGAGTGATAGAATAAGACAGAAGCAGATGTGCTTGGGGAGTGATGAGTGCCAGCCACTCTGGCCACATCGTACTCAGCAACAGCTTCCCAAACCTGCCAGCCACCCTCACTCCTTGCTGCCAGGAACACCCTCTCCTTCTCTGCCTTTGCCTGGTAAAGTCTTCTCATCCATCGATCATCAAGCAATTCATACATACTGAGCATTTCCTCTGGGAATCTGTCTCCAACCACCGTCTGCTTCCTGGGAGTTAATTGTCCCTTCCTCTGGGTTCTCGTCATTATTATCAGTCGTTGCTACGCTGCAGTCTTGGCATATACCCTTCAAACAGACTTAACCTTGGAACTGTTATTTGGGGTTGGGGGTTGCTTTGTTGCAGGGCTGTCCTGTGCACTGTAGGATGTTTAATATTGTCCCTTGCCTCTACCCGCTAGATGTCAGTATCCCCACCACCCCCGTTGTGACAACTGAAAATGTCTCCAATCACTGTTAAATGTCCCCAGGGAGCAAAATTGAACCCAAAAATGCTGTAACAGAATGAGCTGTTTGGGTGTGTCAGCCCTCAGAGAGCATACATCCTCTGGATCCTCAGTGCTAGAGTGGTGCCTGGTATGGAAAAGGCACCTGGATCCGGTGGAGGGAGAATGCAGACCCTTGGACTGGGACCGTGGGCAGTCAGACGTTGAACTGGTCAGCTATGCACATGGTCACACTGATCATGCCGTGGGAGCACGTTGGCACGTGAGGTCTGCAACCAAATCCACAGATCGCTACTAAATGCTAGCCTACTGTGAGCTGTGGGGGACACGCCCGTGGAAAAGAACAGCTTCCACATTTAAGGCACGTGAAATGATCTGGTTCACCAGAAAAGGCCTTGCAGCCACAGGATGCTGAGGTAGGAACATCAGGTAGCTTAGAATGAGGTTGTGAAACAAAGCGGGTTCCTCTATAAGGGGTTAGGGGCTTCAGGATGGGAAAATCAGCGTGGCCTCCTACTCCGGGGGAGGGCTAAGGACACAGTGTAGAACTTGACCCGGGCCTTTCAAGGCGGGTAGGACTTGGATGAGGACAGTGGAGTTGGGTTAAGTGTGGCATGGCCTCATTAGGGAGACTCCACGTCCTGGGGGATACCTAGCTGGCCTCAAAGTTGGTTCTTGATTCAGGGAGGCCAAGTGTCTCTGAGTGTGTCCTGAACAGCTTTCATCAGGGATACTGGTCACAAATGCAGATTCCTGGGCTGTCCAAAGTCAGTGAATCAATTTCAAACGGGTGGGCCCAAGACTATACATTCATATCACCCCTCTTCCTCCAAGATGATTCTGATGCTTGGTAACATTTGAAACCTAATTCCTGGAGGAGAGAGCCATGGAACAGGCTTAGTAATAACCTTAGTCTTGCACTGTGGGCAACCTGTAGGGTTTAACACAGTGTAACAGAGTGATTGAAGAGCCACACTGCTAGGTTCAAATCCAGGTTCTGTCATTTTTACCACAAGGTTAAGCAGTTTACTTGAAATTTCTGTGCCTCAATCTTTTCATCTATAAAATGGAACTGACAATTTTCCTGCCTCATAAGGGCTTTGTGATCTTTGTGATAATTACATATATGTTTATATGCTTGGCATTCTTTGGCATTGCCTTTCTTTGGGATTGGAATGAAAACTGACCTTTTCCAGTCCTGTGGCCACAGTTTTCCAAATTTGCTGGCATATTGAGTGCAGCACTTTCACAGCATCATCTTTCAGGATTTGAAATTGCTTAACTGGAATTCCATCACCTCCACTAGCTTTGTTTGTAGTGATGCTTTCTAATTCCCACTTGACTTCACATTCCAGGATGTCTGGCTCTAGGTGAGTGATCACACCATCATGATAATCTTGGTCATGAAGATCTTTTTTGTACAGTTCTTCCGTGTATTCTTGCCACCTCTTCTTAATATCGTCTGCTTCTGTTAGGTCCAGACCATTTCTGTCCTTTATTGAGCCCGTCTTTGCATGAAATGTTCCCTTGGTATCTCTAATTTTCTTGAAGAGATCTCTAGTCTTTCCCATTCTGTTCTGTTCTTCTATTTCTTTGCATTGATCGCTGAGGAAGGCTTTCTTATCTCTTCTTGCTATTCTTGGGAACTCTGCATTCAGATGCTTATATCTTTCCTTTTCTCCTTTGCTTTTCGCCTCTCTTCTTTTCACAGCTATTTGTAAGGCCTCCCCAGACAGCCATTTTGCTTTTTTTGCATTTCTTTTCCATGGGGATGGTCTTGATCCCTGTCTCCTGTACAATGTCACCAACCTCCGTCCATAGTTCATCAGGCACTCTGTCCATCAGATCTAGTCCCTTAAATCTATTTCTCACTTCCACTGTATAATCATAAGGGATTTGATTTAGGTCATACCTGAATGGTCTAGCGGTTTTCCCTGCTTTCTTCAATTTAAGTCTGAAGTTGGCAATAAGGATCTCATGATCTGAGTCACAGTCAGCTCCTGGTCTTGTTTTTGCTGACTCTGTAGAGCTTCTCCATCTTTGGCTGCAAAGAATATAATCAATCTGACTTTGGTGTTGACCATCTGGTGATGTCCATGTGTAGAGTCTTCTCTTGTGTTGTTGGAAGAGACTGTTTGCTATGACCAGTGCATTCTCTTGGCAAAACTCTATTAGTCTTTGCCCTGCTTCATTCTGTGTTCCAAGGCCAAATTTGCCTGTTACTCCAGGTGTTTCTTGACTTCCTACTTTTGCATTCCAGTCCCCTATAATGAAAAGGACATCCTTTTTGGGTGTTAGTTCTAAAAGGTTTTGTAGGTCTTCATAGAACCATTCAACTTCAGTTTCTTCAGCATTACTGGTTGGGGCATAGACTTGGATTACTGTGATATTGAATGGTTTGCCTTGGAAACGAAGAGCGATCATTCTGTCATTTTTGAGATTGCATCCAAGTACTGCATTTCGGACTCTTGTTGACCATGATGTCTACTCCACTTCTTCTGAGGGATTCCTGCCCACAGTAGTAGATATAATGGTCATCTGAGTTAAATTCACCCATTCCAGTCCATTTTAGTTCGCCGATTCCTAGAATGTTGACATTCACTCTCACCATCTCTTGTTTGGCCACTTCCAATTTGCCTTGATTCATGGACCTGACATTCCAGGTTCCTATGCAATATTGCTCTTTATAGCATCAGACCTTGCTTCTATCACCAGTTACATCCACAACTCCATCCCCTCATTCTTTCTGGAGTTATTTCTCCACTCATCTCCAGTAGCATATTGGATGCCTACTGACCTGGGGGGTTCCTCTTTCAGTATCCTATCATTTTGCCTTTTCATACTGTTCATGGGGTTCTCAAGGCAAGAATACTGAAGTGGTTTGCCATTCCCTTCTCCAGTGGACCACATTCTGTCAGACCTCTCCACCATGACCTGCCAGTCTTAGGTGGCTCCACATGGCATGGGTTAGTTTCATTGAGTTAGACAAGGCTGTGGTCCGTGTGATTAGATTGACTAGTTTTCTGTGATTACGGTTTCAGTGTGTCTGCCCTCTGATGCCCTATTGCAACACCTACCATCTTACTTGGGTTTCTCTTACCTTGGACGTGGGGTATCTCTTCATGGCTGCTCCAGCAAAGCGCAGCTGCTGCTCCTTACCTTGGAAGAGGTCGCCCCTCCTGACCTTGAACGTGGAGTAGCTCCTCTTGGCCCTCCTGCGTCCACGCAGCCACCACTCCTTGGACATGGGGTTGCTCATCTCAGCCACTGCCCCTGAGCTTGGGTGGTTTTAGAAAAGGCAGAGGAACCAGAGATCAAATTGCCAACATCCTCTGGATCATCAAAAAGCAAGAGAGTTCCAGAAAAAACGTCTCTTTCTGCTTTATTGACTATGCCAAAGCCTTTGTGAGGATCACAATAAACTGTGGAAAATTCTGAAAGAGATGGGAATACCAGACCACCTGACCTGCCTCTTGAGAGACCTATATGCAGGTCAGGAAGCAACAGTTAGAACTGGACATAGAACAACAGACTGGTTCCAAATAGGAAAAGGAGTACGTCAAGGCTGTATATTGTCACCCTGCTTATTTAACTTTTATGCAGAGTACATCATGAGAAACGCTGGACTGGAAGAAACACAAACTGGAATCAAGATTGCCAGGAGAAATATCAATAACCTCAGATATGCAGATGACACCACCCTTATGGCAGAAAGTGAAGAGGAGCTAAAAAGCCTCTTGATGAAAGTGAAAGAGGAGAGTGAAAAAGTTGGCTTAAAGCTCAACATTCAGAAAATGAAGATCATGGCATCTGGTCCCATCACTTCATAGGAAATAGATGGGGAAACAGTGTCAGACTTTATTTTTTTGGGCTCCAAAATCACTGCAGATGGTGACTGCAGCCATGAAATTAAAAGACGCTTACTCCTTGGAAGAAAAGTTATGACCAACCTAGATAGCATATTGAAAAGCAGAGACGTTACCTTGCCAACAAAGGTCCGTCTAGTTAAGGCTATGGTTTTTCCTGTGGTCATGTATGGATGTGAGAGTTGGACTCTGAAGACAGCTGAGTGCCGAAGAATTGATGCTTTTGAACTGTGGTGTTGGAGAAGACTCTTGAGAGTCCCTTGGACTGCAAAGAGATCCAACCTGTCCATTCTAAAGGAGATCAGCCCTGGGCGTTCTTTGGAAGGAATGATGCTAAAGCTGAAACTCCAATACTTTGGCCACCTTATGCGAAGAGTTGACTCATTGGAAAAGACTCTGATGCTGGGAGCGATTGGGGGCAGGAGGAGAAGGGGACGACAGAGGATGAGATGGCTGGATAGCATCACCGACTTGATAGACGTGAGTCTGAGTGAACTCCAGGAGTTGGTGATGGAGGGAGACCTGGTGTGCTGCAATTTATGCGGTCTGAACTGAACTTATATGCTTGGCATGGTACCTGGCGGTTAGTAAATGCTGACATGATAGCTATTAGTCATCATCATTTAAAAAAATTTTATTTATTTGGCTGTACTGGGTCTTAATTGCCACATGTGGGATCAACCAGGGATCAAACCTGAGCCCCTGCATTAGAATAGCAGTCTTAGCCACTGGACCACCAGGGAAGTCCCCTGTCATTTTATTTTAGCATTTGGTGCTTCCTAAAGGTTTTCCTGGTGGCTCAGATGGTAGAGAATCTACCTGCAATATGGGAGACCTGGCTTTGATCCCTGGATTGGGAAGATCCCCTGGAGGAGGATACCTGGAGGCATGGCAACCCACTCCAGTATTCTTGCCTGGAAAATTCCCATGGACAGAGGAGCCTGGTGGGATACAGTCCATGGGGTTGCAAAGAGTCAGATTCGACTGAGCGATGAAGCACAGCATAGCACAAAGGTTTGGAAGAGCTGAAGTGACTTTTCTTTAGAGTATCGTCTGTTGGGAATTCCCTGGTGGTCCAGTGGTCAGGACTCTGCGCTCTCATTGCCAAGGTTCAATCCCTGATTGTGGAACTAAGATCCCACAAGCCTCCCAGTGCAGCCAAGCACAACAACAAAAGCATGGTCTCTCACCCGCAGCGCTCCTCTTCTCCCCTAGCTTGCTTCCAGTTACCCCCAAACCTGAAGTTACATGGGCCCCTTCCTCCTCCAGCAGGAATCTGAGCCCCAAGGGCCTCTGCTGTGAGACAGGCAGCACAGGGTCGCCAGAGAATATCCTGGAGGGGTCAGGTCCCTCCCAGTTGGAGACCCGAGTGGAGACCCTTCTTGCCTCCCCGGCTCTGGGGTGGATAGACATATTGTCACTGCCAGATGGCATGTAACTCCCCAGCCACTCTCTCCCTGAGGGGTCCCAAGTCAGCGCAGGAAAGAAAGGAGGGCAGAAAACGGCTCCATCTGTAAAGATGAGCCATGGCCCAGCCTTCCTGTTTGTGCTAACATGACAGTGTGTCCAAAACCCCACACAACCTCTTTCTCTGAGCCTCACAGTGACCCTGCGAGGTGGGCGGGGCAGTCTTGCCCACCCCATGTAAAAAAAATAAGGTCTTTATTGAACTCAAACTCACATACCATGTGATTCACCCTTTTGAAATGCACGCTCCAATGGTTTACAGTATATTCCCAGACTTGTGCAGCCGTCACTACAACATAATTTTAGAACATTTCATCACCCCTCGCAAAAAAGAACATTTTCATCACTCCTACTTTACGCGCCTTCTTCCGCCAGCCCCTGGCAACCACTGATCTACTCTCTGTCTCTATGGATTTGTCTATTCTGGACATTTCATATAAATAGACTCAAGCAGTATGTGATCTTTTTGTCTGGCTTCTTTCACTTAGCATGATGTTTTCAAGGCTCATCCGTGCTGTAGCGTTAGTGCCCCATTCCTTTTTATGGCTGAATAATATTCCATTATTTGGGCATGCCGCATTTTGTTTATTCATCAGTTGATGGACATTTGAATTGTTTCCGTTTTTTTGGCTGTTACAAATCACGCTGTTAATGAACATTTGTGTACAAGTTCAAAAAATTATTGTTATTGTGTTAAAAGTCACATAATATAAAGCATATTATTTTAACCGTATTTAACTGCACAGTTCAGTGGCATTAAGTACATTCACGTTGTTGTGAAACTCTCACCATCATCCATCTCCTGAATTTTTTACCTTCCTAAACTGAAACTCTGTTCCCATTAAACACTACCTCCCCATTCCACACCGCACCCCACCCCCAGCCCCTGGCATCTACCAACTGTGTGCAGGTTTTTGTATGGGCATATGTTTTCATTTCTTTGGGTATAGCCCTAGGAATATAATTGCTGGGTCATATGGTAACTCAGTGATAAAGAATCTGCCTGCCAGTGTAACAGACACAAGAGACTCAGGTTCCATCTCTGGGTCGGGAAGATCCCCTGGAGGAGGAAATGGTAACCCACTCCAGTATTCTTGCTGGAAAAATCCCAGCAAGAATAGAGGAGCCTGATGGTCTACAGTCCATGGGGTGAGTGTAATCATCAAATCCATGCCTTCCATTTAGTAAGCACTTCAGGGCTAGGTACTGTGCTGAGTACTTTGTATATCCTACAAGGTAAATGTTAACATTGTTATTTTATAGATGTGGAAACCAAGGCTCAGAGGGGTTAAGTGCTTTAGCTAAAGACACACAGCTGGTAAAAATCAGTCTGACTTCAAATTCCATTCTCTTAGACTTTCCTGGCAGATTAAGATTCTGCATTTCTAATGCAGGGGTTGCAGGTTTGATCCCTAAGAACTAAGATCCCACATGCTGTGTGGCAAGGCAACCCCCACCCCAAACACCCATTTTATTAACAACTGAAATGTCTACAGATTGGATAATTAAGGGATCTGATAGGGGACATGCTGTCAGGGGTACTGAAGATGGGAACCTGGCTCGGCCCCCTCTCTAGAAGGCTGATATTTGGGGAAATAGATATGCCCTGGAGCTGACGGTTCTTCCTGTGATGATTTCAGCCTCTTTGGGCTTTCACACTTTAGTTTATAGTCTCAGCCACGGATGTTTGCTTACTTATTTATTCTTTTCACAGGAAAAAGAGCCAATGAATTTTTAATAAACGAAGCTCAAGTGTTTGACTAGTGAATCAGAAAGGTCTCCACGTGTTAGGGTGGTGGTGGCTATGGGAATAAAGCACCCTCGTCTGCCTCAATGGAGGTGGTGCTGTGGGGAGTGAGGGCCGGGGGTACCATTCCCGACTGATCCAAGGGTCGGAAGATCCATCTTGCAGTCTCTCTGCGGCAGGATCTCCAGACTCTCTGGGCATCGTGTGTCTCAGGGGACGGCAGCTGGTGGAAGGTGCTGCTAGCGGGTAAAAGAAACAGCTCCATAGGATGGACTAGCCCAGGGGCTGAAAGCTTTTCCTGTAATGGACCAGATAATTTGAAGCTTTGCAGGATACTTCTGGTCTCTGTCACATGTTTCTGTCCTCTTCCTTCCCCTTCCCCTGCCCCTCTTTTCTTCTTCTTCTTCTCCTTCTTCCTTAACCATTTAAAAATATAAAAACCATTCTTAGCTCACGGGCTTCACAAAAACAGACTGTGGGCCAGATTTGCCGACAGGCCAGTTTGCCAGTCCCTGGTGGAGATGAATCTCAGAAACTCACTTTGATGCATTACCTCTTGGAGTTTTTCATATATTTATTGAACACCTACTGTGTGGATACCCACCTACCAGAAAATGTTGACATTCTTGGCCATGAAAAGAACATGACAATAAATGAAGAAGCTCTTTCTAGTTGCAGTGGGGTGAGGGAGGAGGAACAGCAGGGGGCCTGGGGAGAGCAGACCTGGGTGGGTACCTGACCTGTTCCCCCTAAGAGCCTGCATAATCACAACTGTGCGATACATTAAAGATAATACAGTTTTTGCAGGATTAAAGAAGCTCAGGAGGAAAATAATTGTGAAAAGCACTATATAATAGGAGCTATATTTAGACAGTTGGGTTATATGTACCTTTGCATGATTGATTGACAGTATAAAGACTGTATAAAGCTATGATATCAGAGATGTCACAGGTTAGGAGAGAAAAGAAATTGACTGAAATTCTGTCATATGGGACTTACTATGCTGGGTACTTTCACCTGTGTTAGAGTGTGTAATATTTAGGCAGTGGATCAATCAGGATTGGGCTTGGCGGATTCCTACAAGAAACCAAAAATAATAGTGGCCTAAACAGGATAGATGGAGAAGGCAATGGCACCCCACTCCACTATTCTTGCATGGAAAATCCCATGGACGGAGGAGCCTGGTGGGCTGCAGTCCATGGGGTTGCTAAGAGTCAGACACGGCTGAGCGACTTCACTTTCACTTTTCACTTTCATGCATTGGAGAAGGAAACGGCAACCCACTCCAGTGTTCTTGCCTGGAGAATCCCAGGGACAGAGGAGTCTGGTGGGCTGCCGTCTATGGGGTTGCACAGAGTTGGACATGACTAAAGTGACTTAGCAGCAGCAGCAGCAGCAGCAGCAACAGCAGCAAAGGAGACTATGAAATTCAGTCTTTATCCTGAGTGGCCATGAGCCCAGCTAAAACTAAGAGGTTCTATTTTTTAAAGAAGACGACAATGAATCAACTACCTATGGTTGCTGTAAGTAGCAAATTCACAGAAAGGTCAGGTGTCTGGGTGGCCAGATCAGGGAGGGCTTCATCAAGGGAGAAAGACTGAGCCTGGCCTTGAAGAAATTGATTGTGTTTTAAGTGGTTGACATGAATGGAATGGGCATTCCAGGAAGGGGAAAGAATATAAGCTGAGGGAAATGCACTCAGTGCGGGGGAAGATAGTGGGAAATCGGCCTGGAGCCCTCCTCTGGAGGGGTTTGAGAATTAGTGCTGGAAAAGATGATGAAAATAAACAGTAACCAGTCAGGAAGGGACCCTACCACCTTGGTGAAGTATGGCTCCTTGACCACTTTGTGACCCCTCAGGAGCTCCTCCCCTGTGCTCCCTTCCTTCAATTTGTCACCCACGTAAACTCCTCCTGCCAGGGCTGCCCTCCGCTGGACATGGTCATCGGGGCCCTTGGGTGGGTCATCTCAACACAGCTCCAGTCCATCCATCTCCCACTGCAACCTCCTGGTCCTCGGAGAAACTTGGTGTCTTTGCCCCACCAAACCTGCAGGTGGGGACTGTTTCCTGCTCAACGGTCTCTCTTTTCTCTGCTGTCAACACAGCCTGCTCCTGCTGGTCTCTTGACTCTAGACATTTTCAGAGGTGAATTGATCCCGAGTCTCTATTTCTTGCCATATGGTTCACAGGTCAAGTTTTCCCAAGATCTCTCTCATTCCAGCTCCACAGTGGTGTCTGGCCAGTGGAGTGCCCTCTCTTGGCTTGGGGAGATAGAGACAGGTGGGCCTGGGGTTACCCCAAACCCCACCACTAGCTGAGGAGTCTAAAATGACCTGTCTTCCTTCCATCATCTCTGTTTCTATCTAGCCTTCTCTTCCACATGGGCCAAGAAGTGTGGCCAGTCTTAATAAGCCCTTCTTAGATGACCTGGCATTTCCCTCCAGAACGTGCGGATACTTCACATCTGAAGTCCCGAGCCTTGGGGCCTCAGGTGAGATTCCGCAAGAGCAGGGCAAGTCCTCACTGAACATCTTGTCCAATAGGTTACCTTTATTGAGCATTAGCCCCATGGCAGGCACCATTAGCCATTACCTATGAGGGTGTTACAAGTGAAGAAACTGTCAGTAGAAGTCAGCAAGGACTGGAATCTCCAGGAGGAAAAAAGTCATGAGAAATGAGGCCAGGAAAGAGAGGTGGGGCTGGATTGCAGAGGCTTAGTGCCAAGCTAAGAAGCTCAGACCATCTCCTCTGGGCACTTTGAAGGATTATTGAGCAGATTGTGATGCGGTCTCAATTGCGCTTTTGAAAATCTGATCTCAAAGCAAAGTGTGGGATGGGTCAGAGAGAGAGGGCACATGTCTTCAAATTAGAATGTGAACCCTGGGCAGGGCTGGGATTTGGGGAGGAGAAAAAGAGTAGCAGGAAGAGCAGGAGGAAGGTGGAGGGGAAGAGAGCAAATATCCGGTAGAGGGCACCAGGGGGTCAGGAGACAGAGGAGGGAGAGAGGATTTGGGCGCTCTCTTTCTTTTAATATTTCTTTGCTTATTTGGGTGCATCAGGTCTTAGTTGCGGCATTTAGGATCTTCACTGTGTCGTGCTGGGGTCTTTCATTGTGGCACAGATTCTCTAGTTGTGATGCATGCCCCACAGCATGTGGGATCTTAGTTCCCCAACCAGGGAACAAACCCAAGTCCCCTGTATTGCAAGGCAGATTCTTAACCACTGGACCACCAGGGAAGCCCCTGGGTGCTCCATTTCTTTCTTCATTTGCTCAACAGGAAGCACACAATTTCTGATCACCTACTACATGTGAGAGGGTCTCAGATAAGCAATGTAAAGACCACACATGGTCCTGGCAAAGTGGAAGGGAGGAGGGTGCCAGTGGACATATGCAGGGCCCTTTGGGGCTTACAGAGAGCCTTCACCAATATGATCTCACTTGATCCCTGTACCTGCTCTGTGTAGTAAGTGGGACGCGTATTCTCATACCCATTTCATAGATAAGAAAGCCAAGACACAAGCAGGTTAACTGACTCACAGCTGTACAGATGGGTCAGACAGAGCTGGGACTCAAATTCAGTGCTCTTTCTGTTACATCAAGTGTACACAGAAGAGGTACCCAGAGCTCTGGGGGATGCAGAGTTGGGCAAAATGGTTAAGGACTAGGTTCTAAAGTCAGACTGCCTGGCTCCAAAGCCCAGCTCCATCTCCAATGAGCTGTATGAACCCTGGGCAAGTTTCTAAACCTCTCTGTGTTTTCAGTCAGTTCAGTTCAGTTGCTCAATCATGTCCGACTCTGTGACCCCATGGACTGCAGCACGCCAGGCCTCCCTCCCTGTCCATCACCAACTCCCGGAGTTCACTCAGACTCACATCCATCAAGTCGGTGATGCCATCCAACCATCTCATCCTCTGTCGTTCCCTTCTCCTCCTGCCCCCAATCCCTCCCAGCATCAGGGTCTTTTCCAATGAGTCAGCTCTTTGTATGAGGTGGCCAAAGTATTGGAGTTTCAGCTTCAGCATCAGTCCTTCCAATGAACACCCAGGACTGATCCCCTTTAGGATGGACTGGTTGGAGCTCTTTGCAGTCCAAGGGACTCTCAAGAGTCTTCTCCAACACCAAAGTTCAAAAGCATCAATTTTTCGGCACTCAGCTTTCTTCACAGTCCAACTTTCACATCCATACGTGACCACTGGAGAAACCATAGCCTTGACTAGACGGACTTTGTTGGCAAAGTAATGTCTCTGCTCTGTGCTTTAGCTGCTTGTGAAATGGTAAGAACGATGCCTGCCTTGTAGGGTTTATTTGTTACTGGCTGCACTGGGCCTTCGCTGCTGTGCTTAGTCTTTCTCTAGTTCTGGCGAGGGGGGGCTACTTTCTAGTTGCGGCAAGTGGGCTTCTCGCTGCGGTGGCTTCTCTTGTTCAGAGCACAGGCTCTAGGCTCACGGACTTCAGCAGTTGAGGTATGTGGGCTCCAGCTGCTCATCAGCATGTGAAATCTGCCTGGATCAGAGATTGAATCCGTGTCCCCTACATTGGCAGGAGGATCCCTAACCACTGGACCACGGGAAGTCCTCATAGGGCTTCCTGAGGTTCATCTATGATACTGCCTGTCAAGTGCTCAGCCTAAAGTAAGCACTCGCTGAGTGATTTTACAGTTGCTATTGTACTTTGAGGTGAGTGACGCAGGGAAGAGAGTTTGTGCAGTAACAATGAGCCAACCCAGAGAGATGAGCAGAGACCCGGGGCGCTATAAGGGCCTCTTTCCTATGTCCAGACTCCCTATAAAAAATCCCCTTACCTAACCTTTGCTTCCTCTTCTGCATCCCTCTCCCATCCTTCTCTTCTCCCTTTCTTTGTCCCCTCATGTTTCCCTTACTCCCCTGCAGGGAGCTCCTTGCTCAGTTCTACTGGGAGCCCTGGGGGCTAAAGACATTGCTGACACCTTCCCACCCACTCTGTGTGACTGTGGGCCGAGAGCCAGCCTTCCAAACTGCTTTGAAATCTGCTGAGGTGCACTCTCCAGAAATATCAGCTGTTCACCAGGTCTGCGAAAGGATGTGGCCAGAGCATCTGGTGTTTCCTGGGGGGAGAGTCTTCTGTAGGCGAGTGCCTCCCTTCATTATGTCATTTTTCCTGATCCTCAGTCCACATGGCCTCCTTTTTATTAAAAGGAGGAAATGGGAGAGAGGGTGAGGGAAAAGGAAGGGAATAGGGCAGGGAGAGAGAGAGAGAGAAATATTATTACAGTCTGCCCTCTGGCTTCACAGAAGGTAGTCAGGAAAGAAAGGAGGTTAGGTCTGGGCTCTGTGGTTATCACAGCTATTAGCGGGAGATTATTTGTTCATCAGCCTGTAAAAAGTTGCCAGCTTTGGCCGAGGTAATTAGAGCCTAGGTGGCTGGCCAGGTTGGGGCATGGGGGTGGGGGGTGAGGCTGTCATTTCCAATTCACCAGCTGCTCCATTTACTGCTGGTCAAGAGGTTCAAGTGAAAAGGTTAATTAAGAATCAGAGGATTTGTTCTCCATGTTGTCTATACACAGCACAAAGGTCATATCTATACATGATAAATGCTTTTAAAAAACCAACCCAATTCCACATCCATGTATTGACACACACACCTCCTCTCTGACCTCCACCTGCCAACCTCATCCTCATCTTCCTCATCTTCTCTGGACCAGGTGTCTGCTAGGCTTGGTTCCTCATGGGGGATGGGTAGCAGATACAGCGTAGGCGCTGCTTTTTTGTATTCAGTTGGGAAACGGGGTTCATACCACAACAGAGAGCAGCCCACTGATACATGGGCTCCTTTCGCACTAGCTCTTACATGCTGCTGTGTGTCTCAGGGCAGGTTGGGGTAGATCAACAATTTCTAATCCACAGCCTCTGCGTATGGGGGTGGGGGTGGGGAGAAGGCTGTAACAGAGCATCTTGGACAACTCTTTAAACTATCCTCCTGGGATTCTGATATGTGCCTTCCACCCAATGTGGTCCAAGTTGTTGGTCTTTGTAGTGGGTGCTGTGGGTGTGACCTGGTCCCTCCTTCAGGACCAAAGGTCTTCATTCTTCCGCCTGTTGGAAGTGTTGGCAGATGATGACTGTTAGCGGAATCCTTCTCTGGGACTTGCCATCAGCCAAAACAGCCATCTCACTCAAGGCCATGCCACCTTCCTGCTTCCTGAGGGCAGCCGGCATCCACCTATGAGTGTGGGAGTGTAAATATCCATTCCTTTTGCCTCAGGACAGGACAAGTCAGTTCATCCAAGCTCCTGAGTTCCATGTAGAACTGAAAGAGAATTTTGTTGAAACTTCAGCCCAGTTCAGCTCCTCTCTCTGCCCAATCCCACTTCCTTCACTCTCTTCCCCAGCCCTCATATGCCACTTGTTGATGCCAAAGGCACCCTTGGTAGATTTCCTGCCTGTAAATCTCCATTTCAGAGGCTGTTTCCCAGGTAACCTAATGTAAGACAATACAGTTCAAAACAAAATTGAGGTTCACCAGATTTGATGAGCACCAGAGCATTGGAGAAGGAAATGGCAACCCACTTCAGTATTCTTGCCTGGAGAATCCCAGGGACAGGGGAGCCTGGTGGGCTGCCGTCTATGGGGTCGCACAGAGTCGGACACAACTGAAGTGACTTAGCAGCAGCAGCAGCAGCAGGGCCATCCATACATTCATTCAGCAAACCAGTGTCTGGCACCCAGGATAACTTTAGTCCTAGAAGTCTTCCTGAATGAGGAAGTGTTCCAAGTGGGCCTGAAGGGCAGGCAGAATGTAAAAGGAGGAGGAGAAGCAATAAATTTAATGGAATTATTGTGTGTGTTGTGCTGGTTGTTATTGTTTTATCTCAGCCCATGGAGCACCTACCACAATGGAGATACAGTAAGCCAATGGATTTTTGAAATTATCATGGGGCTTCCCAGGGGGCTCAGTGGTAAAGAATCCACCTGCAATGCAGGAGACATGGGTTTGATCCCTGGATCAGGAAGATCCCCTGGAGGAGAAAATGACAACCAGCTCAAAAAATCTTGCCTGGGAAATCCCATGGATAGAGGAGCCTGGCGGGGCTACAATCCATGGGGTCTCAGAGTTGAACACGACTTAGTGATTGAGCACCAAACTTACTAATTCCAGGTCTCGAGTCATACTGTCTGACCTCTAATGGGTGCTGGATTATTGCCCACTGAAAATTCTATCTTGTTCCTCCCATGTGCTGTGTCCCATTGGCACGCCCTCTTTAAAAAGTGGTGACCCACCTCTACTGCGCAGTCAGTATCAGAAAGCCAGAGGAAATTCCCAGTCCCGTAGTATTATTGGCAACCTTTATCTTGAACCTACCACCTCTTTCCACTTTGAATCTTCTCTGAATTGTCCCTGCAGGTTTCAGTGGCTGCTGTTGTCCTGTCCCCTGTCCAGGGCTTTGCAGACTCTCATGACTGAGTTTGCCTTCCATATCTTCAGCCTTTGACTCTGTCCTCATTTGCAGTCCAGACACATTCTTCATCCCATTTGTCTCCTGCCAAGTCAAGGGTCTCCCCAGCTCAGACCAGCCCAGGCTCTACTCCAGTATCACCCCAAGTGGCCAGGTATCCTGCTGGCCTATAACCCCATGACTATAGCCCATGCTTAGCATTACTGGCAAGGGTAGCTGCAGCTCTTAGGGCTGCTTGGGGACTGTGGCTCTGGCTAGGGCACAAAATTCAGGTGGGCTTCTCATTCTCTCTCTTTTTTTTTAATCTTTTTTATTCTCCAGGGACTTCTTTTTTTCTCCAAGCTGCTTTTGGTTTGTTTGTTTGTTTGTTTATTCTTGGCTGTGCTGGGTCTTCGTTGCTCTGCGGGTTTTTCTCTAGTTGTGGCAAGTGGGGACTACTCTCTAGTTGCGGTGCATGGGCTTCTCATTGCAGTGGTTTCTCTTGTTGCTGAGCATGGGCTCTAGGGTTCAAGGGCTCCAGTAGTTGCAGTTCCCAGGCTCTAGAGCACAGGCTCAATAGTTGTGGCACACGGGCTTACTTGCTCCTCGACATGTGTGATCATCCTGGATCAGAATCAAACTTGTTATCTCCTGCATTGACAGGCAGATTCTTTACCAATGAGCCACCAGGGAAGCCCAGTCTTCTCATTCTAAGCACAGCAAGAAATGTGAAATTGCTTCCTTTCCAGGGTCCTTCTCCCACCTGATCTTCTCCTATCTGATAGGGTGTGGCTTCTGGCTCCTAATGCAGTCCCCCCAGGAGGAAGGTAGGTTTGAATGGAGCTGAGCCCTCAGTGAGGCAGTTGGAAGCTTTGTGTCAAAGGAAATCAGAAGGGAGACAGGAGAAACAGGAAAGGGCCCAGGAGGAGGAGGAAGAGGGGAAGAGGTTCTGTCCTTGGTGCTGAACAACAGTCCCAGAAATAATTGGCTGCTGAGCTTCTATTCATGGTTCAGCACGGTTCAGCTGTGAACTGTGAAGAACCCAAAGGACACAGGGAACCCGGTTCTTGCCATAAAGTGTCTTTTAATCAAATGGGAGACAATAAAACACCCATGTGAGGACACGTAGGAATAATCCTAAACAGTCCGTATAACGATGGGTCTCAGAAAACTGGGCAGGAGGAAAGGGTTTTGGCTGCCTTGATAAACGGGTCCCTGAAACAAGCCCCATTTTAAGAACTATGCCCTTTAAGGAAAAAAAAAAAAACACTTTACAATGAAACTTTTTTTCTTTAATCACCATATCTTTCCCTAGACTATTTAAAGCCTAAAGGTCTTGCATAAAAACCAGTTAACCTAACTGCAGCAGTGCAGTTTAAATTTACGTGCAAATGCCATGTTTGAAATGTAAGCATATGATCGGTTTTTCACTTGTGTCTTTAAAAAGGATTGGTGAGTAATTTTTGTCTGAGTGCCCAGCCCCAGACTGTATGGCCATGGTCTCAACTTTTACTTGTCATAGTCATACCCAACTGCCCCCTCAGCACGGGTTCCAGAAGGTCACTGCTGAGAAAGTGCTGTCCCTCCCCCAGTCCCTCTTCTGCCCTCTGCATTCTCAGGTCCTGGGTCTACTGGGACCCTGCCCACCCACCCCCCACCCACCCCCGCCCTTTTCTGCTCTCAGCATGTGTCATCTTTGCCTTGAATGGGGAAAGGCTGCAACTGGGACTCTCTCTTTAACTAGAGATCTCTCTGCCTTCCCCATTCATTTGCAGGAGGGATAAGAGGAGGCAATTTGCCTGTGCCTTCATCTGTATCTTTGTGAAGGTCTTCTACTCACAGAGGAAAGGAATTGCTTTAGCTCTATCACTGGAATTGGAAGCTCCAGATGCAAAGAGCTGACTCATTGAAAATGACCCTGAAGCTGGGAAAGATTGAGGGCAGGAGGAGAAGCCGGCGACAGAGGATGAGATGATTGGATGGCATCACTGACTTAATGGACATGAGTTTGAACGAACTCTGGGAAACAGCGAAAGGAAGTCTGGTGTGCTTTAGTCCCCGGGGTGGCAAAGAGTCAGAAATGAGTTAGTGATTAAGCAACAACAATCACAAGGATTAGAAAGGTTAATATTTTATCACACCAATACACTGATCCCTGACTAACTTGCTACATGAGGAGGAGGTCTCATGTCTCATGAGACCTAGTTTCTCATTTAAACTAGAATTGACAGGGTGGTTGAGCATAGTTCCTGCTGATTTATCCTCATAGTCTCTGAGTCAAAAATTTTGGTTAGGTCCTTACTCACCTTGGACATATATGGACCCCATTCATCCACCTCACTCCCTGGTCTTAACTTCCTGAGAGAAAATACTCAGGAAATGCTCCATCCATGAGCATACTTTATTCTCACATGGGACTGTTGCTTTCAATTTTGTTTGGTTTCCTACCAGTGGAACTGGGTTAGACAATGTGGACTGTAAAGGAACCCTACAACCATCTCTTTCCTGAAACCTTAACCAGAGCCAGCCTCACCAGCAAGAGCCTCCTTTAATTTATATTAACTCTCGAGAGAAAAGGTGGGACCAGCTCCAAAGCCTTACTACCTTGGAAGGAGAAAAGAGAGAAGAAAGAATAGATTTTTCACTCCTCCAGACAAAGGCTTCACACTCAAGCCTTCAAGAAGGGCCTGAGTGATACCAAGAGAAGGCTGGTGCAGGTGGGATAAGACATAAACCCTGATTCTGTGTGTGATAAGGATTCCCCAGGAAGGCTTCTTCATAAGATAAGTGCTTTCAGAAGCAGCAGTGAATCAAAATTTGCAGAGATGGGGATACTCATACATTGTCAAGATAGAAGATCTTTTTTTTTTACAATGTATCTCAACTTGGGAAGTCGAATGTGTTTGGGGGGCAGGAGAGCTGAGTGGGCTCCAGAGGGCCCCAGTGAAGGGTTGGGTTTTTGTCCTGAGATTCCTGAATTTGCCAAGACTTTAGCACTCAGATATAAGTTGATGTGAGTGTGTGAATATGTATGGAGGCGACCATGGAGAGGGAATTTATTCGGGCCATTATGGTTTGATCCAAACTACTTCTAATTTGGTCGAGTATTAATTCAATGTTTGTTAGTAATTGGTAATTAGCTCCAGCTCAGCCCAGGCCCCAGGGACTGGCTGTCAGGTTGTGTAATTGCTTTCCTGCTGGGAGGAAGGAGAATGGGGCTTCAGTGTTTGGTAAATATCGGGTTGGGGAAGAGAAATGGAATTTTTTTCTCTTCAGTCCATCAATTTTGTTATTCTCAATTGCTGTCCTTGTGGATTCTGCATCCCCTAGACATCCCTGAAAACTCTGTCACATTTGGTGTGGCTGGGGACAGAAGAAATGCTGGGAGGAGTAGCTGGGGGAGAGTCTAGCCCTTCACAGAGGGAAAGTGAAAGTCTCTCAGTCGTGTCTGACTCTTTCTGACCCCATGGACTATACAGCCCATGGAATTCTCCAGGCCAGAATACTGAAGTGGGTAGCTGTTTCCCTCTCTAGGGGATCTTCCCAACCCAGGGATCAAACCCAGGTCCCCCACATTGCAGGCAGATTCTTTACCAGTTGAGCCACCAGGGAAGCCCACACAGAGGAAAGCCAACCATGCAGATCCAACCCTCCTTCGTTTCTTGCCTCCGGTCCAATTTCTACACTACTTTCCAGATGTTACACTGCCTTCAGCAGAGATCCGAGAGTCTTCCCTTTCGGGGGCTCCAGCAGCTTCCTTGCTAGGCCTCCTTCTTGCTCCCTCCCCAGCAGGATCAGCACTGGAGCCAAAGCTAGTTCTCCCCACTCTCTGCCCCCATCAACCCCAAGTGCACGGAGAACCAGTCTTGGGGATGGCAGGAAGGGTGGGGAAAGTGTGCTGAATTTGTTGACATGAGTGAGTCACTCTGAGTGGGAGCAGATGACAAAGAGACTATGACTCAGTGAAGGGAATACAATGTGGGTGAAGGCAAGGGATTTGCACCTCCTTACCTGCTCAAGGGAATGTGGAAACTAGGGATCTTGGAGCGGGGACAGCTGGTGTCCACTGATGTTGTGTTGGGTGTTGTCCTGATGACCTGGCATTCTCAGGCCTCTCTTTGGGTCGCCTGGGTATATGGCGTTGTCTTCCTGATCTTGTCCCAGCTGCATTCTTTGCTGCTTTTCTCTGTATCTTGTCTTCTCTCTTTGCATGTGTGTATGCTAAGTCACTTCAGCCACATCCAACTCTGTTCAACCCTATTGACTGTAGCCCGCCAAGCTCCTCTGTCCATGGGATTCTCCAGGCAAGAATACTGGAGTGGATTGCCATGATCCTCCAGGGGATTGTCCCGACCCAGGGATTGAACCTGCATCTCTTATATCTCCTGCATTGGCAGGCGGATTCTTTACTGCTAGAGTTACCTGGGAAGCCCTTCTGTCCTGTTTAGGCCGCTATTATTTGGGGTTTCTTGTAGGAACCCACCAAGTTCGATCCTAATTGATATATTGCCTAAATAACACATAATCCAACACAGGTGAAAGTACCCAGCATAGTAATTGCCATATGACAGCATTTCAGTCAATTTCTTTTCTCTCCTAACCTGTGACAGTTCTGATATCATAGCCTTATACAGCCTTTATACTGTTAATCAACTACGTATAGGTACATGTAACCCCAACTGTCTAAATATAGCTCCTATTATATAGTGCTTTTCAAAATTATTTTCCTCCTGAGCCTCTTTATCCTGCAAATAATGCTGCTGCTGCTGCTGCTAAGTCACTTCAGTCATGTCTGACTCTGTGTGACCCCAGAGACGGCAGCCCACCAGGCTCCCCCGTCCCTGGGATTCTCCAGGCAAGAACACTGGAGTGGGTTGCCAGTTCCTTCTCCAATGCATGAAAGTGAAAAGTGAAAGTGAAGTCGCTCAGTCGTGTCTGACTCTTAGCGACCCCATGGACTGCAGCCCACCAGGCTCCTCTTTCCATGGGATTTTCCAGGCGAGAGTACTAGAGTGGGGTGCCATCGCCTTCTTCACCTGCAAAAAATATATTATCTTTAATGTATCGCACCGTTTGGGTTCTGCAGGCTCTTAGTGGACCGGATCAGGTACTCACCCAGGTCTGCTCTCCCCAGGCCCACTGCTGTTCCTCCCACCTCACCCACTGCAGCTAGGATGAACTTCTTCATTTATTGTCATATTTTTTCCAAGGCCAAGAATGTGAACATTCTTTGGTAGGCAGGTATGCACATAGTAGGTGTTCAATAAATATTATATGAAGGGCCAAGAAGTGCCACAGCTACTGAAGCCCTCAAACCCTGGAGCCTGTGCTCAGCAACAGGAGAAGCCGCTGCAATGAGAAGCCCAGGCGCCACCACTAGAGAGTGGCCCTGCTCTCTGCAACCAGAGAAAAGCCCGAGCAGTGAGGAAGACCCAGCACAGCCAAAAAATATAGAAATAATTTTTAAAAAATAAATCAGTTGAATTAATGAAGACGATTCTGAGTGCTGTTATGAGAAGGTATATGTCCAGCAGCGAATTATCTACTGTAGTGGATGCAGTGGACAAGGTCTCAGAGTGGCATTTGGGAGAGCTGGATTTGAGCCCCCACCCTGTCCTTCCCAGCAGTAAGGAGGAGATAAGGTAGACCCCTGGTTTCCTGGGTGGCTCAGCAGTAGAGAATCCACCTGGAGTGCAGGAGCTTCAGGAGACATGGCTCCAATCCCTGGGTCGGGAAGATCTCCTGGAGGACGGCATGGCTGCCCACTCCAGTATTCTTGCCTGGAGAATCCCATGGACAGAGGAGCCTGGCGGGCTACCATCCATGGGCTTGTAAAGAGTCAGACATGACTGATGAGACATAGCACACACAAGGCAGCCCTCCACATCCCTCTGGGTGGCCATGAAACTTAGGCCAGCTGATGGAAGTAAAAGTCAGTTATAAAGAGCTGCCTCTCGTGGTCCCTCTCATCTGGTGTTAACGTTTTATCTGGGACTGAATGGTGGTGTGGTCAGGTGAGGTTGGCGTAATCAGAGATTCTTGGAGGAAGTGAGTGTGGATCTGGGCTCTAAATGTACAGGGAACAACAACGGCAAAGGTCCAAAGAAGCAAGGCGTTTGGGGTGGGAGACAAGCAGGGCCTCTGTGGAGATCGTTTCTGATGTTAATTCAAGACTCAGGGCACTGGGGCAGCTTCTGCCTGCCGGGGCCACAGCTTTACAGACCAGTTGCCCTAGCTGAGCTGTGTTCTGTTCAAAGCATGCTTGTTACAAGGAACCATGACCCACCAACTACCTGGGTATGTTGCTGTTTGTCAAAGAAAACAGGCAATCTCTAAGTCTCTGCACTCCCAGCGCAGGGGGCCAGGGTTCAGTCCTTGGTCGGGGAACTAGAGCCCACGTCCTGCAACTAAAGATTACATGTCGCAATGAAGATGGAAGATCCTGTGTGTGCAACTAACACCCAGTGCAATCAAATAAATAGATACAAATAAATATTAAAAAAAAAAAAAGAAAAACAAAATCAGGCAGCCTCAGAGTAGCAGAGATGGGCCTCAGAGGCTGAGCTGAAAGGCAGGGAGTCTAGCCTTCTTCAGGCCTTAGTGGACTGCCCACTTTGCACAGAGCTATTTTAACTGCTTCTGCCTTCTCTCTCTGTCACAGCGTTTTGGTTTCAGTCCTCACTATAGTTTATGTGTCTCCATGATGTTCTCAAGAGAGAGCATTTCTGGTGACCTTGAGCCAGCCTATGGATGAAGCAGTCGCTTGTCCACCCCTCATCCAAGTGCCTGTGGCCTGCAGGGGGGACAAAGTCGCATGGCGCATGGCAGAAGGTATATGGCTTTTCCCATTTAATGTCAAGGGGCAGGAATCTAGAAAGGCAGTCAGGTACGGAACAGCAAATGATTGGGGTTGAGGACAAGTCCTCAATACCGTTTTGCAAAGATTTCCACAATCTTTAGTTGTGGATTCTGGGAAAAGGAAACAGAGAAGTTCCCACAGTGACCCTGCCTGAACTTTGAGACTACCTTCATTTTCGCTTCACTCACTCACTCTCTAATGCCCACCTCTGGCCATGCTGTCTCTCCGCCTGGCTCTTCTCCATTGACTGAAATCCACCCATCCTTCAAAGCTCAGCTCTGCCCCACCTCCTGCCAGAATACTTCTTTAGTCACTCCATCCCCTGACCGCCCTCTCCTGGATGACCCTGAGGGCAGGGAAGGGATGGGTGATTGTCCCCATTTTGCAGGTGGGAAGAGTGAGACCTGAAGTGGCTGCGTGGGTGGGAAGAGAATGACAAAGCAGAAAAGAAACTGGGTAGGAATTTGGGTCCTAACTCGCTGTGTGATTTTGTCCAAACCTTTCACCTTGTCTGGGTTTCTTCACTCAGTGGTGGAGACTGAACCAGATCAACGACTTTCAGTCTATTGTTTTCCACCCATGAGCACGCATGCTCGCCTCTCCCTCTGGTTCCTCCAGGATGACTCCTGGGCCTGTAGTCATGTAAACCCTCATCCCCTTCCCCCAAAGCTCATCAGAGCGATGACCAAAAATGGCATTGCAGGGTTACTCTTGCATCTGACCTAATTTACATCATAAAATTCAAAGCTTTTACACTTGGATGTTTAGGAATGATTTACCGAGCACTGAGTCACTGTTTTGAGACACTCCAGGCTTCCCAGGTCTCTCCACTCAGGGGCTAAGAGGCCCGGATTCTGGGCTTTCTGATGTGCCCAAGCACTAGTTCACTCAGGGAGAGGCAAGGCCGGGCCAGGGCTGGGAGTCCAGCGTGCATGCCCTTCACTGACCACGGGCTGCTGTGTCCCACCTTGCCACCTCCCCCTGCATGAACACCAGACCGTGGCCAGTGGCAGGGAAAGTGTGTCAGACGTCCAGATTCCTCCGCCAGGCTCGAGTAGATCGAGCTCATCGTGCTCCCTGGGGCTCTGAGCTGCCTTTTCCCGTGTCTCCGGGTCCCTTTCTCTGGTCTCCAGTGAATACTGCCGCGCAGGGAGCCTGATTTACCAAGCCTTGTGCAAGTCAAGAGATGCTAATAGATCCCCTGGGGATGACAGACTGGGGCGACGACTGGCACAGAGAAGGCAGACGGCATGGCAGCTCCCGTCCTGAGGCTGAGCCCAGCGGGCCGTGCTGGCTCCAACACTGCCGAGACACCCTGATCGAGGTCATTCCTGTCTCTGTGTGAACAAGCCAAGCTCAAGGGCACTGCTGGCTTGCCCCCTGGGGGCCTCTAGGCAGCACAGAGGGGCCTCCCTGGCGAACCCAGGTGGAAAATCTTTCTTGCCCTGGGCTCAATCCAGCCCTGAATTCAGAGCCTGAATGTATCGGCTGAAAGTGCAGGGTACTCCATTCCCATGGAGCTTAAAGCCCCAGGAAGAAGGAAGAAAATTACTCTTATTAGGACCTGGTGGGTAAAGGTGACCCCTTCAAGCACCATCTCATTCCTATCTGGCTTCCCAACATCCCCGAACTGCAAGCAGTACTAGTATATTCATAGGGACATTGCCTACAACCCAGAGATGCCAAGCAACTGGCCCAGAGCAACGCAGATGGCCAGGAATTCTGCCAGACCCATCGCCCAAACCAGGGTGAGAAAAGGCAGGAATGGGAGTTCAGGGTGGATGAAATGGAGCCTGTTTCTTCCTTCCCTTGTCCTGTGCAGGGTTGAAGACCCTGTTCCTGCACCAGACCCCACATCCTCTCCTGAGACCCCAGCCAGGGCAATATCTTTTCTGTTCAAGAAGGCATAGAATCCTCATCTCCTGCCAGCAGAAATCAATAATTTATGAACTACCACTCCAGCCAGAGCAGAGAGCAATTTTTTAAATGCTCCTGAAGATACAATATTATCAAGTCTTCTAGAGGGTGAAAATATTTGAATTGGGGGAAATGAATGTTTTACGAGTTGGTGGGGGTGGCGGGGAGCAGTCTCCTGAGATGGGCGTGTGGCAAGGCAGGAGGCAGTGTTGGACTGGGGCTGACTGAGCTGTCCTGGGGCTCCAGACCTGAAGCTATAATTCAAAGGGCAGAGCAGGTTCAGAATGGGGCTCAGCAAAGGACTCCAAACCGCCTTCATCCCTGATTCTTGTTAGGTGAAGGCTACGCATGTCCAGGTCTAAAGCTACTGTGAATTTGAAAATTTTAATTTAATTTTTATTCATTTATTTGGCTATACCTCGCAGCTTGTGGGATCTTAGTTCCCTGACCAGGGATCAAACCTGCATCCCTTGCAATGGAAGAACGGATTCTTAACTACTGGACAGACAGGGAAGTCCCTCTACTGTGGTTTTTAAATTCTGGCTTCTTGGGACCTGCTCCCCTGAAATGGTGCTCCCAGCCTTCCCACTAGTCCTTCAGTCGTGTCCAGCTCTTTGTGACCCCATGGACTGTAGCCCTCCAGGCTCCTCCGTCCATGGAATCCTCCAGGCACGAATACTGGAGTGGGTAACCATTCCCTTCTCCACAGGATCTTCCCGACCCAGAGATCAAACCTGGGTCTCCTGCATTGCAGGCAGATTCTTTACCGTCTGAGCCACCAGGGAAGCCCTGGTGTGGAATGGAAGACTGTGTGATGTTCAATAGATGTTATCTCCCCAAGTCAATGTGCAGCTGACCACTCTCTGCCACACGGACCGTGGCTTTACCAATGGAATGTCGCTCGTCCACATCCAGGCAGAGGTCTGAAATGTGCTTGCTTGGATGACTCGGCCTCCTCGGCTTCAGCCTTGCACCCTGAGAGGAGCACGCCTCCTGCAGCCACTGCTCCTTCAACCCGGGCCCTGGGGTGAGAAACAGATGAGGCAGAGCTGAACCCATCACAGCCAGGAGCAGCCACCATGGCTGGGCTGCTGACTCAGGAGCTCACTGGGGGTTTTTCGGTTTGTTTGTTTTAAAAGTCTATTAATTTCTGGCTGCTCTGGGTCTTTGTTGCTGCGTGCAGGCTTTCTCTAGTTGCAGCGAGCGGGCGCTACTCGTCATTGGGGTGCACAGGCTTCTCACTGCGGTGGCTTCTCTTGTTGCGGAGCGTGGGCTGCAGGGCATGTAGGCTTCAGTATTTGCGGCTTGTGGGCTCCAGAGCACAGACTCAGTAGTTGTGGCGCAAGGGCTTAGCTGCCCCTCGGGCAGGTGGAATCTTCGCAGACTAGGGATGGAACTCGTGTGCTCTGCACTGGCAGGCGGATTCTTAACCACTGGACCACCGGGAAGTTTGTGAGCTCATTGTTATAAGACACTGAGAGCTGGGGGTGGTTTGTCACAGAATCAGCATCGTCACAGAAAAGTGAATACACCCTCTCCACCCCTCTGTCTCCACCCTTGTTGGAGAAACATCTCCTTGCCTATTTGCCCGGCATCTCCACCCCTGGTTGTCAGATGCCTTCCTTTCAAAGAGGACCCACTTTCCTCTCAGACATACTCCTCCTTTCCTCTCACACATACAGCAAAGAGAGTAAAGCAAACTTCCCAACTTTTTCCACGATGAAAACCCTTTCACAGCATCAACCCCTGTCTCAGCCCACACCCGCCCCCGCCCCCAGGTTCAGCGGTTGTATGTTGGTAGCCATCGATTGGGACCACGTGGTGATGAGGGACATGGTGCTTAAAAAGCAACCATGAATTTGTTACCCTTTAGGAATGACTCTTTTAATCCAATGTAACAGCAGTTTATGAACATTTGAAAAGCAATACGCCAACAGAAAACGTGTAGTATTTATTCTGTCATTGTGTGATGCGCTAGAGACTCATGGCTTCCTTGCAGTCTGAGACTCTGAGGTACCGGGTAAAGAAGGTGAATTTTGTTGGAACAGAGACTACTCACCAGCAAGCCACTTAAACTCTCTAGATCTCGGTCTTCTCTTCTGGAAAATGGTGATACACATACTTGTGCTGTGGTGTTTTCATAAGGATGAAGTTTATGAAAATCGTGGCAAAGCACTTAGCAGACATGGGAAGTGCTTGGCTAAATTTCTCCTTCATTCTGTTCTGTCTTGCTGCTTATTTAGTCCTTATTTAGCCCTGTGACCTTGAGTGAGATTTAGAGCTGGTTCTTGGCTTCAGTTTTCTCACCTGCAGAATGGGAGCACATACTTATCTCAGAGTATTGTTTCGGGAATGATCCAGAGTTCTGGATTTGGATGAACCTGGACCACAGTAGGTACTAAAATAGTTTTCTCCTCTCTTCTTTTCTTTTTGGCCGTGCCTTGTGGCATCTTAATTCCCCAACCAGGAATAGAACCAGAGTCCCCTACCTTGGGAGCACAGAGTCTTAATCACTGCACTGCCAGAGAACTCTCCTTTCTTTCTTCTTTGCCACCCCCACGTAACATTTCTTCATGACTGTGTGCAAGTCACACCTTCTCCAAACAGCTTTCCAAAGACCCCTCCCACCCCAGCTCTGCTCCTAACCCTCCTTTAGGAAAAAGCTCTCCTCTAGGAATGCATTCCTCACAAGCTAAAGACCCAACAGCTGATGTCAATACAGAGAAGCCCTAACCGTAAACTGATTTAAGATCCTGTTTATACGCCTTCACCATGATCACGTGCTCCTTTGAGCTGCAGTCCTGCACCTTAATTAAAGCAATTAGTGTTCAGCAGCAAGTGACAGCCTGGGTTTCTCAGACCTCTGCCAGTTTCACACTTGCCTGCGCTCCCCGAGGCCAGGCTGGGTCAGCGTGTCTACACCTGGTGTTTATAACATGGCCAGGCTCTCGCTTAAGTTACTCAATCACTCTTCAAAAGGCAACTGGAAACAGAATCTCCCACCAGGCAGGAATAAAACAAGGCAGAAGGAGTGTTTTGTTGAAGTAAGGACCATGAGATTTTTATTTTTTATTTTTAGCACAGTTCTCCTGTTTTCACCTTAGGAACTGGGCCACAGTGACCTACGACAGCCTCCTGGGGGCTTGGACATGCTCTCCGCTCCCACATGCCCTCACCTGCATGCTCTCGTCCTGGACTTTTCTCTCTGTTCTGAGGACAGCAGCAGGATATTAATATTACTAATAACTAGGACTGGCTAAGCATTCATTTGTGCCAGGCATGGCACTGAAATGTAGTTCTAAGTGTGGTAGATTAAAAACTCCATTTCTGAGCTTGAGTCCCAACTCTGCTGTGTGACCTTGGACAAATTACTTAACCTTTCCGAGTCTCAGTTTTCTCATCAGTAAAATGGGGCAGCCATAGCATCGGCTTTTAGGGCTGTGGCGAGTACAGAAGGAGGTAAATGCTTATAGAGTGCTCCATGCAGTGACTGGACCATCAGAAGAGCTCAAGAATTGTCAGATATCATTATACTTTGATGATGAAATCACTTCTCCCAATAACCTAAGAAACAGCTGCATTTATCCCTCTTTTACAAACGAGGAAGTAAAGACTCAGGGAAGTTAAACCACTTGCCCAAATTCACACAACAAAGAGGTGTTGAGCCCAGTTCTGTTTGGCTTCAAAGCTCATAGCCCTGGAAAGCCGCTCTGTATCAATGAAGGAACACATGTCTCCTGGGTGGCCAAGGTGGAACCCCATCTGAAGAGAAGCGGTGGGGCCATGAAAAGATGGAGCTCAGAGCTATACCCCTTGGGTTGACAACCAGCTTCGTGCCTTACTGCCTGTGGGCCTTCAAAAGTTCTTGGCATTACTCAGCCCCCGTTTCCTCCTCCGTGTAACAGGTGTGAATGCCTGCCTGTGATGGGCATTGCATGAACTCTGCAGGGCACCAAGCGGGTGCTCATGAAATGTGAACTCCTCTTTCTGCTCCACGAAGAGTTTTGGGGCTGGAGGTCTCTCCAGTCACACCCCACCCAGGACACCTCCCACTCTGCTGATACCTGGTGCTGGTTCTAAGTGAGATCCGTTCCCAGGCATTTCTGTGCGGGACCTTCACACAGCACAAGCTCGACTGCGGGTAACACCCTACCAGCTCTCTGGGTAACCTTGGTGAATTACTGCTGTATGGGACTCAATTTCCCCAACTGTCCCATAAGTGGCTTGGCATAGATAAGGGCCCCAGTCAGCATGTCTTAGATGGTGGGTCACATCAGAATCATCTAGAAAAATGTTTTAAAATACAAATTCTTGACCCCATCCTTCAGAAGATCTGCTTCAGTAGGTAGAATGGAGGCTGGGGATCTGTATTTTTCTTTTAAAATTAAAAAAAAATTTTTTTTTTTTAAGATTAAGAGTTAGTCACTCAGTCATGTCTGACTCCTTGCAACCCCATGGACCACAGTCTGCAGGCTCCTCTGTCCACAAGATTCTCCAGGCAGGAATACTGGAGTGGGTAGCCACTCTCTTCTCCAGGGGATCTTCCAACCCAGGGGTCAAAGCTGGGTCTCCTGCACTGTAGGCAGCTTCTTTACTATCTGATGAAAGGGTATGATTTTTTTCTTTGAAGTACAGTATAATTTTTCCAATAGTCATGTATGGATGTGAGAATTGGACCATAAAGAAGGCTGAGCACCAAAGAATTGATGCTTTTAAACTGTAGTTTTGGAGAAGACTCTTGAGAGTCCCTTGGACTGCAAGGAGATCAAACCAGTCAATCCTAAAGGAAATCAGTCCTGAATATTCACTGGAGGGACTGATGCTGAAGCTGAAGCTCCAATACCTGATGTGAAGAGCTGACTCATTAGAAAAGACCCTGATGCTGGGAAAGGTTGAAAGCAGGAGAAGAAGGGGACAACAGATGATTGGATGGCATCACTGACTCAGTGGAGATGAGTTTGCGCAAGCTCTGGGAGATGGTGAAGGACAGGGAAACCTGGCATGCTGCTGTCCATGGGGTCACAGAGAGTCAGACACAACTGAGCAACTGAAAGACAACACATAGTAGATTCACAATATTGTATTAGTTTCAGGTGTACAGCAAAGCGATTCAGTTATACATCATATGTGTCTTTTTATTTTTTTTTTCAGATTCTTTTCCCTTATAGGTTATTCTAAAGTACTGAGTATAGTTCCTGGAAATCTGTATTAAAAAATGCTTATTTATTTGACTGCTCCAGGTCTTAGTTGCAACATGTGGGATCTCTGATCTTCATAGGCAGGATCTTTTCAGTGTCGGCACATGGGATCCAGTTCCCTGACCAGGGATGGAAACTGGGCCTCCTGCAGTGGAAGCCCAGAGTGTTAACCACTCGACCACCAGGGAAGTCCTATAATCTGTATTTTTAAATGTTTCCTCAAGTGACTCTGTTGCTCAGTCAGGCTTGGGAACCATCAGCCTAGTTTCTAAACTCCCTGTGGTTCCAAGAAGCGACTGTGCTGTCTCTGTCTGTGTGTTCTCCACCCTCTGGGGCTACCCTGCACCCCAGCCTGAGCTGGATAGTGAAGCAAGGGATTAGGACATGCTGGTTGGAAGGAGGAATGACTTCCCATGTCAAACAGGAATCTTGCCATGTGCCTTGGGGCAATCACAAGCTTGCTGGGAACTGTTCCCACTTTTACTGGGATGAGGTTCTTATCCTCATCCCATGGGAAGGGAAGATTCATGCCAAAGCGGTTAGATTCCCTTTCCAATTTCTCCTCAGACAATCCCAGACACATCTACCAAGGAACCTCATCTGTCCAGGCCTTGACTTTACCCATGCTTTGAAACAGCTGAGCATTTGGAGTTTGCTAGGGCCTCGAAAATCCCATGGACAGAGGAGCCTGGTGGGCTGCAGTCCATGGGATCGTGAAGATTCGGACATGACTGAGTGACTTCACTTTCACTTTTCACTTTCATGGATTGGAGAAGGAAATGGCAACCCACTCCAGTGTTCTTGCCTGGAGAATCCCAGGGATGGCAGAGCCTGGTGGGCTGCCATCTATGGGGTCGCACAGAGTCGGACACGACTGAAGCGACTTAGCAGCAGCAGCAGCAGCAGGGCTGGGTGTGGGGAGGGGCAGCTAGACTTCTTCATTAGTTTCCCAAGGGGTGTGGTTTCCTGTAGCTGCTATGGGGGTGGTGGTGGTGGTCTCACAGGAAATGTGTGCTCTTTTTTTTTTTTTAGAGTGATGGACATGGACCATAAGAGTGGCCTTTTATTTTTAAAAAATATTTTAAAAAAATTTTGGCTGTGCTGTGTGGCATGAGGGGGCATGAGGGATCCTAGTTCCGTGATCAGGAATTGAACCCATGCCTCCTGCATGGGGAGCATGGAGTCTTGACCACTGGACTGGCAGGGAAGTCCCAGAGTGACCTTTGAAACAAGAACAACAGATGATCAAGAAATAAGGGTCAACAATAACAGGAAAGCTATTAGACTGGATAAAAACCTGTGTTTTATTTGTTAGAATCAGAACAAAAATCCAAAACTTACAAAAAGGATCTCCTGTAAAAGAAAAAAAAAAAAGTGCTCCTTTCACTTCACATCCACAGGTCCACCCCAGAGGCAACCACCACTCCACTTTCTTACAGAACCTTCCAGAGACAATCTAGGCCAGTCAGTGCAGGCAGGGGGAAGATAACTCATGTTCTTCCATAAAAGGTAACATACTGTACATATTCTTCTGCCCCTTGATTTTTCCAGTTTTCCAGATAAGCAGAGTAATCACATTTTAAAAAATATATAAATAATGGTACTATATATATTTGTGTATTATTTACTCGGCTGTGTTGTGTCTTAGTTAGTAGTACATGAGATCTTTGTTGCATCTTGCCGTATGTGGATTCCAGAGTGCTCCAGCATGTGGGATCTTAGATCTCTTAGCAGGGATCAAACTTGAGTTCCTTGCATTGCAGGGTGGATTCTTAACTGCTGGACCACAGGGAAGTCCCCCAGGAGCCACACGTTTTAAACCATTTTTAAACAGTTGCCGGTATTCCATATTCTGGACAGTTCATTTAGTTAATCCTCTGTTAGCCGTTTGGATCATTTCCCAACCTTTTGTTTTATAAGAGGTGTTTCAATACAGTAGTCCTGCAAGTATGCACTTCTATACTTAATCTGCAAGATAAATATCTGGGAATAGAATTTCTGTGTCAGAGGGCAAGTGAATTTTTGGGGGGTATAGTGCATTTAAATAAAACGTTATACCATATCTTGCTGAATTCAAGTTATAAAATATAAGAATCATATATCTTATAAATAAATATATGATGGTATTACCAAATCAAATATTTCCAAGCTGCTGTATACCGTGGTAAGAATTTTTAATTCTGATAGGGTCAAATTGCCTTCTTCAACGATCTTACCAATTTACACTCTCCCTGGAGATATACAAAAGTGTGTTAGCAAATGTTTTTTATCTTTGCTGATTTGATAGGTGAAGAAAAAAATTGCTGTCTTCTTGTAGCCTAATTTGCATTTCTTTCATGAGTGAAGTTGAGCGTTTTTTCACATGTCTGAGAGCCATTTGTTCTTCCTTGAAAACTGTTTATGTTCTTTACCTGCTAGTTTTGCACCTGGATTGTTGCTTTTTTCTCTTATGGATTTGGAGGAATCTTTACATATCAAGAAAACAACCCCTTTGCCTGGGACTAAGAAATGCCAGCTTGTTCTTTGCTTAGGGTATTTTTTTCCAAGGCAGAAATTCTTGACTTTTATGTAGTCAAAATCATTGGACTTTTCTTTATGACTTCTGGGTTTTGTATCACAGTTTTAAAGGTCTTCCTACCTCCAAATTGGGCTTCCTAGGTGGCTCAGTGGTAAAGAACCCACCTGCCAATGCAGGAGACATGAGTTTGTTCCCTGGATCGGGAAGATCCCCTGGAGAAGCAAATGGCAACCCACTCCAGTATCCTTCCCTGGGAAATCCCATGGACAGAAGAGCCTGGTGGGCTACAGTCCGTGGGGTCGTAAGAGTCAGACATGACTTAGCAACTAAACAATAACAACCTCCAAATTAAGTTTTTTAATCTTTTAATATTATTTTTCTTTTTTTTTTAATGTTTAAGCCTTTGATGCACCTGACATTTATTTTACTATAAGGTGTGAGACAGAGATCCAACTTTTATTTCCAGCTGTTCCATGGTATGTAATAAATAAATAATCCATTTCGTCCCCAGTGATTTGAAACACGATCTTCACCACATACCAAATTGCTGTTGCAATTTGTTTTCATTATAAAGTTTTTTTTTTTCTGTTCCATTGACCTGTTTGTGTTGTATTAACCATTGTAGCTTTGTACTATTTTAAATATCCTATAGGTCTAAAGCCCCTCACTACTGTGTTTTAGGTTTCTGCCTATTCTCGCTTGGTGATTTTTCTGTATAAACTTTAGAACAAGCTTCATGGATTCCATAAAGGAAGGTGTCTTGGTGGTCGCGTGTGTGGGCAGGGCACGCTGCCCAGCAGAGAAGATACAATGGTGTTGGACAGTTATGGGTGACTCTTCTTTCCTCTCTCTCCCTTCATTGAGGAGGGCTTTCTGGAGGAAGGGGAGGTAAAGCAGGCAGAGGAGGACCAGGAGGAAAAGGAAAGGTGGAAGAGGAATCTCAGAGCAAGGGGAAAAAAGAGGCCTCCTGGCACTACTTTCTGGGGATAAGAAAACAAGAGGAGGCTTCTTGGAAGAGGAGCTAAAATCAAAGCTACAGGGAGATTGGAAAGGAGTGGGTGGTTGAGGAGGTGGAGGCCAGCTGGGAGGCTCTTGCCTGGTCGGGGGTGGCCTGGAATTGATGAAATACATGGTTAGAGAGAGATGTTCAGCCTCTGAGTCACGGGGCAGGCCTTCAGTGAGCCAGCTGCCCAGGCTGCACAGAGGCGACAGGAACCGGAACGGGGAAGCAAGAAACCCCTGTGGCCCCTGCAGGCCCGTTGTCTCCCAGGGGCCCTGCCCCCCATTCCTACTGGTGACACAGGGTCCCTCCCTCCAGGGGAACTAGATGTAGGGCTTGGACTTGACTGCTGTGAACAAGTGGGTGCATTTGCTCTTGGAGGGGAATCGGAAGCTGGATTTTGAGAACCTGTGATGAGGTTGTGAGTCCTGGGCTATGACAGAGGCACTTCGAGGGGGTGTTGCAGTTTTATTAGAAGCTGTGATTCTACAGACCAAAGTAGGCGGCAGGAGCTCAGTCCTGGGATGGCTAGCGCCAGGGAAAGAAGGGAGGCAGGGGGAATATGAGCTTGGGCTTCCCTCACAGCCTTGTCAGCTTCCAGGAAGGGGTTGGATGAGGAAGGAAATAAATGCATGGGTGGAAATGAGCCCAGAGTGCTCTCTCTCTGCTCAAGGCTTTGCTCACCCCCAACCGGGGGAACTCTCCCTCCAGGAAGACCTTCCTGGGTGAGGACCCTCTCGGCTCCCGGCAGCCTGGTCACTGCTGCAGACTTGTGCAATGAGCTGCTTTTGCCCTGCTGCAGTGGCCATCTTCAGAGTCCCTGTCCAAGGTGGCTGGGACCACCTCCTGCTGCTCTCCATCCTAAAGCCGACTCTTCTCTCTGCTCCCTTCTGGGCTGGGTTGGCCAGGGAGCAGAGGAGTACAATAAGATCCTTTTTCTTCTCAGCAGCTCAATCACAGAATGTCTTCAGATCCAACAGCCCCCCGCCCCCAAAACACTGACGCCCAGAGGAGGCACATGAGAGTCCTGTAGCCACACAACAAACGGAATCATTGTTGATGTGGCCAGAATCCAGGCTGCTGGTTTCTAGCTGCAGGTCTCCCACCTACTCTGGGCCCCCCACCCAGGAGCCCATCCTGGAGGAATCTACCTGCACTAGGCATGGCGGGGGGGGTGGGGGCGGTCTTCCTTCTAGAGGGAGAGACAACTTGGTTTTAAAAAGCTCAGGGTTCTGGGACTTCCCTGGCAGGCCAGTGGTTGACTCTGTGCTTCCAGTGCGGGATGCATGGGTTCAAACCCTGGTTGGGGAACTAAGATCCCACATACTGCAAGGCGAAAAAAAAAAGTTTAGGGTTCAGTGTTTTGAGGGGCTGTGCTTATTTTCAGTTAGAATGGATAGAATATTTGTTTGTAATTTGCTTTTTTAATGCAAAATACATGTCCTGGATATGAGGCCAACAATACAAACCTGTAGGGAGCAGGTGGGGTTTGCTGCTGCTGCTGCTGCTAAGTCACGTCAGTCGTGTCCGACTCTGTGTGACCCTATAGACGGCAGCCCACCGGGCTCCCCTGTCCCTGGGATTCTCCAGGCAAGAACACTTGAGTGGGTTGCTATTTCTTTCTCCAGTGAATGAAAGTGAAAAGTGAAAATGAAGTCACTCAGTCATGTCTGACTCCTTGCGACCCCATGCACTGCAGCCCACCAGGCTCCTCCATCCATGGGATTTCCCAGGCAAGAGTACTGGAGTGGGTTGCCATTGCCCTCTCCGGTGGGGTTTAGTATAACATAAATTCTTGCTGATGAGCTGAGATTTAAGCTCCATCTGGAAATGACTTCCTCCCTCTGGGCCTCAGTTTCCCCCTGTGTAAATGGAGGGGATTAGATTAAGGAGTCTCTCAAGGCCCTTCCGGCTCTGATGTGCTCTGATTTTCTGAAAGGGCTATAGTCCCATGACACTGGGTCCCGAGCCCTCCAGTGGGGACAGAGGTGAAGCACTCAGAGCCTTTTCCCAGGGACGAGGGTTGGCATGATTTGCATGGAACACTGTCAGGCCTCCCTAGGGGGCAACTCCTGCACCTTCTGCTCAGCAGGTCATGGGAGTGGGGCTTACTGTCTACTCACCAGGCACATCACACACAACTCAGTTTCAGAAGCAACATAGCAGCTGATGAGGTTCCCAGGGACCAGGCGTGAGGCACAGTCCAGCAGAGGGGGACAGCCCAGGATGGACACTGCCAGTGAGCAGAAATACTCCTCACTGCCAGGCCAGGCCAGGTGGGTACCTCCTGCCCTCAGTACTTCCCTCCATCAGTGTAGCATGGGGTGCCCCAGAAAGAGCATTTGCCCTTGCAACTCCTCAGAGGGAAAAATATGCTTCATGACAGAAACGTGAGCATTGTCAGAAGGACATTCAATCAGTTATGTAAGTTTTGAAACAAAAGCCAAATTTCCCTTTGTAATGATTGCCGGGAGAAATATCAATAACCTCAGATATGCAGATGACATCACCCTTATGGCAGAAAGTGAAGAGGAACTCAAAAGCCTCTTGATGAAAGTGAAAGAGGAGAGTGAAAAAGTTGGCTTAAAGCTCAACATCCAGAAAATGAAGATCATGGCATCCGGTCCCATCACTTCATGGGAAATAGATGGGGAAACAGTGGAAACAGTGTCAGACTTTATTTTTGGGGGCTCCAAAATCACTGCAGATGGTGACTGCAGCCATGAAATTAAAAGACGCTTACTCCTTGGAAGAAAAGTTATGACCAACCTAGATAGTATATTCAAAAGCAGAGACATTACTTTGCCAACAAAGATCCGTCTAGTGAAGGCTATGGTTTTTCCCGTGGTCATATATGGATGTGAGAGTTGGACTGTGAAGAAGGCTGAGCACCGAAGAAATTGATGCATTTGAACTGTGGTGTTGGAGAAGACTCTTGAGAGTCTCTTGGACTGCAAGGAGATCCAAGCAGTCCATTCTGAAGGAGATCAACCCTGGGATTTCTTTGGAAGGAATGATGCCAAAGCAGAAGCTCCAGTACTTTGGCCACCTCATGCGAAGAGTTGACTCATTAGAAAAGACTCTGATGCTGGGAGGGATTGGGGGCATGAGGAGAAGGGGATGACAGAGGATGAGATGGCTGGATGGCATCACCGACTTGATGGACGTGAGTCTGAGTGAACTCCGGGAGTTGGTGATGGACAGGGAGGCCTGGTGTGCTGCGATTCATGGGGTCGCAAAGAGTCAGACACGACTGAGCGACTGAACTGAACTGAACTGAATGAAATTGTGTAAAAAAGAATTCAAGGAAAACCCAAACTAAGAAAAACCATGAACTCTGCAGCATAACAAACATGAAAGCATTTGTTACAGCATCTCTGCCAGAACTTGCAGCTGCCTGCATGAACTTTGGTTCATGTTAAAGTATTGCAGAACTTTGCATCACTCAGCACACACATTTCTGATTCTCCTTCAATTGTTTGCAGCAGTAATGGGCTGTTTTTGCCTGGGTATATTAGTTAGGGTAAGGTAGGCTGCTGTAATGAAGAGACCCAATAATAACTCAGAAGATAGTAGTTTAATTCTCTCTCCTGTAATGAGGTGAACATTCCAGATCAGTGGGCAGCTCTATTCACACAGTGTATGGGACCCCAGATTCCTTCTGTGGTGTGCCTCTATTGACCCATAAGCTTAGGGTCAAAAACTGAGGCTCAGTTTCCTGGAAACACCTGCGTCTTAAGGCTCCATCTTGGAACTGAACCCCTCTCTTTGCTCACATTCTGTTGATGAAAACTCAGCCCCAAGGTCACACCTAACTGTAAGAGAACCTGGTTATGGTGGTTCCTAGCGAGGCTCTCATGTGTTCAAATACAACTTTTTTACCAAGGAAGAAGGGGATATACAATTCAATGGATCACAGATAGATTTTTAATATCTGAAACTGATGTCAAGCTAAACTTTTTTCTCCCTCTGACAGTCCTCTTCATGTCAAGTTCTGCCTTTTGAATCATCTGTCCGTTTATCACTGTCCTTCCCATTTCCTGGCTCTTGTTTCTCCTCCTTCTCCTCATCCTCGCCACACCTCTCCCCCTCAGTCTTTCCTCACTTGATACAGAACCAGAATAAGTAGGATGGAGCTCCAGGTACCAAGGGTCAGATTGCACAACCATGCTCCAGATGATCAGAGCTAAGGATGCTAGTGTACCTCCCTGCCTCCACTTGCCCACAGCCACTTCACCTGTGATGAGCCATCCCTGATGCAAAAGGCCCTTGAGGATGCATTGGAGAAACAGGTAGTACTGATTTTGTGGCAGGAGACCTGAATTTCATGTCCTGATTCTGCCAGTTCTAATAGTGGGGTCTTAAGTAGGTCTCCCGGCCTCTGCTCTGAATCTTTATAAATATATTAAAAAAAGGTAGCAAATGCAACTTCACCTGCATACGCCAAAGAGGTTCTGTGAGCCTAACACAAAATCATATTTGGGTGAGAGCTTTATATCTTTTAAAGTATATTTCTTTATGTAAATTAAACATGCTTGCTTATAGTCTGAATTTGACAATTCCAGCATCTGAGGTCCTCTGGACATCTAGTCTGCTGTTTGTTTTATCTGTTGATTTTCACTTGCACCAGCTTATTTTCTTATGTATCTTTATAACTGCAGGTTGTGAGCTCATGTTCCCCTGGGCTTTCCTATCTGTGGGAATCCTGGGAGGCCTGGGTTAAGAGTGTCATTTCCAAAGAGGATCAGTATTAGCATCCCCAAGGTGCTACTAATCTGGTCCCAGTAAATTGCTTGGTTTGGGGCTGTCCAAATCACATAACCAGTGTACACGTGAACCTCAACCAGCAGAGGAGAGGAGTTCCTATTTTAAATTCTTGGAAGAGACTAATGTTTTTAAACTCAGAGCCCAGGCCAAGACGGATGTGCTTCCTTCAGTCTGTCTTCACTGATGGGGCCACCTTTTCACTCCAGATTTAGCCCTTCAAGGATCTAGGTTTTATGTTAGGATCTCAGTTAAAATTTCCCACCTTGCTTGGGTCCTCATGTGGATTTTAAAACTCAAGACCCTATGTTAAGGAGTTGGGCTAATGCCCTGGGGGAAGCTGCCACCTTCAATGCGATCTCAGTGTTCTTACTTCCTATTCTGTCTTCATTGAGGTCTTTGAGGAATGCCCTCACCTGCCTGTGAATTCAACGCTTCGTTGACACAGTGTTTTGGTATTTTGCCCCACACAGACTTGCTGTGCAGTGGGACGGTTTTTAGGATGGCCAGAAGATTTCCCTGGTGGATCAGACGGTAAAGAATCTGCCTGCCATGCAGGACACCCGGGTTCGATTCCTGGGTCGAGAAGACCCCCTGGAGGAGGGAATGGCAACCCACTCCCAGTATGCTTGCCTGGAGAATCCCATGGACAGAGAGCCTGGTGGGTGACAGCCCATGGACTCACAAAGAGTCAGGCACAACTGAGCAAATAACACTTTCACTTTCTAGAGGACTCTGAAATGCCACATCGTTCACTGTTTTTTTAAGCAATCCCTTCTCCTTTGCTCTTTCCCTTTTTATCTCTCATCTTGCCTCTAGTCTCTGGCCTGTTCTGCCCGCACTGAAGGCACGCTTGTCTGCTAGATCGCAATGGTTAGCTTTGCATGTCCTAAGGGGACATTTTGGCAGGTTGTCTTCAGTGCTCCTGGTTGACTCTCCCCAGCTCCTCCTTCTGGTTTTCTAACTCCAGCTCCTTAATGTGGCCAAGTGAACAACCCAAGACACTCCACTGCCCCCATCGGTGCCCTCCAGCTTTACCTTCTGCACAGACTTGTCAGAATCTCTCTTTATTCACCCAGAGCTCTTTAGCCCATCACTATTCAACATGTCAAAATGCACTCTGCCAGGAGCAGGTTTTGGCTAGAGCTTTTTATAATCTGTTTGGAGCTTTCCTCCTTTGAATCTCTGTGAACATTATCTATCAGAAAAACTCAAAAGTCTTGAGCCTCAGAGCCCCACACATCAACACCAAGCCTTCAGTCCCAGCTCATCTCATGGGCAAGGTCCTAGGTTGTGAGCTCCAACTATGGGTTCAGAGGGGCCAGAACTTGGCCAACTTCTCATCCCCAGAATGGAGTCAAGGAATGTAAGTGAATTCTGGCGTGGGAGAGCCAGGCAAACTGCCAGAGAGGGAAAGAGAATCTTTAGCCCACATTTGAGGGTCATTTTCCTTCTGGTTGGCAGCCCTCTCCCCGAGACTGGGCCCCAAGACCCACAGTCAAGCAGGCTTCCAGGAGGATTTGCTGAAGCTGTTACCTCAGGGGGAACTAACAAGAACTTGGGAACATGCCACCTCTCTCAGGGGACTTTGCATGGTAATAGGAGGCTAAGCCTTACACCAGGGGACAGGATCCCAGACTTCCAGGACAAGGAAAGCCAAACAGCGGGGGTCAGGGACCCTCTTCCCAAGGCTACTAGAACTAGACCTACGGGATTCTGGATGCTGTACTGCAGTCACTGTGCCCCAGCACTTCACTTCATAGGCAATATCTCCGCATTTAAAGCTCATATGAACAGATGACATTATCATCATTTTATAGGAAACCAAGACTGAGTGAGGTCACAATGGTCCCATCACTTCCTGACTTCCTCTAAAACCTGGCCCCCACCTTCCGTGCTGAGCTGTTTCCAGGAGGCCGAAAGATGGCTGGGCAGGTTGGCTCCTGCAACCGTGCAGGTAACAGCTGACATCTGTGCGCCAGCCTTTAGGAGGCAGCAGACACAGGGGTGATGCTCCAGGGCTCTGGCGTCAGAGCAGTTGAGTTCAGATGCCAGCTGAAGCTCTGAACTAGCCAAGTGACGTGGGTAAGTTCTACTCCAGCTCCTCCCCTAGCCTCTCCCTGCCAGTAACCAGAGTGAGCCTTTGAAACACAAACTAGATCATTTGACTCCTCTGGTCTCAACCTTCCAACAGCTTCTCATCACTTTTAAAATAAAATCCAAGCGCTTCCCCAGGGCTCATGGCAAAGGCCGCCAGAGCTCACTGAAGCCTCCATCCTTCCACTATCCTAGACTCAGCACTGCAGCCTTCCTCAGCCTCCTGTCATGGTGAGGACATACGACTGCTTTTTGCTAATAGAAATCAAGCGGAGGTGACACGTGTACCTTTTGGCTGAGGCATTTGAGAGGGGTGTGCCCTCTCTCCACTTTCCCCATCTGCCAGCTGGATGTAGGGTATCTGGTGAGGTGTCTGAGGAGTTGACAGAGCCCCCAGATGTGAGGTGCCTGGGTTCCTGGGTGTGTGGAACAAGTGCCATCTATCCCGACTCTAAAGATACTAACTGAGTTGTTACAGAAGCCAAAAAAGGAAGCTTTATTTTTTTATACCATTAAATCTTGGGTAAGGGACTTTCCTGGCAGTTCAGTGCTTAAGACTTGGCCTTCTGGTGCAGGGATGTGGGTTCAATACCTGGTTGGAGAGCTAAGATCCCACATGTCTTAGGGCCAAAAAACAAACAAAAGCAGTATTGTAACAAATTCATTAAAGACTTTTAAAATGGTCATCATCAAAAAATCTTTATTAAAAGTTGGGTGACTGTGTTATAGCAGCTGGCTAACCCTGACTCTGTACATCCCATCCCCTTCCACCCTCTGCACTTCCCTCCCTCTTCCTCACTCTATCCTAGCCATCAGCCTTCCTGCCACTCCTCAGAGACTCCAAGATCACTCCCACTGTGAATGACATGCACATACTGCTATATTTAAAATGGATAACCAACAAGGACATACTGTATGGAACACAGAACTCTGCTCAATGTTATGCGGCAGCCTGGATGGGAGAGGAGTTTGGGGGAGAATAGATACATGTATATGGATGGCTGAGTCCCTTTGCCTTTGTTACCCATTGCTCCATTCTCCTGGAATGTTCTTCTCCCAAAGCTTTGCATGATATCTTTCTCCAGATTTCTGATCAAATATTACTTCCTCAGCACGAGAACACCTGGCTACCCTTTTAAGCAGTTCTGCCATCACTCCCCATCTCCTGACTGCTCTATTTTTCTCCAGAGCAGTTATCATCACTTGACCTTTATTATCTAGCCCCTCCTGTGCCTGTCTATCCCTGGTGCCTAGAACAGCAACTGGCACATCTTAATGACTTGATCAATAGTCTTTGAATGAGTGGGGCTTCCCTGGTGGCTCAGATGGTAAAGAATCTGCTTGCAATGCAGAAGACACAGGTTTGATCCCTGGGTCCGGAAGATCCCCTGGAGAAGGAAATGGCAACCCACTCCAGTATTCTTGCCTGGAGAATTCCACGGACAGAGGAGCCTGGCGGGCTACGGTCCATAGAATCGCAAAGAGTTGGACATGACTGAGCAACTACACTTTCACTTTGAATGGATAAATGGACTCGCTTCTCTCTGATTCTTTATCTATTTCATTCTCCGTTTTCTTGTCCATAGGATGAGGGTTGTGTGTTGAGGTTGCTAGGAGACGATGCAGGTTAAGTGTGCGGCACAGAATCTGTGCACAGACACCCCAGGAAGTGCAGTTTCTGGTGTCCTTAGGGATCTAGAAGGCGGAGGCTGCAGATAGAAAGATTTGAATGGTGTAATGGCGGCAGGAGACCCAATTCCTCCTTGACTCTCAAATTTTTACTCAGGCCCACCCACACCCCTGTCTTGTCCCCTCCCCACCTCTGCATGGCTAGCAGAGGTCTGGAGCCTCAAGGTGGGGATGGAGAATCCAGGTAGACCCAGTGCAAGGAGACCCAGACCCGTACTGGGGGCTACCTGGAGTAGGGCTGAGGAGGGCTCTTTAAGCAGAAAGGTTCCTGTCCTTGCCCTCCCAAGAGAGAAGGGGTGGGGCTGAGCCAGCAAGCTTGGGATCCTTGGGCTGGCTGCCAGCTGCCACTGCTGACAGGCATGTGGGGATTCACCAGTACAGGTAATTGAACTAATGGAGTAAGCGGACGGGAAGGAGGAGGTTTAGGCTGCACTTTAGGCGATAAGCCACGGAGTTGCCATCTGAGCAGCTGTAGCCACAGGTGGAAGGAATTCACTTGCCAGCCTTCCCAGCCTGCAAAGATGAGACCCGGGCCTCTTGCATTTGTGGCCTGAGGGAGATGACAACTTCAAGGTTACCCCCTGGTTGTTGGAGATGGAGATGGGCTTTCAAAGAGAGAATAGCACACATGAAGGCATGGAGTCATGAAATAACAGAATAATGGAGTGTTTGCTGGTTAGGATGGCAGGAGGGAGGCAGCACTGGTGGCCCCAGGATGGGGCAATGTCACCACCTTGATGATAACTTGACAATATTAACTTCTCTAATCCAAGAATATGAGATATATGTCTTTCCATTTATTTAGTAATATTTTACTATCATAACTGCTATTTACTATTGTGTTTCTATAAACATATGAAAATGTGAACTTTACATTCTTTCTTAAACTTTTTATTTTATATTGGAATACAGTTGATTAACAATGTGTTATTTTCTGGTATACAGCAAAATGATCTACTTATACATGTATCTATTCTTTTTAAAATTATTTCCCCATTTAGGTTGCTACATAATGTTGAACAGAGTTCTCTGTGCTATAGACTAGGCTCTTGTTGGTTGAAAGTGAAAGTGTTGGTCGCTCAGTCGTGCCTGACTCCTTGTGACCCCATGGACTGGAGCCCACCAGGCTCCTCAGTCCATGGAATTCTGCAGGCAAGAATACTGGAGTGGGTTGCCACTTCCTTCTCCAGGGGATCGTCCCAACCCAGGGATTGAACTCGGATCTCCTGCACTGCAGGCAGATTCTTTACCCTCTGAAATACAGCAGCTGTGCATGGGTGGATGATATCATTGACACAATGGAAATGAGTTTGAGCAAACTCTGGGAAATGGTGAAGGACAGGGAAGGCTGGTGTGCTGCTGAGGTTGCAGAGTCAGACACGACTGAGGGACTGAACAACAAAAGGATGGTGGGTGGAATCAGGAGCTGACCTCAGAAAAGCCATGACTAAGAGCCAGGAGACCTGCCTTTTAAATCCCAGGCCTGCCATAGACCCTGGATCCTTGAGCAGGTCATTTATTTCCTCTGTGCCTCAGTTTCCTTATCTGTTGAACTGAAGATGAGATGAGGGGGAGAAACAGTGGAGGCCTATGCGGTTTGAAAATTGCAAAGTGTTTGTCAATTATTTGGACTGAGAGAGAGACAGCTGAGAAATTCTCCCAGGGCAGCTGAGATGGGAGGCCGAAGGGTCAACCCTGAAATGACTTTGCTGAGAAGTGAGAAAAGAAACCCCAAAACGGGCTGTAGGAGAGGTGAAGAGAGGGGAAGAGAGAATGGTTCCAGCTAGAGACAAGACATGGCCAGTGAACACGATTTTGAGGTCTCAAGGCAGAGTCAGTCCAGCTACTTTCTGTGCAAGTGGTAAGAGTGCAGACTATGTCCCTGTGGCTGTCAGCAGGCTGTGCACCAGCACTCTCTTGTCTCACCATCTACGTACAAGGCTGGACTGTGTCCTCCATGCCTTTGAAGCTCTGCATGGTCATGTGACTGACTTTGGCCAATGCTGTGTGCGTGAAAATGATAGCATTGCTTCCTGGTGGAAGTTTGAAGAGCCAGTATGATTCGCCACGAAGGCAAACTCCATCCGTGCCCACCCATATTCCTTGGCTCTTTCAGGGCCAACTTTCATCTGCAGGGTCAGCATCTCAGTGCCTGAGCGCTTTCTCTATACCAGGAAAAACAATCTACCTGCCTTCTCAGCAGGTCTGAGTGCTTAGGAAATTACACACCAGGAGAGGGAAATGGCAACCCACTTCAGTATTCTTGCCTTGAGAATCCCACGGATGAAGGAGCCTGGTAGGCTAGAGTCCATGGGGTCGCAGAGAGTAGGACAGAACTGAGCAACTTCACTTTCACTTTCACTTTTTCAGCCCCATCAGTCTCCATCAATGACTGGGGAGCTGAGATGTAAATACCCCAGTTCTCTCAGCCCACAGGTGGTCTCACCCTTAGTGTGCAGGTTCCTCACCACATTTCTGGGATTTTCTTTTGGGATTGAGCTCATTCACCCGTTGCCTTCCTTTCCCTGTTGCATTTTCCCACTCCACACCAGCGTTCCCTTGTGCCTCCCGAATAAACTCTTGATGTGCACATCTTTGTTTCTGGGTCCATTTCTAGAAGGCCTTGTTCCCCTTTCCTGCCGTCATGACAACCCACTGACCGACCAACTGGCAGATTCCCAGAGGATGGCTGCTCTGTCATCCCAGGCCTTGGGGTGCCAATAACTAGAAGTGGAGCCCCCACTGGACGGACTGTGGACAGACAGCAGGAGTAAGAAACCCAGGGGCCACTCTTGTGCCTCTCACCTGCTGTTCTCTCAGGTAAAAAGTTCGACTTCCTGGCAGAAAGAATCTGGCTGGCTAGCTCCAGTCAGGTGTCCTCCTTTGCTTCAGTTAGCTAAAGCCAGGAGTGAGGAGGAGGCTGGGAGCACTCTGGAGCCAGGCCTGAGGGTGGCCAGTTCCTGGAGGATGGGCAGGTGTGGGGTGCCTGCCATCGGCCACACCTCCTCTCAGAAAGCCCTGTGCTTCATTTTTCCAGACAGCAGGGGTCTGTGTCACTTCATTCAACCTTCATGGAGGTTCTAATTGATGAATCACGGGCACCAAGTGCCATGAAGATGGGGGAGTCCACCAACCACAGCAACACAGGAGCCTGGGGAGAACCTGGCTACGGTGAGACCCACCACTCTCAGCTCCGTATCTTGATCTCTTCCTCCAGCCAGGGGAGGTTAGCATGGAGCCAGCCAGCACAATCATGTGTGGACAGAAAGTGCAGGAAGGTATCTTCATCTGCTCCCCAAGTTCCTATAGAAGGTGTCAGGTTTATCAGAAATTCCAGAGCTGGATTTTATTGACTCACCATATTGGGATTCTGTCAGTGGAGGGAATTCCCTGGTGGTCCAGTGTTTAGGACACTGCTCCTTCACTGCTGAGGACACAGGTTCAATCCCTGGCTGGGGAACCAAGATCCTGCAAACTGCAGCAGGGCCAAAACCGTAAGTTGATACAGCCCCTATGGAGAAGAGTATGAAGATTATTTAAGAAACTAAGAATAAAACTACACATGACTCAGCAATCCCATTACTAGGCATACACCCTGAGAAAACCATAACTGAAAAAGACAAACATACCCCAATGTTCATTGCAGCACTATTTACAATAGCTAGGACATGGAAGCAACCTAGATGTCCATTGACAGATGAATGGATAAAGAAGTTGTGGTACATATGTACAATGGAATATTACTCAGCCATAAAAAGGAACACATTTGAGTCATTTCTAGTGAGGTAGATGAACCTAGATCCTGTTAAACCGAGTGAAGTCAGTCAGGAAGAGAAAAACAATGTTTGTATATTAACGCATACATAGGCAAACTAGAAAAATGGTTCTGATGAACCCATTTGCAGGGCGTGACTAGAGGTGCAGACATAGAGAACAGACTTTGGACACAGCAGGGGAAGGAGAGGGTGGGGCAAATTAAGACAGTGGCATTGACGTATATACACTGCCACGTCTAGAAGGGTCAGCGGGGAGCTACCGTATGGGCACAGGGGACGCGACCCAGGGCTCCGTGACCACCTAGAAGGGTGGGATGGTGTGAGGGAGAGGTCGAGGAAGGAGGGGGCACGTGTGTGTACTTGCAGCTGATTCGCATTGTATGGCAAAGCCAACACAATATCGTAAAGCAGTTTTTCTCCAATTAAAAGCAAAAGATTGTCAGTGGAGTTTCTCTTAGAGAGGGACGCCTGCCCTGTGACTCAGCTGTGGAGCTGCCCGCGGGGTTCCCTCCGCTCGGTCTCTCCCCTCCTCTCCCTGGGGGCTCCCTCTGGGCACCCCTGGGCCAAATTATCCTCCGGCTTTTGAGGGCAGCCTGACCAGAGGCTCTGCTGTTATTTTCGCTCCTGTTCTCATAACAGTCCCTGTAGAAGGAAAGAGAAATGTCACCTAGATAAAGACACAGACCACAAAGAAGAAAAAACAAACCAAAGGGTGACATTTGGGGAAGTATAGACAAGACAGGTTGGGCAGGGCTGAGCTTGAGCGGAGGGAGAAGGTCAGAGCCCGGGGGAGCAGGGACGTCAGGCCGCTGACAGGGTGACAGCAGATTCTAGCCCTGAGTTCCTCTTTCATAATGATCAGAGGTCGCTCCCGGAGCTCTGCCAGAAGCACTTGCTCTGTGCTAAGAACCTTACATTCGTTTAATCCACATGACGACCCTAGGATGATGTTATTTTCACTTAATGGAAGATAGGGAAACTGAGACTCTAGGAGGTAAACGAACTTTCCCAGGGCCCCATATTCAGGCTGGACACTATCTGACGACTCTTTGCAACCCCATGGACTGTAGCCTGCCAGGCTCCTCTGTCCATGGGATTCTCCAGGAAAGAATACTGGAGTGGGTAGCCATTCCCTTCTTCAGGGGATCTTCCCAATTTGGGATTGAGCCTGTGTCTCCTGCATTACAGGCAGATTCTTTACCATCTGAGCCACCAGAGAAGTCCAATCTGGTATCCATCTGACACCAAATACTACCCACTAAGGCGTGCTGGGCTATCAGGACCCCCCTGGTTTTGTGGTTCAGAGTAACCAAGATGTCTGAGATAGTAAAAAAAAAAAAAGCTTAATCCAAGCAAGTGAGACTTGCTTAGATAGTGATCCTGGTAATCACGAAGAATAGGATGGCAAACTGGAAAGAAACTAGCTTGGAAGTCAGAAAAAACTGATTACCAGTCTGGCATTGCCTCTTATTATTCTGTGTTACCTTGAGCAAACTGCTTTACTTTTGTGAGCCTCAGGTTTGTTTTTGTTTTTTTTTTTTTTGTCTGTAAATGGATTAATATCTATCAGGCTCAGCTCGGATACTCAGTAAATGCGAAAGGTGTCCCTTCGTTATGGCTTCCTCAGCACCTTCTTCTCCAGAGTGCATGCTTTCTGAGCCTCAGTGTGGCTCCTGGTAACTTTTTTGTTAGAGTTCATTGCCTGGAAGAGAACTCTCTGATGCGAAGCCACCTACACACCACACAAGCCACGCACTCACCCCAGTATAGACCCAGCTTTGCTCCAGCTTCTGGAAAAGGGGAGGAAGGGCACTTAACAGCTGAAGTAGCCCAACCACTGGCTGGGTAGGGACTGTAGCCAGCTCCAGGGGCAACTAGAACCAGGGCCTCGGGCCACCAGCCTCATTCCTACTGCCTACCTCTGAACCTGTGGGTATCTCCTCCTGCTCATTTCCATCTCCTCGATTTCTTTTCCCATGCTGCTGTTCCAAGGCCTAATATTTCACTGAGGACAAAACGCCTCTCTCCAATTCCAAACACACAAACAAGGAAGGAGTCTAACTGGCCATCACCTCTCAACCAATCATTGAGACCCAGAAGTAGAAAATTCCCATGAATGGCCGGGCTTGGATCAGGTGATCACACCTCGGCCAATCATTTTTAGCAAGATGGCCACTCCCCTGCAGATCCCATATCTAGAGCGGGAACGGACGATGCTTGGTCAAAAAAAATAAAAACGGATGATGGTTCGGGGCAAATTAATAAATGTATTTTATTTTGTAAAATCCCAGTTCTCTCTGCTGCTAATCACCCCCATCCAATACGGAAGTACCACTATATGAAATTTACATTCTGCCACCTCCCGTCTCCTAGCCTCATGCTTAGCTCTGCTTTCAGCCCGCTGGGCACAGCCAGCCTTATGAATCAGCCTAGCCGACAAGCCTAACGGGCTTTCCTGAGTCCTCCCTTTCTTCCAACTGTCTTCAATGTCGTCCCTCTTTTGTTTGCTGCATCAGCAGTTTCACCACTGGAGACTTGCTTTTTAGCCTAAAAGGGCTTGTTCCCATTAAAATGCACATTTTCTTGTGAGCAGGCACTGACCATGTGAACAATTATCTGTGATTTAGTACTAGAGGCTTTATTCCCTTTTCCCCATTTGGAAAAGGGGAAAGGAGGGAGAGGACTTGCTTTAGGCTGTTTTGGGGAAAAGAAGAGACTGGATGCAGAATGAGGAGGTAGATCGTTCTCCTGATTCAACGAGTCCATCCTTGGTCAGTCCAGGTGCCTGTCTAGACGCCTTGGCCATTCTTATTTCATCTTGGAAAAGCAGCAGCCGTTTTTCCTTTTTCTCCCTTTCCCAAGTTTAAATTTACTTACATTTAAATTTTGAGATAATCATAGCTTCCCATGCAATTGTAAGAATGAATACAGAGAAATCCCATGTGCCCTTTATCCAGCTCCCTCCATGGTAATATCTTACAGAACCATATTAGGATATCACAGCCAGGATACTGACATTGCTATAGTCAAGACACTGAGCATCCCCATTACCACGAGGATCCTCATGTTCTCATTTCATAACCACACCGACATCCCTTTCCGCCCTAGTCTCTCTTTAATGGGTGGCAACCACTGTTTTCATCTCTCTAATGTTATACAAATGGAATCATATAGTGTGTAACCTTTGAGGATTGTTTTTTTTCATTGAGCATATTTCTCTAAAGATTCATTCAGGTTGTGTGTGTATCAATAATTCATTCATTTTTATTGCTTAGTATTTCATGATAGGATATGCCACAGTTTATTTAACCGTTCCCCCTGTGAAGGACAACAGGGTGGTTTCTGTAAGAAACGCCGCAGGAAGAAAGAGCCACCCCTATGGACCGTTGATCAGGGCCTTTTATTGGGCGGTCGCTCTCGGGCAGAACTCCCGAGAGGTGAGCAAGGAATTGAAGGGGGTCTGAGAAGCAAAGGGAGTCTGCGAGGTATGAGGGGTGGGGAAGGGTTTTATAGCCCCTGCCGGGCTCCCATATAAGGAAGAAAACGCGGGCTCAGCGGTGATTGGTGTCCAAGGGCTCCGTGTCAGCTCCTGATTGGATGGCTTGGATGTCGGCCCGCCTCTGGGGCTTGTCTGCGGCTCTCTGCCGGGACATGTCCCGACATGCCCGGGCATGCCCAGGCATGCCTCAACACGCCCGACCTTGCACTGACCTTTCAGTTTCCAGTTTGGGCTTCTTAGAATTAAAGTTACTATAAACAACTGTGTATGGATTTTTGTGTGACTATGTCTTCATTTCTCTATGCAAAGAAGCTGGGACGAATTACTCCAAAATGATTAAAAAATTACTACGTATAATATATAATTTATATTGGATGTGTAATTTAATTACTCAATTATGTTGGAAGAATTTTAGATTTACAGAAAAGTTGCAAAGATAATACCAATAGTCTCCTTATGCTCCTCATTCAATTTCCCCTAATATCAATACCATCCTACATTGTCAGAGCAAAGAAATGACATTGGTACACTGCTGTTAACTAAACTCCAGATTTTATCAGGGTTTCCACTAATATCCTTCTTTCTGTCCAGGACCCAATCTTGGATCCCACACCGGATTTAGTCATAGTTTAGTTTTATGGTTTTTACTATGGCCTCAGGCATGTGGCAGAAAGCTACCGTGGAAGTGAGGAGGGGAAGTGAGAGAGCCTTAAAAAAAAAAAAAAACTACGGTGTAATTTACATCCGATAAAATTTAGGCTGGGCTTCCCTGGTGGCTCAGTGGTAAGGAGAAAAAAAAAACAAACCTCTCCTGCCAATGCAGGAGACACGGGTTCAGCCCCTGGATCAAGAAGACCCCCTGGAGAAGGAAATGGCAACCCACTCCAGTATTCTTGCATGGACAGAGGAGCCTGGCGGGCTGCAGTCCATGGGGGTCACAAAAGAATTGGACACGAGTTAGCAACAACAAAATTCAGCCTTTATAGCCTCTTTGAATCCTGGTAAATGCACATAGAACTTCCCTGGTGATCCAGTGGGTAAGAACCCACCTGTCAATACAGAGGATACTTCAATCCCTGGCCCAGGACGGTTCCATATGCTGTGAGGCAACTAAGCCTGCGAGCTGCAACTACTGAGCCCAAGCACGGCAAAAGGAGAAGCCGCTGTGGTGAGAAGTCCGCATGCCTCAGCTAGAGAGTAGCCCCTACTCTCTGCAACTAGAGCAACCCCATGCACAGCAACAAAGATCCAGCGCAGCCAAAAATAAACTTTAAAAAATTTTTGATAAATGCACACAGTCACATAATCATGACACAGTCACCACAATCATGACACAGAACATTTCCACTTCTCCTCACAATTCCTGCCTTCACCTTGGTAGTCAATCCCTCCTCCATCTTCAGCCCAGGCAAGCGTGGATCCATCCCTACAGTTTTGCCTTTTCCAGAAAGCCATATAAATAGAATCGCATGACATGTACTTTTTTGGGATCTGGCTTCTTTCATCTAGTAAGATGCATTTGAGATTCATCCATGTTGTTGCATGAATCAAGACTTCATTTCTTTTTATTGCTGAATATGGATAGTCCAGGGTTTCCCTGGTGGCTCAGTGGTAAAAGAATCTGCCTGCAATGCAGGAGCCACAGGACATGTGGGTTCCATCCTTGGGTCAGGAAGATCCTCTGGAGGAGGGCATGGCACCCACTCCAGTGTTCTTGACTGGAGAATCTCATGGACTGGCAGGCTACAGTCCATAAAGTTGCAAAGAGGCAGACAGGACTGAAACGACTTAGCACGCATGGGTAGCCCATTGTATGGTAATACCAGTTTGTTTATCCATTTACCAGTTGAAAGACATTTGATAGGGCTTTTTGATTATTTGAATAATGTCACTATAAACATTCATGCACAGGTTTTTATATCTACATAGTTTTCATTTCTCTTGGATAAATACCTATGAGTTGGTTCAGTGTGTTGAATGGTGCATGTCTGTTTAACTTCATAAGAAACTGACAAATTGTTTTCAAAAGTGACTCTACTATTTTCAGTTCAGTTCAGTTGCTCAGTTGTGTCTGACTCTTTGCGACCCCATGGACTGCAGCACGCCAGGCTTCCCTGTCCATCACCAACTCCTAGAGCTTGCTCAAACTCATGTCCATTGAGTCGGTGATACCATCCAACCATCTCATCCTCTGTCATCCCCTTCTCCTGCCTTCAATCTTTCCCATTTTGGATCCCTTCAAAACAACGCATATGAGTTCTAGTTGGTCCACTCAGCCGGGCCTTGGTATTGTCAGGTTATTATTATTATTGTTGGTATTTTAGCCATTCTTTTCTTTTTCTGTGTGAATCTCAGAATTTCCTGCCTTGGCAGGGAGATTCTTTACCACTGGTGCCATGTGTGAAGCCGTGAGTTTCAAAATTTTATAGCCCTTCTTTCTGCTCTGCTGCCTGCTCTCTCCCCCTCCCCTACATGGGTCCCACTGAGGAACATGTGTGGTCACAATGCAGAGAAACAGAAGGACTAGGTCTCAGAATTCCCCTGGACACCAGAAAGTTCAGGACTGCAAGGGGTTTTTTTTTTTTGGCCATCCCTAGAGCATGTGGGATCTTAGTTCCCCAACCAAGGATCAAACCCCTGCATTGAAAGCATAGAGTCTTAACCACTGGGCCACCAGGACTGCAGTTTTTAGGAAGGTGTGACTGTCGGCAGGTATGTCAAGGAGAAAACCAGGACAAGGGCCAAGGGTCAAGGTGGGAGGGGTGGTGAAGGGCCTGGGGGCAGCAGTTCAAAGTGACAGGATCAGGAAGACCACCCAGCCTGTCCACTCAGGGCTGGCTGGTAGATAGAAAGGCCTCCTGGAGCCCAGGAGGAGGCCCCACTGTCTCAGCAACCCCCCTCAGCCCCTGCCTCCCAGCCATTTCCTACAGAGAGAACCCAAAATCTCCTGGGATCCCCACAGGCTTGAGAGGGAAGGGGAGGGCTCCTGGGAACCAGAAGCCTGGCCTAGGGCCCAGCCGTGTGACACCCGAGTCTTGGAGAAGGTGGCTGAGGGACCAGGCCACTGGAGCCTCCCAGGACAGCTGGGGACAGGGAGAGGCAGCTCAGGTTTCACCACTGCTTAGTGTGTTACCTGGGCCCTGACCGGGCAGCAGAATGATGTCAGGCCCTGGCCCTTGCAGAGTGATGCCTTTCACCAAGGAACCGCCATCCCTTCCCTGCTCCACAGGGACCACTCCGGCCCTGACTTTGGGTCCTGTGGCCTAGAAGAAAAGAGACAAGATTTAAGTCAAGGCCCCAGGGCAGGAGCCTAGAAACTTGGTTTTGGACAGGATGTGTGGGGCGAATAGGTGTGTCTGTGATATGTCTCTGCAGCATGGGAGGGTGTCCTGGTGCAGGGGAGAGGGACAAGTAGCCTCCAAATATTTGCCTTCAGTTTATTAGTTGTGTGACCTTAGACAAGTAACTTAACCTTTTTGGGTCTTGGTTTCCCTGAACTTCTGATTCAAAGGTCTGGACTCTGGTGACTTCCAAATTTCACTGAATACCACAGTCACCCGGGATTTTTAAAATAAACTACAGATTTCTGGGCCCCACCCCAGACGTAATGAGTCAGCACTTCAGGTGTTTAAAGGTTCTTCTGGTGGGTTTTGGCATGGCCAGTGAGGCACCAACATCTCCAGAACCACGACCCTGTTGACCAGGATGTCCAGCCGGAAGCGGTCTCTGGCAGAAGTTAGGGAGGCGGTCCAAAGAGGTGGGAGGAGCCAGAAAAGGGAAGCCAATCACTGACCAGGAGGGAGGAGGAGCCAGAGGGGGGAGCCAATCAGGAGAAGCAGATGTGTCAGATCTAGGATTCATCTTTGAGAGAAAAGGAAGATTTAATTTGGATGAAAGGACAGCCTGGCTGGGCACCGAGACAGAGCGGTTGCTGAGAAGAGAAACCAAAGTACTTTGCATTTTACTGTCGTGGTGTGACTTTCTAGCATCAGGAAACAGTAAGAAGGGGATCACGTTTGGGGTTCAGGAGGAGAAGGACAGGGACTGAAGGGCAAACGGGGGCACCATGCATGTCTTCCTGGAGACTCCGAGCAAGTCGAGGAGAAGCTGCCTTTGCCTGGAAGGACTCTCTAAATCCTGCAAAGCCTGAATAGCCCGGGGAATAAATGGCTGCTTGGACCAGCTCACCCTCACGGGTACCTGACTCGGTTCAGAGGACCCAGGAGTCCTGGTTTGCTGCTTCCTGGCTTTGTGACTGTGGGCAAGTCCCTCAAGCTTTCTGACTCTGTTGCCTTATGTGTAAGATGGGAATAATAATTACACCTGCCCAACCCCTCATGCGAAGAAGGCAATGGCAACCCACTCCAGGACTCTTGCCTGGAAAATCCCATGGACGGAGGAGCCTGGTGGGCTGCAGTCCATGGGATCGCTGAGGGTCGGACCCGATTGAGCGACTTCACTTTCACTTTTCACTTTCATGCATTGGAGAAGGAAATGGCAACCCACTCCAGTGTTCTTGCCTGGACGGGGGAGCCTGTTGGGCTGCTGTCTATGGGGTTGCACAGAGTCGGACACGACTGAAGTGGCTTAGCAGTAGCAGCAGCAACCTCTCATGGCGTAACTGTGGGCACCATCTACGATAAGAGAGGTAGTAGTGCTGTGTGACCAGAAGCATGGGAGTAGCACTAACAGAACCCCAGGAAAGATGGAATTGACCTTATTCTTTGGAGTGTCTGTCCTTTAAACAGGCCAACTCCTGGTACACTGTTATATAGTCACAGCTCATCTCCCCTTTGACGCTCCACTTTCAAGGGCAGGGCTTCTCAGTGGTAAAAGAATCTGCCTGCCAATGCAGGAGTCGCAGGAAATGCCAGTTCAATTCCTGGGTCAGGAAGATCCCCTGGAGGAGGAAATGGCTACTCACTCCAGTATTCCTGCCTGCAGAATCCCATGGACAGAGGAACCTGGCAGGCTACAGTTCATGGGGTCGCAGAGTAGGGCACGACTGAGCGATGAGCACACACACGCTTTCAGGGGTAACAACTACTATATGAATTTGGTGTGGTCCTTCCACACTTAAAAATATTTGAGCCTGTGGAAAATATACAGTATTTTGTGAGTGTGTGTGTATGGCTCATTTTACACAGTGTCAGAGTATCATATCTTTCAGCAAGATGTTTTAACTCCAGATTTTACATCGGAGATCTAATTAGGTCACCCCTTTATCTGACATGCAGTGTTTCACTGCCTGTCTCTCCCACATGCTATCTGTTTGGCCTGATCTTGGAAATTCCTGTGTCTTTTCTCATCCCAGGGCAGCCAGAGGGGCTGCCTTCAGTCATAATCCTGGCAAGGTCAATGAGAAGCCGGAGGCTGTCAAGGAAGCCTGAGGGTGCGTGGTCACCTCAGAGCATGGAGGGAGTGTCCTCTGTGCCTGGCCCTGCTGGTTCATCCACAGCTGGTGGGAAGGAGAGCGAAAGTGAGCCAGAGAGAGATAGAAGGAAAGGGAGCCTAGGCCCCTGCTGCCAGAGAAGCCCTGGGGTGGCCATCTTCCCGTTGTAATACCACTGGCCCTACCCCTTAAGACGAAGGTCAAGGACCTTTGTCTGAAATCAGAGCAGGTGACATACTTTGCAAGGTCCCAAAAAGCAGGTTGTTGTGGTTTAGTCACTAGCTGTGTCTGACTCTTTGCAAGTCCCTGGACTGTAGCCTGCCAGGCTACTTGGTCCATGGGATTTCCCCGGCGAGAATACTGGAGTGGGTTGCCATTTTCTATTCCAGGGGATCTTCCCGACCCAGAGACCAAACCCGAGTCTCTTGTGTCTCCTGCATTGGCAGGCAATTTCTTTACCACTGCATCACCTGGGAAGCCTTCTGTAACGTAAATCTCTTGCAAATGTTGGGTTTTTACTTTTACTAAGTTCCTAGATGCACAGCTCTGACCAGATCACTGCGACTTCCAATTTAGACATTTCGGTATCATGTTGTGATTTATTCATCAATCAATATGTACTGAGCATCTACTATATGCCAGGACGCTGGAGGACAGAGCAGGAAACTAGCCAATGTCCCTGATCACATGAAGATCACGTCCTAGTGGGGAGACCATTAACAAGAAAACACCACTCGGGCAATGCTCTATGCTATGGAGAAAAATCACTGGAAGGACTGATGCTGAAACTGAAGCTCCAATACTTTGGCCACCTGGTACGAAGAACTGACTCACTGGAAAAGACCCTGATGCTGGGAAAGATTGAGGGCAGGAGAAGGGGATGAGGGAGGACGAAATGGCTGGATGGCATCACTGACTCAATGGACTTGAGTTTGAGCAAACTCCGGGAGATAGTGTTGGACAGGGAAGCCTGGCGTGCTGCAGTCCATGGGTCACAAAGAGTCAGAAATGCCTCAGAGACTGAACAACAACATGGAGAAAAATAAAGCAGGGGGAGACGACAGGAAAGAGTTGGGGTTGGTGGGATCCTATTTTAGACGGAAGGGTCCATGAAGCCCCCCAAAAGAGTTGGTATTTGAATGTAAACTACCATTGAGAGTGAATCGAGCATCCCAGGTGGCCAGCGGAATTCAGAAAAATTCTTTGATGTCTCAGACTCCTGGACAAGCCAGTGGGGACACACTCTGCTCACCATCAAAGTGAATTAAAAATTCATCTGGCTCAGAGCCTGTGCTGAAGTCATCTAGGCAGCAGTGGCCTCTTTCAAAGAAAAGAGTTTACCAGAAAAGAGGGCAGCAGAGCTTCTTGATGAGGACGGGGGCTTTAGAATCTTAGGCAGAGCCATTTTGAAATCCTAGCTCCAACAAGATTAGGTTCATGTCTTAATTACCATGTGCCTCGGTTTCTTCATCTGCAAATGGGGCTAATAATAGTGACTCCCCTATAGGGTTGCTCTAAGGATTCAGAGAAATAATCCAAGAAAAACACTTAGCCCAGTGCCTGGTGTGGAGGGAGAGTCAATAAACGGTGGCCTTTACCCTCCTTGTCATTTTCTTGGCTCCTGTGGGGCTCTTTGCTTCTCACTCATTCATTCTATAATTCTCTCACCTACTAGCTGCCCGGTCCTAGATGCTAAAGTACCCAGAGGAGAGACACCTGAGCTGTTCAAAGATAGGAGAACTTCCCTGGTGGCCCAGTGCTTAGGAACCTGCCTTGCAATGCAGGGGATGTGGATTTGATCAGTTGGGGAACTAAGATCCCTCATGCTTTGGAGCAACCAAGCCAGCTTGTTGCAACCAAGACCCGATGCAGCTAAGTAACAGAGAAGGCAATGGCACCCCACTCCAGTACTCTTGCCTGGAAAATCCCATGGATGGAGGAGCCTGGTGGGCTACAGTCCACGGGGTCACACAGAGTCAAAAACGACTGAGCAACTTTCACTTTTCACTTCCATGCACTGGAGAAGGAAATGGCACCCCACTCCGGTACTCTTGCCTGGAAAATCCCATGGACGGGAGAGCCTGGTGGGCTGCCGTCTATGGAGTCGCACAGAGTCGGACACAACTGAAGCAACTTAGCAGCAGCAGCAGCAGCAGCAGCAGGAGCAGCTAAGTAAATCAATAAATATTTAAAAAAAAAAAAAAAAAGCAGCAAAAAAGGTGGGACAGGAGTAGGAACAGTCCAAGAGGCAGAGCCCTGGGCCTTAGGCTGCCATTAGCACCTGAATGAACTTGGCCATGTTGCTTCATCTCATTGGTCCTTGGTGATCCCAGCTATTGATGAAGGGATCCACTTGGCAATCACTAGGTGGTCAGTGGTGGGGCCTGCCACCTCCAAGGACCCACCTTCATTGGCCAAGGCCCCTCATGGGGACATGGAAGGAGCAGCCTAGACAGGGAGTCAGAAAGTCCAAACATAACTTCAGAGGAAGAGGGTGCATAGGGCGTGCCTAGCAGGGATTGAGGGGGCCAAGGATTTCGAGGGAGGCTCCTGAAGAAGGAAGCCATGTGTGGGGAGGTGCCCTGGAATGATCAGATTGAGGGTAGAGCCAGAGGAGGTGGACCTCAAAGCAGGAGAATGGACTTATCTCATTTCCTTATCTACTGTCTCATTTCCTCCCAAGGCGTGTTTTCCCTTCTGCCTTTGGGAGTATCTATCAAGATTATTTAGAAGCCCCCACACTTTTGGGTTTCTGTGTGGAAAATTCTTCAAGAGATGGGAATACCAGACCACCTAATCTGCCTCTTGAGAAAACCTATGTGCAGGTCAGGAAGCAACAGTTAGAACTGGGCATGGAACAACAGACTAGTTCCAAATAGGAAAAGGAGTATGTCAAGGCTGTATATTGTTACCCTGCTTATTTAACTTGTATGCAGAGTACATCGTAAGAAACGCTGGGCTGGAAGGAGCACAAGCTGGAATCAAGATTGCCGGGAGAAATATCAATAACCTCAGATATGCAGATGACACCACCCTTATGGCAGAAAGTGAAGAGGAGCTAAAAAGCCTCTTGATGAAAGTGAAAGAGGAGAGTGAAAAAGTTGGCTTAAAGCTCAACATCCAGAAAACGAAGATCATGGCATCCAGTCCCATCACTTCATGGGAAATAGATGGGGAAACAGTGGAAACAGTGTCAGACTTTATTTTTTTGGGCTCCAAAATCACTGCAGATGGTGACTGCAGCCATGAAATTAAGACACTTACTCCTTGGAAGGAAAGTTATGACCAACCTAGACAGCATATTCAAAAGCAGAGACATTACTTTGCCAACAAAGATCCGTCTAGTCAAGGCTATGGTTTTTCCCGTGGTCATATATGGATGCGAGAGTTGGACTGTGAAGAAGGCTGAGCGCCGAAGAATTGATGCTTTTGAACTGTGGTGTTGGAGAAGACTCTTGAGAGTCCCTTGGACTGCAAGGAGATCCAACCAGTCCATTCTGAAGGAGATCAGCCCTGGGATTTCTTTGGAAGGAATGATGCTAAAGCTGAAACTCCAGTACTTTGGCCACCTCATGCAAAGAGTTGACTCATTGGTAAAGACTCTGATGCTGGGAGAGATTGGGGGCATGAGGAGAAGGGGATGACAGAGGATGAGAAGGCTGGATGGCATCACCGACTCGATGGACCTGAGTCTGAGTGAACTCTGGGAGATGGTGATGGACAGGGAGGCTTGGCATGCTGCAATTCATGGGGTTGCAAAGAGTCAGACATGACTAAGCAACTGAATTGAACTGAACTGAACTGAACTGATGGCTCAGATGGTAAAGAATCCGCCTTCAATGTGGGAGACCTGGGTTCAATCCCTGGGTTTGGAAGATCCCCTGGAGGAGGGCATGGCAATCCACCCCTGTATTCTTGCCTGGAGCATTCCATAGGCAGAAGAGCCTGGCAGACTACAATCCATGGGGTCACAAAGAGTCAGATGCGACTGAGGGACTAAGTGCATCACACTTTTGCCACGTCCTCTCCCTCTTTCCAGCCCCCCTCTCCTCCTCATGCCTTGCTCCCTGGTCCTGTCCTCTTTTAATTCCTCCCCCTTCCCCCCACGTCAAAACTTAGCCATCCTGCATACCTCTCCCTCAGGGCTATGGGGAACTAGGCTCTGAATAGTGTTAATTCATTTATTCAAAAAACTTTCAATGCGTTCTGAGCCAGGAACTCTTCCAGCACTGATGATACAGTAGTTAAACAAAACAAACTAAAACCCCTACCTCCTGAGAATTTGCATTCTGGATATTTAAGGGGCAATAATGATTTCATGCAACATCTTGTTAGAACTCAGTCTCATTCAGTGGCCCTGGGGCGGCCTGAGTGTGGTCCAGTGTTGTTGGCAAGGGATCCCTTGCAGGAGGATTAGAGTCTCGAAGAGGACTCCCTGAGACAGAACAACTTATCCAAAGGAATGGCTGTCTAATAGCCCTGGGGATTGGTATAAGTGGTGGTAGACGAGTGTTCGAGGGCAGTAGACCCATTGACCTGACCTTATGGGTGGCTGCTTTCTCTGCAGAGAAGGCTGGCTCAGTTTTCCAGCCCTGGCTCTTTAGCTCCCCACTGCTCTCGTTCAGCCAGGCTGTGGGTTAGAACATCTGGAAGGGATTCCCTGGAACTGGAGGGAATTTCCAGGCAAATGAGGCTCTGTCACCCCAGCTGGGAACACCCACCCCTGCCATCTGCTCCAGACATCCTTACAGAGCCTGTGTGAGAGGAACCTGGCAGTTTCCAGCACCTCCAAGGGAGCATCCGTGTCCTGCCCAGGGCATATCAGCAGACTGCCCCTGCTGCCACTGCTAGGGGCCTGCTGGGAGCCCGGGTTCCTGAGTGCACAAAGCCGCACCCTTTCCTGTCTCCCTTTCTGCATTGGGAGGTAAGGTGCTTTGGCATTCCAGAGCTGCTCCGAGGGTCTTTCCAAAAATAGTGATAGAGGGAAAGGCTGCCCTGGTTGTCAGAAGCAGTGCCATCAGCCCAGAATTTTCTCATCCTTGTGAGGCAACGTTTGTCCAACACCCTCTAGCTCTGCCCTGTGTGACACCTGGTATGCGGGTGGCCCTGGGTACTGGGGACTTCACAGTGTGTCCTCACTTAATCTGCTGGAAACTCTGTCAAACTGTTCTTATTCTCACCTTCCTACACTTCTCACCTTCTAGACTTTAATCCCCCTTCGATGGGGACATTGAAGTTCAGAGAGATCAAGCTACCCGCAAGAAGTGGCAGAGCCAAGATTTGAACCCAAATCATCCAACACCAAAGCCCAGTGCTAACCCCTCGGCCATATTGCCTTGCTACTCATTCTGCTAAGAGCAAGTGCCAGCCAGGAGAGACAGCAGGGCTGGGTGGGAACTCATCCAGCTGAAAGTCTTGTCTCTCCGTCCCCTCCAGCCCCACTGGAAGCTCCTTGCCTGGGGTTGTTTTGGGCATACCCCCCGTATTTGTCACACGTGTCCAAGACCAGGCGGCACTTGTTAATGAGAGTGACAAATGACCGTCCTCAAGCCTGGGAGTTTCTCAGCACCAGAGATGGATCTCCAGTTGTGACATCTTCATTAATAACTCATACCAGAGCAGAATGCCTAACCCAACCCAGGAGGCCCACGTGCTCATTTGGGAACCCCCAGAGGACTCTGGGGAAGCCTGCCCAGTCACCAGGCAGCAGGGTGGGAAAGCCAGGGCTTGGGGTCTGCTCTTGTGAAGGGCATCCAAGACTGAAGTGTCTCTGCCCTCTATTTCCAAGCCCCACCACCATCGGGGGATGCGGGGTGGGGTGGGTACCATATGATGCTAAAGGTGTTTTTTTTTTTTTGAAGTGTTTATTTATTTGTTCCTGGTCTTAGTTGCAACACATAGGATCTTTGATCCTTGTTGCAGAACGTGAGATCTTTAGTCGCAACGTGCAAACTCTTAGGATCTAGTTCCCTGACCAGGGATCGAACCCAGGCACCCTGCATTGGGGGTTGGAGTCTCAGCCATTGGACTACCAGGGAAGTCCCCTAAAGCTGTTACTTTATAATGTTTCCCTCCCACCACCACCGCTGTCTCCCACTCCTCCCTCCAGAATGTTTGCCCCTGGCCCGGAAGCCCCATGCTGAGCCAGCAGGTGGACCAACAAGCCTTGATGTGTAGAACTTGTACTAACCTCAGCGAAACAGAACCTCCCGTCCCTCCCAGCTGGCCGGGACTGCAAGGCTAAACAGGCAACAAAATCACTCTCTCTTCACCTGCTCCGCTGCCCTCTCTGTCTGCTGTGCCCTCGGCTTTAAACCCAAGCCCGGCAAGTGTGATCAGGGAGAGAGGCCTCCATGACCACGATTGGCCGGGAGATTAAGGGCCCCTGAGAAAGGGCCTTTGTTTCTGCATTTTGGTTTCACAGCTTGGGGAGATTGGAGATAGGGCACATTCCCCTGAGCAGACCAGTTGTGAATGTTCTATAAAAGCCAGGCAGTGCCCCTGCCTATCAATGGAGGATAGACATTGTCATTTTATGGGGCTGAACCATCTCCCCTGTGGGGGAAGAAAAGACAGGCTTAGACTCCCACTTCAGGATGAGACAGTGCTGGCGTGGGAAACAGGGTCTCGGTGCTTGGAAACGGTCCTGGCAGTGGATTGGCTAAGTGTCTCCAGGCCAGTGAGGCACCTCTCTGGGCCTTGGAGCCCAATGGGAGGAAGGAGGGAGTGATTTTGGAAGATGAGGGAACAGAGTGCTGGGGGAAGAGGTAAGAGTGACTGGGGAGGTGGCGGCAGGTCGGAGGGAAGAAGGAGGGGAACTGAGAAGTGCGCGCTGGGCGGGACAGGACGGGCTCCAGTGTGGGGCTGGCAGAGGCTGGAGGACCCATCCCTCCCACTGGCCTCCAGCACTGTCTCCCCCTCCTTCCTGGTGGCCTGGGTGCTGCCGTGCGGGGACCTGTTCTGAGCTGACAGATGGGTTGATGTATCGGGCTTGTGCCAACCACTGTGAAATAGGCCCCCCAGGCCTCCAAAATCCTGCTGCATCTCCAGCATCCCCCAACCCCATCATGGGGGCTGCTTAGCCTCCACCTACAAGGTTGCCTCCTCCCGAGGCTCTGCTTCTGACCCTGCTCCCAGACTGAGGGTTTAAAGGGTCCCCGGATTCAAAATCAAGCCACCTCTTATCTACTTGGTTCCATTGAAATCCTACCTTCATCCTGGGCCCAGTTCCAGCCGTGGGTTTGGATCCCAGCCCTACAGCCTTTAGTTCTACAACTACCTTCTGCCCCAGCCCCACTTCCCTCTTTTGTGAAACGATCATAACAACAGTGCCTCCCTCCCAGGGCTCTTTGAGGATTAAGTGAGAAAACCAGAGCCCTCAGCAAAATGCTCAGACTCCCTTACTCCTCCAGATCAGCTCTTTGGGTTGCGCAGCTAAATGGGCTTGTTGACAAAGGCGCTCCCAGGCAGCTTAGGTGCACAGAGCTGTTCCCACTGCCATCATCAGCTAGTGAGAGGGAGAGCCTGGATTCGAATCCAGTGCCCATTTCCAAGCTGGCTGGGTTCTCTCCACCCACCACCCGCTCTGTGAGACAGTGTCACTCAAACAGTAGGGGCCTGAAGGTTGGTGAGACCAGGTGAGGGGCACTGACGCTAGAAGCAAAATACCCCAAGGGCAAGGCCGGGGCTGTGAGGCATGCGCAGGTGAACAGAGACCAATAGCCGGGCAAACAGCCCCTGGGACCCAAGATCGGATCCTGGACTGGACCGGAAGACAAGCAGAGAGAAAGCCAAGCAAATCCGCACCTTGTGACCATGGGAGTGAGGAAACACCGAGAGGCCCGGGCAGTGGTGGCTGGTGGGAGCTCAGGGCAGGGAGCTTATGCAACAACACGTTTTTCCAAGCTGACAGCAGCCAATAGGAAAAGCTATTTACTCTACAAAAACCCAACATCTAGGCATGAGTGACCCATATTTTAGGGAGCTCTCAATCTCATCATATTTCCAAACCAAGCTGTTTCTCCCAGAATCCCACAAAAGGGCCAAGCACTTAGGCAGACTCATCCAAGGTCAAAGACACTATTCCAGGTATGAATTTGACTGCTAACCAAGTGACACTTGAAGAGGCTCAGAAATCGAGGTGAGAAAAAGTCCCTGGTTGTTATTACTCAGTACAGCCTGGAAGGAAGAAAGGGCTCTTTGTGGAGCAATGAAAGCGATCCAGATGGAGGTGAGCCTTTGCCCTCCTGTACAGAAATCATCTTTTCCATCACCAGTTTCTGCTTGGCACAGCCCAGCCTCATTGTTCCCCTGCATTCCGCCGGGGGCCAGAAGAATACATTTGGATACACCGCTTTGTCAGGGCAAGTGCACAAGGATCTGAATGCAGATCTATTCTAGCCATCATTGT